>NC_049229.1:10185483-11385483 GCF_011100685.1 Canis lupus familiaris
TTATGATTTAAGGTTTATCATATATTAGGAGAATAAGTGAATGAACTTGATAGTCTGAAAGTCTGTATAAATTTGAATAAAATATTTTAAGTAGAATTTATATTTTGAGATAAACTGTAGCTTGATTTTACACTACATCTTGGAATAAGTTTTAGTTTTATACAGAAGATGCTTTTTAATTTTTGTATTTCTGTTATTCTCATATATAGATGTATTCTGCTTCAGAGAGTCATCACTAATTTGGTTTCTTTTCAAACAGGTTATATTTTTTACTTTTAATTATGGAAATTTTCCAATACACATTAGTATAGCAATCTTTCTTGAACCCTTCACCAAGCTTCAGTATTCAACATCCTGTCATTCTTGTTTTATATTCCCTATTATATTTTTTAAAATTTATTTTTACTAAGATAGTTCAAGGAAAATCTGAGACATAATATTTCACCCATATATATTTCAGTTTATAATGAGGATTTTAAAGGCCAAATTTTAAAAAGAGATTTAATTTGCAGTTATTCAGATGTGAATATTAAGTGTTTACTTGTTTTCAGAAAAAAAAATAGATCTTTTCTTTCTCTGAACTTATTCCATACTTTTATCTTTCTTATAATATTTATGTGTATTATTTTGTATTGATGTTATTTTTTACTCCCCCACCCCCACATACACACACACAGATTTATTGAGGTAAGATTGATATAGAAAGTTTTACTTCTTCTTAATAAGATCCTTGAGGGCAAGGAATTTTTTCCCCATCTTTGAATTTTCCATAGCACTTTGCATATAGTAGGTATTCAGTTCTTTATTTGGTAACATTTTAATATAAAAACTATGTAGCAAAGAACAGTGAAAAAATTCTAGTTTGCTTTATTTAAAAGACTGATGATTTTCCAAACTTAAGATACATTCCTGATAGATTGCATTATTTCTAATTATTTGGGAACACTTTTGTCTGTTCAGTCCCTCCCAGCGTACCTCTCCCCTGGTATGGAGCTACTACTAAGTACTTAGTCCACTCTTTACTGGTTTATAGTACTTTGCTGAGCTAGTTTATCTTTACTCTCTTTGACTACAGAAGGCGAAAAGGCACAAAATAGAAAATAAGGTACATTAGAAACCAATGTATTGTACTTTATAGTTTAACTTAGCACCTGTTAAAGAGACAGTTACTCATGACACTTGTTAAAGAGCAGTAAGACAGATGTTTGGTCCCAGAATTTGGGACCACCACAGCAGGGTTCTTTCTCCACCTGGAGTAGAAGATTGGGCTCAATTCCAAATATATCAAGGAAAAGTGGGAATTTATAGCCAAGGAGCAGGGTAGGGATCAGTGGTTATAAAATTACTAAAAGGAAACATCAGGGATAAAAGAGGATTCTGGCTAAACCAACCTAACAGGATCCTTGCTGAAGGCAGGCCACGGTGACCAGACACCACCTGGGAGATGGCAGAGGATGAGGAATCTGATCAGGTATCAGGATGATCAGGTATTAAAGATGAGAGATTCTCGCTAAACTTCTTGAAACAGGGTCCTTTCTAAATTGGACTATGCAAAGATGGACACACGTCAGAAGTCAAGGCCCCATTGAAAGAGAGCTCAGGGAAGCCTGAGTGGAGTTTTGTCAGAGAATCTGTTACGCCACTCAATTTATCATTAACTGTGAACAAGATGATCTTGTTCTGTGAGACAAAAGGGGAGCCACCAACCCCAAAAATAATGTCTGCCTTTTGCTAGACCGACTGGCTGTTGTATACCACTGTAGATAAATTTATGTGTAAGGAGATTTACATATTTTTCCTAACTGGTCACTCTTTTAAGGAAATCATAGAATAACTTCTGGAATGGAGAAATTACAGACTTCAGTCTTTGAAATGATGGATTTTTGAACTTCTTACTTTAGAGCCACAATGATGTATGTCCACAAGTGATGTTTGTAAGAGGTGTCAGAACTGATCAACTTAAATATTTTTTTGTGTCAAACCAGGAGTTGGTTTGTTTAAAGTGCATTCAATATAAAAACAAACTGGTATCTGTAACCACAAATTCCTTTGCTTTTTTTAACATTGCATGCAACAAATTACTTTGAAATAGGCAGTTTCTCACTTATTAAAGTTTGGAGTGATTAGTGTTTATGTCCATTTGTAGGGTATCCTGCTGCCACTACTGGAAGAGCCATGCCATTTTTTAACGTGTGTTAATAAAACATATACTTCAGGCTCAAATTAGAGGAAGTATTTATTGATTTTTTTTGGGGGGGTGGTCAGAGTGAAGTTCATTTTTATGTTGTGAAGTAAAAAGAAATGTCATTTAAAAACATGAAGTCTATAATATGTTATTTCAAAAAAGAGAAAAATGAGTATACTGAAGGATATGTACCTAATTTTTAGACGTTAGTTTTTCCTGGGTGAGTATTCATCTCGATTATTTCCATATGATAAATTCCCGTAGTTGCATTATGGAATCAAAGGGGTGAGCGCATCTCATTGCTCTTAGTAAATATTACCAAATTGCCCTCAGAAAAAATGTACCTGCTGACTGGCCATGACTTATATATAGCACTTGTTTCTCTACATCCTTTCCAAACCTTGGCACATGCATGTATGTGTGTATATGTATGCAATCTTTGTCAATTTAATAATTTTTTAAAAGAATTAATTAGCATGAGTGCAGGCAGAGGGGCAGAGGGAGACGCAGACTCCCCACTGAGCAGGAGCCTGACATAGAATTCAGTCCCAGCACCCCAGTATCATGACCTGAGCCAAAGGCATATGCCCAACTAACTGAGCCAGCCACCCAGGCGCCCTGTCAGCTTAATAATTTAAAAAGTGTCTCTGGTTCTAGAAGTGTTTAGTAGCAATCCAGTTTAAAAGTTACAGTGTCCTAAGTTTCTAATATTTGGCAGTACTGCAATTGGGAACTAAGAGGGAAGAGATGGTCAGAGAGGAGACTGCTAGAGATGAATTCTGTCACTTTCACACTTGTAGAGTTTTGAGTACTTTAAGCCTCTTAAAATCTCTAAATGTCATTTGCATTTTTTAATCTGAATAAATGTTTGACTATAAATGAAATAAAGATAATAGGATGTCTCATTATGTCCACTTTCCTGTGTTGCTTGTAAGAGCTTTTTATACTTTGTTTATTAGGCAAGTTATGCATCACAAGTATCAGCTATCACATAAAACCATCTGAATGATGTTCACAGATTTGGAATTTATTTCTCTGAGGATAATTGTACAAGATGTGATGAATAATGTAGCACAAAGTTGCATAATTTAGAAGTCTTGATTTCACTTTGGCTTGTTTGCTAAAATAATCCCTCTTTTAAAAATTAATAAATTACAAGCAGTAGTAATCAGTAGGTTAAAAAAGAGTTAAAAGATGTATCATCTGGGGGCACCTGGGTGGCTCAGTCGGTTAAGCATCTGCCTTAGGTTCAGGTTGTGATCCCAGGGTTCTGGGACCGAGCCCCATGTCATTGGGCTCCCTGCCCAGCAGGGAGTCTGCTTCTCCCTCTACCCTCCCTCTGCTCATGTTCTTTCTCTCAAATAAATAAATCTTAAAAAAAAAATGTATTATCTAATTGCAGTCTATGGCCTTTTAGGATTATGATTTGAACAAGAAAACTAAAAAATGTTTGCCACAGGGAAATTTAACATTGTGGATATTACTGTATTAAAAATTATTATTTTAGGTGTACTAAGTAGTATAGGTTTTTATGACTTCCTATAGCTTGGAGATATGTACTGAAAACATTGTTAACTATAAAATCATTTTATATTGGGGACTTGTTTTAAAACAACATAGGAAACGGAGGCATAGCTGAGAGTATAGATGAAGTAAGATTTGCTATGAGTTGATCACTGTTGAAGCTGAGTGATGGAGAACTGGATTGTTTTATTGAGTCCCATATTACCTTACTTTCTTGATTTTATTGCCATTAATATGCTATGATTTGGGGGAAAAAAACACCACTATAATTTTATCATTTCCTCATCTGTTAGATGTTGATGTGAATATTGGATTCACCCATAGATCCCTTTCTGATTATAATTTTAAAATTTTGGAAAAAGATAATCTATCCCCCCCCCCCCTTTCTATCTTTACTTCACTGACAACTTTCTGTCCCTTACATCATTGATAATTCCTCATTCCCAGTGTGTTTCTGGTATCCACACCATCTTATCATCTTACTCTACTTGGCTAATACAGCCTTCAAGATAAGCATTCTCTTCAAGTCCACATACTAGTTTTCATTCCCCAAGGCTTTGATAATCAGGATAGCAGCAACTCCTGTCCCAACCTCAATGTTGACTTCAGCATCAGAATATCATCCCTTCCCCTGGGCAGGGCTGCAAGGAGAGAATTACAGTCACCATACACCACATGGCAATATAGAGCAATAAGTGGCTAATTCTAGGAAAACTAAGGGGAAAAAGTTCTTTAACTGTTTTGGGTGTAAAGCTATATTACTTTTCTGAAATTGTTTTTTAATTTCTGTGCGTATTTTATTTCAATTTTGTTTTTTACACCATCAAAGATTAACATTGTTTTTGTTTAAACTTTCCAGTGACTAAAACCATAAAACATGACTATGGTCATAAAGCCAGTAAGGGCTTTAGGAATAGTTTTTTTTTTTTTCTCCAAATAAAATTTCTAGCTTACGTATCTGAAATTTGAGGATTTTAGAAATAGTGATCCTTAATTTAAGATATTCGTGTGCATGAAACTTTTTTGTCTCTCAAATTTATGTCTATAGTAAGGCTTTCTGCTACTAAAGATTTAGTTGCTGACCTATATGCTAATATCTTACTTTTTTTTTTCTAAAATAGTTTCCAAATCATTGAAAAATATGCTTGGAAATTTTTTTAAACAATGGGGCTTTTTTATTTGATTAAATTTCCTTTTAGTGATTTTTGATTAAATTTCTCTTTTAGTGAATACAGAAATTTTTTGTTTCTAACTATGAGTAAGATAACATTCATTGAACAAAGAAAATGGTATGGTTTTTGTTGTAATGTTTTCCCTTTATTAGTATTTAGCTGCCACAGTTCAGTTTCTTCAGTCAGTAAAAGTTGATTAATCTTGTACATAAATTATTATTAATATAAAATTTATTTTGGGGGCTCCTGAATGGTTCAGTTAAGCATCCCACTCAGTTTCAACTCAGGTCATGATCTCAGTCATGAAATTCATCTTCACGTCAGGCTCTGCACTGGGCATGGAGCCTTCTTGAGATTCTGTCCTCTCTCTCCCTCTCCCTTCTCTGCCCCTCCCTCTGCACCCTCCATCCCCACTTTTGTTCATTCTCTCTCAAAAAAATTAATGATTAACTCAGTTCAAGTCTCTAGGTAAAGAACAAAAGCTGGGTAGAGCATTAGTTGGTGACAAAGATCTCAGAAGCTGTTTTCCGAAGTACTTTTTCTAACGCTTTTTAACAACATCATGGAAAGGAAATTATATATTTCCTTTATCATTCTCTACACTTGAAGTTTTCCTTAATCTCTGATAGTATGTGAATATCATGTGGTTCACAAGTGGTAGATGATTTTTTGGCTATTGTATGGTTGTAAAGACCAAACAAAAACATAAAGAATTGTCTCTAGGCTCAGGAATTTTCTGCTAGAAAGAAATTTTTTTTATGCTATTTAATTACATATTCACTGGTAGGCTTGTCTTTAAGTATTACAGAGCTATAAAATACAAAGCAAAATTTAGTTCTAACTTTTAGAAAAATCTCATTTTTATACTGCATGAGGATTTATTATGAGATATTGATATAAATATTCAAATTTCCAATTATTTTCACAAATAAAGTCATATGACTCATGGCTTTATCATTACATTATGTCTTTTCTGAATTTTTCTCCATGGCACAATACAGGGAGCTCAGTGGAAAGCTGCATGTAAATAGAGAAATTGGTATAAAATTATTTTTAGTAAATTTTTTTTTTTTAAGATTTTATTTGAGAGAGAGAAAGCAGGAGCAGAAGGAGGGGGAGAGGGAGAAGCAGGCTCACCACTGAGCATGGAGCCCGATATGGGACTCAATCCCAGGTCCCTGGGATCATGACCTGAGCCAAAGGCAGACACAGAACCAACTGAGCCACCCAGGAACTCCAATTTTAGTAAAATCTTATAATTTTTAATGTGTTCTTGCTCCAGATGTTTTTAAAGATTATGCCCTCCTTTTATTTTGCAAAGTTTGTTAATGTTACTTGGAACAAATATATAACTGTAGTTTTTTTCTTTGGGATAAAGCATTTCTATAGATTTAAATCTGCCCCCAGTCATTCTTCAGAGAAAGTCATGGTTTAGACTTATTCCTACAGGGACAAACTCAATTTTATTTGATACAAAACTTAAAAGGTAAACTTTGGAGCTACCGTATTTTTTTTTAATTCCAAATAATAGAATTCAGGGAGTATATTCAGTTAGATTGAACCTTTGGTGCTTTTATTTATATTAAAAAGTTTCTGGCCAACACAAATATAAGGGAATAATGAAATAGCTTTAATTTTACTTGGCTAAGAGCATCTTAAAAGGTTTTTACTTGCTAATCTAGAGAAAGAAAAAGAAAAAAAATTTTCTGCATATTTTCTGTTTGGCCAAAGCAGCATTTTCTCTAGTGGTAGTCCATTTTAGTAACAATAAAATGTTTTATGGCCTAAAGAAAGCAAAACTCTTGTAAAAAATAGTAGTGTGTTATCTACATTTATGTAAATAATCAGATTTAATGTTGCCTTTGTTGTATGAAGTCTCAAGATACAAAATATTCTTCATAGAACATCCTGTACAGTTCACAAAGGAAATATCAGTTCAAAGTAGGCAGAATGCCATCTCATTAGGAATGCATTTTGAATAAGTGTAATAGTCACTTAGTAAATTTTCTGTACTCCATGCTTTATGTTCAAAATAATGCTAAAAATCGTCAGATTGAAAGACAAAAATAGTATTTCTTATCTCAAGACATGTAAGCATGTCAAAAAGCAATCTTCTGCTAACACCAGTGTTAAACATTTCATGTTCAAAGTAGAATTTGTTCTGTAAGAAGACAATGTAGTATGTCATTGGAAATTTGGAATTTATCCAAGACAAAACAAAAATGGTCACTAAAGTTTGTATGTATCCATTTCACCAATTTTCAAAGAACACAAGTATCTTTTTGGCTTAGAAGAATATACATTAGAAATGAAAGACTCTTGAGTTTAAGAATGTCATACATTTTCAGACTTTAAATTACTCTGTTTCTGAAGAACCTCTTATACTACCTGCAGAAAGGAAATAGGGAAAAAATGGGATTCTTATTTGATCAAAAGTTTGCGATTACTAGGATTAAAAAGCAAATATCCAACAAAGTGAAAAGCCCAATCATGTGTTTGTACTAAAACCTGGTTACGCTTTCACATTAAAAGGACTTTTTGATTTAGAATTATATTTTTTCTCTGAAAACTTGAGTTGTGCCAGGAGTATTTATAGTTATGACACCATTCACAGAATTCTTGATTTTAGAATGTGTTTAATGGAGAAGGAAGCATACTTAACTGTGGGATGGATGATTGAGTTGGTTTGTTAATAAAGTTGTTTTGTTTTGGTTATTCTAATATTTAACAAAATACTTATCTTTTCCACAGAATCTACCTGTTACTCGTATTTTAGACAATCTGATGGAGATGAAGTCAAATCCTGTGAGTACCATTTAATATTGTACTTGTAAATTCATGAACATATCAAACTCAGTGCATGAAAGGCAGTAAAATCTGGGTTCATTGTGGGCTTAATCAGAGCAGACTACATGAGAGAAAGCAAACAGTCCAGGTTCTCAAAGAGCTTTTTTAGCCATTATCACAGATAGTGAGAATTGGTTTTCTCGGCTGCTATAACTATTCTGGCCAGCTCTCATCCAAATTAAATGTAGATTATATTCTGTATATATAGTTAAATGTAAAATATATCCCAAGAAGCAAGTTTCTTGAAATGACAAAGGACTAGTGAGCATCAGCTGGTGTGTAGTATGAAGAGTACAAGACTAATTTAACTTTATGAAAATTAGAGAAGTACACAGTGAAATTTTTAAGTGTATGTGTTCCGATGGGATGGAAGTCTTTAGGCTACAAAGTAAAATTGAGAGAAATTGTTGGACGAATAGACAAATGGGTAAATATTGTTAGCATTTACTGGGTTTCCAAGCTGTTTACATTCAAGAAAGGAATGTGAAAATTATCACAGTCCATTTCATAAAACAGCTCATCCTGTTACCGTGGTGACTAGAACGTGGTTATCACAGGAGTCTAGAATCAAGAAAGGCAACATCAGAACCCTAGTTTAGGTTGATCTGAATCTCTATAGATTTTGGCAGCAGGGCTTTAGATTCCATGCTAAGAAAGATTGAACAGGATCTTCAAATCAATGTGTCACTTTTTGTAATTGTTAAAACATGATTATAATAACATTAAAAGAAATTAACAAAATATATTTTAAAATCTTGCCATGTGAAAACAAGTAATAAAACATCCCCAAAGGGGATAATTACAATTATGAGAGGAATGAGAGAATGGTCTATAATAAGTTAAAAAGGACAGGATTCTTCAGTATAGGAATTGATACAGAAAAAATGGTATATAATGTAGTAACAATGTTAAAACATCCTAGAATATATGAAGAAGTAGCTCTTCTTGAAAAGCCTGAAAGCCTAAGAAAAGTATACATTTATAACTATCTTTTTTCCACCCTTTGGCAAAAGAACAGATTCCTTTGGCTGACTGTGCTGGAAAAGGAGAGGGAAGCAAAAATGAGGGAGTGAGAGCACACTTGCAGGCAGTAAAACAGTACTTCCCAGGTCCTTTAATATCAAGAAACTAGTTTCCAATTTAGAAAGTACACAACCCCTTATCTGAAACTTCTGAAATCTACAGAGTCCTGAAACCTGAAAGATTTTGTATGATCCATTTGGTGGGAAAACCTAACCTTAACTCAGTTTGAGGCTCTTTATAGTTTTTATCATACTTTATATTAATATTCATCTATCTAGCTGCAAAAATAGTAATACGTTAGATGATGGGGTGGTGCCCACTGGGAGTGTTACATTATATTTAGTTTATGCATGATATCATCTAAAAAATTTTTAAATTCAAAATTCCAGAATACATCTAACTTAAAATGCTTCAAATAATAGAGATTATAACCTGTACTAAGTTATTCTGTATAAAATCATGAACATATAATAAAATTCTAAAACAGAAGCAATAAAAATAATTATACTGGTTTATAAAATGATTATATTTTCAATATAGTATAGCAGTATAGTGTGGTTAAGAGCATGGGCTTTGAAACTAGACTACCTGGGTTCAAATCCTAGAGTTCCCATATTACTTAGTTACGTGACCTTAGAAAAGTTAACATAATTTTTCTGTGCCCCAGCTTGTCCATATGAGAAAACAGAGATAAAAATAAATACCTCACAGATGTTATGAGAATTTAAGTGAGTAATTTCATCTAAAGTATCTAGAATTAAACATTTAACATGTAAATAAGTGTTCTGTTAGTGGTGGTGGTGACACAGATTTATTTAATTAATCTACCAGATTAATAGCTTAATTAAATAAAATACTCAAAGCCAAATGGTAACATTCTAAAGAGAAATCAAGTTCCAGTTTTTTGTTTTTTGTTTTTTAACTAGGAAACTGATGACTATAGATATTTTGATCCCAAAATGCTGCGAGGCAATGACAGGTAAGTAGCTCTTGACTTGTGTGATTTGTTTGTAGGTCTTCCCATCCCACTAAGAATGGAAATAACATAATTTTTTGTTAGAAATAATTGCTTATTAAAAATTCAAACTAAATGGAAACCTGGTAAATAAACAATATGTATAATCTTACTACCTAGAGATAATCACTACTAATCTTACTTAACATTTTGGTTCTTTTCCTTTCAAGTATATACACTCACACACCAGAAAAATACATTATGTTGTTTTGTTTTTGTTCTTCATAACAAGACAGCTGTATTACAAACTAACTATATGAAGGAGGGCAATTTGGATAATGTGTTTTTAAATGAATATTCTTACTGAACCAAAGCAAAGATGGGAACTTTATGTTGAATACCAGTTGTTGTTGTTGTTTTTATTTAACTGGCCCATAAAAGCCAAGCCCCCATGGATTGTTGTAAATACTTCTTTATGGCAATGAAACATTCTACAGATACTTTTTTCTAATTTATAACAAACATGATATGTACTTGCTTGCTTCATTATGGATATTACTTTTCAAGATTTACTTCATGATAGTATGAAAAATAGCCTACAAGACATAGAGAAAGAATAGACAGAATTAGGAGGAAAAAAAACGTGCTTAGAAAGATCACTTTCTCACCTAAATTTGAGTGAAGCTGGTTTCTTGCCTACGTCTTATGTTTTGGATCTTTCGAACTTTGTCTCTGCTTTATCTCAACCTCTTTGTCGTTGGAATAATTGATCACTAGATAATTGATTACTAGATTGTTTTAGATTAGATTATAACTTAAAGGAAATTTATTTTCTTAATTTACCAGAAATATTGCTAAAGTTGCAAAAGAAGCTGCTAATAGCAGCTGCAGCTGGCAAAGGAGAATTTGACAAAGAATAAATTCTAGAAGGGAGAGGATGAGGAGTGACAGCTTCTTTTGAGGGTGGTAAAAAATGTTCTGAAGTTAGTGGTGACAGTTGTACAATTCCGTAAATATACTAAAAACCGCTGATTTGTACCCTTTAAAACAGTGGACTTAGAACTCTTTTCATATCTTGATATTCTCCAGCTTACATTTTATCCTTCCTTGTATTTGCATATGGCTAACAAGTAGATACATTTTCCTTAGAAATTCTCCTTTGCCTGCTCTTGAGCTATTTCAGCACAATTAATCTCACTTATTAATAACTAGTAATACTGTGCTACTTAAAATCTCACCTCATTCTATATGTACTCTTCGAGGAACTTAGAGCACTCTAGAAGGAAGTTGATCACTGATGAGGTGTTTGAGTCAGTTGGGCTTTTGGTCCTTTCTATGGAATATTCATTCAGACAGGCCATAGAAATGAGCAAAAGATGACAGAGTGGTTGGATTGGCCTTTCAATCATTAAACATGGTATAATAGCACTCTACTCTTCTTTGAGATTTTCAGAAATTGCTTGTGAGGAAAATCTAAGTTCTCTTTTTATATAGCCTGTTTTTAACACTGAAACAAATCCACGTCTGACTCACAAATGCTTTGAAGAATACCTTAATTAAAAGGTCTCGTGGAAAAATAAAAAATAAAAAAATAAAAGGTCTCGTGGACACCAAATATTTTTTAAATACATTATAAGTATGTGGCTAATATATGTAATAATATATAATGGCATATATAAATACAAAGAAATAAGCTACAGCAAAATGCAAATCCCTTCTCCCATCCATTTCCTTCTGTTACTTACCATACATCTGTTTACATAGTTTTTTCACAAATGTAGGTACTGACAAACTATAAAATTATGTTGAGGATAGTAAAATTTTATATGATTTAGTACTAAAATATATACTTTAGCAATTTACCTCATACCCAGATTTTATCCTTCTGAGAGCTGCTGCTCAGTGTTTCCTTCTCCCTCTCAGTTTTCTCTTAGATTTTATCTTAAAGAGAAAAATAGTCCTACTCCCTTTTAGATACTGACACATGTATCTCTTCTAGTGTATTCCTCTGCATCCCAATTCACTATTTGGGTACACAAAACTAAAGGACCCAGCCTCAAAGAAAGTGAAGGAAGAAAAATTATAAATACATATCTAATTGTAGGTGCATGTGTGTGTTTCCCATACCTCTTTTGTTTGTAGTGAAAGCCTTGGGTGAAATTTTCAGTACATTTTTCTTTGTTGCAGCTCAGTTCCAAGGAACAAAAATCCATTCCAGGAGGTAAGTTCTATCTAAAAATTGTGTCTCTAAAACAAAAGGAAGATGGCCAAGCAGTCTTGAAGAATTATCTTCATCTTTATGGCTTTATTACCGTTACTGTATGGTAATCTTGACAAATCCAGTTCTGTGTAACCATATTAGTAACCATATTTTCCTGATTTATAAAATTACTTAGAATAATTCAAGCTAAAAATAACTGATACAGTCAATGGACATGGGCTGTTTCCATAGTTTGGCTATTGTGACAATGCTGCTATATACATTGGTGTGCATGTATCCCTTTGAATTAGTATTTTTATATTCTTTGGGTAAATACCTAGTAGTACAGTTGCTGGATTGTAGGGTAGTTCTTTTTTCAACTTCCTGGAGAACCTCCATACTGTTTTCCACAGTGGCTGCACTAGTTTGCATTCCTACCAACAGTATAAGAAGGTTCCCCTTTCTCTGCATCCTCCCCAACACTTGTTTTTTGTGTTGTTGATTTTAGCCATTCTGACAGATGTGAGGTGATATCTCTCATGGTGGTTTTAATTTTTATTTAATTTGTATTTCCCTGATGTATGATGTTGATTGCACATCTTTTCATATAAGTGCCCATCAACTGATGAATGGGTACAGAAGATATATATATGCATTGGTATACTACTCAGCCATAAAAACAAAATCTTGCCATTTGCAATAACATGGATGGAGCAAGAGTGTATTACACTAAGTGAAATCAGTCAGAGAAAGAAACACTATATGATTTCACTCATGTGTGGAATTTAACAAACAAAACAAATGAGCATAGGGAAAAAAGAGGCAAACCAGGAAACAGACTCTTCACTATGGAGACCAAACTTAGGGTTCTAAGAGGGGGAGGTGGCAGGTGGGGGTGGGATTAAAGGGCAATTGCTACGAAGAGCACTGGGTGTTGTAAGGAAATGTTGAATCACTGTATTGTACTCCTGAAACTAATATTAAAAACGTTAAAAAAAAAAAAGAATGGACACAAGATTGGGTAACTTACAGAAAAAGAAGGCTGTAGTAAAAGTTTTATATGTGTGAAACTTGGTTCTAAAATTAGATTCCAACCTTTTGTGAAGATATGACTTTTCATTTGAAATACAAGAAGCTTCTCAATAAAAATAAATACAGTAAAGCACATTTTAGAAATTATGTAAATGCCAAGTTTTGTTTTTCCTACCTACAATAAATAACCTCAAATTTTAAACAGCATTTTGGAGAAAGCCCTTTAGATTTATTTGCTGTTACTTAACTGAAGAATGAATGAAATTTGTTTTCCTCTACACACTTTATAGAAACAAATTTCTTTTAATTGAAGTAGCACTAGGCACTTAGAATGTGACCTTTTGCTATCTTTTTTTTTTTAATATATAAGTTGTGGAATATGCTCCAAACTAAAAACCATATTGTGTGCAAGTTAAAATTCTGTTTCTTTCAACTTACCTGGTTGTTTTTGTTTTTGTTTTTTTCTGTTTGCATTTTTAGGCAATTGTTTTCGTGGTGGGAGGAGGCAACTACATTGAATACCAAAATCTTGTTGACTATATAAAGGTACATGTTGGCCTTTTTATTCTTTAATCAGTTGATGTTTCACAGTTGTGCTGTGTTTTTAGCATACTAGCATTTTCTGGTGGCTTTCTGATTCGTACATACCCTCTTTTCTAGAGGTAGTTTAAAAGTCCTCATATAGAAGAAAATGCCCATATGCTGTTGTTTTCCTATTCCCTATCACATTTCTGGTCTAAAATTGTAGTTGATCTGGGAAATAATGTATCTTATTGATGTAACGTACTTGGCAGCTATGTATCTTATTTTTTTTTACGATTTTATTTATTCATGAGAGACACAGAGAAAGAGGCAGAGACACAGGCAGAGGGAGAAGTAGACCCCCTGTGGGGAGCCTGATGTGGGACTCCATCCCAGGACCCCAGGGTCATGACCCGAGTGGAAGGTGGATGCTCAACCACTGAGCCACCCAGGCACTCGGCAGCTATATATCTGAATTTGACTCTAAATGTTCAAAGACCATGGGGTGTCCGGGCATCTCAGTCTGTTAAGTGTCTGACTCTTGATTTCGGCTTAGGTCATGATCTCAGAGTCATGAGATGGAGCACAACTTCGGGCACCATACTGGGCATGGAGCCTGCTTAAGATTCTCTCTCTCCCTCTCTCTCCCCCTTCTCCTCTCTCTCTCTCTCTCAAAAAAGTAAAATAAATGTTCAGAGTCCTCAAATAAGCTCCTCTTCCAAAAAGTCTCCCTTGTTGAAAGGATTTACAGAACCCTTTACATGAATAATAAGCACTTTTCTCCTATCCCGTTACTTAAATCAGCAACATACTTCTAACACACTTGGAATGTCGCTTTTTTAGCAAAAAGGAGATAGCAGATTAGAAGTAGAGTGCTATTCAAAGCTGACAGCAGCAGGGAGTGACAGACAATTAAGCAAAAGAATATTAAGTAAAGAGTGTAACTTGAAGAGCAAAACAACATTTAAAAGGTAGGGGCAACAGAATTATCAGTTGTGTGACATTTTGTAATCTTCATTTATTCAGTAAACATTAAATAATGATCATTCCTTATGTCCTATGTTATGTAAGGCTTTAAAAAGGTTGAGATTTTGGTACAGCAGGAGATTTAAAAGAAAAGACAAATGTAACAGAGCTTCAAAACTATCAGGCACAACTGGGATCCTACTTTAGTTACATAAGACATACTTCATCTTCAGAGTGTGAACCACCGAGATCTGTATAAGATGCCACAGTCTTCAGGGAGCATCCATCTTGAACAAGAAGGTGTCTTTTATATCTCTCTTTGGTCATACAGCCAGAACCAGGCTGCATGACCAGTTCAAAAGCAGAAACCAAGGGAACATAACAGAAACCAGGTACAAACCATCAGTCTACAATTTCTATAAATGGGTACTGACAGGTGCAAGTTGTCTCCTGGTCTCTCTATGAGCCTTGCATGGGACTGTATTAATCACTAGTTGATCTGTTTTGTTCAGGTTTGTCAAAGGGTCAAAAATATGACTGTTCTAGGTGTTCTCTGGGATAAACACAGGGCTGCAACAGATCAGCTGAAATTACTCCTGTACTTATACATTCCACATACCCCCCCCCCCCCACCATCTTGGTTCAGCTTTCTTAATTCCACTCATCAACATTCTTTTTTCTGCTTTTTTGTAAATATTTGTACAACAGAAACACAAAAAGGATAAACCCAAAATATTAGTCATTTGTATAGTGGCTGAGATGCAGGCATAATTTTGAAGGAACATTGCAGTCTACCAAATATTCTACTGCAAACCTGTTTTTAATCATATATAAGCTTGACAACTTAAGTCTTTCTACTATAGAAATTTTAATTTTGTGAAATGTGTTAATAAGTTGGTTCTTGTAACATAATTATTAAGTCTAGTTTTTTTTTTCATTAATCACTTTTATCAGAAGAATATCAGATTATCACTGAGAGATGAGTAAGGCCTGTATCTTTTACTTAGTTTCAGTTTACGATTTTTTTTCCTGTTATTATCCTTTAAAGCCCAAAAAAAACGGTGTGTCAGTAGTAGGCACATGATACTATGACTAGTCAGGCACGCAACAGATATTTTAAGTTCTTATATCCAGATGCCGTTCCTTTTTTTTTTTTTTTTTTATTTATGATAGTCACAGAGAGAGAGAGAGGCGCGGAGACATAGGCAGAGGGAGAAGCAGGCTCCATGCACCGGGAGCCCGACGTGGGATTCGATCCCGGGTCTCCAGGATCGCGCCCTGGGCCAAAGGCAGGCACCAAACCGCTGCACCACCCAGGGATCCCCCAGATACCGTTCTTAATAGATCATCATTTAGGTTAACAGTTATGCAGTGGTCTTTGGTTTTGTTGCTGAACAAATTTTCTTATATACATTTTGGTGGCAGTTGTATCCTAATTTTGCCTCCCCCGAGGGGTCTTACAGAATATATAAAACCTGTAAAATGAGAAACTGTCAGAGAAAAAAGAGGGATTAGAATTATTCTTAAGTGTTTATCCCCTAGATGTTATTAGCATCATCAGGACATACAATATGGGTAATTGCAGATTTAATCTTTCTTTAAAATCCTGGAACCCATCTTGGACCTTCAGCTTCAAATAGAGGCAATTTCTACAGGCCTTGGGCATGTCTAAATATAGCTCAAAGTATTACTTCTTTGCTCTTGGCCTCTTACAAGGTACAGAGATAATGTTACCTTTTCATTATGCACTTACTGGCTCCTTTTCAGAGTCAAGATTTCCTCCTTTCATTTGTTGGTCATTTTTACCCAGAATTCGGCCCCTGGTTTAGAAGATTTACTGTCAGATTCAGCAAGTTGCCTGATCCATAGAGCTAGCAGCAGTCTGAGAGTGGCCAGTGCTTTCTCCTTTGTCCATTCCCAGAGATAGGAAGTAAGGCTAAGTTAGTGTGACCATACATATAGGACGGTCTGGTCTACCTATTAATCCCAGTTTAGACAGGCAGAAAGTAGAAACAGCCCTTTGCATCATTCCTCAGACAGATTTAGAGGTAGTGTCTTGGTGTCTGTTTGCATATCCCTGAACACATAGAGAAACATTTTTAGAAATGCAGAATAAATTTTTGTTAGTTCCTGTGTTATTATCCCTTTTCATCTCTTCCTTATTTTCTCTGCTGAATCTCAACAATCTATCCACTTTTAATTATCCTCTTTAATTGTATCACTTATATTTTAACACACGTTCCATCCTACAAAGCCACTGTGTCTCAGAAAGACCAGCCCAGTTTAGAAAAAAGATGTTTCAAATGTCTGTTACAGTTTGCAGTCAGTCTCCTACTTTGTGTATGTTAAGGTATCTGAGTCTGTTTTATACAATGTTTCATAACCCGCTTGTTGAACTGGCACTTGCAGCAAAACTTTGTCAAGTGGTAATATAAGAAGGGAGTCCACGTTGAAACAGTTTCTGCTGAGGCTTCTAATAGAATATTAAAGATGTTTGTTCCAATAATCAGGTCTACAAATCCAAATCCAAAATGATTGTCTATTCTGGATGAAACCTGTTGCTGTCAACTAGAAACCTTAAGTAATAAGCTAGTGTTATTCTGTATGTTTCCATTTCTCTTAGGTATATACCTAGGAGTGGAATTCCAGAGTCGTCATAATTTTTATTATTAACTGAGGAACTGCTAGTCTGTTTTCCAAAGTGACCGTACCATTCTGCATTCACACAAGCAGTGTATGAAGACTTTGATTTCTCCACATCATCACCAACACTTGTTACTGGGCTTTTTGATTCTGATTATCCTGGTGGGGGTGAGGTGGTATCTCGCTGTGGTTTTGATTTTCATTCCCCTGGTGAATTAGGATGTGAAGCATATTCATGTGCTTTTTGGCCATTTGTATATCTTTGGAGAAATGTCTACTAAGATCCTTGCCCATTTTTATAGTTGAGTTATTTTGCCTTTTTATTATGGAGTTTTAAGAGTATGTAATCTAGAAGGAAGTCCCTTATCAAATATGTGATTTGCAGAAATTTTCTCCCATTGTTTAGGTTGTCTTTGTATTTTCTAAATGGTGTTTTTTAAAGTGCAAGAGTTCTTTTTATTTTGATGAAATCCAATATATGTTTTCTTTTGTTGCTCATGCTTTTGTTGTCATATCTAGGAATCCCAAATCCAAATTTGACAAAGTCAAACCCAAGGTCGGAAGATTTACCCCTATGTTTGCTTCTAAAAGAAAAGCATTTTTACTCTAAAATGTAGGTCTTTGATCCGTTTTTAGTTAATTTGTCATGTAGTATGAAATAAAGCCCAGCTTCACTCTTTTGTATATGGCTGTCCACATTATCCCTGCATCATTTATTGAAAAGACCATTTTTCCTCTATTGAATGGTCTTGGTGGCCTTGTTGAAAATAAGCTGACCATATATAAGTTTATTTCAGGACTCTCAGTTCTTTTCTTTTTCAAGATTGTTTTTCTGGGTGTTTTGCACTTCCATAGGAATACTTGTCAATTTAGTTGGGATTCTAGCAGGAATTGCATTGACTCTATACATCAGTTTAGAGACTATTTTCATCTTAATAATGTTATGTCTTGTGCTTGGGTGGCTCAGTGGTTGAGCATCTGCCTTCAGCTCAGGGCGTGATCCTGGGATCCAAGATCAAGTACCATGTTGGGCTCCCTGCAAGGAGCCTGCTTCTCCCTCTGCCTGTGTCTCTGCCTCTCTCTCTCTCAGTCTGTCTCTCTCATGAATTAATAAATAAATCTTTAAAAAATAATAATGTCATGTCTTCTGATCCATGACATGGGATTCTATTCTGTTTGTGTGGACCTTCTTTAATTGCTTTCAACAGTTTTTTGTTGTTGTTGTTGTTGTTTCATTGTTTCTGTTGGTTTTTGCTGTTTTCAGAGCATAAGCTTTTACACTTCTTTTATTAAATTTATTTCTATATATTTTTATGCTATTATGAATGGAATTGTTTTTATTTTATTTTGGGATTGCTCATTTCAGTCCAATAAAAAATTATTTTTATGTATAATCTTGTATCCTGCAGCCCTCTTGAACTAATTTATTGGTTCTAAGGTATTTTAGTGAATTTTTAGGATTTTCTGTATAGGAGATCATGTTATATGTGAATAGAATTACTTTAAATTCTTCCTTAAACTATCTGGGATGTTTTTCCTTTTTCTTTTTTCTTTTTCTTTTTGCCTAACCACCTGGCTAACACCTCCAGTGCACTG
The DNA here is from genome assembly GCF_011100685.1 of Canis lupus familiaris. Classification (NCBI taxonomy): domain Eukaryota; kingdom Metazoa; phylum Chordata; class Mammalia; order Carnivora; family Canidae; genus Canis; species Canis lupus. The sequence continues at coordinate 10,204,149 of NC_049229.1, forward strand.
TTGAATTGAATAGACTTCTTTTTCTTCTTCCTGAGTCAAAATATCCAGTCTTTCATTACTTGGTATAATAACAGGTACGAGTTTTTCATAGGTCACCTTTATGCCATTAAAACCCCTTATCAGTACAACCTTATAGTATGAAACAAAACTTAGGACTGTACCTACAAGAATGGAGAATAATCTAGCGTGGCCTTTAATTTACACTGGTTCACATTCAGCAAATGCCAGTTTTGTTAGGAAGGCAAAGAAAATAATACAGTAATTTAACTCATAATGTAACTGCTATTTGATATGTCAGCAATGCATTTGATGAAATTAATTTTAAGAAAACATTCAATAAGACAAGTATGCCTGTTTCTGCTACTTTTATTCAATATAGTATTAGAAGTTCTAGCCAGAGCAGTTACACAAGAATAAGAAATAAAAGGCATCCAAATTTGAAAAGAAAAGTAAAACTCATGTCACTATTAGCAGATGGCATATAGAAAAAAAAAAAAAACTGTCAGAACTAATAAATTCAGTAAAGTTGCAGGATACAAAAATCAGTGCCCAAAAATCTGTTGCATTTCTATACACTAATAACAAACTATCAGATAAATCAAGAAAATAGTCCCATTTACAATCACATTTTAAAAAATTAAATACTGAGGAATAAATTTAACAAAGAAACTGAAAGACTTTATTGGAAACTATAAGCCATTGATGAAAGAAATTGAAGACACAAAGAGATATGTTAGGTTCATGGATCAAAAAAACCCTCAAAGCAGTCCACAGGTTCATTTTAATCCCTGTCAAAATTCCAATGGCATTTTTTCACAGAACTAGAACAATCCTAAATTTGTATGGAGGCACAAAAGACCATTAATAACCAAAGCAATCTTAAGAAAGAACAAAGCTGGAGGCATCACGTGCTCTCATTTCAAACTGTATTACAAAGCTATGGTAATTAGAACAGTATGGTGCTGGCATAAAAATAATCACATAGATCAATGGAAGAGAATTGAGAACTCAGAAATAAACCCATGCAATATATGATATATTAATTTACAACAAAGATGTCAAGAATGTACAATGGAAAAAGGACAGTCTCTTCAATAAACAGTACTGGAAAAACTACACAGCCACATGTGAAAGAATAAAACCAACCTCTATTTCACACTATACACAAAAATTAGTTCAAAATGAATTAAGGAAAAAAAAATAAAAAAAACAAAATGAATTAAGGAATTGAACATAAGACCTGAAATCATAAAACTCCTAGAAGAAAACAAGCCGTAAACTTGACGGACATAGATCTTGGCAGTGATTTTTTTTTAATCTGACTCCAAAAGCCAAAGCAACAAAAGCAAAAATAAATCAGACTACATCCTGGTAAAAAGCTTCTCCACAGCAATGGAAATGTCAACAAAGGCAGCCTACTGAGTGGGAAATATATTTGCAAATAATGTATCTGACAAGGGTTAATATCCACAATAGATAGGGAACTTACACAACACCAGAAAATAATAATCAATTAAAAATGGGCAGAGGACCTGAATAGACTTTTTTTCCAAAGAAGACAGAGATGGCCAACAAACATGAAAAGATGGCTCAACACCATTTATCATCAGTGAAAGTCAAAATCATAATGAAATTCACCTCACACCTGTTATAATGGCTGTTATCCAAAAAAACAAGTGTGGCAACAAGGTAGAGAAAGGGGAACTCTCATGTGCTGTTGACGGGAATGTAAATTGGTGCAGCCACTATGGGAAACAGTATGCAGATTCCTCAAAAAAGTAAAAATAGAACTACTGTCCAGCAATTCCACTTCTGAGTATTTATACAAAGAAAACAAAAACACTAACTGGAAAAGACATTTGTACCCTCATAGACATTGCAGCACTGTTTACAGTAGCCAAGATATGGAAGCAACCTATGTATCCATTGATAGATGAATGGTAAAGAAATTGTGTGTGCATGCATTATCCTACGACAAGAGAAACACAAAACCCATATCATTCTCTTATGTGTGGACTCATTTAAAAAAAAAAGCTCATAGGGTGCCTGGGTAGTTCAGTCGGTTAAGCATCCACCTCTTGAGTTTGGCTCAGGTCATGATCTCAGGGTCATAAGATTGAGCCCTGTGTCAGGCTCCACGTGTGGAGTCTGCTTGAGATTCTCTCTCTCCCTCTGCCCCTCCCCTCCTGCTGTTCTCTCTTTCTCTCTCTGAAAATTAACTTAAAAATAAGCTCATAGACATTGAGAACAGATTGCTGGTTGCCAGAGGAAGAAACAGGTGGAGGTCAAAGAGTAAAACAAAACAAAAATGTACTCTTAGTCTAAGCCTCAACTTACAAAAAAAAAAAAAAAAAGAAAACTGTGATTGATACATAGACATGCTGGCTCCACCACATTAGTGTGTACCTAAAAGATCCAAAGATAAATGACACTCTAGTACCCTCCCATGATGTGCTTCACAAAGGCACATCTCTGAAGAAAGATGCACCTGCCTTACACATGAGATATACTGGGGGAAAGAACTGCATAGACATTGACTTTTTTTTTTTTTAGATTTGATTTATTCATGAGAGACACAGAGAGAGGCAGAGACACAGGCAGAGGGAGAAGCAGGTTCCATGCAGGGAGCCTGACGTGGGATTCGATCCCAGGTCTCCAGGATCACACCCTGGATTGAAGGCGGCGCTAAACCACTGAGCCACCCAGGCTGCCTGACATTGACCTTTTGAACATACTAGTGGAGCCAGTTGTGAAATGAAACCGGTAGTCAATCCTTTAATCACATAAATAACTATCTTAATTTGTCTAACTTTGAGAGCAGGCATTTACATGTGAAGGTGTATTTATTAAAGCACAAGTATTGTTTAGGAATTTATAATATCTGATTCTCCAATAACATTATCAGACATTTTGAGGTTAGAAGACACATTTCCAAAAGAAATCACAGTTGAGACTCTCAAAGGTATTTGGGAACTCAGTCATTTGCATACATGCTCTGGACAAATACATAAAGCACACAACAGGCTTTGAATAGCTGTCCCAGTAGCCTTTTGTTTCTTTTTATAGTTGCAGAAATAATATGTACTAATATGCAAAAACAATTTGGGAGTAAGAGTGTGCTGAACCCAAAAGGACAAAAAAAAAGTTGGTAGTAAGTAACCAAATGTATCGGTAGTTGAACTTGACGCCACCACAGGCTGTTCTCTTGATGGAAGGTGATTGGCTAGAGAATGAACTAGATTTAGTTAATAATTGTTACCTTGAATCCAGTTATTGGTACATTTCACAAAGTTCAGTTTTTGATGGAGGAAGTACCAAGTTTGTGCATAATTAAGAATAAGTTTGCACTGGAATATGGGTAGACTGCAACGTTTAAACTTACAGTACAGGATTCATCTCCACTAGTTTGTTTCAGCCCTGTGCTTATCTCGGGGAGCCTTGAGAGCCATGATGCTGACATGTGAATATCATGTACTAACTAGTAGTGAATAGAGTCTTGTGCTAGGGACCAACATAGATTGGGGGCAACCTGCACTGGCGTGTCAGCACTGTTTAATAGAAAATGAAAATATTGATGATTTGCACCTAATTTCTGTCATGTTTTCTTGCTTCTGGTGTTGAGCCTGGTCCTGTAGCCTGATTTAGGTTACATGATCAGAGAGGTATAAAAGACCCTTCCTTTAGAAAGACCGGGGCTCCCCTGCAATTGGGGCATGTCTATCTTCTCTATAATTTGGTGGTTGACAATTGAAAATAAAATGTGTCCTGTGCTGAGATGGGATCCTGGGAGTTGTGCATAGAATATTTGGACCCTTCTAATGTTTCCCTCTGCTTTCTTTATCCTACTATGCTGTGATCTCTACCTTTACTAATGCCTTGTGTAAGTATAACCTATGTAGCCTCAATAATCCCACTTATATGATCAACCCTGTTACAGTTATTGCACATAACATCTCATTTTTCAAAAATGAAGTGAGGTGTGACTTGTTTTGCTCAGAAATGGCCAGTGAGGACATTTATTCAGGGAACTATTTTTATTCAGCTGATACAAAGCCATATTTCTGTTTCTTGATGAATTACTGTATTTGTTATGGAATAAGCTTTTTACATTAAAGAAGAAATGAATTTTCCTTCAAGTACACAATACATATAATAATTTCAGCATTAAGGACTTAGCAGAATTCTTCAGTAGAAGTTTTGACTGCTGTAATTGGGTTATAGCATTCTGCCAAAATTAGGAATGAAATTCATTCATGAGGGGTCATAAAAATGGATTACAGTATGTTGATATGTAAATACTGTATTGCACAAATGAGACTGCAGTGACAGTTCATGCAACTTATACTATATCCTACTGCTAGCCTAACAAAACTCCAGGAATATTTTCTTCAAGTAATATAGATCTTACATTGGAAGAATGTTGGCCTGGGATTTTATAAATAATTGTTGTTCCTGTGAAATGTGGCTGTCATCAGATGCCTTCTCTTTTCAGTATAAATGATACCAGCAGTGTATGTATGTTAATACATTTTTTAAAAATAATTTATGCCTATTTCACCACTTTATTCCATGCAATTTTAGGATAAATATGTGTATACTAAAATTTTATAACCTCCCCCTCAAAAAACCTTTAAGAATAACAAAAAGTCTTATTAGACTTGATCACTTTTCTTGGGAATATTGAGAATATTACTTGTTACTTGTATGAGTTCTCTTCTTTTACAGGGGAAGCAAGGCAAACACATTTTATATGGCTGCAGTGAACTTTTTAATGCTACACAGTTCATAAAACAGGTAAAGTATACCTTGTTAGTTTCTTTTAACATACCATAACTTGCTGTTGTTGTTTGTCAAAAGAGAGCAAGAGAATCATCATATTCATTTGACCCAGCTTGAAGCCAAAAGCCATAGAGCTATAAAAATACAGGTTTTACCATGAAAACTATACAGAAAACTCTGGTAAATAATATTATTTCTATTATTCCAAATCTATGAAAAGGTAAATTCAGAGAATTTAAAATTGGAATAGTGTACTCAAGCAAAATCACCATTTCTTATACGCTGTCCACATTTCTGACTTTACCAACCATATCACACATTGGGCTAAGAAATTAAGTAACTCTGGATGAGGGTAGCGGAATAGTTTTATGCAGTAGATACAATGGAATTACATTCACTTGAACATTAAGGACAGCAGTAGCTGAGATGTACATAGGCTATACATTCTTTTTCTTGAAGGAACTGCTAATGTTCTGTTAATTACATTAACTTTAGCTTTTTTTTTTTCTTTTTTTTCTTTTTTTTTTTTAAGCTTAACTACTGGGGATGCTCAGTAGTCTCACCAGTAATGTTCACTCACCTCTGCATTGGCTGCCATAAAAATCACAACAGCGTGCTATACTCATTTTCAGCAGCTATTGCTAGCATCATTTTCCAGAACAACTTTCTTATCCTCATTATGTGATTCTTGTATTTCTAACCTTAATGTAGTTGCCCACTGACAGAATACAGAAAAGTTCAGGAAGATACAGTGAACACATGTATACTCCTCATTAACATTTTACTGTATTGCTTTATAAGCAATACTCATTTATCCATTCTTCATTCTATTCATTGCTATAGTTTTATTCATTTCAAAGAAAATTAAAGATATCAGTGCACTTTCCCCTTAATTCTTTATTGCCTAGGGGTTTTAGTTTTTGAGGGTTTTTATTGTTTTGTACTGTTTGGAGGTAAAATTGACAACAGTGAAATATACAGATCTTAAGTGTATATTCCTAGGTATTGTCAGATGTGTTCACTTGAATAATTCAGCACAAACTCCTATTCAGGGTGTAGAACCATCACACCTCAGAGTTCCTTTATGATCCATGCCCAGGCAGTCCTTGCCCTTAGTTCCTGCCCAAAAACATGCTCTTGATACTTTTCCACCACAGATTATATAATGTTCTAGAATAGGCAAAACTAAATGGAATATTTTTTTCTTGGGTTTACTAGATAATTCTCAATTTAATTAATCTTTTTAATCTACCAGATGTTTATGCTAATTTCTCTATTCATTGATTTCCTTTGTTTTGATTACTTTGGGATCTTATCAAGTTCTTTAGTTTTTCTTTTCTTTTTTTAATTTAAAATCAATTAATTAATATGTATAGTGTATTATTAGTTTCACAGGTAGAGTTTAGTGATTCATCTATTTGCATGTAACACCCAGTGCTATTACATCAAGTGCCCTCCTTAATGCCCATCACCTAGTTTACTTCATCCCCTCCCACAACCGTCAGTTTATTTCCTATAGTTAAGAGTCTCTTATGGTTTGTCTCCCTCTCTGATTGCATCATTTTTTAAATTTTTCCTCCCCTTCCCCTATGTTCATCTGCTTTCTTTCTTAAATTCCACATAAGCATTTAAAGCCATAAAATCAGGGGCACCTGGGTGGCTCAGTAGGTTAAGCACCTGCCTTCAGCTCAGCTCATGATCTTGGAGTCCTTGGATCAAGCTCTTCGTCAGGTTCCCTGCTCAGTGCAGAGCCTGTTTCTCCCTCATCCTCTGCCTCTCCCCCTGCTTGTGCACTTTCTCTCTGAATAAAATCTTTGGAAAAAAAAATAATAAAGCCATAAAATCCAAACCATGTTTTAGCTGCATTTCACAAATGTTAATGTATTTTCATCACCATATTCTATATTTTTAATATACGTGGTGGTTTTATTTTTTTTTAGCCCATGTATAATTTAAAGATTTGTTGTTTTCAAGTATTTGGGGTTTCTAGATATCTTATTATTGATTTCTAATTTAATTACTTTGTGGTCATAGAACATTCTGCACATTATTTACTGTTTCAAAATTGATTTAAATCTCTTTGGGATCCCTGGGTGGCGCAGCGGTTTGGCGCCTGCCTTTGGCCCAGGGCGCGATCCTGGAGACCCAGGATCGAATCCCACGTCGGGCTCCCGGTGCATGGAGCCTGCTTCTCCCTCTGCCTGTGTCTCTGCCTCTCTCTCTCTCTCTCTGTATGACTATCATAAAATAAAATTAAAAAAATCAATCAATCAATCAATCAATCAATCAATCTCTTTTATGGCCCAACATATGGTCTCTTACTAAGCACTCCATGTGCACTTTAAAAAGAATGCATTATGCAGCAGTTGAGGGAAATGTTCTATAAATTTCAGTTTGGTCATGGTAGTTAACAGCATTACCTAAATCCTCTATGTCTTCATTGATTTGTTGCTTTGTGGGTTTTTTGGTCTAAATCTATTTGGTACTAAAAGACTAATAATAAAATCTCCAACTATGTTTGTGAAATTAATGCTTTCCCCCTTTAGTTCTGTCAGGCTCTCCTTTCAGTCCTGTCAATGTCCACTTATTTTTAAGCTCTATTAGGTATACACAGATTTATGATTGCTGTGTCTTCCTGATGAGTGTACCCTTTTATTATGTAATATTCTTCTACTCAGCTGGTAATCCTCTTTCCTTGAAGTCTACTTTATGTGGTATTAAATTAACTACTCTAGTCTTATGGCTTGCAGGTTATAACTTTCCATCTGATTGCTTCAGCTTACCTATGAATTTATATTAAAGGTGTTTATCTTGTAGGTGTCATATAATTGGATTTTTTTTTTTTTTTTTTTTTTTTTTAGAAAACCATTCTGGTAATCTCTGCCTTTTAATTGGTGCCTATTGGTCTGTTAACATCTAATGTAATTATTGGATCTACCATTTTACTGTTTGCTTTCTTAGTTTGAAATAGTTTGGCCATCTTTCTCCTTTCCTACCTTCTTATTATTTAAACACTTTTTTATTTGAGCTGTATCTCTGCATTATCGATTTAGCAGTTGCTATATAGATCACAATATATATATCTTTAACAGTTTATAAGCTAGAATTAATACTGTGCCACTTGCGTTAAATATGGAAACCTTGCAACCATATAGACCCATTCCCTCAGCAATTATTCTGATTGTGATATATTTTACCTCTACATACATCATTAACCCCATAAGACAGTGGACATTCTTATCATTTGTACCTCAGTTATCTGTATCATAAAGAAATCCTTTGTATTTACACAGATAGGATTTCCAGTGTTCTTTATCTCTACCAACTCTAGTAGATTTTGATTTCCATGTGTTGACTGCAAAACTTCTGTTAGCATTCAGTATAAGCTCAGGAGCTAGCAGTGAATTACCTTAATTTCCTTTTATATGAAAATGTATTTCACCTTTATTCTTAAATATTTTGGCTGGATAAAGAATTCTAGACAGTTTTTCAAACTTTAAAGATGTTATTTCACAATCTTATACCTTCCATTATTTCTGATAGGAAGTTAGTAATACTCAGATCAATATAATTTTACATATCATGTTTAATTTTTCTCTGGCTGCTTTCAAGATATCCTCATTATCTTTGGTTTTCAGCAGTTAGGATGTATTTATGTGTGAATTCTTATACATTTATCTTATTTAGGGATCACTGAGCTTCTTAAATCTATCATCAGTTTATATCTTCCAAATTTAGGGAATTTTCAGCTATTCTTTCTTCAAATATTTTTATGTCCAATTTTCTCCTCTCCCTTTGGGACTCCATTCACCTATATGATCAGCATTTTATATTATGCCACACATCTCTGAGTATTCTGTTTGGGATTGGTGGGGGGGGGGTAAGAATTTTTTTTTTAATTTGTTTGTTTACTTATTTAAGTAATCTCTACACCCAGTGTGGGGCTTGAACTCCTGACCTCAAGATCGAGAGTAGCATGCTCTTCCAACTCAGCAAGCCAGGCACCCCTGATTCTGCTCCTTTAGAGTGTCTAATTTAAGTTGTCCTATCTTCAGATTCACGCTTTCCTTTGTTATTTCCCTTCTGCCATTTGAATAATGTTGTATTTACCAGTTCTTGAATATTCATTTGGGTTTTTTTTTTAATATAGTTGTATTCTCTGCTCAAGTGTTCTGTCTTTTCATTGTGAACATAGTCTCCGTGATTTCACTGAGGATAGTTGTCATAACTGCTTTTATACCCTTTTCTATTAATTACAGCCCATAGATCATCCATTTCACCATCTGTCTCCACTGTCTTTCCCCCTAAAGAATGGGTCTGATTTTCCTGCTCCATCATATATTAATTTTAGATTACTGAATGTTTTAGAAACAATGTTTCTTTGGAAGCTGAATTCTGATTCTCTGGAGTGCTGATCTGGGCCTTTAGCAGACACTGACCCTGATGAGACTCAGACCTCCAGGTGTGTCTCACGGGCACGGGCAACAGCCCAGTCTTGCTTCTTAATCTCGCTCATTGTGTGGTTCAGGGTTTCCCCACAGATTTGGTTAAAATTTATACATAGAATATAGGGCTCCCTCACTCTGTCCTTCTTGTTTCTAGGATTTCCTCTCACCTTCAGTGGCTTTAGTTGGCCCCACTGGCTCTCTGGTTCTTCAGGTTGAACTCACCAGTGGGAGCCTCTCCTTCCTAGTGTCTGTTCCTTCCCCACCCACTGGCTGTCAGGTGTTCTCCACTGTCTTCCAGGAGTTGGTTTTTGTATTTTGTTTAAAGTTTATAATTGCAATCCCTGGGAGTATTAGGCCAGTAGAAGTTTACCCAACCTTCCAGAATTGAAGGCCTTTCTTTTTCTTTTTAATGATGTTTTAGAAATATCAAACTAATTAAAATATATGGAGAAGTAAACTGTGAGCATTAAAGCTGCACATGAGATTTTTTTCTTGACATTTACATACTGGGTTAATATTAACTTTATTCTCAGGGTTTTTATTTTCCATTAATTGAATTTCTACCTATGTTGGTGATACTTTTTCTTTAAAGATCTACAAAACTTTAAACATTTGAAGTGGGGGTAAACGTTGAGTGAAAATTTATTCTAGATACATGCAGTGAACGAAATAAGCCTAGATTTTACCATGATTAAAGCATTCGTTTTTAAGGTGTTTACAAATATGTTTGAATGCATAAATTTCTTTTGTGATTAAAATAAAGCCATTCTTATGTTTTGTTTTAGCTGTCACAACTTGGACAAAAGTAACACAGAAGAACCTTAATATGAGAATCTACTTGGATAAATGTAAAAAGAAAAGTCAAAAGAGCCAGATGTTTTCTTCTTCATACCAGTGTCCAAATAGTGAAATTTAGAGTTAATTTTTAAGGAAATTCTATACTTAATATAATGTGTACTAATTAAAAGAATAAAGCAGTTCAGAAATAAATTTTTTAAATTGTACGTTCTCTCTCCTGTTATGTTTGATAACTGAGAAAGTAAGTACTTAGGAAGGCAAGAAAACTCTGCCTGAATATAATGTTAAATTATCAATACGATAACTGATTTATTAAGATTGAAGCCAGTGTAAAGAAATACGCAAATGTTGCTTGACTGGTTCATGAATTTCCTACATACATGCAATTTTTTTTTTCACTTGTATGCATTTTAATTGTAAAATTACCTTCCCATGGTTTTCTGGTCTCTCGTGTTGCCTGTGGACTTTGAGTACTTTTTTTTTTTTTAAGATTTTATTTATTCATGAGAATTCACAGAGAGGAGAGAGAGAAGCAGGCTCCATGCAGGGAGCCCGACATGGGACTCGATCCTGGGTCTCCAGGATCACGCCCTGGGCTGAAGGCGGCGCTAAATCGCTGAGCCACCCGGGCTGCCTAACTTTGAGTACGTTAATGTCTCTTCTTCGTCTGGCACACCTTTGTACATTTTATCACAAAATCCCTTTTTTTTTAAATGGCAACAACATCATCTAGCAAACTTCCCATAAAGTTCTAAAAAAATTTGTAAAAGTGTTCACTTTGGTTCAAACCTTCCTGTCATGCAGCAGGAAGGACTGTTGATCTTAAAACTCAAGGCAGCTACAAGATAAAAGCAAGCCAGTTGCTCCAGAGAAAAAAATTCTTAAGGCCAGAGACCCTTTCCTCCTGATAAGCCTCATCAAGAGGAATCTGTAATGTTATAGATAACATCCTAATAGATAAAACAGCAAGATTCACAAGACTGTTTCTGCACTCCCAACCCTCATGAGTCAATGCCATCATACAAAACTCAGGTCAAACAAAAGATTTCTATTTGGGTAGTGGCCTACTAATCTGACTTGGTTTGGAGTTAAAATTTCAAGTATGTTTGGGCAACTATAACAAATTACCATATGCCAGCAGCTTATACATATGTCACACAGCTTGGGAGGCTATAGGAAATCCAGCAGATCAGACATCCATCTTCTTGTATCTTCACATAATAGAGTCATAATCCCTCAATCCCCCTTTAAGAAGCACTAATCCTATCATGGGGGCTCCACCCCTGTGATCTCATCCAAACCCAATTACCTCTAAAAGGCCTCACCTCCAAATACCATTATATTGGGAGGAAGGGCTTCAACAGAATTTATAGAGAACAAATATTCGATCCATAGCACCACATCATCTGCCAAAGTTATCAAAGTGGTTTCATGCTCAGGGCTTAAGGAGACAATGTAATAGAGACAATAATGTTAATCGAGGTGGTAAATTACAGAGAAGATAAAGCAATATCCCAGTTTCCTCAGTAACAGAGAAGCTAGACTTTACGCCCATAAAAAAAATTTTTTTGGTTAAAACTACTTGAAAGACAGGAGGTGGTCACTTATGTTGTGTTTGCAGCCAAAAAAATTAAAACTAGTCTCATCAATGCATGATTTTTTTTTCAAGTTTGCCTCAAGTTCACATAAAAGATCATTGCCAGGGGATCCCTGGGTGGCTTAGCAGTTTGGTGCCTGCCTTTGGCCCAGGGCGCGATCCTGGAGTCCTGGGATTGAGTCCCACGTCAGGCTCCCGGCATGGAGCCTGCTTCTCCCTCCTCCTGTGTCTCTGCCTCTCTCTCTCTCTCTCTCTCTCTCTCTCTCTCTCTATCAATCATAAATAAATAAATAAATCTTTAAAAAATATAATTAAAAAATATATATATCATTGCCAAGGTTCTGAGATAGAAACTTTTCTGTGGGGCCTTTTAAAAAAAAGTCTCGGGCAGCCCAGGGTGGCTCAGTGGTTTAGTGCTGCCTTCAGCCCAGGTCGTGATCCTGGAGTCCCGAGATCGAGTCCCATGTCAGGCTCCCCGCACGGAGCCTGTTTCTCCCTCTGCCTGTGTCTCTGCCTCTCTCTCTCTCCCTCTCTCTCTGTGTCTCTCGTGAATAAACAAAATCTTTAAAAATAAAAAATAAAAGTCTCTGGGGAAACTTAGCCCTTTCCCAAACTGTCCACAGCCTAGCCCCATCTGTCCTAGTGTGGTTCCCCAGCAGGCCATCCACAACATGGTGAGGGTCACTGTTGCTGCTGTCTTGGGCTGGGCAGCTCAACAGGTGTATCCAGCAAGTCCCCAGCTTGGCTGATTCAGAAACCAGTTTTACTTGCCCCCAAAGGGCATTCTCAGAGGAATTGATGCCTTCCATGGTAAAATGCATACCAGGGGTAGAGGTCAGTAGGAAAGGGAAATGCTGTGCCAGGTGATTTACAAAAGTTACATCAGTCCTCTCAACAACACTAACAGGTGGAATGGCACCAATTTTATAGATGGAAACAAAGCTCACAAAGTCCTAGCTCGTACATGGTGGAGCCAAAGATAGAATGCACACCTGTCTGCTTCGAGTCCATTCTCTCCACTGCTCAAAATTGCCTGAGGAAGCAGAGGGCTTGAAGTCTTGCCAAGCCACTCCTCACTGATCAACCTGAGTCAGTCACTCTACCTTTCCTCTATGGTGGAATGAGCTGTGCAAAGTAGGGACATCCAACGCGGCCCTCAAGGTAATCAGCTCACGTGGACTAGCCAGTGCAGGATATTCAACAAAACAAACACCTCATGGGCTCATACACATCACTGGCAAGCATAGCCCCCTAAGAGAATTTGAGTAGTTAGGCATTCACTTGGGAAAGATCAGTTCACTTGGCATAGATGGGGCTCTAGAAAAAAAGGAAAAGGCAAAATAAAGGATTGAAAAGAAATTCAAAACAAAATTTGCTCTGAAACAGACTTCTGTTTCAGCTCCATCAGGTAATTTTGTCCTGTGACAAACTGTAAGACAAACTCACATCCTAGTATCTAAATTGTGAATTTTTGAATTATGCCCTTAAAACTTAAAATTTTTAGGTAATATTCAAAAGAATTTGAAGCTGGGTGTGAAGATTTAAATTCAGTTAAATATACCCAGATCATCAGACAGTGGACTTTTGCAGAAAAAATTTTTTTTAATTGTGAGGCACACAGAAACACCTAGCTATACAGGCTGATGAGAGTGTACTGATGTGACAGGTGAATAAACTGGAAACAATTTCTCATTTGTCATAGTGACCATATCAAAATAGACATAAACCAAGCAGAGAGAACTAGGAACCATTCAACTTCACTTTGTTGAATACCCTGGGTTCAACAGAATCATAGAATTTCAAAAATTAGTATCCAAAGAGATCATGAATGTTGATGAGTGTGTGTCAGACTTTAAATATTTGTAGCTGCTTTTTAAAATGGAAACCTCAGGATGGTTCTAAATTACCAAGCATCAACCCCATCAGCATGGCTCACTTTCAACAGGAATAGCTGATTGTTCTAAAAAAGCAAGCTCCATGTACCAAAATGACACGGTGTCGTTTTGTCACCAGAGACAGCCACAGGAACTCTATGATCTCCTGAAGGATTATAACTGACTGTCATGTGCTGATTTGCTTATCAGCATCATTTTCCCTGATTTCTGTCACCCCAATTTTACCTTCCTCCTCATTCACTCGTTTCAGGTGGAGCTGACGATACACCTGACAATAACAGTAATTGATAAAGGGATAGAGGAGTAGTCAAACCTAGCCAATAGAGAAACAATTAGATTCCTGCCGAGGTCATCGCTTAAAAGGCACAAGAGGGCCACTATCTGCCAGACTTAACCTGAAGGGTCTTAAAATGAGGCAATAGGTATGGCCACAAGGTACCTGAGAATGAAGACAATGCAGAGCTTCAAGATGTCCTAACGACATCTTTTGTTTTTTTGTTTTTTTATTTTTGTTTTTGTTTTTGTTTTCTAACGACATCCTTTGAACCACTGGGTCTATCATTAGTATAATGTGAGTGTTGCAGCCAGCAGCAGACACAGCCTTACAAAGAGAAATCGAACTCTAATAAAAAAATATATATATACATTTAAAAAAAGTAATAAAAGCACTAAAAAAATAAATTACACTAGAAGAAAATAAATAAAAATAAAAGAGATACAAAATCCAATGGATGATTTAAACATCCTAAAAAGCCAAAGAAATGCCACCCAGAATATAAGAAACAATGATTCTCAGACATTAAACATCAGTAAGCAAAGGAAAGTGATCCCTAAGAGAAGGAAAGCAAACAAGAGGAGTCCTGCAATTGCCCCTTCTTACTTCCTGGTGAGATTTTTTTTTCCCAGGCTTCAGCACAGGTAGTGCTGAGAGAGAGGGATCCCTGAGTTGCTGAGACAAAGTTGGGTACTTGGCAAAGTCCAGGTAGAATTCACGGGGCAGAATAATGGAGAAAAGAGAGCTACACAGGAAGAAAGTTCTAGAGATCTGCTGAGGGTCAGATGAATGCTGATGGTGCAGGTGGTGAGGAAACAACCGGAGGCTAGGGAAAGAACCTCCTACAAGGATCCCGCAGAGCAGGAACAACCTTCTTGGCTCAAATGGGGCCACGAATAGGGTCTGTTCCTATCAATCACCTCATATTTCACGGAGGACTGGCATTGTACTCCAAAGGCCTTTGCCTCGATAATAGGAAAGATTAGCCCTAGACTGAATGCTGTTCTGGCCCCACCTAACAATCCTTGAAAGCAAAACCCAAAAGGATCGAACCGTTCCAAGTAGCTTAACCATGTGCAAAAAAGCTCAAGAATAGAGGAATACAAGAGTAAGCACCCAACAAAATAAGTTTAGTGTCTCCAATCCAATCAGATCTTACCAGATGAGACACAGGGTAATAAAGCTCATTGTGAAGAGAAAACATTTTTTTTTAAAGTTTTTATTTATTTATGATAGTCACAGAGAGAGAGAGAGAGGCAGAGACATAGGCAGAGGGAGAAGCAGGCTCCTTGCACCGGGAGCCCGACGTGGGATTCGATCCCTGGTCTCCAGGATCGCGCCCTGGGCCAAAGGCAGGCGCTAAACCGCTGCGCCATCCAGGGATCCCAAGAGAAAACATTTTAATAGAAACAGACTCAGAAATGCCACAGATGACAGAATTAATTAACAAAGACATTGAAACTATTATAACTATATTCCATATATTCAAGAAGGTAGAACATTAAGATATAGAAAATATTTTTAAGGCCCAAAATGGACTTCTAGAAATGAAAGACTTCAATATCTGAGAAGAAAAAAATTGCTAGATATATCTGTAGAATAATATCATTTATAAATTGAATTCAAACCTTAAGAAGAACTGGGTTTTTCAGATTAGGTTTAATGAACAAAAGGTCAACTTTTAAAAAATGTTTATTTATTTTAAAGAGAGAGAGAGCACATGAGTAGGGGGAGGGGGAGAGCAGACTCCCTGCTGAGTGGGAAGCCCAATGTGGGGCTCAATCTCACGCCCCTGAGATCATGACCTGAGATGAAATCAAGAGTCAGACACCTAACCAACTGAGCCACCCAGGCACCCTCAGAAGTCAACTTTTTAAATAAAAATAGCTCCTAGGTACTTTTTGTGACCAAAAACTTACACTGACAGGATCAAGACACACCTGAAGCTCTTTTTTTTTCTTTCCAATTATTAATATCAGTAAGCTTACTTTTTGGCTTAAGTCAGTGTGAGAGGACTTTCTACTACTTGCGGGAAAAATAAGTCATGAAATAGTTGACAAATTCTGGACATCGATCTGACTGGTTTTGAGGAAACACAATCTATTTCAGAACTGCCATTAGGGATGCCGATGTGGACATAGATTCAGAATTGAGATGTGCCCAGAGAATATAAGCCACAAATCAAGAACTCCCTAGTCTGTTAGATACCAGAATTCTCTCTCCATTTATTTGAGAGAGAGGGAAGGAGGGCGGGGTGGCAGAGAACGAGGGAGAAACAGACTCTACTGAGCAGGCAATCCGACCCGGGGCTCAATCTCCCAGGACCCTGAGATCAGGACCTGAGCTGAAGGCAGATGCTTCACTAAGCCACCCAGGGTCCCCTAGATACCAGAATATTCATTGATTTTTATTGCTTGACAGTCTACAACTATAAACTTTTGTGAGGATAAAACTGATTAAACTGTTTTTGGACTACTTTTTGTTTGTGCTGCTGAAATATATTGCTGGGTTTGGGTTTTGTTTTTTGTTTTTATTTTTTTTAAGATTTTATTTATTCACTCATGAGAGACACCGAGAGAGAAGCAGAGACATAGGCGTTGAGAGAGGCAGGCTCCCCACAGGAAGCCCCATTCAGGCCTTGATCCCAGGACCCCAAGATCACTCCCCGAGCCAAAGGCAGATGCCCACACTGAGCCACCCAGGTGCCCCTAAAATATGTTTTAAATTGTTAATTCTGTGAGCATTTTTTAAAATTATGCAGTTCACACACAAGTTTTTGGTATCTTCTACTTTAAAAGACAAAACTCAGATTATGTAATCTTCAAGTATGCTACCATCATTAATATTCCAAAATTACAACCAAAGTACAGAAGACTAACTTATAAACATCTATTCCAATTTATAAGTTAACATATACCAAGAATCAGCAATGATCAATCGCATGGATATCTTATAAGAGGCAGAAAAGCAAAGAAGAAGAAATGAACAATTTTAAACCTCTGTTATCTGACAAGAACTTTGTTAGGTGCTCTAAACATTTAATGCTCATTTAATACTAATTTTTTTAAAAACTTAAGAAAATAGGTAATATAATCCCTGCTTTACAAATAAGGAAATACACGGTAAGAAAGAGTTCGGTTACTATCAAGGTCATTCATTGAGTAAGTAGTGGAATTTAAAATGGTCAGATCTGAGTCTAGAACCTTTTCCATTTGACATGAGGAATTAGAGGATAATAGGAATATTAGGATATTAGGAATTAAAGGATAGAAAAATAAGAGATACTTAGATACTCTGGGGATGCTAGAGTTAGAAAAACAAAAAGATTATAACTTCTCTCATTTCCCAAAAGTCTGGAGACAGTATCTGGGCTGCTTCTAGCCAGTGTATAGGAGGTTTGCCATTTTCAGAAACTAAGTTTCTAAATCATAATTCAGGGTGGTAGTTCTTAAGAAAGCCCCTCAGAAGTATGCTTTTTCTGACTAGGTTCAATTAGACCTAGGACAGACAACCCTCAGCACATGAATGCTCCTCCTCTCTATCTCCTTGCTCCAGTTAGCACATCTCTGTCCTTGAAAGAAAAAGCCATTTCCAGTACCTTTGCTAAATGTTGGTGGGTTTTTCTTGGCGGGGGGGGGGGGGTGGATGGTCAGCTGAAAATATGCCTTCATTATATAAGTTTGAATACATCCATACCATGGCACCCCACGCAGCTGCAAAAAGTCATGAGGAAACTCTTGCTGTACTACTATGGGATGGTCTAGGAGACTACAGATATATTGTTGAATTAACAACAGCAAAAAGGTGCAGAACGCTATATACAGTTTGATGCTGTATGCATACAAAAAAGAAAAGGAAAGTTATAATTGCTTATTATGTGTATATAGAGCGTCTCAGGAAGGATACACACTAAATTGGCAACTGTTTGCTTCCTGGAAAGAGAACAGGGTGCCTGGGACCAGGGATGGGAGGGAGAGGCTGAGGCTTTTCACTGTAGACCTCTTCTATGCTTAGAACTGAGTTCCAAGTATCTGCTTCATTAACAGTGAGAGGGGAAAGATCCCTCTTACTATACAAGAAGACAATAGGTAGTTTGAGCTCACAAAATCTAATCACGAGTCTGATGGAGTCTTCTCATTTCCTACTTTACTCTCTCCCTCTATAGCATGGAACACTGTTGGCTATTCCCTTGGCCTCCTTGACTTAAAATGTCAATTATACTCATTTGATTTGCCGTATGTCCCTATCATTCCTGAGATTCAGATATCCTGAATAAAAATCAGGGTAAGAGTGGTGCCTGGGTGGCTCAGTCGGTTGAGTGTTTCTTGATTTCAGCTCAGGTCATGATCTCAGGGTTGTGGGATGGAGCCCCAAGTTGAGTTCCTCCCTCAACGGGGAGTCTGCTTGAGATTCTCCCTCTGTTCCACTCGTACCCCCAAAATTAAGAAACAAATCTTTTTAAAAATCAAGCTAAGAAAGTGTCACTGGATTTGTCATAGAACACTTTGTACAGTACAGCTCATTTCACTCTATCTTGACATGAGTGAAAAATCAAGAACAGGTATTCAATACTACCAAGGTTGTTGCTAGTGTTTGTATCAAAAAATATTAATCCCCAACAGAGCGTCTGGAGCCAGCGGCCTAAATTCAGCCGCAGCCTCAACTCAGTGATTGTGTGGCCCCAGGCGGGCTATTTAATTTCTGTCAACTTCGCTGTCCTTGTCTCTAAAAGCAACTTCATAAAAGTGCTGTGCAGATTAAATGACATCTCTGAAAGGGCCTTTACGGGGTCTGAAGCTCAGTGCAAGTCAAGTACAAGCAAGAGCTTCACCCCAAGTTCAAAGGGCAGGACTGTGCGTTCCATTCAGGAGGCTGCTAATTTGTGCAGGCAGAGATCTTGACAGCTGCAAGGTGCCGTGGGTTGTTTTGGAGTGGGCCTCACAGGCAAGAACCCAGGAGCTGCCCCTCAGTGCCACCATCTTTGGGCTCAATGTGGCTGCATCAGAGACACCCCAAGACCTTTCTAAAGACTGACATCCGGGATCCCTGGGTGGCGCAGCGGTTTGGCGCCTGCCTTTGGCCCAGGGCGCGATCCTGGAGACCCGGGATCGAATCCCACGTCGGGCTCCCGGTGCATGGAGCCTGCTTCTTCCTCTGCTTGTGTCTCTGCCTCTGTCTCTCTCTCTGTGTGACTATCATAAATAAATTTTAAAAAAATAAAAATAAAAAAAAAAAATAAAGACTGACATCCCTGTTGTTCAAAAGGCTGCCATGACACAAGCTCTAGGGCTTGGGTGTACAGTTCTGTAGACAGCAAGGCGAGATTCTGTACCCCGTTCTGCACCTCTGCCAGCTGCTGGAAGTTGGGGTCAAAGGTGCAGCCCTACGTATACAGAATCATATTCCTCCAGTTAGGGAGGAAGGTCTCCCTTACTAGCCTCTGTGTATGCAGCAGTTCAAACAGCTCATCTTGGAATACCACAAAATGTCCCAGGTTGTCTCCAAGCTGTAGTAACAGGAAGGGAAGGAAATAAGTCAACCAATTTTCTCCTTCCTCAGGTGCCATCTGTGATTTGCTCCGAGTCCCTCCTGGCACAGAGTCTGGATGTGATCAGCCCCGTGTGGTCTGCGTGTGGGTGATGCATGCCAGCCGCCACCTCTCCCTTGGCTACCCATGGGAACAAATCTGCCAGGGTCTACACCCCGTGTATCTGCCTTGGCGTGGACTCTGAATCCTGACGTGCCATCAAGAGCCTGCTCCAGGGTCTCAACAAAGACCAGGATTCAGCCTTATAATCCCTGGCACTTAGGCTCCCTGAATTCAGAGAAATGTTTGATGGCAAACAACTATCATGCTGACATCAGAGCAGATCCAGCCCCAGAGACAATCCTTTGGCTCCAGAACACGTGATGCTCAGGTTTCTAATAAATTGCTTGCGTTTGGGAGGAAAGCAATCCGAAGGTGAGAGTGAAGGAGACCACTTCGAATCTGAAGCTGGTAAAAATAAAGATAATAGTTTTCAAAGAGTAGAAATCAACTCCTGCCTGAAAGGGACCTTTATCCTCTGTCCTGTCCTCTTTGGGCATCAACTCTTCTCACCTGGTATTTGCTTTCCCTCCTCCACCTCCTCATAGATCCAAGCTTCATAACAAAAGAGAACTCCACAGTTGAAAGATTTATCCCAAATACATACAGAAACTAGATGCCCAGGGATAAGCAAGATTAAAAGAGCTTATCTGAATTGCTTTTAAATATTCCAATTTGTGTTCTATCTGGGGGTCCTCATCCACTCTCATTAAGGAGCAATAGCAATGGATCATTTGACCTCAGGCTATGTCCTCATCTCTGCATATCCAGACTGTAGGTCCTGTTTTCCAAAGCTGTAATGAAATTATTTCATTTTAAAAGAAAGAAAAAAGAGAGGATGATAATAAGTGAACAGAACACATCAGGCTTTGGGAGCCCTTGCCTTATTATTCTCTTACATAAAACCTTCTAAAGTTATCAACATTTTTCTTAAAGATTTTATTTAATTATTCATGAGAGATGGAGAGAGCGAGGCAGACATAGGCAGAGGGAGAAGCAGGCTCCCTGTGCAGAGCCTGATGTGGGACTTGATCCCAGGACCCCAGGATCATGACCTGAGCCGAAGGCAGATGCTCAATCACTGAGCCACCCAGGCGTCCCTGAAACTACAAAATTAAAGCCATTCAGAATTGAAGGGGACCCCGAGTGGCCTCGAGGAGAGAAGCTTCACTAATTCTCCTAAAGTCTTCCATTCACAAGGCAACTGTGAACCCTGACACAGTATTTATAGGAGTTCCACTTACTGAGAATCATCTCTGTGGAGTAGCATGGGTAGTCCTGAAGAGCAGCCTCCACAAATGTAATAAATAGTTCTGCCGGCATCCTTGCAGATAAAGGCACCTGCCACCATGAGGAGAAAACACTAGGAAAGCTTCGTCATCACGAGAAGACGCCGGCATCAGATTGCAGCCAACCTTCCTGTTGCTTATCTGCTGTTTCCTCCGGTGGGTGCCCCATGTACCTGAGGAAGGGGCCCCTGGTCATCAGCATCACAAGCCACAGCGGGGCTCAGCAGTTCGCTCACATTAAGTTTCAGTGGAGATGTTCAGTTGGGTACAAAGGAGAACAGAACAAGGAAAATCAAAATGCCCTGCAAAAGTTCTGCCTATTATTACCTGCGCAGTCCAAGGTTGATTTATTTCCCCTTAAGAAGCTTGTGCCTTGGGTGCCTGGGTGGCTCAGTCCGTTAAGCTTCTGCCTTCCACTCAGGTCATGATCCCAGGGTCCTAGGATCGAGTCCCTTCTCTCTGTCCCTCCTCCCCCTCATAGTGTGTCTCTGTCTCTCTCTTTCTCTCTCTTGCAAAATAAAATCTTTCTTTAAAAAAGAGGAGCTTATGCCTCTTGCTGAAGTTATAAAAGCTTGACACAAGTCACTTAAACATCCTTGAAAATATCAAGTATGATGAGCAACCAGCAAGAGTGGTGGCAGTTATTTCAAAATACTGATTATATATGTGTATGTGTCCATGTGTGTATAACATAATATGTGTGTATATTCTGGACATTATATATATACAAACTTATTATCTATAATATTTATATGTTAGAAATATATTAAATACATAATATGAATATATTTTTATACACACACACAGGAGATAGGATAGTGGGATGTTTAATTTTGTGTCAGCTTGATGGTACCACACAGTGTCCAGGTGAAATATTGTTTCTGGATGTGTTTTTGAGGGTGTTTCCTGATGAGCTTACATTTGAGTCTGTGGGCCCAGCAAAGCAGACCGCCCTTCCCTTTGAGGGTGTGTATCATCTAATTCATTGAGTTGTGGACAGAATAAGGGGTGGAGGAAAGAGGAATTTGCCCTATTTTCTTCCTGCCTGCCTTCTCGTCCCTGCCTCCTTGTGCTGGGACACGGGTCTTCTCCTGCCCTTGGACTGAGACTCACACCATTGGCTCCCCTGGTTCTCAGGCCTTCAGACTCAGACTAGAATTCTGCCCTAGGCTTTCTAGCATTTCCAGCTCGCGGACAGCACACTCTAGGACTTCCCAGCCCCCATAATCATGTAAGCCTAGTCCTCAAAATAGATCTCCCATTACACATGTGTTTACATGTATAGATACACATTCATGCTGGAATATATCACATGTAGATATATAAGGATATATATACTTATAAGGATATAGGAATATTCGGTTTCCTATTTCTCTGAGAACTCCAACACAGAGACACTAGATAAACTGGATGGCTAGATGGATAGAGTAGGTTAGACAGACAGAACCAGAGAGCAATAATTTTAAAGTAGCCTGGGCAGCAATAAAAATAATGATTGTCAGGACTCCTGGGTGGCTCAGTGGTTGAGTGTCTGTCTTCAGCTTGGGTTGTGATCTCAGGGTCCTCGGATCAAGTCCTGCATCAGGCTCCCCACAGGGAGCCTGCTTCTCCTTCTGTCTATGTCTCTGTCTCTGTCTCTGTCTCTCTCTCTCTCTCTCTCTCTCTCTCATCTCTCATGAATAAATAAAATCTTAAAAAAAATAATAATAATGATTGTAACCACCACTGACTGAGCCTCTTCCCATGCTGAGAACTGGCCAAGCACTTTACATACAAACCTGGGGCTGCAGCCATGTGGGGAGAGGACTGAAAGGCCCTGCTGTGGACTTAAAGCATCACCATCCTTCAAGAGCTCTACTGCATCCATGACACAGCCACAACAGCTATGTTCTTTTTTTTTTTCTTGAGATTTTATTTATTTATTCATGAGAGACACGGAGAGAGAGGCAGAGACACAGGGAGGAGAGAAGCAGGCTCCCTGTGGGGAGCCCGATGTGGGACTCGATTCCAGAACCCCAGGATCACACCCTGAACCAAAGGCAGACGCTCAGCCACTGAGCCACCCATGCATCCCAACAGCTGTTTTCAGTATCGAACACCGTCTCAGTTTTCTCTGAGCCACATGACAGAGAACTGAATCCCTTAACATTGCTTGTATTTAGATGTGGGTGAGGACAAGGACAAGAGTGAAGAGAAGCCACTGGAGGAAGATCATCACCAGTAAAGGGGGAAGAACTAGGGTTGATTTCATGAAGTCCTGATACTAAAGAGAGAAGACTATGACACTAGAGTCACAATGAGTCCTCACTGACCTTTTGGAGACTGAACCCTCCTTGATCCATGAAGCCTGGCCACAGATGTTCCTAGGCTCCATGGGCCTGGCAACAGGATTGTTATCTTGGTCTGTATGAGTCCTCACAGTGAAGCCACCTAATCTTTTAAGACCATCAAAAGAATTATTACTGGTTTTATTTTATTTTATTTACCTGAGAGAGAGAGAGAACACGGACGGAGAGGGAGAGGCAGACCCCCACTGAGCGCAGGGCTCGATCCCAGGACCATGGGATTATGACCTGATCCAAAGGCAGACGCTTAACTGACTGAGCCACCAGGCGTTCTTAAGGGTTATACTGTTAAACTATCAACCAACCAAGGTCAGTTTCTAGTTCAATGAAATCTGAATTATTTGAGGAATGATCACTTCTTCCAATACAACCTCGAGACCGCATTGGCAGGGCGGGAAGCAGACAGTGCTGCAGACACTGTGTTTCATGGGGAACGTCTGGCCTGGCTTCTCCGTGCTGGTCTTGCCTTGTTGCTGGTCCTGGTCCTCGTCCCAAATCTCACAAGCACTTCTCTTTAGCCTCAGTATCTCTACCAACTTATCCACACTCGCGGCCTTACTTCCTTTCTGACAATGAGATTCTGATCCTCCTGGAGTTGAGAGGCAAAAAACACTGATTTTAAAAAGGGGGAAAAAAATGTATCACATTGACCAGAGCCTTCCACGGCCATCTCTTTCTTGCACACATTACCAAGTCTTCGTTGACTTTTGTCTACTTCCCTCAGCCAATCTACGACCAAACAAAAGCCACAGTGGTCTGGCCTCCTTTCCAGGGACTGCCGAAAACCTCAGGCCAGCCCAGGTTTGTCTGTGGGGGGGGTTACCCTCTTTCGAATGTTAACAGATGGGATGCTCTGAGGCACACCGCTGGCCTTAATCGAAAATCATTTTGTGTTTTTCTCATGCCTGGGACTTTGGATGGCTATGGGCCTAGGGAGATTTCAGTGACCCCTTAGCCTGGACTCAGATCTGTTGCTGTTATTAGGAAGGCCTGAAGATATGTAAAACTTGATTTTGAAGAAGATACTATTTCTTCGGGTGTGAAAAATGCTTTGCGTTAGTTTAGGTCTGTTAACATATTATTCGTAGGAGTCCCTCTCCACCAGGCCAGATCTTCCAATGCCTGTTACAGAATCTAAGTGCTAAAGGTTCACAATATATACACTTCCCTACTCACTAAGCCATAAGGTGTTACCCAGTACAAAATCAAAGTTTTAGTCATCTCGGTCTCCCCCCCACCCCCACCCCCCGCCTACTAGCATGAGGCCTGATATTTGAAAAAGGCTCAGGAATCATGAGGGAAGGAGAGTGGAAGGGGTGAGAGGGTGGCACGAATGAAAGCATTTTAGGACCAGACATCGAAATTATATGCTTGATATTATAAAATCTCCTGAACACACCCATCATGGAGAGGAAGCACAAGCTGTCCTCACTTTTCCTGACCACTACAGTTTTTTCTCAGGTCAAATTATCCTTTGAACCTGTACATTCTGTCACATTAGGGAAAAAAAAAATGAAATCATCAAAGTCCTCAGCCAGCCTCCACGTAGGACCAGGACTGACCTGTTTGTGCTAACAATGTGGCTATTCTCTTCGTGTTTTTAAGGAAATGTTTGGAGATGTCACTGGGCTGTGTGGTCTAACTGGGTGTCCTCTTAGATGTCATCCCACTGAGAGTTATTCTAGAACAGTGCTACTCTGGCTATAATAAGTACATGAGTTACTTTTAAGCTAAAATTTAAATGTTAAATTATGTAGCTAAAGCTTCTATTTAAAAAAGTGACTTGTACTAGCCAAACAAGGTCTATTTTAAGAATTGGCAACATCATTATCTATGTTTTCCAATGTGCTTGAAATTGTACATACTGTGCTTTCAACTACTTCACTGAAGTTCAAAATCAACATTATTAACATGCAAAACAAAAACTAATTTTTACTGAGAAGATTTCCACAGAAGTCAGGTGTCTATGAATTGGATTTCCAGCAGAAATGACCTTGGTGAGGTGAGCAATGATAACTTTTGGCTAACAGCAGGATGACATGATAGGTAAAGTTACCTCTAAGTTGGCAGAAAGTCAATATAATTTATCCTGAAAAGAATTCTAATTTCTCACAAGTGAAGGACAAGTAGATCACCCTCATGGACTTTATACTCTAGAAAGAGGACACAACATAAATAATAAATTTGATAAATTACCTATTATATAAAAAGATTATATAATTCTATTGGAAAAAGAAAAAGTTCTACAAGGTCAGGGATGGGAAATGGGTTTGGGAAGAGTAGTATTAAATGGTCCAGGGCTGGCTTTGTTGACAAAGTCAGAGTTGAGAAGAGACTTGAAGGAGATGAAGCTTTGAAGAAATGCTTTGAGATTTCTTCAAAAAAGAAACCTTCCACCATGACCTCAGCATACAGGATCAAGTGGCCCTCCAGGATTCCAGTAGAGACACAGGGGCTAAGGACAAGAAGGCAAACAGTCCTAGCATTTTTCTGCTCTTCATCAGGGTGAGACGCTGGTGCAGTTCCACATCAACTATTTAGCAATGTTCCCAACCATGCACATCAGTGGTAGTGAGCTTGTATGCAAGCATGTGTTCCAATGACAAAGTCCCTTCTCTTTCTACTGGCCCTGCCTGCATCTCTAGTATTTTGGGGTCCCTAGCATCATCCTCCATGGACAACTATAAGGGAAGCTTTATATTAGGGTCATTCTTTTTTTAAAATATTTTATTTATTTATTCATGAGAGACACACAGAGAGAGGCAGAGACATAGGCAGAGGGAGAAGCAGGGTCCCTGCAGGAAGCCCAATGCAAGACTCAATCCCAGGACCCCAGGATCATGACCTGAGCCAAAGGCAGATGCTTAACTACTGAGCCACCCAGGTATCCCTATACTAGAATCATTATATGAATTTCTATATCCATATTTGAGATATAGTAATGGCAGTAAAAACTGGAATCAGGACTTGTTTCCATATTTACAAAACTGAACTTTCATCTGAGAAGTCTACCACTGAACAGACTTAAACCATACTCACAATTGATAATAAGTAGATCAAGTGATCACCCAACACTATATGTCTTAGGCAATTTAGGCTGCTATAACAAATTACCATAGGCTGGTAGCTTAAACAACTAATATTTATCTCTCACACTTCTAGAGGCTGGGAAGTCTGAGATCAAAGTGCCAGCAGATCCAGTGTCTGACAAGGGCCCTTTTCTGGTTGGCAAATATCCATCTTCTTGTTGTATCCACACATGGTGGAGAGCAAAGGAGGAAACAAGCTCTCTCTCATCTTTTCTTATAAGGGCACTAATCCCATTCATAAGGGCCCAACCCTTATGACTTAATTATCTCCCAAAGGCTCTACTACCTAATACAATTATGTAGAGAGTTGAGATTTCAACATATGGATTTGGGGCGGGGGAATACACTCAGCCTATAACACTATAAAAATCATTTTTAACAATATTATTAATGTAGATTGACTGCAAGTCTATAAATGTCTATATACTTCAGCCTTCATTATATTACACATTCAGTTGTTGCTTGTGCTTTCAAATTTTAAAAAACCATTGCTCAAGTTCTCATTTCTCTTTGAGTATCCATGAGGGCTGCCAAATATCCGGTTAACCTTAACCCAAACCCCAGTGCCATGGGCTGAAAGAGTCAAAGGCCTTCCATGTCTCTCTAGATATTCCTGTAATTTAATCCCTCTGATTTCATATCCCCTGGTCTTCCCTCACTGCCCTCTCCAACCCATGTGCATTCAGAGCCCAGCTCCTACACTGGGTGCATGTGGTAAAACACACTATAATAAAATTTACTATATTGGAATGTACCATCAATTGGCACTATTCACAATGGTGTACAACTGTCATCACTATCTGGTTCTAGTTTTCATCACCCCAGACAGAGACCTCATAATCATGAAGCACTTGCTCTGCAACCACTACTATACTTTCTGTCTCTATGGATTTGGCTCTCCTGGATATTTCATGGAAGTGAAATGATATACTATGTGGCCTTCTGTGCCTGGCCTCTTTCACTTAGCACAGTGTTTCCACAGTTCGTCCATGTTGGGGCATGTCTCAGTATTCCATTCCTTTCAATGGCTGAGTAATATTCCCCACCATATGGATATATCACATTCTATTCATGCGTTCATTCACCAATAGACCTATGGGTTATTTCCACCTTTTGGCTACCATGTATAGTGCTAGTATAAACATTCATTTGCCAGTTTTTTGTTTTCAATTCTTTCTTACATTAATTTTTGTTTCTTTTTAAGGCCACTCATTCCAAGTATGACAGGAAGCTGGTAGGTTTCCTAATGATGTGGGAGATGGTGAAGCAGTCAAGAGGAGTCACATTACAAAGTGAGCTGCCTTCCCTCATCTCTCTGGCTCCAGATCTGGGTCTCCTACAGGCGCCAGGGACAAACCTCCCGTCTTTTCACTCCTATTTGTTCTCTTCCCAGTGAGGTCCCTTGAGGTCTCTTTTTTTTTTTTTTTTTTTTAACCCAAGAAAATTTGTCAAGGAAATTCTTCTAAACAAAATAGGCTTCTTGCTGAAAGGAATTCTGCTAAATATAATTTTCTTCATCTTGTTACATAAGGACCTACACATAGGAAATAAGCTGATAAACCCTAGAAGCCAGAAAGCACATCTCATCATGGTTTCCATATGATGAGGGTAAAGACACTGAGCAGAGGTCATTTCTGCCCTTTAGGTAACCCATTAGTTAACTGGGTACTAATAGGCAATGGAACTGGGACCTAAATCAAGAAAAATATCTTTGTGGAATGTAACATAAATAGAAAGTAAAAGAGTAGGAAGCTCTCAAACAAATCAAAACATATGTATCACTCTTTTCCCTACAGAACACCAAGAGGTAAGTCAAGATCACCAGAAAATCTAGAATCTGGCTAAAATCAAAATGCAAGAGTTAGCTTGACACAGCCAGTGGAAACATTCCAACAATTGAACATAGAACAACAAGTCAATCTCAACAGTGGCTGTACTAGCAAGAAAGAAAACAGAACAATTTTTCGGTTGAGTTACAAAATATTTGCTGATGCCTACTATATGCCAGATGCTGTATGAAGCTCTAGGGGAGTCACACTCAGCCCATCCCTCAAAGGATTCCCATTGAGGAGAGAGAGAGAGAGAGCCATCTAGACAAACAATTTTAAGGTTATAGGCTACTAGACTGAAAAGATATTAATGAAAAATGTAGACAAGTATAGGGATGATAGCAGAACAGGCACATTGCACCACACAAGAGAACTGTTGATTATACATAAGCCTTTTTAACTTCATCTCTTCTAGCTCTTCTGTTGCAGTCTTATTTCAAGCCCTCATGACTCTCATTTCATCTCCTGAATGTATTTGCTAATGGCTCTTTCAGACTCCTCAGCTCTCCTCCCTGCAGTCTGCCCTCCACTCTCACCTCGCTTACTCACACAAAATTTAAATCTGGTAATAATGACCATTCACTGACCATTTTCTAGCATCAGGAATTGTTCACCATTTTACATTACGTCATTCAATCCATCCTTTACAAATGAGGAAACTGAATGACAGAATTGATAATTTGCTCAAGATCACTGAGCTAGTAAAATTAATAAGCTAAGTGGTACAGCTGAGATTCAAAACCAGTTGTGTCTGAACTCTTTTGCTTAACTATTGCCATATATTGCCTCCTTTAGCAGCCAAAATTCTTGATATGTAAACTGATTTAAACAGAGAAGGGTTTTATTTTAAAAAATATTAAGCATAGTCCTAATTCTACTTAAGATATAGAAAATGACAAGATACCCTAACAATATGAAAACTGAATGATTTAGAATATAAAATTTTTCCTTTCGTTGAGATAATCAGATCACAAAATTCTCATAAAAGCTGCAGATAGAGAATATACATTGAAAAAAGCCCTCCAGGATCCAGGGCAACTTACTACACATAGGTCATAGCAACTTACTACCAGAAGAATTTTAAGTCTGTGGGATATCACAGGTAAACATACAAACAACAAAACTGAAGCCATCCACACTTCTGATTAGACTAACCCAACTCTCCACAGTAATGGACTGATAGAATAAAACATGTACCTATTTCTGGTTTATCTCATTCTCTACTGCGCTATCCACAATGTCCAGCATCCGGTGAAAAATTACAGGGGCAGCCCAGGTGCCTCAGTGGTTTAGCACCGCCTTCAGCCCAGGGCCTGGTTCTGGAGACCAGGGATTGAGTCCCACATTGGGCTCCCTGCATGGAGCCTATTTCTCCCTCTGCCTGTGTCTCTGCCTGTCTCTCTCTCTCTCTGTGTCTGTCATGAATAAATAAATTTTTAAAAATTACAAAACATAGTCATACCTCAGATACTGTAGGTTCAGTTCCAGACCACTGCAAAAAAGGGAATATCCCAATGAAGTGAGTCAAATGAGTTTTTTGGTTTCCTAGTGTGTATAAAAGGTATGGTTACACTATATTATAGTCTACTAAGTGTGCAATAGCATTATGTCTAAAAAATACCTTCATAAAAAAAAACCATTGCTAAAAAACTTTATTGCTAAAAAATGCACCTTTTCACTGGTGAAGGGTCTTGCCTCAATATTAATGGTTGTGATGGATCAGAGTGATGATTGCTGAGGTTGGGATGGCTGTGGCAATTTCTTAAAATAAAACAATGAAGTTTGTGAGTTTCCTTCCACAAGTGATTCTCTATAGCACGAGATGCTATTTCATAACATTTTATCCACTGTAGAACTCCTTTCAAAATTGGAATCAATCCCCTCAAATTCTGCTACTTATTTATCAACCAAATTTGTATAATATCCTAAATCTTTTGTTGTCATTTCAGGAGTCTTCACAACATCTTCACTAGGAGTAGATTTCTATCTCAAGAAACTACTTTATTTGCTCATCCATAAGAAGCAACTACTCATCTGTTCAAGTTTTATCATGAGATTGCAACAATGCAGTGACATCTTCAAGCTCTGTTTCTAATTCTAGCTCTCTTGCTATTTCCACCACATTTGCAGGTACTTCCTCCAGTAAAGTCTTAAACCCCTCAACATCATCTGTGAGGGTTGAAATTAACTCCTTCCAAACTCCTTTAAATGTTAATATTTTGACTTCTTCCCATGAATTATGAATGTTCTTCATGGCATCTAAAATAGCAAATCCTTTTTTAAAAGGTTTGCAAATTCAGTTTTCCCAGATGCAGCAGAGGATTCACTGTCTATGGCAGCTATCACCTTACAAAATACATCTCTTAAATAATAAGACCTGAAAGTCAAAATTACTCCTTGATTCATGGGCTACATAATGCATGTATTAGCAAGCATGAAAACAACATTCATCTCATTCTACATCTTCATCAGAGCTCTTGGGTCACCTGAAGCATTATCGATGAGAAGCAGTATTTAGAAAGAGTTGGATTTGTTTATTTGTTTGTTTTTGAGCAGTAGGTCTCAACAGTAGATTTAGAATACCCAGTAAACCATGTTGTAAACAAAGTGTACCATCCAGGCTTTGTTGTTCCATTTATAGAGCACAGGTAATATAGAGTTAGCATAATTCTTAAGAGCCCTAGGATTTTTGGAATGATAAATGAAACTGGCTTCAACTTAAAATCACTAGCTGAATTACCCTATAATAAGACAGTCAGCCTATTCTTTAAAGCTTATTTGAAGAAATAATAGCTGAAACTTTCCCTAGCCTGGAGACATCCAGGTTCAGTCATCACAGAGAGTTCCAAACAAGGTGAACCCAAGGAAGCCCACACATGACATATAATAGTTAAAATGTCAAAGATTAAAGATAAAGAGAGAATTTTTAAAGCAGCAAAGAGAAGTGATTAGTTGCACATAGGAGAAACCCTATAAGGCTGTCAGCTGATTTTTCAGCAAAAACTTTGCATGGCAGGAGGGAATAGTATGAAAATATCCAAAGTGCTGAAAGGGGGGAAAAAAAAAACCCTATAACCAGGAATACTCTAACTGGCAAAGTTATAATTCAGAATTGAAGGAGAGAAAAACAGTGTCACAGATGACCAAGTTAAGTTTATCTCCACTACCCTGATCTTACAAGAAATGTTAAAGAAAATTCTTTAAGTGGAAAATAAAGGTAATAATTAGAAGTAAGAAAATAATGAAAGGAAAGGAGATTCACAGAATAAAAAGCTGGAATAGGCAACATTATACATCAAACAGGGAGGCAAGGAGTAAAAATGAGGTTCTTTGAAAATGTGTTCAACTTAGACCATCAACTTAACATAGACTGCCATATACTCAGGATGTTATATGTGAACCTCATGGTAACCACAAACCAGAAACCTATAGTAGATACACAATAAACAATTAGAAAGCAAGCACACTACTATAGAAAGTCATCAATTACAAGGAAAGAAAGCAAGAGAAGAAGAAACAAAGAAGAACTACAAAAGCCAATAGAAGATAATTAACACAATGGCAACAAATACCTACCAATTATTACTTTAAATGTAAATGGTCTAAATGTTCCTTTTGAAAGACTAACAAGAGACAAAGTACACTAAATAATAAGGGATCAATCAAACAAGAAAATTTAACAATTATAAATATTTATGCACCCTACATTGGAGCACCTAAGTATATGAAGAAAATCTTAACTGACATAAAAAGAGAAATTGACAATAATACAGGTGGACTTGAGCAGGTGGACTTCCCAGGTGGACTTAATAAATACATATAGAACATTCCATCCAACAACAACAACAACAGGACATTCATTCTTTTGAGGTGCACATGGAACATTCTTAAGGATAGATTACATGTTAGGCCACAAAACAAGTCTCAATGAATTTAAAAAGATGAAAATCATATCAAGCATCTTTTCCAACCACAATGGAATGAAACTAGAAATCAATTACCAAAAAAAAAAAAAAACAAAAAAACTGGAAAAACACAAATACGTGGAAGCTAAGGCACACGCTACTAAACAGCCAATGGGTCAATGAAAAAAAATTCAAAGGATATCAAAAAATACACGGAGAATTATGAAAATGAAAACACAATAGTCCAAAATCTTTAAGATGCAGTGAAAGCCACACTAAGACATTTAGAGCAACAAAGGCCTACCTAAAAAAAAAAAAAAAAAAAAAAAAAAAAACACACCAGGAAAAATCTCAAACAATCTAATCTTACACCTAAGTGAACTACAGAAGGGACAAACAAAGCCCAAGGTTAGTAGAAGAAAGGAAGTAATACAGATCAGAGGGAAAATAAATGAAATAGAGATTTAAAAAAATAGAAAAGATCAATGAAACCAAGAGCTGTTTTTTTGAAAAAAATTAAACAAAATTGATAAACCCTTAGCCATCCAAAAAAAAACAAAACAAAACAAAACAAAATAGAGAAGACCCAAATAAATAAAATCAGAAATGAAGAAGTACAACCAACATCACAGAAATATAAAGGATTATAATACTACAAAAAATTACATGCCAAATAATTAGACAATTATATGCCAAATAATTAGACAACCTACCAAATGTATAAATTCCTAAGAACATATAATCTTCCAGAACTAAATCAGGAAGAAATGGAAAATCTAAACATATCAATTAGTAGTAATGAAATTGAATCAGTAATGAAAAGCTCCAAGGGGCGTCTGGCTGGTCCAATTGAAGAGCATGAAACGCGTGATCTCAGGGCCATGAGGTCAAGTTCCATGTTGGGTGTAAAGATTACATACTTATACACATACATACAGACATACACACACAAAATTTTTAAAAAACAACAACTCCTAAACAAAAGTCCAGGACCAGATAGATTCACAGGAGAATTATACCAAGTATTCTTTTTTTTTTTATACCAAGTATTCAAAAATAGTTAATAGCTATTCTCCTCAAACTATTCCAAAAAGGAGAAGAGTAAGGAATGCTTCCAAATATGTTCTACGAGTCCCGCATTATCCTGATATCCTGATATCCAAAACCAGACAGACACGACAAACAAAGCAAACTATGGGCCAATATCACTGATGAACATAGATGTAAGAATCCTCAACAAAATATTAGCAAATTAAATTCACCTATACATTAAAAGGATCAATGGGGTGCCTGGGTAGCTCAGTCAGTTAAGAATCTTACTCTTGATCTCAGTTCAGGACTTGATTGCAGGGTCATGAGTTCAAGCCCTGCATTGGGCTCCATACCCAGCATGAAGCCTACTTTAAAAAAAAAAAAAAAAAGGATAATTCACCATAATTAAGTGAGATTTATTCCAGGAATGTAAGAATTGTTCAATATCCACAAATAAATCAAGGTGACATATATTAACAAAACGAAAGATAAAAATCGTATGATCATCTCAATAGATGTGGAAAAGCATTCGACAAACTTCAACATCTTTGTGATTAAAACTCTCCACAATGTGAGAAACTTAAGGGCCACATAGAAAAATTATATAGCTAACATCAGGTTCAATGGTGAAAAATTGAGAACTTTTCTTCCAAAATCAGAAAGACAAGGATCTCCACTCTTGCCACTTTTGTTCAACATAGTACTGAAAGTCCTAGCTACAGCAATCAGACAAGATATAAAAGGCATCCAAATTGGTAAGGAAGAAGTAAAACTGTCACTATTTGCAGATACCATGATACTATAGAGAGAAAACTCTAAAGAGTCTACCAAAAAGCTATTAGAGCTGATAAATAAATTTAGTTTCAGGCTACAAAATTGATGCACAGAAATCTGTTGTGTTTCTACACACTAAAAACAAAGCAGCAAAAAGAGATTAAGAAAATAATCCCATTTACAACTGCATCAAAAAGAATAAAATACCTAGGAATAAACTTAACCCAGGGGGCCAAAGATCTGTACTCTGAAAACTACAAAACAGTGATGAGAGAAACTGAAGATGACGCAAACACATGGAAAGATATTCTGTGTTCATGGACTAGAAGAACAAATATTGTTAAAATGTAGGGCCATTTTACTGCCCAAAGCAATGTACAGATTCAGTGCAAACCCTTTCAAAATACCAACAGCATTTTTCACAGAACTAGAACAAATAATATTAAAATTACAGGGAACAAAAAAAAAAAATAAAAAAAAAAATAAATAAAATAAAATAAAATTACAGGGAACCACAAAAGCTAAAGCAATCTTGAAAAAGATTTTAAGATATACTACAAAATTATAATAATCAAAGCAATACGGTACAGGGACAAAAACAAAACAGATCAGTGGAACAGAATAGAGAACTCAGAGAACTGAGGGCTAGAGAACCCACACTTGTATCATCATTTAACTATGGCAAATAAAGCAAGAATATACAATGCAGAAAAGACAGCCTTTGTAACAAACGATACTAGGAAAACTGGACAGCTACATGAAAAAGAATGAAACTGGATCACTTTCTTACACTATACACAAAAATAAACCCAAAATAATAATGAAAGACCCAAATATGAAACCTGAAGCCATAAACTCCTAGAAACTACAGGCAGTAATTTCTTGGACATTGGCTTTTGCAACATATTTATGGATCTGTCTTCTCAGGCCAGGGAGACTACACCAAATTAAAAAAAAAAAAACTTCACTCAACAAAGAAAACTATCAACAAAATGAAAAAGTAATCTACTGAATGGAGAACATTTTTGCAAATGATATATCCATTAAGGGGTTAATATCCAAAATATATGAAGAACTTCTACAACTCAACACCAAGAAACCCCAAATAATCCAATTAAAAAATGGGCGGAGGATCTTAATAGACATTTTCCCAAAGACATACAGATGGCAATCAGATACATAAATTGCATTTCCCTGATGATTAGCAAGGAGCATATAAACACCACAATGAGAAACCACTTCACACTTGTCACAATGGCTAGTATTGAAAAGGTAAATCACAAATGTTGGTGAGGATATGGAGAAAAAGGAACATCTGTGCACTGTTGGTAGGGATGTAAACTGGCACAACTACTCTAGTAAACAGTACAGGGTTTCCTCAAAAAATTAAAAATAGAAATGCCATATGATCTAGTAATTCCACTACTGTGTATTTATCCAAAGAAAATGAAAACTAATTTAACAAGAACAACAGATGGAGAATTTCAGCAGATAGATGAAAATTTTAAGTCAAATGAAAACTCTAGAAATAGGGATCCCTGGGTGGCGCAGCGGTTTGGCGCCTGCCTTTGGCCCAGGGCACGATCCTGGAGACCCAGGATCGAATCCCACATCAGGCTCCCGGTGCATGGAGCCTGCTTCTCCCTCTGCCTGTGTCTCTGCCTCTCTCTCTCTCTCTCTCTCTGTGACTATCATAAATAAATAAAAATTAAAAAAAAAAAAAAGAAAACTCTAGAAATAAAAACATATCAGATATGAAATATTCCTTTAATGGGTTTATCAGCATACTCAACAAAGCAGAGAAAAGATTTAGTGAATCTGAAAATAGGTAAATAGGTAAATAGAAATTATCCAAACTGAGGCACAAAGAGAAAAAAAGAGAGGGAAAAACACATTCAAGATCTTGTGAAATCATTACAAAAGGAGAAAAGATAAATAATGGGGCAAAATAAATATTTAAAAATAGTTATACATTTTTCAAAATTCATGAACCACAAAACCAAGAAGCTCAGAGAACTCCAAACAGAATTAAACACACACACACATATACACACACCCCCACACACACACATCAAACTGCTGGAAATCAATATTCAAGAGAAAAACTAGACAGCAATCAGGGAATTAAGAAATAATGACCTTGGGCAGCCCCAGTGGCGCAGCGGTTTAGCGCCGCCTGCAGCCTGGGGTGTGATGCTGGAGACCTGGGATCGAGTCCCACATCGGGCTTCCTGCGTGGAGCCTGCCTCTCCCTCTGCCTGTGTCTCTGCCTCTCTCTTCACTCTCTCTAAATAAATAAATAAATAAATCTTAAAAAAAAAAAGAAAAAGAAATAATGACCTTATATAATAAGGAAGAAAGATAGCAAACTTTCTCAGAAAAAAATTGTAAACCTGAAGATAACATAAGTGACAATGTCTTACAGTGCATAAACAACAGCAAAAAAAAATAAGTCCACTCGGAATTTTTATGCCCAGAAAAAAATCTTCCAAAAATAATGATTATATAAAAATTTTTTAGACAAAGAGAATGCCTTACCAGCTCTTGTGCATTATGAATGTTAAAGGGTAATTCTTCTGGCAGAAAGATTGAAACTAGATTGAAATTTGGATTCATACAAAGGATTGAAGAGTCCTAAAGATGGTAAAAAGTGGAGATAGATTTTTTTTTTATTTTTGTTTAGGATTTTTGAAACATTATTAGTTGTCTAAAGCATAAGTAGTAACTATGCATTGTGAGTTTAATAATATACAGAGAGGCAAAAAGTAAATCAATAGCACAAAGGATAGAACAGAAGAAATGAGACTATACTATTAGAAGATAAATTATTTGGTTGAGGTCTGTCCCAATGGGGCTTTTTCTATAGACCTATATTGTTGGAAACGTCTCATAGTTTCCTTTTTTCACAGAACTGTGTGTTAGATCCGTCTGAAAGAACTACAAGATATATCTGCTAAAACTCTGTGAAAGACCTAATAGAAACATTTTAAAATCTTAGATATTGGCATATCCCAATAATCTGTATAGTTCTAGAGTGTAATAGTTTAGGGGTGAAAATTATTTGAACTCATTCACATTGAGGATATTTGAAATTGAGAACCAGCCAGATCCATCTACTAACCCTAAACGTGGCCCTGAAGTAAATAAACTGAATCTCAAAGATTACAGAACTGATAGTGACAACTGTGGACTAAATAAAGTTCTTTTTAAAAGAGCTATTTTAAAGATTATAATTCTGACTTTGGAGGAACTACAGTAATTGGCAGTGGAAGGAATCACATGTAAAATTCCTTAAATAAAAATTTGTTGACTTTGGAGTGCCTGGGTGGCTTAAGATATGCTCTCTCTCTCTCTCTCTCTCTCTCTCTCTCTCTCTCTCTCTCGTGCGCACGCACGCGCTCTCTCTCTTTCTCTCTCCCTCCCTCCCCCACACACACTAAAATAAATCTTTAAAAAACGTATTCACTTGGCTAAATGTGAAAAGTTAAAGATGTTTATTGTGAATCCAAAGCAAGCACTTAAAGAAAAATACAAGATTACATGTAACTAATAAGCCAATAATAGAGACAGATGGAATTATTTAAAATACCCAACTAATTTGAAAGAACATAGGAAAACAGAATGAAAGCAGAGATAGGATAAGTAGAAAACAACTAGCAAGATGGAGATATAAATCCAACCATAGCAATGATTATATAAAATATAAATAATCTAACACAATTAAAAGGTAGAGATTGTCAGATTGAAAGAAAAAACCATCCACAAGGATGTCACTTTATTTTTTTTTTTTAAGATTTTATTTATTGGGGATCCCTGGGTGGCGCAGCGGTTTGGCGCCTGCCTTTGGCCCAGGGCACGATCCCAGAGACCCGGGATCGAGTCCCACATCGGGCTCCTGGTGCATGGAGCCTGCTTCTCCCTCTGCCTGTGTCTCTGCCTCACTCTCTCTCTCTGTGATTATCGCAAATAAAAAAAAATTTAAAAAGAAAGATTTTATTTATTGATTCATGAGAGACGCAGAGAGAGAGGCAAAAACATAGGCAGAGGGAGAAGCAGGCTCCTCAGAGGGAGCCCCATGTAGGACTCTATCCCCAGACCCAGGACCAAGCCCCAAGCCAAAGGCAGACAGACTCTCAACCACTGAGATACCCAGGCATCCCAAGGTGTCACTTTAAACATAAAGATACAAAAATTAAAAAATAAAAAAATAAACATAAAGATACAGATATATTAAAAATAAAAGAATGGGAAAATATTTACTATGTGAACACTAGTCAAAAAGAAGTTAGAGAGATTATATTAATGTCAAACAAAGATAACTTCAGAATATTTCCAAAGGTAAAGAGAAGCATTTACCTATGGATAAAGGCGCCAATTCATCAAGAAGACCTAATAGTCCTAAATACCTTTGCACCTGATAGAGCAAGTTATGTAACGGACAACTGATAGGACTAAAAGGAAAAAACAGACAAACACACAACTATATATGGAGACTTCAATGTTCTTCTTTTACTATTTGATAGAACAAATACCCCCCCAAAAAATCAGCAATAATACAGTTGACTTGAGCAGCACCTTCAGCTAACTTGACCTAATTGATATTAATAGAATACTCCACCCAGAAGTAGAATAAGCATTTTTTTTCAAGTGAGCATCAAACACTCATCTGCATAGACAATATAGTGGGCCGTAAAACAAATATTAACAAATTTAAAAGGACTGAAACCATACAAAGTAGGTTGTCTGAACAGACTGGAACTAAACAAGAAATCAGTAACACAAAGATTTTCAGAAGGTCCCCAAAGATTTGGAAACTAAACAATCCACTCCTAGATAACCCTTGAGCCAAAGGAGAAATGGCAAGAGAAATTAGCACATATTTTGCATGGAATGAAAATACAACATATCAAAATGTGTTGAATGCAGCTAAAGCAGTACTTGGAGTGAAATTTTATAACCTTAAATGCTTCTAGTTAAAAAAGAATAAAAGTCTTAATAATTAAAGTTTCTATATTAAAAACCTGGAAAAGAGCAAGTTTTATCTGAATATGCAGAAAGAAACAAATGATAAAATAGAAACCAGTTAAATAGAAAAGAGAAAAATACAGAACATACATGAAACTAAAAGCTTCAGAGGCATATTCAAATTTTCTTTGAAAATTTCAATAAAATGTAAAAACCTTTAGCCACACTGATCTAGAAGAAGGCAGACATGAATTATTTATATTGAGAATGAATGAAAAGTCACTACAGATGTCAAAGATATTAAAAGGATAGTAAGGAAAAACCAGGAATGTAAGGCTAATAATTTGATAACTTAGATAAAACGGGTGATTTAAAAGGCATTCAACTACAAAAGCTCGCTTAAAAACAATATATGACTTGAGTAGTCCGGTATTTATTAAAGAAATTGGAGGCCTAGTTTTAAAAGTCCCCACAAAGAAAACTTCATGCTCAGATAATTTCACTGATAAATTCTACTGGACACTTAAGGGGGGAAAAAATACCAGTTCTACTCAATCTCTTCCCAATTCATTTATGAGGCCAGCGTTACCCTGACAACAAAACCAGACAAAACAATGAAGAAAAATAAATTTGAAAAGTCTTCAACAAAATATTAGCAAGTTGAATCCATCACTATGAAGGAATAACACATCATGACCAAGTAAGGTCAAAGCAAAATTTGTTCTACATTTGAAAATCAAGCAGTGCAATCCACCACTAAGGAGGGAAAAAAGAAAAAGCCCATGAGGATCTCAATAGATGCAGAAGATAACATTTGACTACATTCAACATCCATTTGTGATAAACATTCTCAGCAAATGAGTATAAATGGCATCCCTAAAACTGGTAACAAATGCATATGAAAACCTATAGTTACCATCATACTCTGTGGTGAAAGACTAAATGCTTTCCCCTATCAGATTGAGTCTGTTCTCACTGCTTTCATTCAACAACCATTAAGGACCTCAGTAGAGCAATAATTTGATAAGGAAAAAGGCACCTGCGTGGCCAGGGACCAAGCCCCAGGCCAGGCTCTCTGCTAAGCAGAGAGCCTGCTTCTCCCTCTCCCTCTGACTGCTCCTCTGCCTACTTGTGCTCTCTCTGTCAAATAAATAAATAAAATCTTTTGTAAAAAATGGAGTCAGGAGAGAGGAAGGAAAACTGACAAATTCATTCTACTAGGACTGCATCACCCTGATACCAAAACCAGATAAAGACACCACAAAAAAAGAGAACTACAAGCAAACATCTCTGGTGAACACGGTGCAAAAAACCTCAACAAATGAAATCCAACAATACATTAAAACTATCATTCACCAGCCATCATATGGGACTTATTCCCAGGATGCAGGTGTGGCTCAGTATTTGCAAAATCAGTGTGATACATCACATCAATAAGAGAAAAGATAAAAACCATATAATCATTTTTAATAGATGCAGAAAAAGCATTTGACAAAGTGCAGCATCCATTCCTGATAATAACCCTCAACAAAGTAGGTTTAGAGAGAGCACACCTCAATATAATAAAGGTCTGATGTGAAAAACCTACAGCTAATATCATACTCAATGGTGAAAAACTAAGAGCTGTTCCCCTAAGATCAGGAATGCCAAGGAGGTCCACATTCACCACTTTTATTCAAAACAGGTCTAGAAGTCCCAGCCACAGCAATCAGACAACAAAAAGAAATCAAAGGCATCCAAAATGGTAAGGAAGAAGAGGAAAACTTTCACTCTTTGCAGATGACATGATACTATATACAGAAAACCCTAAAGATGCTAACAAAAAACTACTAGAAATGATAAATTCAGTAAGGTCACAGGATACAAAATCCATGTACGGAAATCTATTGCCTTTCTAACATGCAAATACTGAAGCAACAGAAAGAAATTAAGAAAGCAATCCCATTTGCAATTGCACCAAAAGAATAAAATACCTAGGAATAAATTGAACCCAGGAGGCCAAAGACCTATACTCAGAAAACTATAAAACATTGATGAAAGAAATTAAAGATGACACAAATGCATGGAAAGATATTCCAAGCACAGGAATTGGAAAAACAAATATTATAGAAATGTTTGTATGACCCAAAGCAATCTACACATTTAACACAATCCCTATCAAAACAGGGATTT
Organism: Canis lupus familiaris; assembly: GCF_011100685.1. Lineage (NCBI taxonomy): Eukaryota > Metazoa > Chordata > Mammalia > Carnivora > Canidae > Canis > Canis lupus. The sequence goes on from NC_049229.1 coordinate 10,244,927, forward strand.
AAAAAAAAAACAAGGATTTTTCACATAATGAGAATATTCCTAAAATTTGTGTGAAACCAAAAACAGACCCTGAGTAGCCAAAACAATCTTGAGAAAGAAAAAGCTGGAAGTATCACAATTCCAGATTTCAAGTTATACAACAAAGCTGCTGTAGTCAGAACAGTACAGTACTGACACATAAATAGACACATTGATCAGCCCAACAGGATAAAAAGCCCAGAAACAAAACCATGATTATATGATCAACTGGTATTCAACAAGAATATGCCATGGGCAAAACACAGTCTCTTCAACAAATGGTTATGGGAAAACTGGACAGCTACATGCAAAAGAATGAAACTGGACCACTTTCTTTTACCGTACACAAAAATAAACTCAAAATGTGTTAAAGACCTAAATGTGAGACATGAAACCACAAAAATCCTAGAAGAGGGCAAGGCAATAATTTCTCTAACATTGGCCATAGCAACATTTTTCTAGATATATCTCCTGAAGCAAGGGAAAGAAAAGCAAAAATAGAATACTGGGACTACATCAAAATAAAAAGCTACTGCATAGCAAAGGAAACAGTCAGTAAAACTAAAAGGCAACCTTTGGAATGGTAGAAGCTATCTGCAAATAACATATCCTAACTAAAAAGGGTTAGTGTTTAAATCTATAAAGTAGCTATCAAATTCAACACCCAAAAAACAAAATCATCCAATTATAAAATGGGCAGAAGACATGAACAGACATCTTTCCGAAGAAGACATACAGATGGCCAACATACACATGCAAAGATGCTCAATATCACCTATCAGGGAAATGTAAATCAAAACTACAATGAGATACCCTCTCACTCGTCAGAATGGCTTAAACCAAATCCACAAGAAACACTAAGTGTTGGTGGGGAGGTGGAGAAATGGGAACCACCATGTGCTGCTGGTGGGAATGCAAGCTGGTGCAGCCACTGTGGAAAATAGTATGAAGAGTCCTCAAAAGCGTTAAAAATAGAACTACCCGATGATCCAGCAATTGCACTACTAGATATTTATCCAAAAAATACAAAAACACAAATTCAGAGGGATACTAATCACCCCTATGTTTATTGCAACATTATTTCCAATAACCAAATTTTGAAATCTTGCCACTTGCAACCACATGGATGGAGCTAAAGAGTATTATGATAAGTCAAGTAAGTCAGTCAAAGAAAGATAAATCCGTTGTGATTTCACTCATATGTGGAATTTAAGAAACAAACAAATATCAAGATAAAAAGAGAGACAAACTAAGAAACAGACTCTTAACTATAGAGAGCAAACTGACGGCTACCAGAGGGGAGATGGGTGAGGGGATGGGTGAAATAGGTGATGGGGACTATGATGAGCGCTGAGTAATATATAGAATTGTTCAATCACTATTTTGTTCATCCATAACTAATATAATATTGAACATGAGCTACACTGGAATTAAGATTTAAAAACTTAATTTAAAAATAATTTAAAGGAGGAGTGAAGATGGTGGAGGAGTAGGGGACCCTAAGTTCCCTGATCCCTGGAATTCAGCTAGCTAGACAGTTAGCAAATCATTCTGAACACCAGCAAAATCTATCAGAGATCTGAGAAAAGAAATGCTGCTATCCTACAAATAGAAAAGTGACAGCTTTTAGGAAGGTGGGAGGTGTGGAGGCATGAATGTAGGGTGTTATATTATCGGGGTGCTGCGAGGGGAGGGGGCCCTCTTAAGGAGGCTACTGCGGATTACTATGTTCAGTGGAGCACAAAATGGGAACTTTTCGAAGTCGGCTACAGCAGGGGGCGCCCCGGCCTCGCGGGCCTCGGGTGGTGAACAGGGCCGGAGCAGGTGGGACGGCGCGGCCTCAGGCTCCCCAGGGTCAGAAGAACTTTGCCTCCATCCCCAGGCAGCAAAGTTCCCAGGCATCAGAGCGGGAAGCCGACCAAAGGCGCAGTCTGCGCGCCAGCTTTCTGCTCTCCGTTGCCATAAGCGGTGAACTGCGGCACCAGCGCGCCGCCGCTCTCCTGGCGGGGCCCCCCAAAAGGCAGAAGCGTGGCGAGGACCAGCCCCCCCCCCCCCCCCCCCCCCCCGGGGAGCAGTGCAGGTGCATGCCGCAAGAGTCCCTGAAGTTTGGAGAATGGAACCTGCGTCAAGTGCCTGAAATAAAAAACCCGCAGAGTTTGGACAGAAACCAGGGAGACACAAGGGTGACTGACTGCCTTCCTGTGAGGGCTCCCCGAAGAGTGAGGGGCCGGACCTTTCAGCTCCAGGGCTAAGGAGTCCAGCGCTGCCGTTTTCATCCCTCGCATCAGTGCTGGAAGGAGCAAAACAGCGCCACCTAGTGCGAGCCCGAGCCACTTACACTGAGCCCAGCCCCCTGGCCAGCGGAGCACGATTCCACCGAAGCAAGGACACCTGAGAATCAGGGCAGCAGGCCTCTCACCCCAAAAGGCCAGCAGGAACAACCGGCTAATACCAAGTTTAACCATCAGAGAGAACTGCAAAACTTCAGCTCTTGGGGAAAACAGTATATAGCATTTGCAGTCTATTATTCTTTAGTCCTTCAGGGTTGTTGTGGGTTTTTTTTTTTTTTTTTTTAGTTATATTCTTATTTTTCCAATTCTTTTTAAAATTTTCTGGTTATTTATTTATTGTTTCCTTGCATTGTATTTTATTTTTGTATATATATGTCTTTTTTAAAAAAGATTTATTTATTCATGAGAGACACAGAGAGAGAGAGGCAGAGACATAAGCAGAGGGGGAAGCAGGCTTCTCGCAGGGAGCACGATGTGAGACTCGATCCCAGGGAATCCAGGATCATATCCTGAGCCAAAGGCAGACATTCAACCGCTGAGCCACCCAGGCACCCCTATATATAAGTCTTTCTTTCCTATTTTGGCATCTTTTTTTTTTTTAAGATTTATTTATTTATTCATGAGAGACACAGAGAGAGAGGCAAAGACATAGGCAGAGGGAGCCTCCCCTCAGGGAGTCTCCTGTGGGACTCAATCCCAGGACCCCGGGATCATGACCTAAGCCACCCAGGTGCCCCTGGAATCTAGTTTTTTTTAACAAACAGATCAAAATATATCCAGGATCTAGTTTATTGTTTTGTTCTATTTTACTTCTTCTTTGATTTTTTTCTTGTTTTGTTTCTGTTTTCTTCTAGTTAGTTTAGTTTGTTTGTTTTTTATGGCATTGTTTTGTTCTTTTCTCTATCTTTCTTCTATTCTCTTCTGGACATAATGCTAAGACAGAGAAACTCACCCCAAGAGAAAGAACAGGAGGAAGTACTCCCTGCCAGGGATTTAATCAAATATGGATATAAGTGAGGTGTCAAAAGTAGAATTCAAAATGATTATGAAGATACTAGCTGGGCTTGAGAAAAGCATAGAAGACACTAGAGAATCCCTAACTATAGAAATAAAAGAACTAAAATCTAATCAGGCCAAAATTAAAAATGCTATTACTGAGATGCAGTAAAAAAATGGAAGCTCTAACAGCTAGGATAAATAAGAGAGGGAGTCAGTGATAAGGAAGATAAAATGATGGAAAATAAGAAAGCTGAGAAAAAAAGAGAAAAACAACCACTGGAATATGAAGGGAGACTTCAGAAATCAGTGATACCATAAAGCAAATTAATATGAATGGCAGGAGTCCCAGAAAGTGAAGAGAGAGAGGCAGAAGGTTTTTTTTTGAACAAATTATAGCTGAGAACTTCCCTAATCTGGGGAAGGAAACAGGTATTTTAGACCTAAAGACACCTCCCAATTGAAAGTGAGGGAGTAGAGAACCGTTTATCAAAAGAAAGCTGAAGTAGCAATCCTTATATCAGACAAAAAGGATTTTAAACTGAAGGCTGTAATAAAAGATGAAGAAGGACACTATATTATAAAAGGGTCTATCTAACAAGATCTAACATTGTAGATATTTATGCCCCTAACTTGGGAGCAGATAATTATATAAACCAATTAATAACAAAATTTAAAAACATATTAATAATAATACAATAACAGCAGGGGACTTCAACACCCCACTCACAGCAATGAACAGATAATCTAAGCAGAAGATTAACAAGGAAACAAGGGCTTTGAATGACACACTGGGTCAAATGGACTTCACAGATATATTCAGATCATTTCATCCTAAAGCAATAGAATACACATTCTTCTCGAGTACACATGAAGCATTTAGCAGAATAGACCACATACTGGGTCACAAATCAGATCCCAACTGGTACCAAAAAACTGGAATAATTTCCTGCATATTTTAAGACCATAATGCTTGATTTGTTTGTTTGCTTGTTTTCTCTAAAACAAGGTTTTATTTTATTTTAAAACCTATTTTGGGGGGCACCTAGGTGGCTTAGTGGTTGAGTGTCTTTAGTTCAGGTCATGATTCTGGGGTCCTGAGATTGAGTCCCACATCAGGCTCCTCATAGGGAGTCTGCTTCTCCCTCTGCCTATGTCTCTGACTTGCTCTGTGTCTTTCATGAATAAATTAAATCTTTAAAAAATAAAAATAAAAAAGAAACTTATTTTTGTTATAACATTTTCTTTTTTATTTTAATTGCATTAATTAACATATTATTAGTTTCAGAGGTAGAGGTCAGTGATTTATCAATCTTATATAATACCCAGTGCTCATTGCATCATATACCCTCCTAAATGTCCATCACCCAGTTACCCCATCTCCCCTCTAGCAACCCTCAGTTTGTTTCCTATGATTAAAAGTCTCTTATGGTTTGTATCCCTCTCTGATTTTGTCTCATTTTATTTTTTCCTCTTTCTCTGTAATCCTGTTTTGGTTTTTAAATTTCACATATGAGTGAGATAATATGGTAATTGTCTTTCTCAGACTGACTTAATTCACTTAGCATAATACCCTCTAGTTCCATCCATGTCATTGCAAGTGGCAAGATTTCATTTTTTTTGATGACTGAGTAGTGTTCCACTACATACACCCACACATACACACACCCCACATCTTCTTTATCCATTCATCTGTCAGTGGACACCTGGGCTCTTTCCATAGTCTGTCTATTGTGGACATTGCTGCTATAAACATTGGGATGCAGGTGCCCCTTCAGATAATTACATTTGTATCTTTGGGATAAATCCCTAGTAGTGGAGTTGCTGGGTCATAGGGTAGCTCTATTTTCAACTTCTTTTTTGGAGAGTTTATTTATTTGAGAAAGAGACGGAGATTACAAGCAGGGGAGAGGGACAGAGTTCCCTCCTACTGAGCAGGGAACCCAATGTAGGACATGATCCCAGGACTCTGAGATCATGACCTGAGCTGAAAGCAGACATTTAACCAACTAAGCCACCCAGGTGCTCTATTTTCAACATTCTGAGAAAACTCCATACTGTTTTCCAGAGTGGCTGCATTTCCACCAACAGTGCAAGAGGGTTCATCTTTTCTCCAATCCTCACCAGCATCTATTGTTTCCTGACTTGTTCATTTTAGCCATTCTGAGTGGTGTGAGATAGTATCTCATTGTGGTTCTGTTTGTATTTCCCTGATGCCAAGTGATTTTGAGTGATCACAATGCTTTAAAACTTGAACTCAATCACAAGAGAAAATTTGGAAGGAACACAAGTACATGGAAGTTAAAAAGCATCCTACTAAAGAATAAGTCAACCAGGAAATTAAAGAAGAATTTTAAAAAATAAGTGGAAGCAAATGAAAATGAAAACGAAAACATAATAGTTCAGAACCTTTGGATGCAACAAAGGAGGTCCTAAGAGAGAAGTATATAGCAATACAGGCCTTTCTCAAGAAACAAGAAAAGCTAAAAAACACAAGCTAACCTTACACCTAAAGGATCTGGAAAGATAACAGCAAATAAAACCTAAATCTAGCAGGAGAAGAGAAATAATAAAGATTAGAGGAGACATCAATGGTAAAGAAATCAACAAAAACAGAACAGATCTACAAAACTAGGAGCTGATTCTTTGAAAGAATTAATAAGTTCAAAAAACCTCTAGCCAGACTTATCAAAAAGAAAAGAGAAAGGACCTAAATAAAGTCACGAATGAAAGAGGAGAGATCACAACCAACACTGAAGGAATACAAGCAATTATAAGAGAATATTACGGGCAATTATATGCCAACAAATTAGGCAATCTGGAAGAAAGGGATGCATTCTTAGAATCATATAAAATACAAAATTGAAACAGGAAGAAACAGAAAACCTAAACAGACCCATAACCAGCAAAGAAATTCAATCAGTAATCAAAAATCTCCCAACAAACAAGAATACAGGGCCAGATGGCCTCCCAGTGGAATTTTATCAAGCATTTAAAGAAGAATTGATACTTATTCTTCTAAAGCCATTCAAAAAATAGAAATAGAAAGAAAATTTCCAAGCTCATTCTATGAAGCCAGTATTGCCCTGATCCCAAAACTAAAGACCCCACTAAGAAGGAGAATTACAGACCAATATACCTAATGAACATAGATGTAAAAATTCTCACCAGGATACTAGCTAATAGGATCCAACAGTACATGAATAGGATTATTCACCACAACCAAATGGGATTTATTCCTGGGTTGTAAGGGTGATTCAGCATTCACAAATCAATCAATGTGATACACCACATTAATAAAAGAAAGGACAAGAAACCATACAATCCTCTCAATAGAGGCAGAAAAAGCATTCTACAAAATACAGCATTCTTTCTTGATAAAAACTCTCTGTAGTGTAGGGATAGATGAAACATACCTCAATATCATAAAAGCCATATATGAAAAATCCACAGTGAATATAAACCTCAATGGGAAAAAACTGAGAGCTTTTCCCCTAAGGTAAGGAACATGACAGGGATGCCCACTCTCTCCTCTGTTGTTCAATGTAGTACTAGAAGTCCTAGCCTCAGCAATCAGACAACAAAAAGAAAATAAAAGCCATCCAAATTGGCAAAGAAGAAGTCAAACTTTCATTCTTCACAGATGACATGTTACTCTATATAGAAAACCAGAAAGACTCCACTCAAAAACTTCTAGAATGGAAAAAAGAAATTCAGCAAAGTGGCAGGATATAAAATCAATGCACTGAAGTCAGCTGCATTTCTACACACTAACAATGAGGTAGAAGAAAGAAAACCAAGGAATCGATCCCATTTACAATTGCACCAAAAATCATAAGATACCTAGGAACAAACCTAACCAAAGAGGCAAAAGGATCTGTATTCTGAAAACTATAGAACACTTATGAAAGAAATTGAGAGAGGTACAAAGAAATGGGAAAATGTTACATGCTCATGGTTTGGAAGAACAAATATTGCTATAAAGTCTATGCTACCTAGAGCAATCTATACATTCAATGCAATCCCTCTCAAAATACCATCGACATTTTTCACAGAGATGGAACAAATAATCTTAAAATTTGAATGGAATCAGAAAATACTCCAAATAGCCAAAGGAATGTTGAAAAAGAAAACCAAAGCTAGAGACATCACAATTCCGGACTTCAAGCTGTATTACAAAGCTGTAATCATCAAGACAGTATGGTATTGGCACAAAAACAGACACATAGATCAATGGAACAGAATAGAGAACCCAGAAATGGACCCTCAACTCTATGATCAACTAATCTTTGATGAAGCAGGAAAGAGTATCCAATATAAAAAAGTCTCTTCAACAAATGGTGTTGGGAAAACTGAACAGTCACTTGTAGAAGAATGAAACTGGACCACTTTCTTATACCTTACACAAAAATAAACTCAAATGGGATGAAATCCCTAAATGTGAGACAAGAATCCATCAAAATCCTAGAGAAGAACACAGGCAGAAACCTCTGTGACCTCGGCTGCAGCAACTACTTGCTACACACATCTTCAAAAGCAAGGGAAACAAAGGCAAAAATGAACCACTGGGACTTCATCAAGATAAAAAGCTTTAGCAAAGCAAGGGAAGCAGTCAACAAAATAAAAGGCAACCGATAGAAGAGGAGAAGATATTTGTAAATGCCTTATCAGATAACAGCTACTATCTAAAATCTACAAAAAAACTTCTCAAACTTAATGTCCGAAAAATCCAGTTAAGAAATGGACATGGATACACTTTTCCAAAGAAGACATCCAGATGGCTAATAGACACATGAAAAAAATACTCAACATCACTCCTCATCAGGGAAATACAAATCAAAACCAAAGCAAGATGCCACCTCACACCAGTCAGAGTAGCTAAAATGAACAAGTCAGGAAATGACAGATGTTGGTGAAGATGCAGAGAAAGGGGAACCCACTTACACTGTTGATTGGAATGCAAGCTGGTGCAGCCACTCTGGGAAACAGTATGGAGGTTCCTCAAAAACTGAAAAATAGAGCTACTCTACAGCCCGGCAATTGCACTACTAGGTATTTATCCAAAGGATACAAACAGTGATTCGAAGGGGCACATGCACCCCAATGAAAAGAGCCCAGATGCCCATCCATTATCCAGATGAATGGATAAACAAGAAGTGGTATATATATACACACACACACAATGGAATTTTATTCAGCCATCAAAAACAATGAAATCTTGCCATTTACAACAACGTGGAGGGAACTAGAGGGTATTATGCTAAGTGAAATCAGTCAGAGAAAGATAAATACCATATGATTACACTCATATGTGGAATTTAATAAACAAAACAGATGAATACAGGGGAAGGGAAGGAAAAATAAGACAAAAACAGAGAGGGATACAGAGCATAAGAGACTCTTAACTATAGGAAACAAACTGAGGATTGCTAGAGGGGTAAGGGGTATCTGGGTGATGGGCATTAGGGAAGGCGTTTGATGAATGAGCACTGGATGTTGTATGAAACTAATGGATCACTAAGTTCTACTTCTGAAACTATTACACTCTATGTTAATTAAAATTAATTTAAATTAAAAAATGTTTAAATAATAATATTAAATTTAAAAACATGCAGTCAGGAGGCCAGATGGGGGAGTTCTCATGTCCTACCACTCCATGGCCTCAATTGCAGTCCCTAATAAGAAGGAAGACTTTCTCCTTGCCCAGCAACAACCTCAGCTACTTAAAAAATTACCACAATTCAGCCAATAAGAAACTGTCCCCACTCTGAACTCTCACTTTTCTCCAATGGACTTTTATTCAAAAAGCCCCTCTCAACTTCCCCCTCTTCTCTATAAAGTATCATTCTTTTCATATGATCTCCAGACTTGCCTGTGGTTTGCCAGAGTTTGCATGCCCTGAGTTGCAATTCCTCTGTTATTCCAGAATGAACCCATTTTGTTGGTAAAATAACTGAGTGCTTTACTTTTAAGGTCAACATTGACCATGAACCATTGGAAACTGAAATTTTCTAACAGTATAATTTATAAGCACATTATAAAACATGAGAAATCACAAGCACCAGAAGATACCACTACAGATCTGCTAAAATGAGTACAATTAAAATGACTGACAATACCAAATGCTTTTGAGGATGCCAAGCAACTGGAACATTCATACTTTGATTATAACCTTGTACGTTTCCATCAGCACTTTGGAAAACAATTTAGTGGTTTCTTATGAAGTTTAACATATATTTACCATATGACCCAATGAACTCATTCCTATGTATTTACCTAAGAAAAACTTATATCCATAGAAGGACTTTATGCACAATAGTCAAAACAGTTTTATGACAACTTTCCAGTCAAAAACTGGGAGCCAAATGTCTATCAACTGGTAAATTGCTAAGCAAATTGTGATGTAATCAAATAGTATCAGATTATTCAACAATAAAAAGGAATGAACTGATACCCATAAAAATAGGGATTAACCTCAAAAGCATTATGCTAAATGGAAAAAAAAAAAAAGAGACAAAAGCCTCATATTGTAGGATCCATTTATGGAAAGGCAGAACCCCAAAGACAAAAAGTCAAATCCCTGAGGTGGGGATCCCTGGGTGGCTCAGCGGTTTAGCACCGCCGTCGGCCCAGGGCGTGATCCCGGAGTCGCAGGATCGAGTCCCACGTAGGGCTCCCGGCATGGAGCCTGCTTCTCTCTCTGCCTGTGTCTCTGCCTCTCTCTCTCTCTCTCTCTCTCTCTCTCTGTCTGTGCCTCTCATGAATAAATAAATAAATAAAATCTTTAAAAAAAGAAAGTCAAATTAGATTGGGGCTGGAAGTAAGGAGAGGAATTGACAAAGGGGCACAAGAGAATTTGGGGGTTGGCGGAACAGTCTGAAAAATGTCCATTACACCTCCCACATCATGACACTGATGAGGAATTCTAGGCGAATGCCCAGATAAAATCTGAACTCCACTTGTATAGGACCCTGACCTCACTGACTTCCCTTGCCCCACCACCTGACTGGCTGTCCTCACTCATGAATTACCACTGCCCCTTTCAAGTCCTTCTTTTTCTTGACTTTGGGACTCAGCTATCCTTGAAATGTTCTCCTCCCTCATTTCCACCTGAGGGGCTTTTCTATTCAATTTGACAAAGCCCACTTCAGGGAAACCTTGCCCAAAGCTATGTCGACACAAACCACGCCCTCTCTACCTTCTGCTCTGTGATGGCACTTGGTAGATCCTAAATTAATGCTTGGTGCATGAAAATTGTCCTCCAAAATCACAGAAGAGAAAGATGTACTTTAAAAATAAAAGCATTAGGGGATCCCTGGGTGGCTCAGTGGTTTAGCGCCTGCCTTTGGCCCAGGGCGCGATCCTAGAGTCCCGGGATCGAGTCCCACGTCAGGCTCCTGGCATGGAGCCTGCCTCTCCCTCCTCCTGTGTCTCTGCCTCTCTCTCTCTATGTCTATCATAAATAATAAATAAATAAATATTTTTAAAAAATAAATAAAAATAAAAGCATTAAAATTCATATAAGCAAAAGTAAGATTTTCATGTTTTCCCCAAAGTCCACACCAACAGAGGGAGCTTTGGCCCAATATCCTCACTCCTCATTGTGTCCTCAAGATTCTCGCTGAACAAATGAGTCAAGTTAAGACATATCTGAAAATTCTCACCAAAGCCAAGAGACATAGAGAAATGAAACGTCCTCAAGATCCCAAAGGGGGCACAAGAGCAGGTCCAGTCTCAGCCTGGAGCTGAGATGAGAATGTGGCATGGAGTTGAAATTTGTTGTGAAACGCTTCTTACTGATGATGGTACTTGTGCCAGGTGCAAAGTCACTGATGGGGCAATTCCATTTCACCTGGTCCTCAAGTCAGCCTTGTATTCATCTCTGTGTCTGGACATTCTTCCTTCTACAAAGACTTCACAATAATTTCTTCTGCCCTCCTTGTTTAAGATGGCAGGGTGCCCTCTGCTCTCTTTCATCTTTGCTTTTCCCTCTACAGAAGCTTTCTGAGAACATAAGGTTTTGAATCTATTTGTGGATTTTTTAAAAATTTGATTCCATTTTTTTCAAGGCCTCTTGAAGTCTGTAAGGAAGGCCTTGACTCCCCCAACACATAGTCTATGTTGCCCTCTTTCCGGGTGGGCTTCAGTTATACTAACTTCGATGAACCCGCGGAATGCTAGTGGAAGCTGATGGCCGAGAGGCAGTAAGAAAAAGCAGCTCTCAAAGTGCAAGTGTTCGGCCCAGGGTGCATGAGGTCTTGGTAGGCATCCAGAGAGGCCCCGGATACCGGGTTGGAGCTGGAGGAGCTGCTAGAACCGTCCCGCTACACCTCAGCCCATCTCCAACACAGGGAGCCACGGCTGCCCCACCAGTCTCTCCACCTCCTAGGGCCTGACAAGAGCTCCTGAGCAAGAGAGAGGATCCAGCGTACCCAGCACCCCACAACCATTCTTAAGAACTTTCAGAGCAGAAAGGGTTGTGGTTTTTTGTTTTCTCCCCCCATGAGGGAGAAAGGAAAGTCATTAGCAAAGGAAAATCCCAAGAGATATCACTGCTTTCCCAAACAACCTCTCTAGGCTTGGGAACACGTACCGTACCCATTCTGTACCCAGGGAGAAAAACTTTTTATAACCTTACAAAAAAGTTACATAAACAACACTATCCCCTTTGTTAGTTTCTCTTTTTTTAAGGATTGTTTTGAAAATAGATAATTTTACTGATCCAGGAGCCAAGAACTGTTGCTCTGTCTTGAGGAGCTGTGGGATGCCCCTCCTGGCAGGCCTGTTTGTTTGCCTACGATTATGCATGTTGGCTGCGGGCGGAGAGCGGCGCTGCGCTCAGGGTGGGCAGAACCGCACCTGCGGCTGGTTGGGCCCGACTGCCCCTCGCCCGCCTGCTCCCTCGCCCCTCGCTCGGATTTCCTCAAATCAAAGCTCTCCCTTACTGAGGGTACAAAGGCGTGGGGGGGTAGTGGAGGGCTGAGGACATCTTCACGGGCAAGCTGGCCAAATAAATGATCCACAGAAAAGGAACATACACTTAGTGTCAAGAGGCAAGCAGGCCCGGGGCAAGCGAAGCAAAAAGACGAACTGCCAGGGAAAACCTATCCCGCTAGAACTAATAGTCTTAAGGCTTTTACTTCCAGTAAAAGGAGACAGCAAAGCCAGACGTGAGCAAAGCTCCAAGGGAGCCGTGGTTTTAAGCAGGTGTGCTCCTCCACAGGAACATGGTTAGGTCTCCTTCCCCATGCCCTGCTCAACCTCAAGGAGAGGTTCCAGAGTCCCCAGAGGAAATTGTTCTGGCATCTCTGCGGCTCTGAGGTACAGTTACTATTATGCAAAATAATAGGATACAACATAGTGAGAAGGGACCTTGAACTGGCCATTAAGCTTGTGCCTTGTGTATGAAAGTTTGCCTGAAATATAAGTCAAGGAACTGTGAATGTACGCTTTGCAACCCCAAAACACAGAACAGTTAGCTGGGAGAGAGGACGAAAGCTAAATTTCCTTCAACTAAGAAAGCATCCCACAGATGTTCCTTGTGGGGCAGCTGAGAAAAAGCTCTCCTACCATCACAAGCCTCTGGGGTTTGAGTTTTCTTCTCTTTAATTATGGCCACTCATAATAGCAATTTTGATATTGATGTTATTCCCCAACAGAAGTATGAAATCTTTGAGGAGTTATACATAGCCCATAATACCACACAAGTTTTGTTTAGTGTTTAACTTTGCCATTCAATACCACCTCAAAAATAATCAAGACCTTCCCTTCAACACCTGCACCCCGATGTTTCCAGCAGCAATGTCCACAACAGCCAAACTGTGGAAGGAGCCTCGGTGTCCATAGAAAGATGAATGGATAAAGAAGATGTGGTTTATGTATACAATGGAATATTCCTCAGCCATTAGAAACAACAAATACCCACCATTTGCTTCATCGTGGATGGAACTGGAGGGTATTATGCTGAGTGAAGTAAGTCAATTGGAGGAGGACAAACATTATATGGTCTCATTCATTTGGGGAATATAAAAAATAGTGAAAGGGAATAAAGGGGAAGGGAGAAAAAATGAGTGGGAAATATCAGAAAGGGAGATATAACATGAGAGACTCCTAACTCTGGGAAACGAACTAGGGGTGGTGGATGGGGAGGAGGGCAGGGGGTGGGGGTGACTGGGTGATGGGCACTGAGGGGGGCACTTGATGGGATGAGCACTGGGTGTTATTCTATATGTTGGCAAATTGAACACCAATAAAAAAAAAAAAAAAGACCTTCCCTTCAATACTGAAGCTTCTGAGAGTAAAAACCTGTTCACCGGGATGCCCAGGTGGCTCAGTGGTTGGGCACCTGCCTTTGGCTCAGGGCATGACCCTGGAGTCCCAGGATCAAGTTCCGCATCAGGCTCCCTGCATGGAGCCTGCTTCCCCCTCTGCCTGTGTGTCTACCTCTTTCTCTGTGTCTCTCATGAATAAATAAATAAAATCTTAGAAAAAAAAAAAGAAAGACTTGCTCACTACCCTGATCCCAGGACCTCAGACTGGTGCTCAATCAATATTAGTTGAATTGTCATTAATATGAACAAACATACACAAAGTTAGGGCTAACTCCATCTGCTTAATGCCCTCTCTTGCAAACACTGTCAGCAGAGTAATGTTCTGAACAGAGGGGAATGCTTTCATACTGGCACGCCAACACTTAAAGAATGAACTGAGGATTTGTATTCATTGATTTACAAAGACACATCGATTTTATTCGTTTTGAGCTGAGAATCAGCTTGGGAACATGAGAGGAGGCAGAAATGCTGGCATGCTGATTCTTGAGAGACGGTGCCAGTCAGCAACTCCCGTACCCCAACACAAGTGCATTCTTTGCTATTTTTCTTGGAAAACCATGAGAGTGTGCAGTGCATCTGTCTTATCAGCTTCCAGGTATGGGCAGTCCACCCAGCCACTTCAAACAGGGAAATGGGGAGGGAGGGGGCACCCAAGTAATGGAACCCAGGATGTGCCTGCTGGGCCAGAGCCTTTCCCGACACAATCCCTCGATTATTTCCATGTCACCTGGGCTTCCCACCAGTTTTTGTTTGTTTTTTTGTTTTATTTTTAGAAGACCCTTAGTAACACATATAAGTAACACATATAAGGAAGGGTTTTATTTACCCTTATAGAGGAAATAACTGGAAACAAATAGGCTGCACTGCTTTTTCTCACTCTATCAAACGACTATGTTAACTCTTTGTGATTAAAACAAAACAAAAAAACACAATAGTTTTCAATCTAAAGCAGATGTGCCTTCTATGAGGATTTTATACTTACATGGTGTTTAAAAGGCTATTTTATGCTGATCTGAACTTCCAGTTATAAAAAAAAAATAAGTCAGGGAGATGAAAAGGACAGCACAGGGAATATGGTGAATATTGTAATGACTGATGACAGATGGTGACTTCACTTATGGTGGTGAGGCATTGCGTAATGTACACAAGTGTCAGATCGCTACATTGTACACCTGAAACTAATACGACATTGTGCGTCAACTAGACTTCAATTAAAAGTAATTTTTTTTTTAAGGATGAACTTTTCCTTCTGTGTCCCTTCCATGTGAAGCACATCGGCTGGGGAGGGAAGGCACGTTTCGGACTCTTTCCTGTCCTCTTGTATTTGTTTTGATCTTTATTTCTTCCATCATTGCCACTGACGCACTGGGTTCTCCCGGGGGTCTGCACTTCTGAACGTATTATTTTTCCAGCACCTTTTAAGTGGCTGTGCCCTTTCACATGGAGAGAAAACCGCTCTTGCAGCCTTCTCCCCAACAGCTTCAAAATCTACAACAACCTTCTGAAAACAACATTTTCCTTGCTATGGCAATAGAATCAAGTGTAGCCACGCTTCACATGTGGCACCGACTCTGGAGCTGATGACTCCCATGTGTGAGTCATTGCTGACTTCCACTCTCTTCAGTTCTCAGAACTCCTGCTATTTTCTGCAGGGTTGAGATGAGTACCCCTCGCAATCTCAGTTAACTTCTCAGAAGGCACTGAAGTTGTGCTCCAACTTTTTTCTAAGATCCCAGGAAAAGGTCTCCTGGATTAGTTTCTCACCATCATTGGTTGAGAAACATTCTGTAGCTTCAGACAACTTAGGTGGGGTGATATAATCTTGGCTATGTAACAGGTAGAGGAAAAGAGCAAGGAACAGTATCAAGGCTTTATGGAAATTTTTAACACAGTTTGCAGAACTTGACTTTGAGAGCTACTAATTAAATGTGTTCATTTGTTCACACATCTATTCACACATATTTTGAGTGCATATTCATTGTCATACATTGTGTTAGGGGCTGGGGAACAGCTTCTGTGCTTCAACCGGTGGCAAAAAATATTCCCCGGCATTTTCTGATTGCATGTGTGAAATGTAGAGTGCTCTAACTTCATCGATGCAACAGCAGCGCAGCGTAATAGATTTTACTTAATAAACCCTATGCCATCTCCCTTGGGAGTACACATTTGCACATTCCAAATACTGTGGAAACAGCTTTCTCCTTAACCTACTGTGATCGTCAAAACACTCTGAAACTGCCCTGTTTTGTCAACTGCGTACAGACAAATACAAACAACTGATCCAGGCCCATTTGGTGCATTCGCTTGGTAACAAGGACTGAAGCCTAAGGCTGGCTACGGTCACAAAGCACACAGCTTACATAAGGACTCGGCCAGCAACACTTTCTGGTAATGCAGAGCCACTTTCTGGTAATGGCGCCACTACACTCTGCCACACAGGCAGCATACTGTCCAAAACACACGGGTCATCCAAAAAATACTAAGCCAAATTAGGAAGGCCAGCATTCCCTTTGAAAGGCCAGCAGACAGCATGGCGCCAGCATAGCCCCAAGCTCCAGACCAACATCAACTTCTATAAATCAGTGGTAGCACCTAACCTCTTCTGGTGCAGGGTAAAACTTGGACCTGCCACAGATGCCAGCAACCGATTTGTTCAGCAGTTCTACTAATGTCACCTGAATATTAAATACCAAGACAGATCCAAAGTCACTGAGGTCCTGCAATGTGATTGGTTTATCAAAACCAATGCTACATTTATTATAGTGCAAGTCCACAGGTCAGATAGCCGCACCACCAAATTGTCCCAGCAGTGGATTTTGGAGGGTTATTGGCTGGGAGGAGACAGGAGGTGGACTTCAGAGTGGTGGTTACAGAAGAAATACACACACACAAATGCAATTTCTAACTAGCACAGCATCGATTTCATATGAATTGCTTCTTAGAGAACTAAGAAGTTTGGGTTGGGTTTCTTGGTAAAATTTGGGAGGGGGGGTACACAAATCTGAATCTCTTACTCTACTAATACCATTATTCTACTAAATACCTCCCCATCCTCCTCTACACCTCGCTGAAATAGCTGATGAGTAAAAGCAAATCCTGATCGAAACCAACAATAGTATTATCATTATCATATATCAGTATTAAATCACGTGGACAAGGGCTTAACCCCATATCTCTGCTATCTGATTTTTTTCCCTTGAGGAAACTGAAATATCGTCATGCACTTACTATAACAGAATACAAATTCTTTTTTAAGTTTCCACATCTTCACCCAAAGGCTCCCCTGCTAGATAAGGGCAAAGAGATTTAAAACTAAGCTAGGCTGAGCTACTTTACTGATGAGGCATTCCTAGTAAAGCCTGCAACCTATAATATTTAATTGTAAGTTACAAACTAGAAAACTAATGACTTTCAGCTAGCTCAGTGTTTCTGGGAGGAAAATAAAGCACACTAATTAAGACAGAATGCCTGATTGTACTCAGGTACTCCATTTGGGAATTGCAATTTTTAATCAAAAAGTTGGGACGGGAGGTATTTTTTAAAAATATGATTCCAACAGAGTAAAGTTCAGTAGAGAATAGAGATGGTGAAAATGGAAAAACAAGTTCACAAGTTTGGTGCTTTCAATTTGTATTGAATTCTTAATTTTGAAAAACCAAAGCGTATTTCAGCACATAAGCCCCCAAATGATAGCAACATTAATCTGTAAATTCACAGTGAAAAGGTAATGGCTATCAAAGGTAATGGTGAGCTATACATTCCATTGGAGCTCATCAGCCCCAGTTTTATGGATGAAAAGAAGAGAAGGCATATCAATGGATTAGAACAAACCATGGGCGATGCTGCATGGCTATTTAGCAGACACAGCCACCTTAACATGGCACAAAACCGGAGGACCTTTGAGACAGCCTCCCCGCTACACTGGCTTTGCCATTTTTCCAAAACGACATCTGGTTTGTGGAAAGCTTGAAGATGGTCCAGAGAAGAGAACAAAACTTTCTGGAAGAAGGGAAAGAGGGGCCACAAAGAGAGACGAGAAACAAATAGGAAATAAAGCAAAGAATCCTGTGGACAGTGAAGTCCCTGGGTAATGGTTTCTTAGCTGTCTTCTCAAGACATGCCTCTCTATGCAAGTAAGGGATTTTTTAATCATCCTGTTTTTAAATGGGTACTTTAATACCATCAGGTACACATTATGGCACTACCATCCATCCACAGAACTCTTTTCATCTGGCAAAATCGAACCTCTGTATCCATGAAACAATAACTCAACTGGGCTTCCTCCCTCCTGGTCCACACAACCAACATTGTACTTGGTACCCAATGAGTCTGACTACTCTAGATACTTCACAGAAGTGGAATTATGCAGTACTTACCCATCTGTGACTGGCTTATTTCACTTAGCATAATGTCCTCAAGCTAAAGGATTATTTTTAAGGAGGCATTTAACAAGTATTAGCTGAAGATGCTGCCCAGCTGTTTTCCATCTTCCATAAGGACAAAGAAAATAAGAGAAAATGAGTTTAAATGGCAAGGGTAGAAAAAGCTGTCGGACACTGGAATAGAAATTCTTAAAGACTAAGATTTTTCTTAGCACTTAAAGAAGTACTATAAACAATGTGTTAACACATATTAAGTTGTTGTTTCCTTATGATAAAATCTCTTAAAATCATAAAATTAATTCAACAAGCCTTAATTGAACCTCTCATTATAACGTTGTGGGAACTACCAAAGAAATAGAACATATTGTCCTTTTCCTTGGAAAACATACAGTTTATCCTGGGAAATAATGTAACTCTCTTCAAGTTCTTAAGGTACTTAACATATTTACCATAGACTAGGGATAGCAAACAGCTTTTAACTCAAGCATCAACTCTTATAAACTGTTGGAGAAAGCCTGTGATGAATGCCAAGCCCCAGACTGGGCAGGTAAGAAAACATTGTGGCTAGTTACTGTTGTTTGTCATGGGTCAGGAAGAGACAAGCAAGGGTAAGAGTGTCCTTCCAGTCAAAATTCTTGCACTTTGTTATGCATTACTGATCACTTAACACTGATCAGTATTTGTTTCTGTTTATCTCTCCAGCTAAAGTGAACTTCGCAATAGTCATAGGACCGTATCTTCTACTTACCTAGTGTCCTCACAAAGTAGCACCATATTAAGAACTGTATAAATACACAATAATGTGACAAACAGTTAAGGAGAGGGCTTCTGGAAAGATAGCAGAGCAGGAAGCACCAGGAATCTATCTCCCCACCTAGACAACAATTGCACCAGCAGAATCTGTCTGATGTAACTATTTTGGAGCTCTGGAGTCTATAGGCGCCTGCAACTTCCAAGGGAAGGCTTAGATGGGATACTGTAGTTAATTTCAGGATATTTCGGCTCTTATCACGGTACTATCCATACCCCACCCTCGGGGCTGTAGCGGACAGCTGTGTACCTGTTCCCGGAGCAGCATGCACACAGCTTGTGGGAGTTGGGGTGGGCAAAAGGACCCTGTGCTCCCAGCATTAGGGGTCTGTGCTCTAATGGTTCATTGCTGATTGCTGCTTCTGATCACAGAGGTGCAAAGAGGTGGGTAGCCAATGTTGTTGCATTTTGGGGCCTCTCCCCCCTTTATTGCAAGCTCCCTTCCTTGCAGCTGAAGTGATTCCCAGGAGATTTAAAGGACTGGCACCCTTCCCTGCACTTCCATCATTTTCTCTTTTGACTCTTTTGGGAGCCAGACATTACAAACTAGGATATTCAAAAACAATTGAATATATGGGGAAATTAGAAAATTAGAAATGTTCAGGGAATGGATCAGAAAAACCTCAGAAGACCTTGAGAGACAGAAACTGGCCGAGAGAATATTTGAAGAAATAATGGCTGAAAGCTTCCCAAACTTGATGAAAAACATGAGTATAAACATCCAAGAAGCTCAATGAACTCCAAGTAAAATGAACTTGAAAAGACTAATACTAAGACACATTATAATCAAACTTTGGAAAAACAAAGAGAGAATCTTGAAAGCAACTAGAGAGGACTACTCATCACATTCAGGGGCTTCTCAATAAGATTATAAGCAGATTCTCATTGGAAACTGTAGAAGCCAAAACATAGTGGGTGCTAAAAGAAAAAACTCAACCAGGAATCATATATCTGGCAAAACAGTCCTTCAAAAGTGAAGGAAAAATTAAGACATTCCCAGAAAAACAAAAGCTGAAGGAGTTCATTACCACTAGACCTGCCCTGAAAGACATGCTTAAAGGAGTCCTGCAGGGTGAAATGAAAGGATGCTAGACAGTAACCCAAAGTCACATGAAGAGATGAAGATCTTGGCTGCCTAGGTGCCTCAGTCCATCAAGTGTCTGCCTGTAGATTTTAGCTCAGGTCATGATCTCAGGATTATGAGATAGAGCCCTGTGTTGGGCTCCATGCCCAGCATGGAGCCTGCTTAAGATTCTCTGTCTCTTCCTCTGCCTCACTGTCTCCCCTCCCCACTTGCTCTCTCTTGCTCTACCTTTCTAAAAAAAAAAAGAAAAAAAAAAAGGAAAAAATAAAGATCTCAATAAAGTAAATATATGGGCAATGAAAAAATCTAGTATTATTGTAACAACTTTTGTAACTCTCCTTTTTTTCTACATGATTTAAGAGACTAAAATATTTTTTAAAATATTGTCTAAAAACTGGTATTATTGGAACTTTGGTTTGTAACTTCACATTTTGTGTTCTACATATTTTAAATGTTCACATTTATGTTCTACATAATTTACCTTCACATTTTGTCTTCTACATATTTTAACTAATTGTCTTAAGAGAATTTTTTGTTTATGTTTTGGGGCAACCATGTAGAAAGATCTAACTTTGTAACATTGACTACTGAAAAGGATGGGAATAGAACTGTAAAGGAGAAGAGTTTTAGTACATTATTCAAGTGAAGCTGCTATAAATTCAGATTAGAGTGTTATAACTTCAGGATGTTAGATGTAAGCCCCATTATCACAAAGAACATAGCTATGGAACATATACAAAAATAAATGAGAAAGAAATTTAAACATTTCATTACCAAAAAATCAACTAAACACAAAAGGAGACAGTAATGCAGGAAATGAGGGACAAAAAAGCTGTAGGCATAGAGAAAATAAATATTAAAATGACAAAAGTTAGTCCCTCCTTATCAAGGATTACTTAAATGTAAGTGGGCTAAGCTCTCCAATCAAAAGGCAGAGATTGTCAGACTAGATAAAAACACATGATTTAACAATATGCTGTCTAAAAAGTGAAAAAATGGGAAAAGATATTTCATGCAAATAAATGACCAAAAGAGAGAAGTAGCTATATTAATACCTTAAAAAATAAGCTTCACTTCTAAAAAAATTATGAGACAAAGAAGAATTTCATATATATTTTTTTAAAGATTTTTTTTTATTTTACTTTATTTGACAGAGTAAAGCACAAGCCAGGGGAGTGGGAGAGGGAGAAGCAGGCTTCCCGCTGAGCAGGGAGCCCAATGCGGGGCTCGATCCCAGGACCCCAGGATCATGACCTGAGCCGAAGGCAGATACTCAACTGACTGAGCCACCCAGGTGCCCCAAGAATACCATATATTAATAAAATCTAAAAAAAAAAAAAAAGGGATCCCTGGGTGGCGCAGCGGTTTGGCGCCTGCCTTTGGCCCAGGGCGCGATCCTGGAGACCCGGGATCGAATCCCATGTCGGGCTCCCGGTGCATGGAGCCTGCTTCTCCCTCTGCCTCTCTCTCTCTCTCTCTCTCTCTCTGATGACTATCATAAATAAATAAAAATTTTAAAAAAATTTAAAAAAAAATCTTCAATAAAGCAAGAATTTAAAACCATTATAAACATTTATGCACCTAACGATAGACCAAGTGATATTTATTCCAGGAACATAATGATGGTTCACACATAAAAATTGATCAATATAAAACATGGCATTAACAAAATAAAGGGAAAATCCACCTAATCATTTCAACTGATGCAGAAAAAATTTTCTAGGAACCCTTGTGCACTGTTGGTGGGAATGTAAATTGGTACAGCCACTGTGGAAAACAGCATGGAGATTACTCAAAAAATTTAAAATAGAAATACCATATTTACCCAAAGAAAATGAAAACATTAGGGGACCCCTGGGTGGCGCAGTGGTTTGGCGCCTGCCTTTGGCCCAGGGCGTGATCCTGGAGACCCGGGATCGAATCCCACGTCGGGCTCCCAGTGCATGGAGCCTGCTTCTCCCTCTGCCTGTGTCTCTGCCGCTCTCTCTCTCTCTCTCTGTGACTATCATAAATAAATAAAGAAAAAAAATAAAAAAAAACATTAGAAAATGAAAACATTAACTTGAAAAGATATATACAAGGCTATGTTTATTGCAGCATTATTTCCATTAGCAAGCAATAGAAGCAACCCAAGTGTCCCTCAATAGGCAAATGGATAAGGAAAGTGTGAGATATTAGATAGATAGATAGATAGATAGATAGATAGATTAGATAGATAGATAGATAGATTAGATAGATAGATAGATAGATAGATAGATAGATAGATAGATAGATAATGGAATATTACATAGTCACTAAAAAGGGTGAGATTGTGCCATTTGAGACAACATGGATGGACCTAAAGGGCATTATGTTAAATGAAATGTCAGTCTAAGAAAGACAAATACCATACAATTCCACTCATAAGTAGAATATTTTTAAAAATGAATAAACAACCAAAAAGCAGAATCAGACCTATAAATACAGAGAACAAACTGATGGTTGCCAGAGGGGAAGGAGATGGAGGGTTGGGCAAAATGGATAAAGAGGAGAGGAAGATATAGGAATGAATAGTCACAGGAATAGGCACAGCATAAAGAATACAGTCAATGATACTATAATAGTGATGTAATGGGACAGATGGTAGCTACATTTGTGGTGAACACAATATATAAACTCGTTAAATCACTAAATTGCACACCTGAAACCAATATAACACTATATGTCAACTATACTCAAATTTTAGAAATAAATAAATAGGAGTGCCTGGGTGGCTCAGTTACTTAAGCATCTGCCTTTGGCTCAGGTCATATTTTTAGGGTTCTGGGATTGGCCTGCATCAGCCTCCCTGCTCAGTGGGGAGTCTGCTTCTCCCTCTCCTGCTCCCGCTGCCTGTGCTCTCTTTCTTGCTTGCTCTGTGTCAAATAAATAAATTAAAACTTTAAAAAGTTTTAAATTAAAATTTAAAAAATTTTAAAAGCTTTTGATAAATTCAACATCCTTTGTGATTTAAACACACACACACACACACACAACAAATGAGGTTTAGAAGGAAGCTACCTCAATATAATAAAAGCCATATGTGCAAACCCCACATCAAACATTATTCTCATTGGTGAAGGGCTGAAAGATTTTCCTCTAAGATCAGGAACAAGCGAGGATATCCACTTTCACCACTTCTATTTAACATAGTACTGGAAGTTCTAGCCAGATTAACTAAGCAAGAAAAATAAGTAGAAGGCATTCAAATTGGAAAGGAAGAAGTAAAATTATCTCTGTTTGCAGATAATATGATCTTATATGTAGAAAACCCTGAAGATTACACAGGCACACACACATACACACAGAGTTAGAGCTACTAAATACATTCAGCAAAGTAAAAGGATACAAAGTCAACACATAAAACCCCATTGCATTTCTATATACTAACATGAACAATCTACAAAAGAAATTACAAAAATAATTCTGTTTACAATAACATCAAAAGGAATAGAATAACCAAAGAGGTGAAACATTTATACACTGAAAACTAAAAAATACTGCTTAAAGAAATTAGAGAGGATGTAATAGATGAAAAAATATTCCATGTTCATGGAATGGGAGACTTAATACTGTTAAGATGTCAATACTACCCAACACAATCCACAGACTCAATGCAATTCCTGTCAAAATTTCATGATTTTTTAATAGAAACCCATCCTAAAATTCATATGGAATCCCTAGGGACCCTGAATAAGCATAATAACTTGATAAATAAAGCTGAAGGATTCACACTTCCTGATTTCAAAACTTAGCAAAGCTATAGGACTCAAAATGGTGATATTGGCAAAAAGAAAGACATACAGACCAATGGAATAGAATAGAGAGTCCAGAAATAAACCCTCACATATATAGTCAAGTAGGCTTTTTTTTTTTTTTTTTATGATAGTCACACGGAGAGAGAGAGGCAAAGACATAACAGAGGGAGAAGCAGGCTCCATGCACCGGGAGCCCGACATGGGATTCGAAGCCAGGTCTCCAGGATCACGCCCTGGTCCAAAGGCAGGCGCCAAACCATTGTGCCACCCAGGGATCCCCGTAGTCAAGTAGTTTTTGACAAGGTTAACAAGATCATTCCATGGGGAAAGGGCATTCTTTTCAACAAATAGTGCTGGGGAAACTGAATACCCACATGTAAGAGAATGAAGTTGGATTCTTTTTACTTAACACCACATACAAAAATTAACTCAAAATGGATCAAAGACCTATTTACAAGATCTAAAATTAAAAACCTTTAGAAGAAAGCATAGGACAAAACTTAATGTTGGATTTGGCAATGATTTCTTAGGTGTGACACTAAAAGACAGGCAACAAAAGAAAAAATTGATTTAAAAAAACTGGATTTCATGAACACTTTAAAGTTTTGTACATCAAAAAAACTGTCAAATGACTAAAAAGGCAACCCACAGAATGAGGAACAAATATTTGCAAATCATAAGGAATTTACAATGATAATAGATTAATATTTAAAGCATTTAGTGAACTCCTAAAATTCAACCACAATAAAACCCAATTCAAAAATGGGTAAAATACCTAAATAGATATTTCTCCAAAGAATATATACAGATAGCCAATAAACACATGAAAAATGCTCAATATCACGAATTGTTAAGGAAATGTAAATCCAAATGTCAGTGAGATATCTCCTCACACCCATTAGAGCAGCTACTATCATCACAACAGAAAACAACAAGCCTTGGCAAGGATGTGGAGAATTTGGAACCCTTGTGCACTGTTGGTGGGAATGTAAAATGATAGAGTCACTGTGGAAAACTGTATGGCAGTTCTTCAAAACATTAACAATAAAACTGCCATATGACCCAGGAATTCCACTTCTGGGTTTATACACAAAAGCATTGAAAGCCAGGTCTTGTACACCCATGTCCACTGCGGCATTATTCACAGCAGCTAAAATGTGGAAGCAATGCAAGTATCCACTTCACACATTGAAATATTATTCAGTCTTAAAAAGGAAGTTTTGACATATGCTACAACATGGATGAACCTTGAAGATATTGTGCTAAGTGAAACAAGCCAATTGCAAAAAGACAAGTACAATAATGGCTCCACTTATATCAGATACTTAGAGTAGTCAGAATCATAGAAACAAAGTAGAATGGTGGTTTCCAGGGACTGGGAAGAGTGAAGAATGGGGAGATTCTGTTTAATGAATGTAGAGTTTCTGTTGAAAAGAGTTATGGAGATGGATAGTGGTGATGCTGTACAATATTATGAATGTATTTAATACCACTCAAGTATACACTTAAAAATTATTACGATGGTTCATTTTATGGTATCTGTATTTTGCCACAACAGAAAAATTGGAGGGGTGCTTCGGTGGCTCAGTGGGTTAAGTATCTACCTTCGCCTCAGGGTCCTGGGATTGAGCCCCATGTCAGACTCCCTGCTCAGTGGGGTGCCTGCTTCTCCCTCTCCCTCTCCTGTTCTCCTTGCTTGTGGTCTCTGGCTCTCTCTCTCTCTCTCTCTCATTCTGTCAAATAAATAAATATATTCCTTTTTCAAAAAAGGAAAAAAGAAAAATGGGAAAAAAAGAAGAATCACACGAGGGCAATCACTTTGTCCACTACTTATTTATTTGCCTGTTTTCTGGATCCTATCCTCCACTCCATCTTTTTGGTCCTTGCTAAATCAATATTCCTCCTCTCTCCTTTATCTTCATGCTTTCCTTCTTCAGTGACTCTTTGTCCACTATGCATGAACACGTGTGCTCCCAACTTCCTGGCTATTTTTTCTGTTGTCCTTCACAGATAAACATAGAAAAAGAGTTGTCTAAACTGGACACCCACAAGTCCTCACCTTCTACACCTCTTCTGAGCTCCACAATCTGGGCCTTTCCTTCATGGAGTCTCTGAAACTTTTTTTTTTTTTTCAAAAATCACAAGCTATCTATCCATTAGTGGCCAAATTCAATGCACTTTTTTCAGCTCTTACAAAGCTCACCCTCTTTAGAATATCAGACACCCTTAACCTCTCCATACTTCTTAGAATTATTTCATCCCTTGATTTTGGTCATTTCATCCCCTTGGTTATTTCTCTTCTTTCTCTTGTTATTCCTTCAGACAACAATTTAAATGGCTACATCTCTAGGAGTCAATACTTCTTTTCTCACCTTACAACCTCTTTCTGAGAACTCTCTTCAACAAAGATTTAGATCTGCTTCCTGCATAATCCAACTGAATAACCACCATATACTTCTGTCTCAACATAGCTAAAATTAAACTCATCATCTTTCTTCCCATTGTTCTCCCTCCCTATATCTATCCCTTCATACTTGTACACCTTATTTCCTATCTTTATGATTAGCACCTTCATCCTTTGGCTGTCCAAACCAGAAATCTGGGAGTCATCCAGATTCCTCCCTGTTCTCTTATTCTCTACATCTTTATCACTCTTAATTCTTCCTTCTTGATATCTGTCCTATATTTTTCCTTCTCTCCATTCTCAGTGTCAGGGTCCTGGATCTGGCCTTTATCCTCTCTTAGCAAAACAACCGCAACTTGAGCTACACCTGGTGCTTTTGTCTCCATTCTGGTTCTTTTATGTTACTATTAGAACAAGTGTCCTGGCCCATAAATCTGCTCATTTTGCTCCCTTGCTTGAAATTCTCACCTGCAATAGAAAACCTAAACACCTCAGAAAGGCATGGAAAGTCCTTCATGATTTGATCTGCATATCCAGCTTCATCTCTTACCTCTTCTTACTGTAGTCTCCAGCAATAGTGAAGTCGCTGCTATTCTCAGAACACACAATGTTTTCATCTGCTTCCATGCTCTGTCCCTCATACTTGCTATTCTCTCTGCCTGGACCCTGTTCCCTCCCTTGTCTACATAGTATACAGCCATAATCTTTTGAATCTCAGTGCCAATATGAAGTCTCTGCATTAGGTAGGACTCTTTAAGCCACAAGTGATAGAAATGTTCCTTAACTAGCTTGAGCCCTAGAGGAATCTACTGCATTATATAGCTAGGAAGAGTCCTAGGAAAGATCATAGATGTGGTTCAACATTTCCTCAAATTCCTGCCCCAGCCCACCCTCTCAACCCAGAAGGTTATTAACCTCATGATTCTATTCTACTCTAAATTTTGAATCAGTTAAGCTGCTTAAAGAGTATTCTTAAAGACAACAGGTAGTAATCTAGACATGGAAATGAGACATAAAAGAGTTTTTCCCTAGTTGGCTGTCCTATCATGTGTATCAATAACTAGTATTTTATAGGCTCTTCCACTGTAATAGAAATGAGATGCACCAGAAAAAAAGTTTAAACTGATCAAAAATAATGGATTAAATTAATGGAATAATTAAATAAATATCTATGTGCTCTCAGACTTTAAGAAAGAAAGAAAAACAGAAATAGCCAAAAAAAATGAGAATAAGTTGTTCTAAAGGTGACTCTGAAATTGTCTCTGATCTAGTTTTAAATGCCTCAAAGATGCTGTCCTAGCAACAAAAAAAAAATTTTTTTTAAGGAAAGGGACAAATAACCTCTGCAAAATTAATCAGTTGACCCACCCAGTGAAGTAAGAAGCCAAGTTTAGTTGTAAAACATCTGTGTAGGAAAAATAAAAAAGCATCCCCTCGTGTTCATTTTCAGTTACTATATAAACATCTTCCCAAGAATCTCCCATTTCTTCTACATCAGAGATCTGCAAACTATATCCTATGGGCCAAATTTGGCCCAAAGCCTGTTTTTGTAAATAAAGTTTTATTAGAATGCAATCACATCCATTTCTTTAAGTATGGTGTTTGGCTACTTTTGCATTATAACTGCAGTGTCTGAAACAGCAACTCTATGATTCACAAAGCTAAAAATATTAACTACCCAGCTGTTTACAGAAATGGCTTGCTGACTCCTATCTATGCAAAGAGAAGAAAGATTTTCCTTGTTTACTAGCGACCATGAAGAGAGACTTTTGATCTATGATTCAAGACTTCGGCAACAATACAAGATTGCACCAATTTTTTTCAAATCAAGTCATGAATCTATGGAGTCTCTTACTAAGGTACCAAACTCTTTTTTCTCTTTTTCGTTTTCATAAGTTGGGGCAGGGTGTGAGCAATGTAATTTGGAGTGACATGTGACCAATATGTGCATTAGATCAGAAATGATGAACTAGAACACAATTTTTTTTTTTATGATAGTCACAGAGAGAGAGAGAGAGAGAGAGGCAGAGACACAGGCCGAGGGAGAAGCAGGCTCCATGCACCGGGAGCCCGATGTGGGATTCGATCCTGGGTCTCCAGGATCGCGCCCTGGGCCAAAGGCAGGCGCCAAACCGCTGTGCCACCCAGGGATCCCATAGAATATAAATTGATGAGATTACAAGGTCTGAAGGAAATGAGTAAGTCCACTTGCCTTCACAGTGTTTGCCCATCTCAGGAAGAACTGATGAATGTGCTCCAACAGTAACATGCTAATAGGCCATTTGCAGAAGGTTCTCTCTCCTCAAGCGTCCACTGTCCATATTTCGCTGGGATTAAAAGAATCTTGGTTAATGCTCAAACCATTAGCCATCAGGAAATGCAAATTAAAACCACAATGAGATACCGCTTCAACCCCAGCCTGGCCATAATAGAACAGACAGATAATAATAGGTGTTGGGAATGTTGTGGAAAAATCAGAAGCCTCATACACTGCTGGTGGAATGTAACATGGGATAGCCACTTTGGAAAACAGTCTGGCAATTTCTCAAAAGTTTAAGTGTAGAGTTACTGGATGACCCAACAATTCCCTCTTAGGTATATACCCAAGAGAAATGAAAACATATGTCCACATGAATTCCTGTACATGAATATTAATAGTGGTACCCACAAAAGTCAAAAAATGGAAAGACTCCAAATGCCCATTAACTGGACAAACAGTGGATGAATAAAATTTGGTTTATCTATGCCATGGGATATTCCCCCACAATAAATAGGAAGGAAGTGGTGAGACATGGTGTAACATGAATGCAATTTGAAGCATTCCCCTAGCGTAAGAAATGAGAATGATTCTCTCCTTGACCCAACTTTAGTCAGTCTCTTCTAAGACCTCTTCTCCACTGGGTGCCATCTTTGGGCTTTGTCCTCAGGTCTATATAGCTTAGTTTTAGAAAGAATCCTCATACTTGATATTGATCAAATTCCTCAGCATTGCTCTCTCACGGGGATATCTGGTCACTCTGGCCTGCCTTCAGCAAGAAATCTGATAGTTCAGTTTAGTAAGAAATTCCCTTACCTGCAATATCTCCTCTTAGCAATTTTCCATCCACCAACGTCCACCCCCACAACCTCCTGCTTAGCTATAAAAATCCCACTTATCCACACCATATTCAGAAGAGCCCTGTGTTATATTGAGGTCTTATTTCCCCTACTGCAATAGTTCCTGAATAAAAACTGTTATTACCACTTTAACTGCTGTCCAGCTCTGGTTTTCTTTAAAGAGAAGCCAATCACAAAAGGTCACATATTATTGTATGATTTATATGAAATCTCCAAAGTAAGTGTATTTATAAAGATGGAAAGTAGATTACTTATTGCCTAGGGAGAGCAAACTTTGAAGATAATCAGAGTCTGCTAATGGGTACAGTTCTATTTTGCGGTGATGAAAATTTTCTAAAATTGATAATGGTGAAGATTGTACATTCTGGATATAAGTCACTGAGTTGTACACAATGGGTGAATTACATGGTAAGTGAATCATACCTTAACAAAGCTGTTAAAAAAAAAGCACTGGTTATATTCTTTGGATGATGGAAAAGAACTTGGAGAAATCCAGGTACTTTATGATCAACATTTTTTGGATTTTTAAAAATTAGAATAGGACAATATATAACATGGCATATTATGTTTCCAAAAACACTAAGTAATTCCAATAATATATTTTATAGAGTGTAACAGTTTATAAAACATTTTCAGATCTTCATCTGATTGTGACAACTAGTAATTACAACTTCTGCTTTTGAGCATGTACAACAGACCAGGCAATATGCTGGATGCTTTGCATGCATTACCTTTGCAACTCTCCTGCTCCCCACATTAGTACTGATTATTCATATTTTACAAATGAGGCAACAGGTGAGAAAGGTAAGGGGCTTGCCCATAGTAAGTTGTAGAGCCAGACTTAAAAACAACTTCCTATCTCTAAGTCCTATGCTATGCTCTCTGAATAAATATTTTTAGAAGAGGGGGAAAAATGGGTTGATACCAAAATTCAAGAAAAGTATCTAATCCTCTTCTATTTACTGAAACTAGAAATGAGATCACACTTAGTATAGGAGCCTAGCACAAAATAAGCAACCAATAAATATCAATCACCAGTTATTATTCTCCAAATTTAATGGCCCTTTTGCCTGATTCATCCGTCCTGAATCTTTGGCAAGTTTTGGCACTAGTGATTATCCTCCTTCTTTATAAAACTTTACCTTCCCTGAGTTTCCATAACATTGTGTTATCTTAATAATATCTTTACCTCTCAAATAGCTTCTCAGTTTCTTAGATATGATACCAAAAGCATGATCCATAAAGAAAAAAAAAGATAATTGGACTTTTTCAAAAGGCATCATTGAGAAAATGAAAAGGTTGAGGAAAGAAATATGTCCTAATCTCATAAAGGACATATAACCAGTAAATGATCTGAAAGGACATTTCACAGAAGACATATGAACAGCTAATATGTAAATGAAAAGATACTCAACATTTTTCATTAGGAAAATGCACATTAAAACCACAATGAAGCACCATCACGCACTAGACTGGCCATAAAGGAGACAATAATGGGGTCCCTGGCTGGCTCAGCCATAGAACATGCAGCTCTTGATCTTGGGATTGTAAATTCGAGCCCCAAGCTGGGTGTCGAGATTGCTTAAAAATAAAGGTTAGAAAAAAACTAAAAAAAAAAAAAAAAGACAATAACAATTGTCAGCAAAGATCGCTATCAGTAGATTGCACAGTCCTAGTGGGAGTGTAAAATGGTACAGCAGCTTTGGAAAGCAGTTTGGTAGTTTTTTACAAAGTTAAACGTAAATTTACCACATCATCCAGCAATTCCGCTCCTAGGTATCTACCTCAGAGAAAATAAAAATAGATCTAAACAAAGACCTTTATCATAGCAGCTTAGTCAGAATAGCCCTAAACTGGAAACAATCCAAACGTCCCTCAGCCAGTGAATGGATGAACACAATGTGGTGTACGATGGAATACTATTCAGCAGTGCAAAGGAGCAAACTACTGATAGAGATATACTAATATATACAACATCATGAATGAGCCTCAGAAACATTATGCTGGGGGCCCTTGGGTGGCTCAGTGGTTGAGTGTCTGCCTTTGGCTCAGGTAGTGATCCTGGGGTCCTGGGATAGAGTTCTACATCGGGATCCCCACAGGGCACCTGCTTCTCCCTCTGTCTATGTCTCTACCTCACTGTGTCTCTTATGAACAAATAAATAAAATCTTTTTTAAAAAAACATTACACTGAATGGAAGAAACTAAACACAAAATGCCACACATTTGTTTTATGTGACTTCATTTATATGAAATTTCTAGAAGAGTCAAAAATAGAGACAGAAAGCAGATGAGTGGTTTCTTGGGGCTGGAGTTAGGAGTTAGGATAGACCACAAGTGAGTATGGGTATGGTTTCACAAGTGTGTACATTACTAAACATCATCAAATTGTACATTTACTGTGGAAGAATTTTATGGTATGTAAATTATACTTCAATAAAGGTGTTAAAGAAACTTAACGAAGTGAAAATTTTTTACTATGGGCATTTTAATAATTGAACTTTTGGAAGGACTAAAGTGACCAGAAGACTTTTCATTACCTTAAAATAACTAGAAAAGATAGAATTACCTGTGGTTTCATCTAAGGGGCAGGGAAAGACTAGCTCTACAGGAAATACAGTTATGATACAGAATGAGGGAAAAGAGAAACTGGGATAATAATGAAGCAATAGTGATAATGGCTGAGAATTTTCCAAACCAACAGACAATTTAGGACCTGCAGCCAACCCCAGAACACATCTTAGTAAAAATTCTGAGAACCAGAGACAAAAAGAAAATCCCCTATAAAAGCATCCAGAGACATAAATTCAAAAAGAGACAAAACTAAACTGTATTGATAAGGGATGCATACATAGAGACTATAACTTTGGGAAAAGGGAGGAATTATTATTTTAAAAATTAAGGCATCTGTTAATCTAGATGGGATGATGGGGCTGTGCTAGCAAAGTTCAACTACTTCATCTGAATGGTGGTTGCCTTACGATTATTCTTGCAGTTGTCTATACGTGTTGTGTGTGCTTTTCTGTATATATTTACCTTGCATACTAAAAGGAGAATAATTAAGATGGGCCTTTGGAAGTATGTTTTATAAGTATTGTTGTTGGTTTTTTCCTTAGAGACTGTTTGATGACAAAAGAGTACTTTCTGAGGAAATGTTTTTCATGTTGATGGTTTCATTAACATCAGCACAGTGTTATTTTGACCTGTAGAAGTTATTTCCCAGAATTTAGAAATATCTATTTCTTGTAGATCACTCTAATGAAGGAATTTGACCAAAGACAGTAATTTCAAACTTAAGGGAACAGTTGGTGAAAGCAATGACTACCAGATATAGTTGCAGAAGCAATAGAAACCTATACTACAGATCAAGGATAGTATTTTGTGGTGAGTGGGTGGGCAATTTTTATCTCCTTTGGCACTGAAATCTGTTCATTTCAGTGTCTGCATGAGAGGTATTTATTTTTAAAAATCAAAACAGATTTTAATGCATAATACATTTTTGTTGTTGTTATTTGAGCCTGCATAATTAGTCTCTTACTCTTTCTTTCTTCAACCAGCAGAAAACTGTTTTGGTGCAATAAAACTTCAGCTTTCCCATGTAAACATCCCATGTGGAACTTGTGCTTCAGTGGATCATAGCATTGTTAGGGCTTCTTTTATTTCTGAATCTGGTCTCGCTCCAACCTAGCCCCAGTCCTGAGGGCTGCCCATTCTGAACTGGCCCAATTCATACGGTTTGGCAATGAAGTCAAGCTTCCAATGCTCCGTGTTGGTGTGGCAGGCACACAGAGGGTAGAAAATTAGTGTTTCAGAGCTACTTCAGAGAGTTAGGGTTGTATTTACATCCGGCAACAAGAATAATTGGACCTGAGGAATTAGCTGACTCCTGGATTCCTCTTAAAATCTAAATATACCTTAAAATGTCAGGGAATAAATAAGCCATGGTTTTTCTCCCAGTCATGTGTGAAAATTCAACTCCAATTTTACAGGACAAACTATTACTACTTGTCCAGTCTCACTCACTCCTCAACTTGGGATGCCGCTCTCACCGAGAATATTCTCCGAATATCCCCACCACTTGGTTAATTTTGACCTGCCTCTATTTTGTGTGTAAAGATCTACTGAACTTCCTGAGACCTCCTCTTTGGTGCTCTGTGGGAAGATGTCTTATAAACAAAAGTGGTTTGTTTGTTTGTTAAAACTCGGTTTTAGAAACAATAACACATCAGACTTACTGGGAATGTGAGTTAGAGACCCCACGTTGTTTGTATTGTATTGTTCTGTTCCAGTGGTTCCCAGATGCAAGTTCTGCTCTAGTCGGGGATTAACTTTGCACCAATGCACATCAAAAATGCTACCCCTTAGCACAAACTGTCTTTTACCCTATGATTATGACCTTCTCCATTTATGTAAAAAGGGTTTTTTTTCCCTTTTATGAAAATGGGCTAGATAAGAGATTGTAGTGTTTTAAATGGTCTTATTTATTTAGTTCCCTTAAATATTTTTTTAACTATTACTGGTCTGTGAAATTAAAAAGTCTGGGAACCACACTTACTAGATCTCTTCCTATTCCTATGGACTTTTCACTGAATGACCGAACATTACAACCACCCAGGGCCTGTTTTCACCCTCTTTAACCAATGCTCTCATATTTGACATATTCAGTCATCCTCTTCTTCCTTAAATCCCTTCAAGGAACAGACTTCAGTGACACCAACCAACCAAGGAGCAGTTTTTCTCTGGTTGTTTTCTTTTTTTTTTTTTAATTTTTCTTGTTTGTACATCTATTTCACCAAGTGAAAAGTTATAGGTGGGGGCATTCCTAAAGACACTCTTGTCTCTCTATCTCTGTCTTTATCATTCTACTCCCCCGAGCCTCTCGTTCACTCATGCACCAAATGGTAGTAAGGACACTTAATATAAAATCTACTCTCTTAACACAGTTTGAAGAGAATGTCTGCTTCTCTTTATGTTTCTACTCATTCCTTCTGGGAACTGTTGTCTTCAGGCTTTAATTACCACCTCTATGCTGATGACTTTCAACACTTTAGATCTGAGAGTTTAAACCACAAGATTTCCATCAATCTACAAACCATCTGCACTGGGATGGCCCACCATCAATTCAAACTTTCCATCTTCCACAACAAACTCATTTTGCCTCCATCAAACTAGCTTACCCTCGCAAGTTTCCAGTTTCCATCAAGCCCTTTCCTGGCAACCAAAATCTCATGATTCTTTTATTCCTTCCTTCTCTTTCATTTTTTTAAGGTTTTATTTATTTGGCAGAGAGAGAGAGAAAGAGCACAAGCAGGGGGAGCAGTCGTCAGAAAGAGAGAGAGAAGCAGGCTCCCCGCTGAGCAAGGAGCCCAGTGCAGGACTCAATCCCAGGACCCTGGGATCATCACCTGAGCCAAAGGCAGATGCTTAACTGACTGAGTCATTCAGGCACCCCTCTTTCATCTTCTAGATCCAATCACCCCACAAGTCATTGTGATCCATTTTTCAAAATTTCAACAAAAATTTTGGAATAAAAAAGATCTAGGTATGATTGCAGGCTTTGGTACTTAATAGCCATGAGAACCTCTGGATAATTCCTTACTATTATAGACTGAATGTTTGTATCCCCTACAATCCCTATGTTGAAGCCCTGACCCCTAACGTGATGGCATTTGGAGATGGGGCCTCTGGCAGGTATGTATGGTTAGATGAGCTCATCAGGGCAAAGCTGAAACAGCCACCTGAGTTCCATATTACCAGTCTTCCCTTATTCCAGTCCACCCTGAACACCACAATCAGATTAATATTCAATGAAATCAAATCAACCATGTCACTCCAATTCTCACAGCTGTCAGTGGTTTCCCACTTA
Organism: Canis lupus familiaris; assembly: GCF_011100685.1. NCBI lineage: Eukaryota > Metazoa > Chordata > Mammalia > Carnivora > Canidae > Canis > Canis lupus. The sequence continues at coordinate 10,280,002 of NC_049229.1, forward strand.
ATCATCGGATAGTGTTTAAATTCCTAGACCTGGCATTAAACTACCTCAGAGTATCTTTAATAGTATCTATTCAGTTTTTTTATCCAACAAAACCCTCTTCATTCTAGAGGATAGCTTCTCCTAGTGCCTTTTAACCTAGGCATATGAAGCTTCTCCAGGATGGAAGGTACTGAACTTTCTTTCTCTCTGCCCAAATTCACTTTTCAAGTTACCTGTCCTCCAATAGGTTCTCCAGCTGCTCCAGGGACTCTAATTACCATGCTTTTACTCCTCATTTTGATACATAATTACATGCCTATTTACATGCCTCAACTGCTTTATGTAGGTATACATTATCATCTCAAATAAAAAAAAAAAAAACGATTTCTAAGCTTGGGACCCCTGGGTGGCTCAGTCAGTTAAATATCCAACTCATTATTTTGGCTCAGGTTATGGTCTTATAGGTCATAGGATAGAGCCCTGTATTAGGCTCCACACTCAGCAGGGAGTCTGCTTGGGTTTCTCTCCCTCTGCCCCTGCCCCCACTTGTACTCGTGCATGCTTTCTCAAATAAGTAAGTAAATCTTTTTTTAAAAAAAGCAGACTTCTGAGGAGCAAGACCCATTTTTTTTAAGATTTTATTTATTTATTCATGAAAAACACACAGAGAAAGGCAGAGACATAGGTAGAGGGAGGAGCAGTCTCCCTGTGGGGAGCCCAATCAATGTAGGACTCGATCCCAGGACCCCAGGATCATGCCCTGAGCTGAAGGCAGATACTCAACCACTGAGCCACCTAGGCATTCGGCAAGATCCATGTCTTACATGAGTTCTCTATAATCCTCTACCTCTAGCACTATGACACACACATACTATTGAATTAATGTGGCATGTCATCTCTTGATATAGATACAGCTCACATAAAATGTTTCAAATATATAGCAAACCCTAGAGAATAACAACACCTTGATTTTTAAATTGTATGTTGGCTTGCAAAATTTTAGGGAAAGAAAATGTTTTAGATGCTATTGAAGACTTTTTACCAGTCCCTGATCCCATTCCCCATCTTCTTGCCCTAGAAGTTTCTACTTAGATATGTATCTTTACCATCAATGCCAAATTGCTCTTTTCAACTCATTATTAGATTTTGAGATCTATTCACACTGCTAAATCAAGATCTTGGGCAGCCCAGGTGGCTCAGCGGTTTAGTGCCACCTTCAGCCCAGGGCGTGATCCTTGGAGACCTGGAATCAAGTCCCATGTCAGGGTCCCTACATGGAGCCTGCTTCTCCCTCTGCCTGTGTCTCTGCCTCTCTCTCTCTCTCTCTCTCTCTCTCTCTGTGTGTGTGTCTCTCATGAATAAGTAAATAAAATCTTCTAAAAAATAAATAAAAATAAATCAAGATCTCTAGTTTAGTGATTTTACCCTTCCACAATGCTCCATTGTGGCTATAGTATAATGTATTTACCGATTCCCATACTGATGAACATTTAAGTTGTTTTCAATTGTTTTCTGTCATAGGCAATATTGCAATGAACATTCTCTAGAATGTGAGGCGGCCTACTTCCCAAACAACCCACATTATAAAATCTATAATTCCTCAAGAATGGTTCACATGTGTTCTCTAATGTTTTAAATTTTCAAATATTCTAATTAGACCTTAGGCTGGCTCATAATATTCCACAGCTGACATAGTGTAAATATCAGGACCCAGGCTTCCAGTCTCAGTACAGATGCTTTTTCCTGACATCCATCAACCTCTAAATATCAATAATTACTGTATCCCTCACTATTAATACATCACAGCTAATATCCACTAGCAATGTAAAAATGAGTACACTTTGTCTAGGTAAACATTTCTCTTCCAAACCCAAAGCTCTTCAATATTTATCAACCATTATTGAATAAATATTTGTTAAACTCATCAGTGTCAGACACAGTTCTAGGCACTGAGAATCAGATGGTGATGCAGAATCTGCTCTCACAGAGATTACATTCCTATAGGAACAGATAGGCAATAAACAAATAAATGAACATAAAATATATCATACAGGAATAGGTTATGATAAAAATTTAAATGCTGAGATGATAGGATATAATTAGAAAAGGGATCTTAAGTGTTCTCACCACAAAAAAAAAAAAAGGTAATTATGCGATAAAATGGAGATGTTAACCAATGCTATGGTGGTAATCATTTTGCAATACATAAGTATACTGAATCAACACTGTCACCTTAATTTCACATAATGCTATATGTCAATTACGTCTCTATAAAGCTGGAAAAATTAATAAATAATAAATATTTAAAGATAAATTACTTTTTAAAAAGAGTACAACTGGGGTGCCTGGGTGCCTCAGTTGGTTAAGTATCCAGCTCTTGATTTCAGCTCAGGTCATGATCTCAGGGTCATGAGAGTTACCCCAATGTCAGGCTCTGTGCTCAGTAGGGAGTTGGCTTGTAATTCTCTCTTTCTCCCTTCCCTCTGCCCCTACCCCCCCATGCATGCACCCTCTCTCACTCAAATAAATAAATCTGTAAATAAAAAACAAACAAACAAAAAGAGCGTGTGGCTATTCTAGACCAGTGGTGTGTAATAGAACTTTCTGCAATGATCGAAGAATTCTATAGTGCACCATCCAATATGGTAGCCATTAGTCATACTTGAAATGTGACTAGTCCCACTGAATAACAAACTTTTAAATTTTATTGAATTTTAATCAATATAAACTTAAATGTAAACAGCTACATGTAGCTAATGGCTACTGTACTGAACAGGGTACCTTACTTAGGATCACAATACTGGTAGGTGGCAGAGATGAAATTTGAACCCCAGGAGTCCGGCATCAGAGTTTACATTGAAAACTACTTGCCTGAAAGAAGAGATCCTAAGAGATTTTGCTTATTTGTTAGTTTGATGATAGAGACTATTTTTGTGCTGATGGAAATTAGTCATGAAAAGTGAAAAATAAGTGATGTAAAAGAGAGAGAGTGCAAAGGAAGACATCTTGAAAAATGAGAGGGAACAAGATCCAGAACACAAGTTAAGGAATCAACGTTGGGTGGGAACAGTGAGCTTCATTCTTAGTAACAACAGGGAGGACAGACATTAGGACCAATGCAGTAGGTAGATTTGGAGACAAGAGAATAAAGAAGTTTCTGCTCATTGCTCTGGTTCAATAAGATGTGAGGTAAGATTTCACCTGAGAGTGACAAAAGGAGGGAAAAGAATAGGAAGTTGAGAAGAGAGGGAAAGTTTTGGGGAACGGTAAAGTGTAATAGAATATCAGACAATGTTGAGTGCTTTTTGAGATTCATAATCATGAATTTTAAATGAAACCACTCAGTAGAATTATTTGGTTTTCTCCAGCTAATTTTAGCTGATTGGGTACAGGCACAGAGTAAGCAATTATGTGGTAGAAGTATTAAGATGGGAGACAGGGAGGGGTGCCCATGTGGTTCAGATGGTTAGGCGTCTGCCTTCAGCCCAGGTCATGATCTCAGAGTCCTGGGATCGAACCTCACATGGGGCTCTCTGCTCAGCATGGAACTTTCTTCTCCCTCTGCCTGCCATTCCCCCTGCTTGTGCATTTGCGTGCACGCTCTCTCTCTTTCAAATAAATAAATAAAATCTTTAAAAAAAAAAAGATGAAAGACAAGGAGAAGGGAGTTAAGGGGATTTTAAAGGAATGGTTTGCACATGGAATCCAAGTTGGGTAGGAAGAAAATGAAGACATGAAAATGACAGCAAAAATATAGAAAAGTCTGTCATTCCAAAGTATGAATGAGGGATTGTTTGTTTCGTTTTGTTTCATTCTTATGGAACCTGACAGGCTGATTCTAAAATTTGTATGAGGGCACCTGGGTGGCTCAGGTCATGATCCCAGGTCTTGGGATCAAGTCTCGCATCGGGCTCCCTGTGGGAAGCCTGTTCTCCCTCTGCCTATGTCTGTCTCTCTTTCTGTCTCTCATGAAATAAATAAAATCTTTTAAAACTTATTTTTAAAATAAATAAATAAAATTTGTATGAAAACACAAAGGGCTAGGGCATCTGGCTGGCTCAGTAGGAATAGCTTCTGACTCTTAATCTCAGGATTGTGAGTTCAAGCCCCACATTGGTTATGGAGTCTACTTAAAGAAACAAAAAACAAAACAAAGAAACAAAAAACCCCACAAAGGATCAAGAAGATCCAATACAGTCCCAAATAACCAGGCTGGGGAACTTGCTGTAGCAGATGTCAGGATTTATTTTAAAGGTATCATAATTAAAGTGATTCAATATTGATCTCAGAGACCAATGTAGAATTGGTCACAGACACGTAACAGAACAGAGAGCACAGAAAGAGACCATGAATATATAGAAACTGATTTAGGACAGAGCTGACAGTGCATAGTGTTGAAAGGACATACAATAAATGCAGCTAGTAAAATAGGTTCTCCATATTAAATAAATGAAAATTAATCCTTAACTCATATCATACTTATAGATTAATGGCTTCAGATACAAAAGCCAAAACTATAAAGCCTTTGAGAAAATAAAGAATATATTTATGATTTCAGGGTAAAGAAGAATTTCTTTAAAAAGAAACAAAAAGCACAGCCACAAAAAAGGACCTGATAAATTTGAAAATTAAAAATTAATAACTTCTGTTCAAACAACATGATAAAGTGAAAAGATAAACCATAAATTAGAAAAATTTTCAACACTATCACCTAAAAAGGATTATAATCCAGAATATATAAAGAACCCCTACAGATACATTGGATTCAATCTAGTAAAGGAAAGTAAGCAAAAGACATAAATAGGCATTTCACATAACAAGAAATATGAGTGACTCAGAAACATAAAAAATACTCAAATTCATTACTATTTATGGTAATCAGAAAATTGCAAATTAAAAGCACAATGAAATGTCAGTTTATACCCTTCTATCAGCAACATTTTAATTTTTTAATTTTTTAAAGATTTATTTATTTATTTGAGAAAGAATGGGGAGCAGAGGGAGAAAATGTCAAGCAGATTTCCCACTGAGCACAGAGGCAGATGTGGGGATCAATCCCATGACCCATTAGATCATAACCTGAGCTGAAACCAAGAGTCAGACACTTAACCAACTGAGCCATCCAGGCACCCCAGATTGGCAATATTTTTAAAGTTTAACCATATAAAGCACCGATGAGGATATGGGGCATAAAGAACTCTCATACATCAGTGGTAGAATGGGAAAAGAAAGACATCACAGAAGACTCCATGCTATATAATTACATTTATACCACATGTAAATACAAAAATAAAAGTCTTTGGACCCCAAATTTCTATGGGGATCAGGCTAAGGAAACTACTCAATTGCAAACATGAGCCATTTCTCATATAAAAGAAAGGATGTCTTAATTCAGAGCCAAGAATCACGGTGAATCATTCCAGGAAGCAGGATTGGGCCCATTTAAAGGAACAAATAAGTGACATGTGCTTCAGCTGCATTTCAGAATTCAACCAGAAGTAGGCCAATTCCAAAGAAGTGTACCTATACCTGATTAGATGACAAGATCCTAGAATGTGACCCACTGCTGAAATAAAAGGAGGCTTTGGGGACCTTGGGAGAGGATAAATGTAATTTTGCATGTTAGGAAGGGTATGACTTGTGGGAAGAGGACAGGCAGTAGAAGAAAGTCGAAGATTGCACTTAGTTCCTTCCCCACTTAGACACGCATGTTGTTCTTCAGATCAACATTGCAGTCTAATTCCCCTCCCTCAGATTCTGGGTTGACTTTAATGACTTGCCTTGGACAACAGAATACAGTAGAAATAAAGTTCTAGGACATCCATGGATCAGTTATTAAAAGCCTCAAATCTTCTGCCTTAGAATACATGCTCTCGGCACATTCCTCTTAGAACCCTAAGCCACCGCCTAAAAAGTATAAGCTATTCTTCTAAAAAAGAGGTGTGTAGAGGAGTACTGAGGGACCAGACACTGAGGGGCTATCCAGCCAGTCAAGCCTTCAGGTGACTCTAGTCCCAGCCACTCTCTGTCACTGCATGAGAGAACCCCTAGAGAGACCAGCTCAGGTGAGCACAGAGAACTCTCAGAACCATGGAGAAAATAATAGTGTTGTTTTGAGCTATTACATTTTATTTTATTTTTTTTTTTTTTTGAGCTATTACATTTTAGAATGTGTATTACACAGCCACAGATAACCAGGCATCATGGCTTTGAGCCCCCTTATCATTCTCTTCACTTTACTCTGTCCAAGTTTTAAATTTTTGTCATCTAAGTTAATGCTGTTACAGAAAAAAAAATTTTTTTGAGGGAGAGAGCATTCACACATGTATGCATAAGGAGAGGAGGGGCAGAGGAAAAGGGAGAGAGAATCTTAAGCAGATTCTATGCCCAACATGGAGCCCAACTCAAGGCTTGATCTCATGATCCTGAGATCATGATCTGAGCTGAAATCAAGGGTAAGAAGCTTATTTGATTGAAGCACCCAGGTGTCCTGAAATATCTTTCTTTATAATCCTACCTGCTTCCCAAAGAAGCTATATCCTGTTACTCTGGAGAGCTCCTTGTTTTTGCCTTGATGGCTTTGAGTATATAAACTCATAGGTAGGAACTGGAAGTAGAAAGTAGGCTAAAGGTGAATTTCTCTGCTTTATAAAGGAAGTCTAAGTGACTGCGGGAAATTATGTTCAGAGGAGAAACAAGAATCAGGAATGCAAAGCATCAGAAAAGGGAGGAAAAAGAACTCTCAGTGGTGTCACAGCAGCAAAGACATGATAAAACTAAAAAAAATCTGGTGGAAAGATTATGACATTAACTTGGGAGTATGTAACGTTTAAGTTCTCCTCTGACTTATGAAATCTTCAGTAAAATCTACATTGCTCACTCTCTGAGATGAGAGGATTCTTCAGTGAAATTTCAAGAAGTAATACATCATCATGCAAGCACAATGGAATGGAAGAATGATGAGCAGCCAATATTGGGTTACATTTTAGAAAAATGTTGACTAGAAAAGGTAGTCAATCCTATAACCTGGTATTAAAGAACTTTTTTTAATTTATTTTTTATTGGTGTTCAATTTACCAACATACAGAATAACCCCCAGTGCCCATCACCCATTCACTCCCACCCCCCGCCCTCCTCCCCTTCTACCACACCTAGTTCGTTTCCCAGAGTTAGCAGACTTTACGTTCTGTCTCCCTTTCTGATATTTCCCACACATTTCTTCTCCCTTCCCTTATATTCCCTTTCACTATTATTTATATTCCCCAAATGAATGAGACCATATAATGTTTGTCCTTCTCCGATAGACTTACTTCACTCAGCATAATACCCTCCAGTTCCATCCACGTTGAAGCAAATGGTGGGTATTTGTCATTTCTAATAGCTGAGTAATATTCCATTGAATACATAGACCACATCTTTTTTATCCACTCATCTTTCGATGGACACCGAGGCTCCTTCCACAGCTTGGCTATTGTGGCCATTGCTGCTATAAACATCGGGGTGCAGGTGTCCCGGCGTTTCATTGCATCTGTATCTTTGGGGTAAATCCCCAACAGTGCAATTGCTGGGTCATAGGGCAGGTCTATTTTTAACTCTTTGAGGAACCTCCACACAGTTTCCCAGAGTGGCTGCACCAGTTCACATTCCCACCAACAGTGCAAGAGGGTTCCCTTTTCTCCGCATCCTCTCCAACATTTGTGGTTTCCTGCCTTGTTAATGTTCCCCATTCTCACTGGTGTGAGGTGGTATCTCATTGTGGTTTTGATTTGTATTTCCCTGATGGCAAGTGATGCAGAGCATTTTCTCATATGCATGTTGGCCATGTCTATGTCTTCCTCTGTGAGATTTCTGTTCATGTCTTTTGCCCATTTCATGATTGGATTGTTTGTTTCTTTGGTGTTGAGTTTAAGAAGTTCTTTATAGATCTTGGAAACTAGCCCTTTATCTGATATGTCATTTGCAAATATCTTCTCCCATTCTGTAGGTTGTCTTTTAGTTTTGTTGACTGTATCCTTTGCTGTGCAAAAGCTTCTTATCTTGATGAAGTCCCAATAGTTCATTTTTGCTTTGTTTTTTTTGCCTTCGTGGAGTATCTTGCAAGAAGTTACTGTGGCTGAGTTCAAAAAGGGTGTTGCCTGTGTTCTCCTCTAGGATTTTGATGGACTCTTGTCTCACATTTAGATCTTTCATCCATTTTGAGTTTATCTTTGTGTATGGTGCAACAGAGTGGTCTAGTTTCATTCTTCTGCATGTGGATGTCCAATTTTCCCAGCACCATTTATTGAAGAGACTGTCTTTCTTCCAATGGATAGTCTTTCTTCTTTTGTCAAATATTAGTTGACCATAAAGTTCAAGGTCCACTTATGGGTTCTCTATTCTGTTCCATTGATCTATGTGTCTGTTTTTGTGCCAGTACCACACTGTCTTGATGACCACAGCTTTGTAGTACAACCTGAAATCTGGCATTGTGATGCCCCCAGATATGGTTTTCTTTTTTAAAATTCCCCTGGCTATTCGGGGTCTTTTCTGATTCCACACAAATCTTAAAATAATTTGTTCCAACTCTCTGAAGAAAGTCCACGGTATTTTGATAGGGATTGCATTAAACGTGTATATTGCCCTGGGTAACATTGACATTTTCACAATATTAATTCTGCCAATCCATGAGCACGGAATATTTTTCCATCTCTTTGTGTCTTCCTCAATTTCTTTCAGAAGTGTTCTATAGTTTTGAGGGTCCTTTACATCTTTGGTTAGGTTTATTCCTAGGAATCTTATGCTTTTGGGTGCAATTGTAAGTGGGATTGACTCTTTAATTTCTTTCTTCAGTCTCATTGTTAGTGTATAGAAATGCCACTGATTTCTGGGCATTGATTTTGTATCCTGCCACGCTACCGAATTGCTGTATGAGTTCTAGCAATCTTGGGGTGGAGACTTTTGAGTTTTCTATGTAGAGTATCATGTCATCGGCGAAGAGGGAGAGTTTGACTTCTTCTTTGCCAATTTGAATGCCTTTAATGTCTTTTTGTTGTCTGATTGCTGAGGCTAGGACTTCTAATACTATGTTGAATAGTAGTGGTGAGAGTGGACATCCCTGTCTTGTTCCTGATCTTAGGGGAAAGGCTCCCAGTGCTTCCCCAATGAGAATGATATTTGCTGTGGGCTTTTCGCAGATGGCTTTTAAGATGTTGAGGAATGTTCCCTCTATCCCTACACTCTGAAGAGTTTTGATCAGGAATGGATGCTGTATTTTGTCAAATGCTTTCTCTGCATCTAATGAGAGGATCACATGGTTCTTAGTTTTTCTCTTGCTGATATGATGAATCACATTGATTGTTTTACGAGTGTTGAACCAGCCTTGTGTCCCAGGGATAAATCCTACTTGGTCATGGTGAATAATTTTCTTAATGTGTTGTTGGATCCTATTGGCTAGTATCTTGCTGAGAATTTTTGCATCCATGTTCATCAGGGATATTGGTCTGTAATTCTCCTTTTTGGTGGGGTCTTTGTCTGGTTTTGGAATTAAGGTGATGCTGGCCTCATAGAACGAATTTGGAAGTACTCCATCTCTTTCTATCTTTCCAAACAGCTTTAGGAGAATAGGTATGATTTCTTCTTTAAACGTTTGATAGAATTCCCCTGGGAAGCCATCTGGCCCTGGACTCTTGTGTCTTGGGAGGTTTTTGATGACTGCTTCAATTTCCTCCCTGGTTATTGGCCTCTTCAGGTTTTCTATTTCTTCCTGTTCCAGTTTTGGTAGTTTGTGGCTTTCCAGGAATGTGTCCATTTCTTCTAGATTGCCTAATTTATTGGCGTATAGCTGTTCATAATATGTTTTTAAAATCTTTTGTATTTCCTTGGTGTTGGTAGTGATCTCTCCTTTCTCATTAATGATTTTATTAATTTGAGTCTTCTCTCTCTTCTTTTTAATAAGGCTGGCTAATGGTTTATCTATCTTATTAATTCTTTCAAAGAACCAACTCCTGGTTCTGTTGATCTGTTCCACAGTTCTTCTGGTCTCGATTTCGTTGAGTTCTGCTCGAATCTTTATTAACTCTCATCTTCTCCTGGGTGTAGGATCTATTTGCTGTTTTTTCTCTAGCTCCTTTATGTGTAAGGTTAGCTTTTGTATTTGAGTTCTTTCCAGTTTTTGAATGGATGCTTGTATTGCGATGTATTTCCCCCTTAGGACTGCTTTTGCTGCATCCCAAAGATTTTGAACGGTTGTATCTTCATTCTCATTAGTTTCCATGAATCTTTTTAATTCTTCCTTAATTTCCTGGTTGACCCTTTCATCTTTTAGCAGGATGGTCCTTAACCTCCACGTGTTTGAGGTCCTTCCAAACTTCTTGTTGTGATTTAGTTCTAATTTCAAGGCATTATGGTCTGAGAATATGCAGGGGATGATCCCAATCTTTTGGTATCGGTTCAGACCCAATTTGTGACCCAATATGTGGTCTATTCTGGAGAAAGTTCCATGTGCACTTTAGAAGAATGTGTATTCAGTTGAGTTTGGATGTAAAGTTCTGTAGATATCTGTGAAATCCATCTGGTCCAGTGTATCATTTAAAGCTCTCGTATCTTTGGAGATGTTGTGTTTAGAAGACCTATCGAGTATAGAAACAGCTAGATTGAAGTCACCAAGTATAAGTGTATTATTATCTAAGTATTTCTTCACTTTGGTTATTAATTGATTTATATATTTGGCAGCTCCCACATTCGGGGCATATATATTGAGGATTGTTAGGTCCTCTTGTTGGATACATCCTTTAAGTATGATATAGTGTCCCTCTTCATCTCTCACTACAATCTTCGGGGTAAATTTTAGTTTATCTGATATAAGGATGGCTACCCCTGCTTTCTTTTGAGGACCATTCGAATGGTAAATGGTTCTCCAACCGTTTATTTTCAGGCTGTAGGTGTCCTTCTGTCTAAAATGAGTCTCTTGTAGACAGCAAATAGATGGGTCCTGCTTTTTTATCCAGTCTGAAACCCTGCGCCTTTTGATGGGGTCATTAAGCCCGTTCACGTTCAGAGTTACTATTGAGAGATATGAGTTTAGTGTCATCATTATATCTATTCGGTCCTTGTTTTTGTGGATTGTTCCACTGAACTTCTTCTTAAAGGGGAATTTTAAGAGTCTCCCTTAAAATTTCTTGCAGAGCTGGTTTGGAGGTCACATATTCATTCAGTTCCTGCCTGTCTTGGAAGCTCTTTATCTCTCCTTCCATTTTGAATGAGAGCCTTGCTGGATAAAGTATTCTTGGTTGCATGTTCTTCTCATTTAGGACCCTGAATATATCCTGCCAGCCCTTTCTGGCCTGCCAGGTCTCTGTGGAGAGGTCTGCTGTTACCCTAATACTCCTCCCCATAAAAGCCAGGGATTTCTTGTCTCTTGCTGCCTTAAGGATCTTCTCTTTATCTTTGGAATTTGCAAGCTTCACTATTAAATGTCGAGGTGTTGAACGGTTTTTATTGATTTTAGGGGGGGATGTCTCTATTTCCTGGATCTGAATGCCTGTTTCCCTTCCCAGATTAGGAAAGTTTTCAGCTAGAATTTGTTCAAATACATATTCAGGCCCTCTGTCCCTTTCGGCGCCCTCGGGAACACCAATTAAACGTAAGTTTTTCTTCCTCAAGCTGTCATTTATTTCCTCGTTTATTTCCCTTAATCTATCTTTATGGTCTTTTAATAGTTTGTCTCTTTTTTCCTCAGTTTCCCTCTTTGCCATCAACTTGTCTTCTATGTCACTCACTCATTCTTCCACCTCGTTAACCCTCGTCATTAGGACTTCTAGTTTGGATTGCATCTCATTCAATTGATTTTTTTTTAATTTTTATTTATTTATGATAGTCACAGAGAGAGAGAGAGAGAGAGAGAGGCAGAGATGTAGGCAGAGGGAGAAGCAGGCTCCATGCACCAGGAGCCCAATGTGGGATTCGATCCCGGGTCTCCAGGTCGCGCCCTGGGCCAAAGGCAGGCGCTAAACTGCTGCGCCACCCAGGGATCCCTCATTCAATTGATATTTAATTTCTGCCTGATTAGCTCTAAATTCTGCTGTCATGAAGTCTCTTGAGTCCTTTATGCTTTTTTCTAGAGCCACCCGTAGCTGTATAATAGTGCTTCTGAATTGGCTTTCTGACATTGAATTGTAATCCAGATTTTGTAACTCTGTGGGAGAGAGGACTGTTTCTGATTCTTTCTTTTGAGGTGAGGTTTTCCTTCTAGTCATTTTGCTCAGTGCAGAGTGGCCAAAAGCAAGTTGTATTGAGAAAAGGAGAAAAAGAGAGGAGAGAAAGAAGGAAAGAAAAGAGAAAAAGAAAGAAGAAAAAAGGAAGAAAAAAGAAGAAAAAGAGAAAGAAAAAGAAAGGAAAAAAAGGGTGGGGGAAGCAAACAGAAATCAAAAAGCAAAGACAAAACAAAATAATACAAAACAAAACAAAACCCACGGGGGAGTATCTTCTGATTCTGTATACTTTAAGTCCCTTGACTTCCCCTGGAACTGGTCCGTGTAGCTGATCTTCTGGGGGAGGGGCCTGTTGTGCTGATTCTCAGGTGTTAGCACTTGGGGGAGCTGCTCTGCCCCTGCCTGGTGCAGGGCTCAGTGGGGGGTGTTTACCCCGTGAGGCCCCAGGAGGAACAACCGCAGTGGCGGGGCCAGCTCTGGAGCCCTGGAGTCAGCCCCCGCAGTAGCTCCAGAGCTCTCCGTCTGCAGGGCCTGGAGGCTCCGGGGCGGGGCGCTGATCTGCTCAGCTGGGGCTGGAGCGTCCTCGCTGTCCTGGGCCCTCCCGGCCTCTGCCTGTCCCGGGGGAGGCCGGATCCTGGGCTGTGTCCCGGCGCCCTGTGCTCCGGAGCCTGCGCTGTTGGATTCGGCTCCCGCCCCGCAGCCCCCTCCGCGGAGCCGCCCCCGAGCCCCCCCAGCTGCTCCCGCCCCACAGCTCCCTCCGTGGAGCCGCCCCCGAGCCCCCCGAGCTGCTCTGGGTCCCGCCGTGCGCGCTGCAGCCCTTAGGGAGCTCGGCGCATCTCCCGGGCGCAGGTGTCTGTTAGTGTCCCCGGGAGCCCGAGGGCATCCCCGCCCTCCTGGGTCCTGCTCCAACTCCCCACGAGCCCCTTTCCCCCGGGAAGGTCGGTGCAGCTCCTGCTTCTCCGGGACGGGGCTCTCCTGTCCTGGGGACACTCGCCCCGGCCTCAGCCCGGCTCCTCGCGGGGCCCCTCCCCCTTGGAGGCCTTTTGTTTCTTTATTTCTTTTTCCCCGTCTTCCTACCTGATAGAAGCGCGAACTCTTCTCACTGTAGCATTCCAGGTGTTCTCTCTTTAATTCTCAGGCCGAATTCATAGATTTTCAGGAAAATTTGAAGGTTTTCTAGGTAATTTGGTGGGGACAGGTGATTTGGGGACCCTACTCTCCCGCCATCTTGCCCCTCCCTCTGGTATTAAAGAACTTATCTGAAACTAAAACTGGTCCATTAATAAGCATTTTGGAATAAAGCTGTTCAATAATTTTGAGTCACTAAACTTACTGTTACCTAGCAGATTTCTTTCCATCTTATTTCAGAGAATATGACAGGAAATAGTTAAACGTCCCAATGAAATCCAGATGCTATCTACATAAATGCCACTCCTCTTAAATGCCAGTTTAGCAACCCTGTCAAAAAAAAAGTTAATTAAACTCATCTGACATCATATGTTCTTAGAATCATGCAGCTTCCTATGTGTTCAAAAAAATCCATCTTTTTAATTAATCACTCTATAACCTTGACAAGAATTGATATTAAGCCCACCAGTAGTTGCCTCTTGCAAAGTGTTCATTGCTGCCTGAAACCAGATGTGCTTATCAATCCAGCCATGTTAGGGAGAGAATTTACTCAGAATCAAGGGAGTCCTGGATTTTCTCTGGTGACTGTTATACTGTGGACTGTTCCACTGGAAACATGTACAGGGGCATGAGCATGGTTCACTTGGTGAAGCTTTGGACCCTTGATTTCAGCTCAGGTCATGAGCTCAGGATTGTGAGATCCAGCCCCACCTGGGGCTCCACACTGGGTATGGAGCCTGCCTAAGATCCTCTCTCTCTTTCTCTCTCTCTCTGCCCCTCTCCCACTCATGCACGCAAGTATGCACTCATTCTCTCTAAACAAAACAAAACAAATAAAACAAAAACACAACAAATAAGGAAACACGTACGGATATGTGGCTTGGGTCTGCACCTCCCTCCAAATTACTGGCTACCTCTAAGGATGCCAAATCTTGGTTCTATGTGAATAAGGCAGTAGCCTAAGAATAGACACCCCTGGGAAGAAACATCTAATGCGAAAGTCTCTAATTAGAAGGTTAGGAAAAAAAAAAAAAAAGGTTAGACATCCCAGTGTCCAAGCCTAACTACCTGCTAGTAGCTTAGCCTGGCAAGGTTTGAAGAAAATCGTAGTGGTCAAACAGCACTATGTGTTTAAGAACAGAGAAGCGAAAAGCTAGTGAGCGTGACAAGAACCAGAGTTTGGTCGTCTGGTGGTAGAGCACAAATTCAATTGTGCACCTGAGAAAGAGCAGATGCTGACTAAAGCTGCTGACCTAAGAAAAGGGAATTCAACTCTGAAGCAAAGCTGGAAAGGAAGAATGGGGCAGGCATGCTTCTCAGTATTTAGAATAGATGTCTGGACATGATGGTAGATTTAGAAATTCAAATGAAAGTGAATAAAAGGAGTAAAGAAAAAAAAAGCTGGCATTATGACTAGGAATTTCCCTGCATGTCTGGAACTTCCTTCCTCTCAATACACAGACCCTGGTGATCCTTTCCCTTACATCTCTTATTACTTTCTGAAGAAAAACTATATCAAACAGTTTGGCTCTGTGAGTGGTAAGATGAATAAATGTGCTTTTCAGCTTTAACAAAGGTATAGAGACTGTGGGAAGTGAATCATTCATTTAAAAAGTGAAGATAAGACTCTATGTGTATGTGCTCTAGAAGGGGTTCTCTGTGACTCTGGAATGACCACATTTGTTGTTGTAGATGTTAGTGTGACTTTTTTTAAGGATTTTCTTTATTTATTCATGAGAGACACAGAAAGAGAGGGAGGAGCAGAGACACAGGCAGAGGGAGAAGGAGGCTCCATGCAGGGAGCTCGACATGGGACTCGATCCCAGGACCCCCAGGATCATGACCTGAGCCAAAGGCAGACGCTCAACCCCTGAGCCATCCAGGCGCCCCTGTTAGTGTGACTTTATGAAAGAAGGTGTATCAGAGGGGCACCTGGGTGGCTCAGCAGTTGAGCATCTGCCTTCAGCTCAGGTTGTGATCCCAGGATCTGGGGATCGAGTCCCACATAGGGCTCCCTGTGAGGAGCCTGCTTCTCCCTCTGCCTATGTCTCTGCCTCTGTGTGTGTGTGTCTCTCATTAATTAATAAATAAAATCTTTTAAAAAAAGAAGAAGAAGAAGGTGTATCAGACCATAGGATGGCTCATCTTTGCCCATTTCCAGCAAACCCACTCCTCGTCTACCTTTTCTATGAAGGCTCATATAGGTCAGATAATTCCTTCCCAATTCTCCCTTGCAGCAAGTGTGTGTGTGTGTGTGTGTGTGTGTGTGTGTGTGTGTGTGTGTGTGTGTGTGTGCAGGTGCATGCTGTAAACTAAGACCTGGAACACTCCTCAGCATTTAAGTCATTGGACAGAGAGTACAATGAAGATGATAGATTCCTATTGCTTGCTCTGTAACACATTCAACAAGCACTCATTAGACTCTTTATAAATCGTTGCTACATGTGAAATACTATGGTAGATCGTGGGGCTGGAAGAATGAGCAAGAGAAGTCCCAGCCCCAAGGAACTCAGCTTATTCTGAACGTTGGAGCTGTGAATGTCTGGGCAGAGGCAGTAAAAGAGGTGAATTACAGGGTTCTGTGCTGGGCAGGAGGAAGGAAGTCTTCCCAAGGATGGTGACACCTAAGCTGACTTTTTTTTTTAAGATTTTAATTATTTATTTGACAGAGAATGAGAGAGAGAGCACAAGCAGGCGGGGCAGGAGGCAGAGGGAGAGGGAGAAGCAGGCTCCTCCCTGAGCAGAGAGCTCAAGGCGGGGTTCTACCCCAGGATCCTGGGATCATGACCTGAGCAAAAGGCAGACGCCTAACTGACTGAGCCACCCAGGTGCCCCTAAACCGACTCTGAAGAAAGGAATTAAAGGTCACCAGATGTTTCAAAACTTGAAAATCGAGATCAAGCTCAATTTGCTCAAGGAGTGAAATAATTTTCAGTTCTTGCTACTTACTGATTTTTCACAAACTCACTGGGATACTAATATATCCCAGTAGCTCATCACCACAGCATTCAGTTTCTGCATTACTGTTGCAGTTACTCTAACCTAAAGAAACCTGTGTTTGTCTGTGTCACTGAAGACAATTGCTGTGGTTTGGCCTTCCTATACCCCAACCTTTGGGATGGTTGTCATTGACCTCAGGTTCCTTTGCATAGGCACGGTATGAGTCACTGACAGGAAAATCATTGGCTAATGAAGAAAAAACAGAAATGTTCTATTGTTTCTTTTTTACTCCCTTGGCTCTGAAAAATTCTATAACCAGCCAGAGCTATGTTTAGACAATCATAATACATCCTACACAGAAAAGTTAGAATTGCAATTGATCAAAATGACATTTTCCTATCGTGGAAAGAAAACACAAACAGGTTAAGAACCCAACAATTTGGTTTGATAAATTATGTTGCATCAGCATGACAGAAAATTATTCAGCCTCTAAAAATGATAATTAATATGATTATGTATGGTATGTGGGAACGAAAACGCAAAATAATTTATACACATGATTTGCAGTAAAATGCATCCACTGTGAAATATTACTTGGAAATAACATGAAAAAAGCTTAAATCAGTAGTTGCAGTAGGGAAATTTCTAGTATATTTTCTTTTCAAATTTTTCTTCAAAGCTACTGTTGGGTCATCTTTTAAGTTTTAAAAGTTTTACTTTTTTTGTTTTGCTTTTTAAAGATTTTATTTATTTATTCATGAGAGACACAAAGAGAGAGAGAGAGAGAGAGAGAGAGAGAGAGAGAGGCAGAAACACAGGCAGAGGGAGAAGCAGGCTCCATGCAGGGAGCCTGACGTGGGACTCGACCCCAGGACCCCGGGATCACAACCTGAGCCGAAGGCAGACACTCAACCGCTGAGCCACCCAGGTGCCCCAAGTTTGATGTTTTTAAAGAGTGTTCAAATGTGGTAGGACTAGCTGCCAGATTCAGTTAAGTCCACCACCTTCCTCATACTTCATGCACTATCACAACCAACACAGCCCAAGACCACAAGAGCTGTTACATGTTACCCCCATTGAGTTCTGTGACAACAAAAATATCTTATACTTTGTGATCTAAGAAAATTGTAATATAGAATCTTTCCTTTAATTCCATTATGTTTTTCTTTGCTAGACGAGGGCCATTGATTGCTTCTATCTGCTGGCATATTTTTGGCTCTCAAAGGAAGAATAACAGAATAATTAAGAGTACAGCCAGCCTTTTCTTTCTGGTTGCATTATCTTGGGCAAGTTTCTTAGCCTCTCTGCACTGCACTTTCCTGTCAGTAAAATAAGATGATAACAACTGTGATGATATTCACAAGTATCAAATTATAATTATGATAATAATTCTTGTCTGTCATAAAGATCCAATGAGATGATCCACGCCCAGTTTGACCTCGGTGCTGAATCTGTGGTAGTGGTTTGTCGTCTCCTGACTCACAGCAGGCGCAAATCTTCCTGACACCATTTATGCAGTTCTGTTATTCCTAACCATTCCTCTTGGTATATGCCCTTCTTTCCATCTCTTATTCATATACCTTTAAAATTTGAGTTTAGGGGCATCTGGGTGGCTCAGTCAGTTGGGCGCCTTACTGTGGCTGGGGTTGTGACCCTGGGGCCCCAGGACTGAGCCCCGTATCAGGCTCCCTGCTTCACAGGGAACCTGCTTCTCCCTCTCCCTCTGCCTGCTGCTCCCCCTGCTTGTGCTCTCTGTCTCACTCTCTGTCAAATAAATAAATAAATTTTTTTTTATCTAAGTTTAT
Organism: Canis lupus familiaris; assembly: GCF_011100685.1. Lineage (NCBI taxonomy): Eukaryota > Metazoa > Chordata > Mammalia > Carnivora > Canidae > Canis > Canis lupus. The sequence goes on from NC_049229.1 coordinate 10,298,042, forward strand.
CAGAGAGCTTTCTAGAAATACTACCTTCCTTTTTTCCTCCTTTTGTAAAAAGATTTTATTTTTTTATTTATTCATGAGAGACACAGACTGAGAGAAAGAGAGAGAGGCAGAGACACAGGCAGAGGGAGAAGCAGGCTCCATGCAGGGAGCCCAAAGCGGGACTCAATCCTGGGTCTCCAGGATCACACCCTGGGCTGAAGGCAGCGCTAAACCGCTAAGCCACCTGGGCTGCCCTTTTCCTCCTTTTTTAACTGGATCATTTGTGACCAGAAAGTGAGAACTGTGTTGTGTAAAGAGTCCTGTCCTGCTGGAACCACATTTTCTTTGAAGAGACTCATGTCACAGAGTCAAGCACATCTTTTGTATGAACCTTTCCAAACCTGTACTCCACATGCTGAGATTCATATGGAATGATTCCAGCCTTCTTCCTCTCTGGCTATCCTTAGCTGAAGTGAAACTGTATTATTTTTTTAGTTCTGAGTAAAAAGAAAAAGACACACATTATGTACTAAAGAGTATAAAAATAAAAAGTAAGTCACACCTTCTTCTTCCAAAAGTAAACATTATTATGCATTTTGTGTATCCTTTGGAAATACTCTATGCATTTTCAAGCACATTTACATTGCATACATTAGTATATATCACATTTTTTATATCACATTTTTAACCCAAATTGGATCAGATACATGTTGTCCTACAAATGGCTTTTTACTTAGCAATATACTTTGGAAATTGTTCATATCAGCACAAATAACATCTTATTTTTTTGTTCACAGCTGTATAATTTGTATAATTTTCCATTGTATGGATGAATCCTAATTTTTTTACCAGTCCCACATTGATGTTCATGAGATATTTATATTATGTTATTACAAATGTGCTGTGATAAATATCCTTAACCTCATATATACATATTTTATACAGCATATAAATAACCATAGTGCATAAATAATTTTATGTACTCTTTTCCACATATACATTTTGAAAATCTTAGGAAATTATTTTCAGTTCTGTTTTTATAGATAAAGTAAGCAAATGTCATCTTCAATAATTCAGATGTCATAAGAAAGTGTCATTTTGATTAATGATGATTCTAACCTTTGTAGGCATAGGATATATTAGAGCTTTCTAAACAAAGCTTCTGGCAGATTACAGAATTCTGCAGAGCCAATGAAATAAGGGAAAAAATGATATAAACATTTCTTCTTAACAAATTATTTCTGTCAATGACAAGTCCTATATTCGCAGTTATCAAGAGAGAAACTTAAGGTCAATGTCTCTGTTATGGCAAATGTACAAGTAATATCAGCTAAATTCCTAGAAACAAAAGCTGATTCAAAGAATAGATGCATTAGGGACACCTGGGTGGCTCAGTGGTTGAGCATCTGCCTTTGGCTCAGGGCATGATCCTGGGGTTGGGATTGAGTCCCACATTGGGACTTGCTGGGAGCCTGCTTCTCCCTCTATCTGTGTCTCTGCTTCTCTGTGTCTATCATGAATAAATAAATAAAATCTTAAAAAAAAAAGAATGCACGCATTAATTGAAAAAAAAAAATAGTCAAACTGTGCTCCAAAGAGGTTACACATAGTACCTGTCTTCCTCAAGTTTCTCATTACTTGTCCATTAACAAAAAATTTTATCTTATGGTCAAATTTTGACCTAAAGCATGAATTTTTCTATTTGTATCCTTAACATTCTGAGAGGTAAGTAAAACATTGTTCCCTGCTCGGCTTTAATCCAAATAGGTCCTTAAGGAAAGTACTGTTTCATTAGTATCCTTTCACCAACAGTCTCTAAGAATGGATGGTCAGATCCTAGATGGACACCAGTGGATAACTGGAAGACCTAGGAATTTAAAATAAGGATAACCCTAACTGAGCAGTGTCATAGTTCATTCTTCTAATGATAAATTAGCTTTACCATTTGGATCTGATATGTTTAGTACCTTTAGTCTGTAATGCCAGTTAATAAATATAAAAATGAAATTCCAGATTTGTCACCAGCTTAGCTACCCTTCAACAGCTTAAGAGACAGAAAGGGACCTTCTAAGGCAGAAAAGCAAAGGCTTCGTTGGCTTTTTCTGTACTAGAGATCTTATATTCCGTAGCACTTCAGGGATGAAGGGCTGCTACCAACAGAACTTCTCTCACTTATTCCTTTTTCAAGATGGTGTCACTGTGTTTATCAAAGACAGGCCCAGGTGTTTGCTGCACTGGATCCAGCCCTTATGCAGAGTCCCATGTGAGAGGCTATACTATTCATTCACTAACCCAAGAAAAATGTGTCAGTACCCAGAGAAAGACAAATATCATATGATTTCACTCATATGTTAAATTTGAGAAACAAAACAGATGAACATAGGAGAAAGGAAGGGAAAATAAAATAAGATAAAAACAGTGAGAGAAGCAAATCAGAAGAGACCCTTAGCTATAGAAAACAAACTAAGGGTTGCTGGAGTGGAGGTGGGCAGGGGATGGGCTAAATGGGTGATGGGCATTAAGTAGGGCACTTGTTGGGATGAGCACTGGGTATTATATGTAAGCGATGAATCACTAAATTCTACTCCTGAACCCAATACTATACTATGTTAACTAGAATTTAAATTTAAAAAAATAAACAGACACCTGGGTCTCATGGCAACCTGCAAGGTTCTGAGTGGGCCAAATGAGGTATTAAAATTTTTAAATGAAAAGTCTACATGTTAATAAAGTAATCAAGGGCACCTGGGTGGCTCAGTCGATTAAATATCTGTCTTTAGCTCAGATCATGATCCAGGGTCCTGGGATCAAGCCCCACATTGGGCTCCTGCTCAGCAGAGAGCCTGCTTCTCCCTCTCCCTCTGCTGTTCCCCCTGCTTGTGTTTGTTCTCTCTCTGTCAAATAAATAAAATCTTTAAAAGAATAATTAGGCGATCAGATAAGGGTTTACTGAAAAGATAACAGAGTAAAGACACACCTGAAGTTGGTGAAAGTTGGTGGTAATACAGGGTAAGAGTGCTCCAGAAAGAGGGCCAAGGAACCAGACAGCTGGCCTGTAGGGTTCAAGAGCCTGCTATCAACAGAGCAAGTGGTCAGAAAACAGTGGATGGAAAGAACAGTATGAGAGGACAGGTCATTGTCCTGAATGAGAGGGAAAGCAAGTGGATGGTTCTGGGAAGAAGAGCAGCACAGTCTGCCTTATGTTTATTACTGTTATTCTGGCTGCTGTGTTGATATTAGACCATAGCAGTATCAGAATACGGATGGTATTCTGCTAAACCACTCAGATGCCAATGTGAAATTCCTCTGTCCATGTCATTGATTCATACTAGACTATGAAATGGAACTCATGGATTCAAGGAGTTTTCTCAGATTTATTTTTTTTTCTTTTTTTAGTAGAGAGAGAGAGAGAGAGAGAGAGAGAGAGAGGCAGAGACACAGGCAGAGGGAGAAGCAGGCTCCATGCACCGGGAGCCTGACGTGGGATTCGATCCCGGGTCTCCAGGATCGCGCCCTGGGCCAAAGGCAGGCGCCAAACCACTGCGCCACCAGGGATCCCCCCTTTTCTCAGATTTATAAGAAATATTTTGATAGAAGTTTTCTCAGCCCAGGGACATCTCGGTGGCTCAGTGGTTGAGCATCTGCCTTCAGCTCAGGGCATGATTCCCGAGTCCCAGGATCAAGTCCCACATCGGGCTCCCTGCATAGATCCCGCTTCTCCTTCTGTCTATGTCTCTGCCTCTCTCTCTGTGTGTGTCTTTCATGAATAAATAAAAAAAATCTTTAAAAAAAAGAGTTTTCTCAGCCCAGAAAACTACAAAATGAGTATTTGACCTCTATGCATAAACTCCTCCCATGAAACTTTGCTTAAAAATTTTAGATCATCAATATTCAAATTCTATAGAAGGAGAATAGCTCCAAGAAGTTACAATGGGAAAATGTGCCTTTGGAAAACTATGTTTTTTCGATCCCCAGAAGCATTTTTTGAACAGTGTTTTTGCTTTTCATAATGTAATTGTGCCTCTTGCATTTGACAGTTGGTGTCATATATGAGCTGTAAGCATTTGATGGAATGGTGGAAAATAAAGAAATAAAGAGATGAGATGGTGTTTTCCTCTGAGACTGGTGCCTTAAATTTTAAAAAGGAAAATGATAACTGATAATTTAGTTGAAGACCCTCCAAAATGTTGATTTTCACAAGTAGTTATTCTTCAAGATTGATGGCATCTTTAAACTATTAAAAATAAGGAACGTAAAAGGTAGCTTACAGCAAGATTCTAGCAACTAGAAATTTCTACCACTTACTACCTCTAGAAATTCAAAGTACAATGATAATTCATGCTCACAATGGTTCATGTGAGGAACTGCAATCCCAAAACACCTTCTGAGTCCCCCAGGAAAAATTGTGTTCAATATAGCACTTTGAATAATGTAATTAATTTTAAAGACTTTAGATTCTCCACCTGTGTGTGGCATGTTTGATAATACACTATTAATCAGAATATTTCATTATTCATAACTGCCTAGTCTCCCCCATCTGTGTTGGTTAGCTGTATAAAATTTCAAAAACAGAATTTCTAGACTCAAGGTGTAAACCTAGTCTCTGAATATTTGTAGTAAACTGAAACTGATCATTCTAGAGGCAATTGCTGAATTTTCATAAAGAATTCTAGAGCTTGCCTACTCTAATTCAACAAACATAGTACATCTGAGAAAACCAATACCAAAAAATGTTAAGACGTGTAACTTGTGGTTGATGCCCAAACAGAGCAGATTTGACAAACTAAAAAAGAGCTGAGAAGTTATCTAGGACCCCTTGAGTTCTGGAAGGATTGTAAGTCGTTCATGCTCAGGATGAGACCCTGCAAGTCTATTCTGAGCAGCAACACCACAGGAAGAACAACGATGGGACAAGAACAGTTCCCTGAAGAGATTTTGATAAAGAAAAGATTTACAAAGTTCTGGTAGAATTTAGAGAAAACATGTGATTTATTGTGCTGCCTTGGGCTGGCCAATAGGGAGACCCCACCACTGGTTCTACTGGGGCTGGGGAGGAAGCAATTTCCAGCATCTGTAGAGAGCTACAGTAGGAAGGACCTCCTGGCAGGAGCTGTGGCCTCTGGATGAGCTATGAATGCAGCCAGTCCATGGCAACCCCTTCTTTGCTTTGATCCCCTGCTGGTGCTTTTCTTTGGCGAAACGCAGGGAGAAAGCAGAGTGTTAGGGAGCCAGTTGACTGTATGGACAGTCGGCTTCTTGAAGCACAGAAAAGTGTGGAGGGTATACGCCTGGAGGGACAAACAGTTGATATCCACCATATAAATAATTAAAAACTGATTATGGGGATGCCTGGGTGGCTCAGTGGTTGAGCGTCTGCCTTCAGCTCAGGGCGTGGTCCCAAGGTTCTGGGATGGAGTCCTGCATGGGGTTCCCCGCAGAGAGCCTGCTTCTCCCTCTGCCTGTGTCTCTCATGAATAAATAAATAAAATTTTTAAAACTTAAAAAAAAAAGAACTGATTATGTCAGAAGAGTAAACCAGCTTTTATTCCTAATAACTTTTAAACTATCACTGGAAGAGATTACTTGAATTACCTGTAAATAAATAAGTAATACCCCAGGCAAGTTTTTCTCAATGTTTCCTTTATCTTTGTGTACTTTGGAGAACAGAGAATGAGAAAAGACTTAATTTCTACTACGTGATTATTGTGGAACAAAGTTGGGGTACCACTGCCTCTCAGTAATAGGAAATGGTATAAGAGGGTTATTATTATTGTTCAATCAGACCAAATTGCAGCCCCGAGTGTTTTTACTACTTGTAATTGCCACATGTTCAAAAAGCACAGCAAAGTTAAAACAGTAAGAGAATTGGAATTTGAGTGATAGTAGCAAGATCATTGGCTGCCTGCAAAATTCATTCTTTCCTTATTCCATAGTAATGACATTATAGTGAGTTACCTGATGAATAAGAGTGATTGCCACTTCGGGACTGGAGCTTTTTTGGAGAACAGCAATTCTTCCTCCATTCTCTTTTTTCCTGGCTGAATGCAGATGATAACAAGACCACGGGGAAGCCACAGAATGGGAGGAACTTTGATTCCTGAATCAATGCACAGAGAAAAGCTGCCTGCTGACCTGAACACCTGTTCTGAACAATTATATAAACAAGATATAAACTTCTGTTGTACGCAAGCCACTCTGTTTGCATCTATTCGATTCAGTAGTGTACTCAGCCTATCCAAACTAATACAGATGCCATTTTAATCTCAAACACTGTGATTATTTTTTATATCTTTAAAGCTCCTATGTAGTAATCAGGGTAGGCACCTATTTTGTAGGTAAAACGGTGGGCATAGTGAGAGTCATTAAGTCTTTCAACAAATACTTATTGACCATGAGGAAAATTTGTTGCAAACAATTTATGGAATCATTATTCTGAGAGAGCATTCATTCATTCATTCATTTTATAAATACTTACTTAGGGCTTTCAGTGTATCTTCCAGAGACTCACAGTGTAGGATAATAGATACTAAATTTTACAAGCTTATGACATAAATTGCTATGGTGTTTAGTACTCAGGAGAATAAATAGTATTATGACAGCATGTAATAGGCGAATTTGACCTAGTCAGTTAAGTAAGAGAAGGTATTTCTGTAGAAGTGATGGCTAAGCTAAAGTATGAAAGAACCTTATTATTTAGACTGGTGAAAAAGAGGAGGCAACTTTCCTAATGGGGAGGACAGTCTGTACAAAGGCCCTGAGTCCAACGGAAGAGGACCTGGGGAATGGGGGGCAGGACCAGGAGGGAGGTCCCGGTGACTGGAGCTGAGAAAGCGGCCCCAGGTGTTTAGGACTAACACAAAGAGAGTTTGACATTTAAATTCACAGTCAAGGGAGCACCTGGGTGGCTCAGTGGTTGAGCATCTGCCTTAGCGTCAGGTCGTGATCCTGGGGTCCTGGGATCAGTCCCACATCCGCCTCCTTGCAGGGAGCCTGCTTCTCCCTCTGCCTGTGTCTCTGCCTCTCTCTGTGGGTCTCTCATGAATAAATAAATAAAATATTTTTAAAATAAATACATAAAAAAATAATAAAATCTCTTCAAATTACTTCTATGTTTTCTGCTGGAAACATGATTTCTCTAAGTGGTTCCACAGAATCCTAATGCTAATGCTAAAACATACATTAGGAAAAAAAAATTTCTTAGTTCCCCTATAAAAAGGGTTTTGGAAACACTGGATGACAACAAATAGGCATTTATACACCATATGCTGCATTTCCCAGATACTTTTGATCATAGAACTTCCCCCTTATTTTAAAAGTATCTAGGGAAACTGGTATTTCACAGGATACACTTAAGATTTCAGTTTAGGGACACCTGGGTGGCTCAATCAGTTAAGCATCTGCCTTTGGCTCAGGTCATGATCCCAGAGTCCTGGGGTCAAGCCCCAAGTCAGGTTCCCTGCTCATTGGGGATTCTGCTTCTCCTCTTTCCCTGCTCATGCTCTCTCTCAAATTAATAAAATCTTTAAAAAAAAAACAAACAAACCTACTAACACTAAAGTGCTTTTTACCGCAAATAAAAGAAAGAAAATTCCAGTTTATGCCAACAGAAACAAGAGAAGAAAGTCACATATAACTCTATACAATTTCAAAGAATGCTCAAATTGTTTATATTTTGGCTTTAAATCATGGCCAGTCACTTGTTTAATGATGGCATGCCACACACATTGTTTTTCTCTCCCAGACATGCACGTACCCTCTGCACCAGGCCTAAGTCCATGGCTAAGACGCTAGGACCCACACCCACCTTTCTGACTTCAAAGTCAACATGAAGGTCACTAGAGATAACCCACCAAGCAAGCTTGCATCAGAGATAGGCATACTTGAAACACTATTTGTTTTTCATTTAAAAAGGGTTTTGGGGGGACACCTGGGTAGCTCAGCAGTTGGGCACCCGCCTTCAGCCCAGGGCGTGATCCTGGAGTTCCAGGATTGAGTCCCGCATCGGGCTCCCTGCATGGAGCTTGCTCCTCTCTCTGCCTGTGTCTCTGCCTCTCTCTGTGTGTGTCTCTCATGAATAAATAAATGTAAAAATATTTTTAAAAATAAATAAATAAAAATATTTTTTTACTTGGAAGCAACTTAAAAGTTTTAAAAAATACAAAAACAAAATAGTACAAAGAACATCCATTTACCTTTTATCAGTTTACCTATTTTTAACATTTTACTTCATTTGTTTTATTATTTGTGCATATTCTCTCTCCTCCTATATTCATAATTTTCCTGAACCATTTGAGAGTAAATTACATACATTACGGCGCTTTATCCATATGTACTTTAGCATGTATTCCCCAGGAACAAGAATATTCTCTTGTGTAGCCACAGGACAGTGATCAAGGTTGTAAATTTACATTGATATAATACAGTGTCCATCCATAATTCAGTTTTGTTAGCTGATCTAGTAATAACCCTTTATAGCATTTTTCCCCTTCCAGTGAAGGTTTTCTCTAATATGGGACTCAGGCTGGGGTCAGTGGTTGCTCCTAGTTGTCATGTCTCTCAACTTTCTTTTTTTTTTTTTAAAGATTTTATTTATTCATTTGAGAGAGAGAGAGAGAGTGAACAAGAGAGAGAGCATGAGCCAGGGGAGGGGTAAGGGAAAGGGAGAAGCAGACTCCCCACTGACCAAGGAAGTGGACGTGGGGCTCCATCCAGGACCCTAAGATCATGACCTGAGCCAAAGGCAGATGCTTAACCAACTGAGCCACCCAGGTGTCCCTCAACTTTCTTTAATGTGAAATATTTCCATAGTATGTGCTTAATAAACATTTTTGAACAAATTGAAAAGTGTTGACTGAATGAATAATTGTTTCTCTGGTAATCTATTTCACTATTAATCCTGTTATAAAGTTTTTAACATCAACTTAAATACTCTTCTGTATGGAAAATCCCTGAAAGATACTAAAGGCTACCAATTCTGGGCAGAAGCACATTTAAAAAAAAAATTCTTGGCTTTTCCTTGTATTTCTTTATAATTTTCAGAGAAGAAAACTGTATAAGCAATATATATCAATTTCACAGACCTTCAGGGTTAGAACAATTCCTCCCTTGGATAGATTGCAAATTTCTCCATGGGCTCAGCAAGCCAAGTAAGTGAGTGAAGCATGGTATTTTGATGGAAGGCCCAATATTACAAGCCGCCTTGACAGATAGCTGGTGATGTAAGGAAGGCCTCACATGGCCTAACCAAAGTTCTCTCCTCATTATTCCCATGAATAAGGTCCCTGAGCCAAACAACCCTCCTTATCATGGAGACCAGATTACAGCTCCTGCTTATCCCCAAGGAGCAAACTTTGGTTTCCTGCATAGAATTATTCAAACATGTCAGCCACATCTTTCTGTGGGAACCAGGGGTCACATCATCCTTTTGATACTACATGGCCTGCTTCCCAAAGCACCTGCTTGTTCACCCTATGTCTGAGTATAACCCTCACGGTGCCCTACAGCATGTGTGTCCCCCTCCCCCTGGGCTGTATTTGTGACTAATAAACTGTTATGAAATCAGAGAGTGAGACAAACCATAAGAGATTCTTTTTTTCTAAAGCATTTATTTATTTATTTATTTATTTATTTATTTATTTATTTATTTGAGAAAGAAGGAAAGCACAGAGGGAGAGTGAGAAGGAAAAGGAGACCTCACTGAGCACAGAGCCCAACATGGGGCTCCACCCCAGGACCCTGATATCATGACCTGAGCCGAAGGCAGACACTTAACTGGCTGAGCCACCTAGACACCTGCATATGAGATTCTTAACTATAGGGCAGCCCAGGTGGCTCAGCGGTTTAGCGCCACCTTTGGCCCAGGGCTGATCCTAGAGACCCAGGATCGAGTCCCACGTTGGGCTCCCTGCATGGAGCCTGCTTCTCCCTCTGCCTGTGTCTCTGCCTCTCTCTGTGTGACTCTCATGTATAAATAAATAAATCCTTTTTAAAAAAAGAGAGATTCTTAACTATAAGAAACAAACTGAGGGTTTCTGGATGGGAGGTGGGTGAGGGGATGGGGTAACTAGAAGATGCGAATTAAAGAGGGCACGTGATGTAATGAGCACTGGGCATTATATGCAATTGATGAATCACTGAACTCTACCACTGAAACTAATAATACACTATATGTTAATTAATTGAAGTTAAATAAAGATTTATAAATAAATAAACTGTTATTCATCTCATCTGTCCAGTGTCAGGTGTTTGACCATCCCTGTAACCCTAGGACAAGAATCCTTTCCTTACTAATGGGGTGAATAGGAGGCAATTAAAGCAGGTATGGATCTAGTAGGGGAAACACAGCTGCCAGAGGAAGAACTGTAGCAATACCTAGCCTTAGTGTCTTCCAGCTAAGAAGTGGTGGGGACACAGAGGACCAGACAGGACTTGCCCCAACTCAAGTAGGCAGCTGCTATGCCTCACCAGTCTATTGTTGACAGGCAGAAATGAGAACACAAAATCACCACATTTTCAAGTTTTTACAAGACACTGGAAATCTGGATTTTATGGCCAAATCTCCCACTTCTTAAAGGTCTTTCTTTCTTTTCACTCAAACAAAACCCATCTGGAGTGGTTTTGTGGTTTTGTGATGTGCTAGTTTGTAACCTCTATCCTGGAACCTTAAGTCCAGTCCCTAGTATACCACTCTCTCTGATCCCGACACTTACACAACATTCTGCCCTTATGCCTTTTAATATCATGCACTTTCCTCCTAACACATTCTATTAACATTGCTGAATCAAAGAATGTTTACCATTCACTTAAAATTCAAAATTTTAGCCATATTTGTTTATGATTCTCTATTGTATATTAAGGCATTCTAATGTTCCTTCCAGCATTGATTAACCACACTGAATTTTATTCTGGCCACATTTCACTCCCCTTCAATTCCAGGTACATGCTGGATTCCAAAAATATCCTTTCAGGTACTTCCTAATCACACTCAGCTTGCACTGTTCTCCTCATTACATCATTCCAAACATGAATAAAAATAGCAAAGGTCACAGCTTAAAAATAAGACCTCTAAAAAAATAAAAATAAAAGGCCTCTAAAAAACTTGTTATGTTCCTCCCATATTGACATGACACAAAAAATAATATTCTTATTTACTTCCAGGAAATATAATAGAACATTTTCCCCCAGGATGTCACTTTTCAAAGACTGATAAATAGTAGTTTCAGAAGAAGCAATAGAATTACTATGGGGACAAACGACACTACTCTTTAACCATGCCACAACATTTTAATATGCTTGTTGAGTTGAAAATTGTATTTAAGGGAAACATTTTTAAGGTATATACATCCATTTGTTCATTTAATAAACTTCATTGAGCATCTACTATGTGCTGTCACTATTTGAGACAGTAGGAATATATTAGTGAAAAAAAACAATAAAATTCCCACTCTCATTAAGTTCACATTCCATAATACTTGGCAAAATACAAAATCAACTATACTTGTTAATTATGGCCAGGTAAAAATAGGTAAGCTGATGGACAAAATCAGAAGTGACTCAATAAAAACTAAAATAGTTGGTACTTATGTTAGGGAAGTTACAGATTGTTTCTTTTACTATTGAATATAAAATCCATGAGCTCATAATGAACTAAAATAAATTATAAAAAAATAAACAACTCCTTGCAAAAGTCACTAATGTAGCAACTCATTAATCTGGAAATTCTAAAGAAATAGAATGATCATTGTTTTAGTGCATTCAGGCTGCTATAACAAAACACCCTACGCCGGATAATTATAAATAGCATAAATTTATTTCTCATACTTCTCAAGACTAGAAGACCAATGAGGAATACAAACCATCAACAAAATGAAAAAACAATCTTCTGAATGGGAGAAGATAATCTACAAATGATATATTCAATAAGGGATTAATATCCAAAATATATAGAATTTATACAACTCAATACACACAAAACCCCACAATCCAATTTAAAAAATGGGCAGAGGACCTGACTAGACATTTTTCCCAAAGAAGACATACAGATGGCCAACAGATGCATGAAAAGATGCTCAACATCACTAATTATCAGGGAAATGCAAATCTAAACCACAATAAAATATCATCATACACCTGTCAGAATGACTAAAACCAAAAAGACAAGAAATAGCAAGCATTGGTGAGGATGTAGAGAAAACAGAATCCTCATGCACTCCTGGTGGGAATGTAAATTGGTGCAGCCACTGTAGAAAACAGTATGGAGTTTCCTCAAAAAATTAAAATCAGAAATACCATTCAGGGAGCCTGGATGGCTCATTGGTTGAGCATCTGATTCTTGGTTTCAGCTGAGGTTGTGATCTCAGGGCTGTGGGATCAAGCCCTGTGTGGGGCTCTGCACTCAGCATAGAATCTGCTGGAGATTCTCTCTCTCCCTCTGCTCCTCCCCCTACTTGTGCTCTCTCTTTAAATAACTAAAATCTTAAAAAACAAAAAACAAAACAAAACAAAAACATTCAATTCAGTACTTCTACTTGTAAATATTTACCCAAAGAAAATGAAAACACTAAATAAAAAAAAAATCTATGCATCTTTATTTTATTATAGCATTATTTACAATAGCCAAGATATGGAAGTAACCCAAGTGTCCGTCAATAAGTGAATAGATAAAGAAGATATATACAGATATAGATAGATATAGATATAGGTATAGATATAGATATAATGAAATGTTACTCAGACATAAAAGAGTGAGATCTTGCCAATTTGTGACAACATGGAAGGACCTAGAAGGTATAATCCTAAGTGAAATAAGTCAGACAGAGGAAGACAAATGATTGCACTTATATGTGGATTCTAAAAACCAAACCAAACAAACAAAATGCAGAAACAGAACCATAAATACAGGAAACAAACAGTTGCTAAGGGGGAGAGGGGTGGAAAAATGGGCATCGGTGAAGGGACCTGAGAGATAGAGGCTCCAGTTATGGAATGAGTAAGTCATGGGGATAAAAGATAGAGCACAGGAATATAGTCAATAGTATTAAAATAGCATGGTATGGTGATGGACGATAGCTATACTTGTGGTGAACATAGCATAACATGTAAACTTGTCAAATCACTATGTTGTACACCTGAAACTAATTTAACATTGTGTGTCAACTATACTTCAATTTAAAAAAAGTAATTGATAGGGTCAAAGGAAATCATTTACAACTGACTAGCTAGTAAAAAGTAAGAAAAAGGGGGTTAGGGCACTATTAAAGAGATAAATACAAAGATACTCACAAGAAAAACAATACATGTCTTCCTAAATACCAAATAAAAATATTTAAAAGCAAGGAAGACACACTACATAGAGAAACATAGTAAGTATAATTACACCCAGTAATTATAACACAAGATAATGTGACAGAAATGAGAGATACAGATCATAAGATATAGATATCAATAATAATATATCATAGACAGATATCAATATCAATAAATCATACCAATAAGTGTTAATGGACTTAGCTTTCCCATTACATGAAAAAGATTTTCAAATTGGTTCATAAATCAAAACAACTCTATGCTGTATACAAGAGACAATTCTAAAACACGGTCATTTTTAAAAGGCTAAAATAAAGGAACACCCAAAAGTATACTAGGCAAATAGAAATCATAACAAAGCAGGGATTGTTATCTTTTTTTTAATTTTTTTAAAATTTTTATTTATGTATGATAGTCACAGAGAGAGAGAGAGAGAGAGAGAGAGAGAGAGGCAGAGACACAGGCAGAGGGAGAAGCAGGCTCCATGCACCGGGAGCCCGACGTGGGATTCGATTCCGGGTCTCCAGGAACACGCCCCGGGCAAAAGGCAGGCACTAAACCGCTGCGCCACACAGGGATCCCAGGGATTGTTATCTTGATACCAGAGTAACAACATTCAGATTAAAAGGCATTAAGTAAGACAAAGGATGACACTTCATGACACTAAAAGCTACAACTTATAAAGAACATAAACTTGTACCAAAGAATCCAGTAACCACTTATATGAAGTTAGAAACTGCAAGAAATAGAGTAAAAAAAATAGATCCCTAAATAGGATACTTTAATGTCTCACTCTCAATACAGCCAAGACAAGCCAATGAAAAATAAGTAAGGACAGAGAACATCTAAATAACATAATCCATAAGGTCAATCATATAGACAATTCTTGGAATACTATACCCTGATAATAAAGAATATACTTTCCCCTTAAGTATATGTGGAGCATTCACAGATATTAATCACATTTTAGGTCACAAGGAAAGCATGAAGTACCATAAAATAGAAATGCCACAGGGATACCTGAGGGGCTCAGTTGGTTAAGCATCTGCCTTTAGCTCAGGTCCCAGGATTGAGCCCTGCATCAGGCTTCCTGCCCAGTGGGTAGTCTATTTCTCCCTCTCCCCCTGCCCCTCCTGCTGCTCATGCTCTCTCTCTCAAATAAATAAAATAAAATCTCTAGAAAGAAAGAAAGAAAGAAAGAAAGAAAGAACTACAAACAGCACTGTTGCATCACAATGCAATAAAATTAGAAATTTTAAAATGAAATCGTAAAGTAGAAAGCCACTTCTGAATATTAAAAAGTCTTCTATTATACAAATCTTGAGTGAAATAAGAAACAGACATAATTTAAGACTATCTGAAAAATTATGATGATGAAAACACTGCCTAACAAAGTATATGGGTATGTTTAAAACAGTGATTAAGGAAAATTTGTAGCCTTTGCTGTAAGCTGAAAATAATGGTCTCCTAAAGATATGTTTACTTCCTATTGCTAATATTGTCTATATGGCAAAAGAGATTATTTAATTAAGGATCTTGAGAGAAGAAGTTTATCCTGGATTATCCAGAGATGCCCCAAATAACATCACATACATGTTTATGAGAGAGCAACATAGGGAGACAGACAGACACAGAAAAGGTGATGTGAAGACAGAGGCAGAGACTGCAGTATGTAACCATAAGCCAAGGAATACCAGCCATCACTAGAAACCAGAAGAGGCACAGAATAGATTCTCCCCTAGAGCCTCATAGGGAGTACAGTCCTGCCTACATCTTAATTTGGGGCTTCTGGCACTTAGAACTCAGAGTGAATTTCTGCAGTTGTGAGCTACTAACACTGTGGTAATTTATTACAATAACCCTACAGCCTTAAAGATCAATATTAGCAACAATTTTAAAATAAAAATAAATGAATTAAATTTCCATTCAAAAAGTTAGAAAAAGACTACTAACGCACATCCAAAATAAAGCAAAATAAAAGAAAGAACAGAAATAAATGCAGAAGCCAGTGAGATGGAAAACAGAAAAATAATAGACCAAATTGGTCAAAAATCCTATTCTTGGGGCACCTGGGTAGCTCAGTGGTGACCATCTGCTCAAGCTGTGATCCCGGGGTCCTGGGATCAAGTCCCACATTGGGCTTCCCACAGGGAACCTGCTTCTTCCTCTGCCTTTGTCTCTGCCTGTCTCTGTATGTCTCTCATGAGTAAATTAATAAAATCTTTAAAAATAATCCTGGTTCTTTTTTAAAAAGCAACAAAATACACAAATCACTAGACAGTTCATACAAAACAAAAAGGAAGAGGGCAAAAATATATAAAATAATGTATAACAAGGAATAATAGCTATTAATAAAGAAGAAATTTTAAAATCAGAAAAGACAATTTTGCACACCTCTATAGAAACAAAGTTCAAAACCTAGATGACATGGAAGATGTCTTAAGAAACCATTGTTTAATAAAATTTACCCTAGTAAAGATAAAGAAGCTTAAATAGATCAATTTCCATAAAGGAAAAAGAAACTAGAACCAGGCCCAGATGGTTTAGGAGAAGAATCCTTCCAAATCTTCACAGACCAGATAGTACTAATGCTATATAAGTTCTTTCAGAGAATAAAAACTAAAGAAAAACTACTCCCAACAAACAAAAGTCCAAGACCAGACAGTTTCACAAGCAAATTCTACCAAACATTTAGAGAATAGTTAATATCTATTCTTCTGAAACTATTCCAAAAATAGAAGAATGACTTTGAAACTCATTCTATGAGACCAGTATCACCCTTATACCAAAATGAAATAAAGACATCATACATGGGTGACTGGGTGATGGGCACTGAGGGGGGCACTTGGCAGGATGAGAACCGGATGTTATGCTAAATGTTGGCAAATTGAATTCCAATAAAAAAAAAAAAGACATCACGCACACACAAAAAAGACACTACAGGCCAATATCTCTGATCAACATTGACACAAAAATCCTCAACAAAATACTAACAAACTGAATCCAACAATACATTAAAAAATCATTCACCATGATCAAGTAGGATTTATTCCTGGGTTGCACAAATCATTAATGTGAGAAAGGGTAAAATAGTAAGAGAAGGGATAAAATGATATGATTATTTCAATATATGCAGAAAAAAGTATTTGACAAAGCAGAACATTCATTCATGATAAAAACCCTCAACAAGGTAGGTTTAGAGGGAACATAATTCAATATATTAAAGGTCATGTATGAGAAACCCACAGTGAACATCATACTCAATGGAGAAAAACTAAGAGCTTTCCCCCTAAATCAAGCACAAAACAACTTTTATACAACCACCTTTATACACAGTAGTGGGAATCCTAATCATAGCAATCAAAGAAGAAAAAGAAATAAGGGGCATCCAAATCAATAAGAAAGAAGAAAAACTTTCACTCTTTGCAGATGACAGGGTACTATACTTAGAAAACCCGAAAGACTCTACCATTTGCAATGACATAGATGGAGCTAGAGAATATAATGCTAAGCAAAATAAGTCAGTCAAAGGAAGACAAGTACCCTATGATTTCACTCATATGTGGAATTTAAGAAACAAAAACAAGCAAAGAGGAAAAAAAAGAGAGAAAGACAAATCAAGAAACAGACTCAATGATAGGGAACAAATTGATGGTTACCAGAAGGGAGGTGAGGAGTGGGATGGGTGAAATAGGTGATAGGGATTAAGGGGTGTACTTGTTGGGGGATCCCTGGGTGGCTCAGCAGTTTAGCGCCACCTTCAGCCCAGGGCGTGGTCCTGGAGTCCTGGGATCGAGTACCACATCAGGCTCCCTGAATGGAGCCTGCTTCTCCCTCTGCCTGTATCTCTGCCTCTCTCTCTCTCTGTGTCTCTCATGAATAAGTAAATAAAGTCTTGAAAAAAAAAAAAGGAGTGTACTTCTTGTGATGAGCACAAGGTGATATACAGAATTATCGAATCACTATATTGTCCACCTAAAACTAATATAACACTGTATGTTAACAATATTGGAATTAAAAGAATAAAAAGATAAACTCACTTAGAGTAGCAAAAAAAACATTAAAGGAAAACTTCCTAATTAATTTTATGAAGCAAATATAACATTAATATTTAATA
Organism: Canis lupus familiaris; assembly: GCF_011100685.1. Taxonomy (NCBI): domain Eukaryota; kingdom Metazoa; phylum Chordata; class Mammalia; order Carnivora; family Canidae; genus Canis; species Canis lupus. The sequence continues at coordinate 10,315,443 of NC_049229.1, forward strand.
TCATTTATAAATATACATATAAAATATCCTAAGTAAAATATTATTGCACAGACTCCAGTACAGTATCACATTATGAAAATAACACACCACAGTCAAGCGTATTTGTATGAGAATTGCAAGGATTTTTCAATATTAGGAAATCTGTTAATATCATTCAGCACTATATTAGCTCTATGGAGAAAAATCATATGACTTTCCATTATAAATGCTGAAAAAACCTTCAAGAAAAATTAACACTATTCCAAATCAAAATTCTCAAGAAATAGTATTTCCTTAGCATGCCTTAATCCTAAAAAGGCAGCATCTTCTTAATGGAGCAGCATTAGAAGGTTTCCCACTGAGTTCAGGAACAAGGCAAAGATGCCCACTATCCCTATATTATTTAACATTGTACTGGACTAGTCATAGCACTTAAAACTCCTCCGCAACCCGAAAAAAATTAGAGAAGGTAAAAATTATGGAAAAAGGAAGCAAAACTATTATCACTTGTAGATGACATGGAAAACCTTACAGAATCACTAATAAAAATAACTTTAAAAGCCTCCAACAATATAGCATTGTATGAAATTTGTATGCAAAATCAAAGGCTTTCATATACACAAATTCTCAACTGAAAGATACAATGGAAGAAAAAATCTCATTTAGAATAACAATGCAAAAAACTACTTTAAAATATACCCAATATGAAGTATTTGAAACCTAAGTGAGGAAAACTAAAATTCCTCTTGAAAAACACAAACATAAAATTATACAGATGGAAAGACATCCCATGTTCTTGGTTAGAATGTCTCAATATCATTAAGATGTCACCTCTCTCTACATAATTTATAAATTTAATGGATCCTAATTTTAAAAATACAAAAATACCAACAAGCCTTTTCTTCTCTGGAACTAGACAAGTTGACACGAAAATTGACATGGAAAAATCAACATGCAAAAAGAAAACACTGAAAAAAGAAACATTATGAAAGAAAATTCGCTTCTATAATTAAAATAAATAGACAGATTAGTGTGCTAGGATGTAAAGTCCAGAAGTAGATTCAATGACACATAGAAATCTAGTATATAATAAAAGTGACATATTAAATCACTCAGGCAGAGATGGACTTTGCAGGAAATATTGCTGTTACACTGAATAGCCACTCGGAAAAAAAAGATAAAATTAGATCCATTCCTCACACCATACACAAGAATAAGCTCCTAATGAATCAGAAGTATAATATAAAACAATAAAGTATACTAAACAGAAAATATAGGCAAATTCCTCCAAACCTGCAGAAAAATGCTTTCTAACCATACTTAAAATCTGAGTGCAGTAAAAAAAAATTTTTTTTGACTAAGGAATAGTTTAAACCTACTGTATGACAATAAGCATAAGTCACAAGACAAATAATAGGGAAAATTTTTGCAATATATATTTTAAATAAAAGGTTGACATAGCAGGAACTTTTAAAATCAGGAAAATGTCAAAAGTTTTATAGAAAAATGGGCAAAAGAAATGAACAGATCAGGGCAGCCCCGGTGGCTCAGCGGTTTACCACTTCCCTTCAGCCCAGGGCCTGATCCTGGAGACCCGGAATCGAGTCCCACATTGGGCTCCCTGCATGGAGCCTGCTTCTCCCTCTGCCTATGTCTCTGCCTCTGTGTGTGTGTGTGTGTGTCTCTCATGAATAAATAAATAAAATCTTTAAAAGAAAAAAAAGAAATGAACAGATCATTAATTAGGAAAAAGATTATCAGTAAAGCTAAAACTCAGAAGAAGATACAATGACTTCAAGTGAAAGACAAGGAGCACCTGGTGGCTCAGTGGTTGAGCGTCTGCCTTTGGCTAGATGGGGTTCCGGAATCTAGTCCCACATTAGGCTCCTTTCAGGGAGCCTGCTTCTCCCTCTGCCTATGTCTCTGCCTCTCTGTGTGTATCTCATGAATAAATAAATTAATTTTTTTTAAAGTGAAGGACAGGATGAGCATCTTGATACTTTGGAGTCTAATTACTCTCCAACTAGACAAAGAACATCTGTCTTCTTCCACACGGTAGTTAGGCTTTACCCTTCTTTCTGTTTTGTTTGTTTTAGGTTCTGCAGTTGATTAATTTCATGGCTACGACTGATATATTTGCAAAAAATTATAGTGGATATTTGAACTCAGCAAGTTCTCTTTAATTTTCTGCAGTTCTTATAAAATCTTCGGGAAGAAAACAATAATTAGACTGGCACTTCTGTGAATGCTCAATGCAATAAAAACTAAAAGGTTTGCTAGAGTGAGGCCCATAAGGGAAGCAAATTGAACTAGCTGGTACCAAGTGTTAGGCCACAGGGCTCAGTTCTAAAAGTCAGGTCTGAGCCACAGAATCCCTCTGGGTTCCATTTCAGAATCACAGGTCAGGAATTCAAGGATCATTTATTTATCAGTACCATTTCTCAGTTTGCTGGCAGTATCAAGATTTTAATAAATGAGTCCAAAAGTTCTTCAAACAAAGTTCCTGGGCTAATGTATCTGAATGGTTCTGTCCCACAGCAACTAACAATTGCTAAATATTCAAAACAACCTAAATCCATTAAGCAAATATTTTTCCTTTATAGAAGTACAGGTATACATACACATAAACATGTTATGGATAATGGCCTAGACAGTTACACGTTCATTGTTATAAAATGTAATTTTATTTACAGGGAGTTTACTCTGGAATGTGTTCTGCAGGCTTTACATACTTCCAATTTAATCCACAAAAACTCTGCTAGGTAAGAATTATGTTTCCTCATTTTACAGTCAAGTCAATCCTAAGAGAACATACGACTTGCTCAAGTTCATATGGATAATAAACAGTAGATCTAAAGTCCTTACCCACTCCTCTGGGATACCTGTTCAAACTGAAGAAAACGTGAACCAACATAAAGCAGCTGTCAAGTCATCAGAATATGGTAGGAAAGTACTGCACTTTTTCTGCCAGTCATACTTGCATGGCCCGTGGAGGCCACATTCAGGTTTGGAATGCAGAGACGTACTTCCACTGCGACACTTGCTCCCATAAGCCACCCATGTTCAGCCTTGGGCAGTGTGAACGAAGGCTTGAGACTCAGAAAAGAGAGTAGATATCAAAAACCAGTGACGATAGGTGTATATTTTGGAAAAGTCATCCAAGAGATTCTGATACCTTGGGGCCCCAACCCAAAGTTGAGAGTCATCAAACAAGGAAGGTTAGAAGAGTTAAAAGACTTTATTTCACCCAGTTTCTGTAATACTGCATTTAGCTTCTAACAAGGCAGTTGAGCATTGGCTCAGTTGCTGAAACTTCTGTCACTTGGGTCCAAACTGTATTTTATCTGCCTGATATTCCCAAACATCCATGGCTTATGTTTAGCCTTATTTCCCAGTTTCAGAGCCTTATTTCCCAGTTTCAGAGCCGATGCAGTTTTATTCTATGTACTTCTTTTTTGGCCATTTCATTCCATTATAGGCTTATTTTCATGCCATCACCTTTCCATGGAAGAAAACTACATATATACATACACAAGTATGTGCACACACAAATACATACACATATTTATACATGTATGTATCTATACATAATTCTTGATACACTCAAAAGAATATATATAGTGTGTATGTTAACTTTAAGCAAAATAAGATAAAGAACACTGTATGACTATCTAAAAAACAGAAAATTGCCTTATAGCCCTTGCCTTATAGCCTTATAGTGGAGTGTGCCCTCTTCTTTTTTTTTTTTAAGATTTTATTTATTTATTCTTTATTTTTTACCATTTTTTAATTTATTTTTTATTGGTGTTCAATTTGCCAACATATAGAATAAAACCCAGTGCTCATCCCATCAAGTGCCCCCCTCAGTGCCCATCACCCAGTCACCCCCACCCCACCCCCAACTCCCCTTCCCCCACCCCTAGTTCGTTTCCCAGAGTTAGGAGTCTCTCATGTTCTGTCTCCCTCCCTATTTCCCACTCATTTTCTCTCCTTTCCCCTTTATTCCCTTTCACTATTTTTTATATTCCCCAAATGAATGAAACCATATAATGTTTGTCCTTCTCCGATTGACTTATTTCACTCAGCATAATACCCTCCAGTTCCATCCACTGTCGAAGCAAATGGTGGGTATTTGTCGTTTCTAATGGCTGAGGAATATTCCATTGTATACATAGACCACAGCTTCTTTATCCATTCTTCTTTCGATGGACACCGAGGCTCCATAAGAGACACACAGAGAGAGGCAGAGACACAGGCAGAGGGAGAAGCAGGCTCCATGGAGGGAGCCCAACGTGGGACTCCATCTCCCAAGATCATGCTCTGAGCGGAAGGCAGACGCTCAGTCACTGAGCCACCCAGGCACCCCTAATTGTTTGAAATTTTAAAATGCAATAAATGGGCTTAACAGCAGATTTGACACAGCCATAATCACCACAGCAGAGGGAGAAAAAGAATTAGAATAGTGAGAAGGTGGTAGGCACTATTTAAAGAAATATAGGCTTTAAGTTTTCCTGAGTCAACCTCTTTCACAGATCCCAGAAACAAACTGTTTCAAAAAGAACAAAAAGGCCAAATACTTTTAAAGCTGTTAAAGAGTTCAACTTGCAGTTCATATCTTCCCATGAAGAAAACTCCAGGTGTAGATTATTTTAGAGGCAAATGTTGCCAAATTTTCAAGAAATAAACTTACACAAATTCTTTTAAAGAGTAGGAAATTCATTCTAGGAGCCACCGTTGCCTTGATAGCAAATCCAGGCCAGGTCAATACGCAAAGGGAAATTACAGGTCAATCTTGTTGACATAGGTACGGATTGAAACCATCATTCAATAATGAACACCCACAGCTGAAGGAAATGGCTAACATTAGTAAAAACAAGGCACAGGATTTACCAGCATTGAAATCAGGAAGCACTGCCAGGTATCTTCTGTGAATTTCTGCTTAAAAGGAGAGGGCACAGGAATAAATAAATAAAATCTTTAAAATAAATAAATTTTAAATAATTATGTTTTCCATTTCTTATTTTCAAATCTACCTATTCATTCATTTTTTTTCTTATGGCTCTGCTTCTCTTTCCTGTGTTAATGTATTTTATTTTGTCCTCCATCTTTTTATTTTTGTTTTTTTTAAGTTTTTACTTTAATTCCAGTTAGCTAACATACAGTGTGATATTAGTCTTAGGTGTATAATATAGTGATTCAACACTTTCTTACAACACCCGGGTTCATCACAAGTGTACTCCTTAATCCTCATCAGCTATTTCACCCAAACTTTCACCCACCTCCCTTCTGGTAACCATCAGATTGTTCTCTAGAGTTAAGAGATTCGTTTCTTGGTTGGCCTCTCTCTCCCCCGCCCCCACCCCGTATGCTTGTTCTGTTTCTTAAATTCCTCATATGAGTGAGATCATACCGTATTTGTTTCTCTATTTCGCTTAGCATAATACACTCTATTTCCATCCACATCATTGCAAATGGCAACATTTCATTCTTTTTATGGCTGAGTAATATTGCATTGTATATATGTGTGTTTACTACTTATTGTTTATCCATTCATCAGTCAGTGGACACTTGGGCTATTTCCATAATCTGGTTATTGTAGATAATGCTGCTATAAACATCAGGTGCATATATCCCTTCAAATCTGTATTTTTGTATCCTTTGGATAAATACCTTGTAGTGCAACTGCTGAATCACAGGGTAGTTTATTTTTAACTTTTTGAGAAACCTCCATACTGTTTTCCAGAGTGGCTGCACCAGTTTGCATTCCCACCAACAGTGCGTGAGGGTTACTCTCTCTCCATATCCTCACCAGCACCTGTTGTTTCTTGTGTCGTTGATTTTACCTATTCATTCTTGATAGTCTTTTGTTGTTCATTAATCTTTGCAACTGTATCCATTATGTCTTTAAATATTTTTAACACAGCTGCCTATATTCTGTAACTGACAAATTGCCAACAACTTAAGTCTATGGGAATCCAAATCTGCTGTTTTTCTGTTCTCATTCATAATGGCTTCCTTTCCAATGTGCAGAATGATTTTGATTGTGACATAATTGCTTAATCTGCAAACTGAATTGTTGAAGATTTCCTCCAGAAACATTGGCTTCTGCTTCTGCTCACTTTGGGCATCCCAGGTTCAATTTCCTCAACTGGCCTCCAGGCCAAGGCCCAGCGTCTTGGTAGCAGTGTGGCTGTTGACATCTACTTTCAGGTAAAATCTACCTCATGCTTCCATTGCCCTCTGATGTACTGGTTGTTGTATTTGTGAGAAGGGGGTCCTTGGAGTCCTCCATTGTCTCTTATGAAACCAGAGATGCCTCAAATAGCATGTCCTAGAGAGCCACACTAGCAGAAGCAGAGATCTCATTGTGGTGGCTTGTGCTATGTTAACTTGATTTAGCTGAAACTGTTTTCCCCAATCCTCTCCTTCTGTGGTTGTGGGGTTGAGTTGACCAGTAGAAACGTGAATGAGGTTTAAAAGGCAGAAGTGAAGCAATGGTCATTATTCTTTTAAAGACACAGTGACGGAAATATGCAAAGGTACCTTATAGAGTCAAGCTTGTCCTTGCCCTCCTCTGTTCTACATCCAATTCTTCCCTTCTATTGATGCTGTCGACCCACACCTATGACCAGACACATCCGTGGTAGCCAGCTTGCACAGACCTACCTATGCGGTTCCTCCTCACTGGACACACTTGGTTTCTCTAATATCTGGCTGGTGACCCTTCTCCAATGATCTGACTCTCTGCCTGGACCTTCCTTCCCCAGCTCCTTCTCAATTACATAATATATAACTCCTATAAAAATCCCTTATCCCAGGACACATGGGTGACTCAGTGGTTGAGGTCTGCCTTTGGCTCAGGTTGTGATCCTGGGCTGCTGGGATCGAATCCCATGTTGGGCTCCCTGCAGCAGCCTGCTTCTCCCTCTGCCTATGTCTCTGCCTCAATCTGTGTATCTCTCATGAATAAATAAATAAAATCTTTAAAAAAAAATCCCTTATCCCATAGCACTCATACTGTCTCTCCTCTTCTGACTGAACCCTAATATACTCCCATGGCTTTTTAATTTTGCTTAATGAATCATTTAAAAAAAAAGAGACCAGAATGTCTATATGAAGCTTTCATTCAACCAAAAACCTTTACTGTACCCCCTGCCAAATGCTAGGCACCGTTCCAATCTTGAAGAACATTAAAAAGAAATTGCTTTCAGGGAAAAAAAATTCCTAAGAGTCAAAATGTTATGAGATAAATTAATTGACAGAACTCTGCACACACCCAGCTGGGTTTGGCAGAGAAGCTTTTCAAATGAAGTAACCCTTGAGTAGAGTCTTTTAAAAAGTCTCTCAAACTTGAGAAATGTAGAACCTCTTTCTTAAAAAGATTTAATCTGTTTGTGAGTTGTGTATTACAATCCTTCACCACTTTTCTCTGTTGTAACCCAAAATATCCTGTGCTGTGGCAGTCTGTGCTAAATTTCATTTGCAAGTGGTGATTTAGTTTTATCAAAACAATACCAATTGTCATATAAAATTAATGTTTAAAAAATAAAGTCATTAATTCAGAATTAACTGGTTTTATAGTTCTTTATATTTAATGTGTAAATGTTTTGGTTTTATAAGACTAATAATAAATTTATGTCTAATTTTTTATATATACATATTAAAATAACATTATCATATAATTAATTCAAGTCAGCACCATATGCTGTAAAAAAATTTTTATTTTCCTTTAGAGGAAATCTACATTGCTCAGGCTTAAGAAACATGAGAAGTCATGCTTCACTACTCTCCCTCACTATCCTAACCCTCCTCCCTCAAGAGACAAATAATCAGTAATTCATGCTGTTTGAACATCCTGAACATTTCTTTTCTTTATGTTTGTTATCTCTACCTGAGACGAGTCCCTTCAATAGTCTGTCATCACAGGATCTATAGGATCAGACACAAGTTCCTTCATATGAGGTCTCTGCACTGTGTTCTGATCTTCACTTGGTACAAGTGTGTCATTATACATCACCTGCTGCTGTTCTTTTCTCATATGCGCATGTGTATGCGCATTCTTATAAGTGTATGACCCCTGGGGTGCCAGGGTGGCTCAGTCAGTTAAGCAAGCTGACTCTTGATCTCAGCTCAGGTCTTGATCTCAGGGTTATGTGTTTAGGTCCAAAGTTGGGTTCCGCACCGGGTATGGAGCCTACTTTATAAATAAATAAATAAATAAATAAATAAATAAATAAATAAATAAATTTAAATATACAGATGTAAAAAAATAGATGCATGACCCTAACACAACCATCATGAACACAAATGTGTACATGGGCACTGAAATATGATAGTAGAACTAAGGTGTATAAAGGAATCAGCCTAATGATATAGAATATGTTTATATTACATTTGTTAAAACTATCATTGAAATAAAAAACAACAAAAAAAATTCTCACAGATAACTCCTAAATAATCCCCTCTCCCCTGCTGAGTAGATGCATAGTGCAGTAGCTCTCAACTACATCCATGAATAAGGAGTTCTCAGTTAAAAATTAAAGCTTTAATAGCCAATAAAACTGCCTACTAAGGCAATTATTAAGGATGATTCAACCCAAAATTAAGAGAATTAACTCAAGAAACTGTATAGGTAAAGATGAGGTATTATTAAAACAGGATGAAATGTATTAATTTTACAGTCTTGACAATAATTATCAGGAGTTCTAATAACTCAGACAATACATTCAAATAGTCTGCCTTTCCCCATTTTCTTCCAGAATTCTTCAACTTATTAGCCTAACTAATTGCTTCAGAATACCATTGTTGTTCCCACCTGCTGCTAATAGAAATAACTCCTGCAGAACTATGAACATTTAGGTGACTTGCTTCCTTAAAGGAAAATGCTAAATGTCTTGGTGGTTTGATAATTTTGGATTGAAGTTGCTGACCTAGATAGATTCATTCATTCACCTATTTGTCAAATATTTATCAAGCAACAAGAACATGCCAGAAACCATATGGCACTGGGGACCCAGTAGCAAACAAAGTCCCTGACTTCAGAATGTGTACATTCAATGGTGACAGGGGGCTTAATAAATAAGTAAATAGCATAAATTCCAATATAATAAGTATTGTAGAAAAAAAATAGCCGGGATAAGGAAAGCCACTGGAGGTAGCTAGTTTTCATAGTTAATCCCAGATATATTCAGATAAATAGGGAGCTCTTCCTCTTTGCATCCAGGAGTCTATATTAAAGATTTCTGACTCCCCCTCCTAACTTCCATCCAGATGTTAAGAGTCTGAGGCTCAGGCTGAGCATCTGACCTATTTGTTCCTCTTTATACCACATGGGAATGGTTAACAATGCCACTCCCCCTGCTTGTGCTCATACTCTTTTTCTTTCTCAAATAAATAAAATCATTAAAAAAAATAATTTGTAACTGTGTAGCGATGGATGTTACCTAGACTTATTGTGGTGATTATTTTGAAATATATACATATATGGAATCATTTTATTGTATACTGTAAACTATTATGTTTTATGTCAATTATAGCTCAATAAAAAATACATAAAATAAAAAGCTCCTGACTATGAGGTCCCAATCAATACTGGTTGAGATTTGGAGATTCAGCCTGAAGGATTAGCTAAAAGAAGTCTGAGTGTTATGAGATATTCAGGTCTAACATCTCTGACCCTGGCAACTCAAGGTCTTTCCAGGACACCGACAAACTCCCATGGTGTAGTAGATACCATGTGGCCAACATAAATTCCTAAAATTCTTGTAGTGGAATGTTCCCAGGTTCTAGCAGTTCATAAACTGTTGAGTTCCTCTGACTTATAGTACTACACTTCCTCGAAACCCTTATTAAGAATAGGGGCTGGGGTATCCAACTGGCTCAGTCAGTAGAACATACGGCTCTTGATCTCGGGGTCATGAGTCTGAGCCCCACATTGAGCATAGAGCTTACTTTAAAAAAGAAAAAGGAGGGGCGCCTGGGTGGTTCAGTCAGTTAGGCATCTGCCTTCAGCTCAGGTCATGATCCCAGGATCCTGGGATCGAGCCCCACATCAGGCTTCCTGCTCAGCAGGGAGTCTGCTTCTCCCTCTGCCCTTCACCTCCCTCATGCTCTCTCTATCTCTCTCTCTCAAATAAATAAATAAAACCTTTAAAAATAATAATAATAAAGAAAAATAAAAAGGAGTAGTGGCTAAACTCAAAGGCTAATTAAGAAATCTAATAAGAGGGCAGCCCGGGTGGCTCAGCGGTTAAGCACTGCCTTCAGCCCAGGGCCTGATCCTGGAGACCCGGGATCAAATCCCACATTGGGCTCCCTCCATGGAGCATGCTTCTCCCTCTGCCTGTCTCTGTCTCTGTCTCTGTCTCTCTCTCTCTCTCTCATTAATAAATAAAATCTTAAAAAAGAAAAAAAAGAAATCTAATAAGACTGGGACTAATAGTTAAGAAACTTATATCTGAAATAGAGTTTCTCAAAGTGTAATCTCCAAACCAGCAACATCAGCATTTTCTGAGAATTTGTTAAAAATGCAAATTATAAGGCCCTGTCCCCCACACACTGAGTCAGAAATTATGGGACAAGGCCCAGCAACTGGTATTTAGCAAGACTTCCAGATAATTCTGATGCATATTAAAGTTTAAGAACCACTGATCAGAGGTACCCTAAGATGAAATCATCAATATTATGAAGAAGCAGCCTAGGAGTAAACAATCTGTTCAGACAACACACCTAAAACTTCCAAGAACATGGCAAGCTGATGGAGAAAGTAAATCATTAGACTCTTCTTTGTTTGTTTGTTTGTTTGTTTCTTTTCTAAGAATTGGGTGCCAGTAACATATGGAACCAGTTAAGTCCTCTGGTCTAAGTAGCTGGCCAGAATTTGGATCCAGATCTGGACAGAAGGCAGAGGCGTTTGCAGAGGCCAGAGAAGCAATCATAAGAAGAAGAAAAAAGTTCCAGAACACGAGCAGATTTTAATATTTTATGGTAGAATTGGCCATTCTCATGCTCCACCCCATACCATGCCACACTGAAAACATACCCATCTGCTTTAAGCTCAGTCCCACCCTGCCCATAAATTATTTTTTTGCCCCCCAAATATGGCACACATTTAAAAAGACGTCACTGCAGTTTATGGATCTGTGTGTGTGTGTGGGGGGGGTTTGCAAATGCAAGGGCCATTAATTGTATTCACATCTGTGGCCTTCCCCATTCTAGAACACTTTAGGCTTTCAGTAATGCATTCTGTATTGAATGCCAAGGAAGAAAGCCTCCTTTTGTCCCTCTTTATGTAGTGATTTCCATAAGCTCTCAGACTCTAGCAGCACATGAAATTTGGTCCCTTAGTATTTTGTTGATAAAAATAGGAAAGGGGTGCCTAGCTGACTCAGTGGGTGGAACATGTGACTCTTGATCTCAGGGTTGTGAGTTGGAACCCCATGTTGGGCAAAGACATTACTTGAAAGAAAGAGAAAGAAAGAGAGAGAGAGAAGAAAGAGTATCCTCTAAGATAAACATCATTACTAACTAAAAGAGAATGGGGGAAAAAAAGAGAGAATAGATGTTGCACTTGGTAGAGAAATTTAGATCTTATAATCAAATATACCTATAGCTCCAGTTTCAGAACCCTGGACTTAGCTATGAGAAAAGTCCCTTTCTTGGCTAATTTCAAAGGTTAATGAAGGTTAGTACAGCCTCAGGCATCTATGAATTCAAATGGCAGGCAAATGGTAAAGACAGTGAAGTGCACCTTTGGTACCCCAGGCCCGCTTCCCCCTGTCTCTCTGTAACCCTCTGTCACCTCCAGGTAAACCTTCTTCACCACCCACATCCAATCAGTCAAATTACTCCACCTTCACAATGTCTCTCACCCATCACTTTGACCCAAATATCTAAGGTTGTGTAAAAACAGCATTGTCAGATTTCATAAATGTGCAATGATGACTCAAACTGAAAAGAGACATTTTGTCTCAAGGGAAACAGAGCTTGTCAAAGAAATTCGTATTAAAATCAGATAGCCCTCAAATTATAGGTTAGAGAGCTTTATTTTTAGAGATAAGTTTTAGGCTTTGTACTATTTCTCAAAAACTAAATTTAAATAAGTGACCCTTCATTTTAAAAACCAGGAATAGTATTTTACTGTTATGAATCCATTAAAATTTATATTTGTCAATAATTAAGATAATTTCTGGGTATTGGAGAATTTTAGTTTTTAGACTCTGTTCTCCTTACACTTGAAATTGAATAGCACTTCACTGTTTTGCCCTGTAAAAACACTTCATTCTTTGGGATGCCTGAAGTAAATCAATAAACATGTCTTTTATGTTCATATACCAGTCACTTAATAGTTGGTAAAACTGAATGCACTGCCTTCGTGCCACCTTCAGTAAAGTCAATATCCTCCTTGTCGCTCTCAACATTGCCTAAATAGATATTTTTGAATAGGCTGCTGCTAAGAGTCAAGTTCCCAAGTATTCTTTGAACTTTCCTCTTCCTTCATCTCTACTTTTTTTTTTCCTCTTTGTGTTTCTCCCTGACAACAAAAGGTCTAAGGAAAATAAGCCAAGGGTGAAAATATTTACAGGCTGTGATTCAGAGAGTTTCCATCTGGGACATCTACTTGAAGGAAAGTGTGAGATTCAGGACTTTTCATTTACTAGCATTCTCCCTTGTACCGGGTATGGGAGGTCTCCTTGGTGTTCTCTTCTTTATCACCTTGCTGGTGGCCAGTCACACTGCTCTGTGTAGCAACCTCCAGGCCACCCCAGGAGGAAGAGAATGATCAGCTTATGAGGACAGGCAGGAACAACATGCCCCAATAGTCCTGCCAGGAAAAGCAGACCACAGCACAACCCGCTTTGGCTCTCCCCTTTCCCTCTGAATTACACCATCAGATAATATTTACAGGGAAGGAGTAAAGCCCCTCTGATGGAACTCAGTTGATGTACCTTGTCCTAGAAGGGGAAACACTTACACTGAGACCCAGTGAGAGTCAGGCCTCCCCTCAGGGGGCACCCCAGCCTAGAGGGAGGATGTACAGGGAATAGCCAGTGCTCTGCGTTTTTAGTAACTGGTAGCTTTCCATCAGACCACAGGAGGCTCTCGCAAAGCACCCAGGGGGGTTCAACCCAGGATGCTGGGAAAGTAACATTACAATTCAGCAGTTAAAAGGGACATCAGCGTAACTTTGGGGAAGGAAAGACTCCTTTATAGAAAAAAGAGAGGAAGCTACAAAGACAACAAGAAGGAAACAAAAGACTAGGAGGAAAAGTTCTGCAGACCTGGCAGGAAAACTATAAAACTTAGAACTATAGAAGAATAGAAAAAGTAAACCATATACAAGATAAGAGATAGCTCTGACTTCTTAAAAGAGAAGGCTAAAAAGTGGATGAGTGTTTTAAGTCGTTGAGAACCATTTTATAACTCATTCAAAAAGCAAGAAGGCAAGGGTAAACAATGAAAGGGTTAGAGGGTTACATAGGGAAAAGAACCTACTGACAGCACGGGTTGATGAACAACAAAATGAGTTATAGAGTAGTTGTGGAATTTAATTATTTAGAAAAACATAAAAAGTGAATTCTAAAAATCTGCATCATCTAGCACCTACCATTCCCCTAGCACTTTATAGTTACTGCCCTGGCTACTTTGTAAGGCTGTTACAATTAAATAATACACCTGGACCACACTGATATTGAGCACTTTTGTTTCTTTCCATTCAGTCAGGTTTATTGAATGAATGCTCCCCGTTCTCAACTATTTTAAAAATGGCATCTAGTCTAACCCCCAGGACAATCCTGTGAGGTTAGGAGGAAACATAACGGTGTTTATCTTTTATCCTAAGGCCCATGGAAGCCAAAGGTGTAGTTCTAGGTCACAGAGGTAGCCACTAAGACGGTGTGAAGCATAAACTCCCTGTAAAAGCATTTTTGAAAGATTTTAGTGCTAGTTCCCACTTCGAGAAATTCATTCACAATATGCTCTATTATAATAACGGTGGGGAGAAAAAGAAACAGAAGAACTCCTTGATCTAGTTCATTTACTTGGAAGAATGAGTACATCCTGTGACATCTTCCTAACGTTGGAGAATCTGGGGCACTTGTTATATTTGGGAATATTTGTCCAAGCGTTTTTGTATAACCACTCTCAACCAACAGTGCTAATAAACTAAAATATACTGTGTTGCATTCATTGCCCTGAAACAAAAAGCTGCCTTTTCAACATGACAGTTAACTGCAATGAATGTTTTCTGAATAAATATTTTTGGTTTCCTAAGTCACACAGTCAGCTTTCATATTATGCATCAAAAACAATCTTCCAAGTTTAAAAAAAATCACAACTATTTTGTAAATAAAATGTTAAGCCAACATGAACCTGAGAATCTCTCAAGGATAGACTTAAAAGCAAGGATAGACTAACAATTGATTGTAAATGCATCTGTTATAATTAATAAAGATAATGTCAATGATGGAAATGAAATTTCTTAAACAATAATTAACATCTAGATGATTCAGTTTTTGATTATTTGGGTTGCAAGGTAATGGGAAAGAGCCAAGAAAACCACTGTTAAATAACTATCCAACTACAACAATAGCGCTGAATAAAAATGCAGGAAGAGAAAAGGAAGCAGATGGTGGAGAGAAGGAACGGGCAGGGCTATGGACCAGACATTTAGATTCATTTATTCTACATTAGTTTGCCCAGTAGATAATTTCAATGCAGTCGAAACTGACTCACAAAGAAATTAAGTGACTTGTCCAATATCATAAGTAAAAGTAGAAGCTAAGATTTGATTCCAGACATCTCAAGATTCCAAAGCTTAAATGCCCAGAGTTCATGGGTCTGCACATACTCACCTCTCCCTGCTTACCTCTCTCCCTCGTTGCTCCCACACCCCAGCTTCAGTTACTTCAACAGGACAGATTCTTTCCTCCGCCACAACTACTAACCTGCCTTTTCTTTTGCTTAAGAAACTCTTGTTCCCACTCTATCTTGCTGGTGCTTTCTCAGCATAAAGAGTCACTTCCTCACAAGGTGGTACCCCAATCCAAAATGCGATTCCCCTGGTATATGTCTTTGTAGTACTCAAGTCTATCCCATTTCATTCATCATGTTTTGTAATTATGTATCTGATGCTACCCTCCCCACTAAACTGCAAGCTTTATCAGTGCAGTGATCACATCTGCGTGCTCTTTATTCTCTACCCAGGAACTAGCACTGGGCCCAACACACAGAACGCAGTCAATAAATATTTCTGAGTGAATGAGAAAGTGAGACATGGGAATTGTCCAAAATTATCCATTATCTAAGATGCCCCCAGTTCTAGACTATCCAATACCATTAAGCTAGCCAAGAGCATTTAGAATTTATGGTGGTAGAAGACTTCTTGAGACTGCTGCTGGTGCACCACCAGCTAAAAGGGAATGTTAGCAATGAGAAAAGAGACTGTTGCCCACTTTATCAAAAACGCACTAATCAAAACACACGGGAGAAAGCCCTGGAAACTTTATGGACCTGAAGCCCCTCACCATGCTGGGAAATCAGCATTGTCTGGGGGATTGACAGTCACTCACTGGGCCAAGAAACCGCGGCTTTTCCACATTAGTGTCATAGGCATCATAGTGTGTCTGTTCTGGGTGACCACCAGACAGTCTGATTAAACTACGTGTCTAGTCTCATTACCAACTCTTCAACATTAATTACTACAAACAAATCCAGCCTTACTCTTTTTGAGTTTTATACTCAAAGGCACAGCCTGTCCCTCCAATGATGTTCCTGATCTTTATTCTGGGTTTCACTTACAACAAAATTGGCCTGGGTAACTTCCCGTGGATGAAAAACTAATGCATCCTAGTTAAATAAGGATTGAAGAACCAGTCAAAATACCTTAGTTTTCATTCAGTTCTGTTACCGCCTAATGCACTTGGATGCCAAATAATTTTAACCCCCCACTTAATTATCTTAACTTTTCCATCTATAAAATTATAATCATCACTCTGACAGACTTATAGCTAGTCTGAGGGCCTGTAAGATTCTCAGAGACACCAGGATAACTGACCCTTGCTCTGACTCTGCAACTCTGAGACCAGAAAGATCCTAGACCAGACTGTGCTAGCCTAGGGAGAATAAATAAGTTAAAAGAAGGTGTGGTGCTTGCTTCAGCAGCACATATACTAAAATTGGAATAATTCAGAGATTAGCATGGCCCCTGTGCAAGGATGACATCGAAATTTTGCAAAATGTTCCACATTTTTAAAACTGGGAAGAAAAAAAAGAAGGTATGTTGATGCTTCTTTTATACCAGTCTCTATGGTCATTTTTGTGTAATATCAAGATTGATGATCTGATCATAAGGATCCAGCCGGGCTTGGAAGAAGGAGGGGGTTGCCTATTCTTCAGTGACACTTCCTCCAAGTCCCAATGTGTACCTCACTCATTCAGACTTAATCAAATACAATGATATTGAAGCCCTTTCTGGAAGACTCAGAGGCTTACACACTGCGTCTGTCATTGGAGAATATTGTTTAACTTTTTTATTGTGCAGCACTTTCTTCTACCTGCATTGGTTAGATACACCTTGACTCATTTCCTAGGTAGTCGTTGTGACTGGCCTCTGTATCCGTCAGCACCTACAGTTGATATTTGTCAAAAGGGTAGGCTCAAATATGCTTTGGAAATAGAGAAGGTATTTCACAAATACAAGTGATTGCTGCCAACTGTCTACAAAGATGAATTTTTATCTTGTTTCTTTTCTATAATAAATAGATATCATATGGTATTTGCAATAGGCTTAATTCAGATTCTACTGCTGCTTAGAGGTTTTGTGTCTTTAGAGAAATCACACTCTCTCAGAGCCTGAGTATCTTCATCCGAAAAGTGGAAACTCCATAATATTATTACCTATCTCATAAGGTTGTCATGAGGGCAAAAGACACTGGAAGTACGTAGTGCTGTGCCAATACACTGATGGTGAGGATATTTTAATGTGAAGTCAGTAACCCAAAATTTGAGAGAAGTAAATGAATTTAAAGGCTCTACATCAGAATAATTTATGCTGAAAACAACAGAAAATTGAACTCAAACTGCCTTAAATAGTAATGGGAATTCATTGGCACCTGTACCTAAAAGTCCATAGGAAATGTAAGCCTCAAGCATTACTCACATAAGTTCTGGCTAGACTTCTCTAAAGCTCTACTGACTATGCCTTATTCCATACGTTGCCTCTCCCTCAGGCTGGCATCCCCCACCATTGCAAGATGCCTGCCAGCAGCTATCAGGGCAACATACTTTCCCCTTAAAATCCAGGGAAGAGAGAACATGACATCTCACAATGAACAAGAATCTCAGCTTTGGAGACCCTTGAACTAGCCATTGTGGAGAGGTGAATGCCACCTGGTGTGTAAAACTGAGGAGACTCAGTAGAGTTGTTATACGGGGAGAAAGGTGATATGAATGTCACACAGACAACCACAATTGTAGTAACACAATAAATGCTCAGTGGGTGACAATGCATTCCAAAGTTGTTGTTGTTTTAAGGAAATAAAATAACTGAAAAAACGTTGAATTCTGAGGTTTCTAGGATCCTAATGAGTCAGATGGCAGGGAGAAGGAGGATAGAAGTAGCTGGCAAGGACTCTGCACAACAGAAATCCCAATGTGTAAGCTTGCTCAGGAGGAAGCCTACTGTCCCCTAGGGGCACCCAGAGCTGAGCACCACTGGCTTAAGGACAATTTTCTTTCTTTCTTTCTTTTTCTTTTTCTTTTTCTTTTTCTTTTTCTTTTCTTTTCTTCTTTTTCTTTCTTTCTTTCTTTCTTTCTTTCTTTCTTTCTTTCTTTCTTTCTTTTCTTTCTTTCTCTTTTAGATTTATTTATTTGAGAGAGAGGGAGAACATGTGCAAAAGTGAGCTAGGAAGGGACAGAGAGAGAAAGAGTCCTTAAGCAGACTCCTTGCTCAGCACAGATGCCCACACAGGACTCAATCCCAGGACCTCAAGATCATGATCTGAATGGAAACCAAGAATTGGAAGCTTAACCAACCAAGCCACCCAGTCACCCCTGCTAGAAAATTTTTATTTATTTTATTTTATTTTATTTTATTTTATTTTTTATTTTTATTTTTTTACCTTACTGGAAAAATTTTAAATGAAAGTTCCTCAAATTACTCTTCCATAGGAAATCCACAACACTTCCATCTACCACTGGAAAGGCAAAAACACTTGACACAAATGCTATCTCTGCTTAGAAAAATAGTAAAAGCCCCAGGACAGATCTCTTAAGATGATTTCCTTTTGCCTGAATAAAGCATTTTTTGGGTCTTGGGTTCATTTGATTGTAAAGAACTGAAATCACTCAAAGGACTCAAAGGCATAAAGGGAATTTCTTGAATGAATACCAAGTATCTCCCAGCCAGGAAGTACAACTGGCCTCAAAAAGGAATAGGGGCCCCTGGTGTTCTCAGGCTCTGGATTAGCCATTTCTGGGCTAGTTCATCATTGGTACTTCAGTTCAGTTCAGTCATCGAAATGCACTTTATTTATCCTTTGAGCCATGGGGAAAGTGTAAGACAATGAAGAAACTGTGTGCTGCCCCTCACCCCCACACCCATTTGCCTCTTCTACTCAACCTATACAGCTATACAGAGACCTCGGCCAGCAGTAACCTGGTCCTCACTGATTCTCTCTGAAGCAGAAATTTCCATTTGTATAGGAAGACCCCATATTTATGAGAGTTCAGGCTCCACCTGCCTGATGCCAAATGGGAGATTAATGAAGAAAAATGATTCATCCAGTTGACAAATATGTATTGAATACCCACCGTATGCCAAACCTGGTTCTAGACTCTGGGAATAAACAATGAGTAGGGCAGACCACCCTCCTGCCCAACCAACCTTCCATTCTGGTAGGGAAGACAGGCAAGAAATATGCAAATATATAATGTAATGTCAGGTGCCCTGAGTGCAATGTGGAAAAACGAAACAGGATTGGTGGATAGATTGATGGGTGAAAGGCACCTGGGATGCCCAGTGGCACCAGGGCTCAGGGAACATACTGCATGATTCTGGCATGAACCTGGCACTTTAGTCATTCAGCCAGAGCTCTACTGTGCTAAGGACAGGATACACTGTCATGCCCAGTGCTGCGGGACAAACAAAAGGGCTGGCCCTTTCTTTACTGCAATTGAAGATGTGATTTATTATTATTGTTATTACTGTGACTATTGTTATTACCACTGTTGGCTTTGGCAGTGGAGTTCTCTGTTGTTTCATAATCTGATCCTAAAAGAGGAGTAGCCCTGGTGGCTCAGCGGTTTAGGGCCACCTTCAGCCCAGGGCATGATCCTGGAGACCCTAGATCAAGTCCCATGTCAGGCTCCCTGCATGGAGCCTGCTTCTCCTTCTGCCTGCGTCTCTGCCTCTCTCTCTCTCTGTGTGTGTCTCTCATGAATAAATAAATAAAATCTCTAAAAGAGGCCATTGAAATTCATAGCTCAGAGGATATTTGGGAAGCAATGCAATAGAATGGTTTAGAGCAGAGGTCAGTAAACTAAGGCCCACATGCCAAATCCAGCCTACTTTCTGTTTTAATGTCTGTTTTATAAGACTGAGTTTCTTTAGGTTTTGTTTTGTTTTGTTTTTACATTTTTAAGTGGCTGGGGAAAAATAGAAGTAAATGAAATATTTTATGTGATATGTGCAAATTATGTGAAATTCAAATTTTAGTGTCCATAAAGTTTTGCTGGAACACACACACACATACACACACAAAGGAATAGGGGCCCCTGAATGGCTCAGTTGGTGGAGCATGTGACTTCTGATCTCAAGGCTGGAGTTTGAGCACTGTTCTGGGTATAAAGATTGCTTAAAGATATATTTTTTTTTAAGGAGGGGGTAAATGAATTCATTTGACCAGGAAGTAAATGCCCATTTGTTTTACTCTTCTGTCACAACTGACTTGCGTGGCTTAACTTGCCCATAGGTCAGCCTTGGCTTTATATATTCCTTATTTGAGAGCCACTAGTGCAATGCTAAGTGGTTCCTATAAGCCAGTTTCAAACTTCTGGGAAAAAGAGCCCACTGTTACATCTAAGCTCAGGTGTCTGTCCTTGCCCAAACAACAGGGTCATCCAGTAAGGTCTGAAGCATACCTAGGAGGGGTTTTATCATTGGGCTTTGAGAAGGGGAGTGAGCAGGAAGGTCAAAAAGACCAGTATGTATATGTTAGACATGTCATTCCTTTCATCTTCTATCAAAGTGCAGTCAGTGCTACATGATTTCATAAAAACATCAGAAACAAGTAGAGAAACACAGATTAAGTATAGGCAACTAATCTCTCAGCTTGGCCCTATTCTATCTTTGTATGTACCTTTCATACAGCAGAATTTCTTAGTGCTGCATTTTTCTCACCTGCCCAATAAAAATAATCATATTTGTTCTTATAACTAATAGGATTACAGAGAGAATAAAGAAATAATAGATGTGAAAATGCATTAAAACATTAAAATGATGTTATTTATACTCTGCCCACTATAAAGCATCTCCTCTGAATTCCAACTCAAACCCACTGTTTCTAAGAAAATACTGACAAGTTCAAGGATTATTTGTTAAATCAGCCATTTTGTGTTAATCCCCCTAGGAGACACACAGTTTATGTCTTCCACGTAAGTGTGTGGTTCAGTGTTTTCTGGTTACATGGTTACATAGCATACATATTCTGCAGATATGTGGGAAGAGAGCAGAATAGATTATAGAAAGGCAGAAAAGTAAAAAACAAAAGCAAAAAATAGCAACAAAGTAAAAACAATAAAGAAACTTCACCCCCCAAAACAAAAATAGATATGGGAATAACAGTCTGCAGTGATATTGTTCCTTTTCCACTAAAAACAAAAAAGAATGGAAATAGGCTGCAAATGAGGAATTAATATTCAGTATGAGAAAAATTCTCGAAAATGAGAGCTGCTAAGCTTTCCCTATGAACAACAGCATGGGATTTCTCCCTCTCATGCAGGGGATGATGCATTCTTTGACTGCAGAATTTCTTGCATTCATCTTTGTTTCCCCAGGAGCCAGCATGGCACCTGCCGCTGTAGGCGCGGAGTCCATATTGTTGAGGACATGAATGTTCAGAGATAGAGAAGGAGCCATTCTTGGCTCTTCTTTGATCTTGATTCAGCAAACAATCCAATTATTTAAAAAATTAGTAAGATGAAGCAATGTACACTCTAAGTGGCTATGATATTAAGGAATTAATAATTCTTTAGGTATGATAATCCTAATGTGTTTATATCTAAAAAGAGAGTCCTTATCTTAGAGAAAGATCTTTAAAAATCAAAGATTATCTTTAATTGGGATTTAATTGGAATTTCTTCAAAAGAAACAGGGTAAGGACATGAAAGAAACAAAAATGGCCATACACTGATCATTGTTCAAGCTGAGTAATAGATAAAAGTGTTCACTATAGTATTGTGTCTGCCTTTTGCACATGTTTGAAATTTTCCATAACAAGCATCTTTTTAAAAAAGGAAAGAAATGTAAAACATAAAATGCAACTCATGGACTTAAGGTATAATCTGAATTAGCTTTGGTCATGCAACAGCTTCTATTACAATTATAACACTGTCAATCTTAAATAGCTCAATCTAAAAACAGCTAAAACTTGCTTTTCTTCTGTTATCCACAAAAATGATTTTCAGTACCAATTAAATTTCAAATAATTGTGGCTTTTCAGGGTAATATAAAGCTCAGCAAATCTCATTACTATGTGTGTCATACTTAGTGCAGTATTCCTATTAAAGATGTTCTTTAGTGTAAAATGTTGGCTAAGAAATTTAAATAAAATCTTATTTTAAAATTTCTAAAGATATTGGCCAAATATTCAATCATGCCTTCTGATTTCAAAGATTGAAGAAATTGTCAAATGGAAGCATTTCTCTATATTCTTTAAAACACTTGTTTTTGTTTTTTTTTATAGGATTTGCATTTATTTATTAATTTAGTTTATTTATTCATTCATGAGACACACAGAGATAGAGGCAGAGACACAGGCAGAGGGAGAAGCAGGCTCCATGCAGGGAGCCCAGTGCGGGACCTGATATGGGAACCCCGGGATCACACTCTGAGCTGAAGGTCGACGCTCAACCCCTGAGCCACCCAAGTGCCCCCAAAACTGGTGTTATTGAAGACAATGGCCTTTATATTGCCTACAGCTCTTTACATATGTTCCAAATCAGCATTTTTTTTATAACTCAGTTCCAGGAGAAAAACTTATGTTCTGAGGAGGATAAATCCTTTTAATCATTCAACAAATTGTATAATATATATGTATGTGTGTATGTGTGTGTGTATATATGTGTGTGTGTGTGTATATATATATATATATATATACACACATTTTTTTTGTCTAGCTTTCCAGGAAACTCAAAACTAAATTCAAGTATCTCTGCTTTTTCTATGTGTCCCCTTTCCTTTTAACATGGCTTAATTTTTTTTATGAGTCACTTATTATAAAACTGTATCCTTTAGAATTAGTAATAACTTAAGTCACTGATGCGGATTTTATCTACATTTTAGCACCTTTCAAATCAGTATGCATCTTAAAATCAGTATAGTTTTCTTATTTAAAATTACATTAATAATGATGAGTCATATTTTATTACAGCCCAGATTTGAAAATATTAAAATGTCTTCGACAATTATTCTGTAACATGAAAATATTATCATAGCAGAACAGTAAAAACTAGGGGTGGAATTAAGTCTTATTAAATACTTCAAGTCATATATGCCATATTTCAAAGAGCTGTCTCTCATGCCTGACTTTTTAAAATTAATGTGTAATAAAGGAAAGGAAGATGGCAGCAGAGTAGAAGGACCTTATGCTCACCTTATCCCATGAATACAACTAGATAACCATCAAATAATCCTAAGTACCCCAGAAATTGACCGAAATTCCACAACTAAAGGTAGAGAAGAGACCACATCAAAGAAGGTAGGAAGTATGGAGACATGATTTGGAAGAGAAGCACATCCTGGCCGCCGCTGTAGAGAGAAAGCCATTGTTGCAGAGAGGTATGAAAAATAGACTAGCACACAGGGGAGTGCTATGGGGATGACTCCCCATAGCAATTGGCTTGGAAAGCAAGAGTGGCTGAATTTCATGAGTTCTTGCAAGCAGCAAGGCTTAAAGCCTCAAGTTCTAAAGGTCAATGGCCTTGACTCTGGGAGATCCTGAAGGTATTGGGGCTGATCTTAGAGAGAAGACAGGCAAACAGCCTGCAGACATACCCTGTGGAAACAGCAATCTGAAGAGTGCCTAGAGCACACAGTGGAGAGGTTATTTGCTCTTTAAAAAAAAAAATTATTTATGTATTTGAGAGAGCCAGCAAGAGAGAGCATGAGCTCTCTCATGGAGGGGTGCAGGGAAAGGGAGAAGCAGGCTCCCCAATGAGCAGGGTGCCCAATGTGGGGCTTGATACCAGGACCCTGAGATCATGACCTGAGCCAAAGGTAGTTAATGACTGAGCCACCCAGGTGCCCCAATTTGTTCTTCTTGAGGCATGTTCCAGAGAGGCAGCATTCATAGAGAGACCCCTCTGGGACAAAGGAACTGATCAGTGCCATTTCCCTCACCATCCCTCAACATAAGCACAGGGTCACCTGTAGGAACAAGTGCAGCACCAACACTCACTACCTAATTTGCTTACACCAAGACCTGACCTCTATGCTCTGGTGGAACTGCCCCTCCCGGTCATTCTTGCCTCAGTCCCAGCACACCAGGCCTTTTCCCCCAGACCACCAGCACAAACCCCCTGTCCAAACCCATGTCTCCCTGTAGGGGAGCTTTGCAGAGTCTCAGTTCTGGCAGCGGTGGCAAAAGGCCTCATTTCACAAGCAGACCAGAGTTAAAATGCACTGCATTCAGGCTAGGGACCAAACACTGACTACAACAGGCAAAGAGAGCCTCTGCAGATGATTCACCTAAAGGATAAAGCAGCCAGGACACAATAGCAGAGTGCACACAGCACACACTGGAGACACTCCAGGAAGCACTAGGCCCTGGGGAATAGGAGACACTATACTGCAGGGCACTACAGGATCTCTTCTTCATAAACCCCGCCCTCAATAACAAGATATATAGTTACTTTCCTAAAACACGGAAACAGGCACGGAGACTTAGACAAAATGAGAAGACAGAAGAATTTTTCCCAAATTAAAGGACAAGGCCACAGCCAAAGATGTAAATGAAACAGATATAAGCAATATGGCTGTTGAAGAACTTAAAAGCAACGATAATAAGTATACTCACTGACTTGAGAGATGAGTGGAGGGTATCAGTAAGACTATTAACACAGAGATAAGGAATAACATAGCAGAGATAAAGGGCTCAATAAGTGAAGTGAGAAACACTCTTGATGGAATGAACAGTGGAAGAAACAGGAATGAATTAATGACCTAGAAGACAGAGTAATAGAAAGTAATCAAGCTTACCAAAAGACAGAGAAAACAATTACGCAACATGAGAATAGACTTAGGGAACTCAGTGACCCCATACATACTCCAAATGTAGTAACATTCATATTAAAGGAGTCCAAGAAGAAGAAAGAGAAAAGGGGGCAGAGAATTTATTTGAAGAAATAATAGCTGAAAACTTCCCTAATCTGGGGAAGGAAACACATATGCAGATCCAGGAGTCACAGAAAATTCCCATTAAAATCAACAAAAGCAGAGCCACACCATGACGTATTGTAATTAAAATGGCAAAATATAGTGACAAAAAAATTATTAAAAGTAGCCAAAAGAAGACAGTTACATATAAAGGAAATCCCATAAGCCTATCAGCAGATTTTTCAGCAGAAACTTTCCAAGCCAGAAAGGAGTGCCATGATATATTCAAAGGGCTGAATGAGAAAAACTTGCAGCCAAGAATACTCTATCCAGTAAGGCTATCATGCAAAAAAGGATAGATAAAGAGTTTTGCAGACAAACAAACACTAAAAGAGTTCATAACCACTAAACCAGCACTACAAGAAATACTAAAGAGGACACTTGGAGTGGAAAAGAAAGATAAAAAATGACAGGTGGGAAAGATAAAAAATGAAGGTGGGAAACACAGAGCAGTAAAAATTAATATTTCTGTAAAAAAAAATCAGTCAAAGAACTCCTAAAATAAAAGGATTTAAATATGATACCATATACTAAAACATGGGAAGAAGTAAACAATGGGTTCAAACTTCAACAACCATCAATTTAACATAGACTGCTATATGTAGAAGATGTTATACACAAACCTAATGGTTACCACAAATCAAAAGCTGCTACTGTGAAAGAATAAAGAGAAAGAAGCCCAAATATATCACTAAAGAAAACCAGAAAACCATGAAAGATAAAAAGACAAGAAAGGATCAGAGAAGAACTACAAAAACAGCGACAAAACAAGTAATAAAATGGCAATAAATATATACCTGTCAGTAATTACACTGAATGTAAAT
Organism: Canis lupus familiaris; assembly: GCF_011100685.1. NCBI lineage: Eukaryota > Metazoa > Chordata > Mammalia > Carnivora > Canidae > Canis > Canis lupus. Next base: position 10,340,898 of record NC_049229.1, read on the forward strand.
GGATAAACACTCCAATCAAAAGACACAGGGTGACAGAATGAATAAAAAACCAAGATGCACCTATATGCTGCCTACAAGAGCCTCATTTAAAGACACCTGCAGATCCAATGTGAGGGGATGGAGAAACATCATGCAAATGGATGTCAAAAGAAAGCTGGAGTAGCAGTACTTACATCAGACAAACTGGACTTTAAAACAAAGATTATAGGGGATTCCTGGGTGGCTCAGTGGTTTAGCACCTGCCTTCGGCCCAGGGCGTGATCCTGGAGTCCTGGGATCGAGTCCCGCATCAGGATTCCTGCATGGAGCCTGCTTCTCCCTCTGCCTGTGTCTCTGCCCCCCCGCCTCTCTCTCTCTCAATGTCTCTCATGAATAAATAAATAAAATCTTAAAAAATAAAAATAAAAGAATAAAACAAAAACTGTAATGAGACAAAGAAGGGCATTACATCATAATAAAGAGGATAAACCAGGCAGCCCCGGTGGTGCAGCAGTTTAGCACCGCCTGCAGCCCAGGGTGTGATCCTGGAGGCCCAGGATCAAGTCCCACTTCAGGCTCCCTGCATGGAGCCTGCTTCTCCCTCTGCCTGTGTCTTTGCCTCTCTCTCTCTCTCTCTCTCTCTGTGTGTGTGTCTCTCATGAATAAATAAATAAAATCTTAAAAAAAAAAGAGGTTAAACCAACAAGAAGATGTAACAATTATAAATATTTGTGTATTCAATGCATCCAAATACATAAAACAGTTAACAAATATAAAACAAATAACAAATATATTAATAGTTATTAATATAACTAATTAATAATAATAATACAATAATAGTAGGGTATTTTAATATCCACCCACACTTAACATTAATGGACAGATCATCCAAACAGAAAATCAGCAGGAAACAATGCCTTTGAGTGGCAAACTGGACCAAATGAATTTAAAAGATATGTTCAAAACATTCCACGCTAAAATAGCAGAATACACATTCTTTCAAGTGCACATGGAACATTCTCCAGAAATGATCACCCATTAGGCCACAAAACAAAAGCCTCAAAAAAATTAAAAGATCAAATTTAAAAGATCATTCATCTTTTCTGAACACAACGCTATGAAACTAGAAGTTTCAACCATAAGACAAAATCTGGAAAGACTACAAATACTTGCTACCAAACAATGAACATATCAGTCAGGATATAACAGAAAAAATAAAGAAGTACATTGAAACAAATGAAAACATAATGGTCCAAAACCTTTGAGATGAAGCAAAAGTGATTCTAAGAAGAAAGTTTATAGCAATACAGGCTTACTGCAAGAAGCAAGAAAAATCTCAAACAACCTAATGGTACATCTAAAAGACCTAGAAAAAAAAAAAAGAGACTAAAGACAGTAGAAAGAAGGAAATAATAAGGATTAGAGCAGAAATAAATGATACAGAAAATTTAAACAATAATATAACGGATCAGTGAAATTAGGAACTGGTTCTTAGAAAAAAATCAATAATATTGATAAGCCTCTAGGGAGATTCATCAAGAAAAAAGAGAAAGGACCTAAATTTTTAAAAATCACAAATGAGGGAGGAGAAATAGCAGCCAACACAAGAGAAAAACAAACAATTATGAGAGAATATTATGAAAAATTACATGCCAACAAATTAGACCATTTGGAAGAAAAGGATAAATTTCTAGAAACATATAAACTACCAAAACTGAAACAGGAAGAAACGGAAATTTTGAACAGACTGATAACCAGCAAATAAATTGAATCAGTAATCAAAAATCTCCTAACAAACAAAAGTCAAGGGCCAGATGGCTTCACAGGTGAATTCTACCAAACATTTAAAGAAAAGTTAATACCTATTCTTCTCAAACTATTCCAAAAAATAAAAATGGAAGGAAAACTTCCAAACTCATTCTATGAAGCCAGAATTACTCTGATTCCAAAACCAAAGACTCCACTAAAAAAGAGAACTACAGGCCACTATCTCTGATAAACATGGATGCAAAAATTCTCAACAAAATACTAGCAAATGGAATCCTATAGTACATTAAAAGAATCATTCACCATGATTTATTCCTGGGCTGCAAGGGTGGTTCAATATTCACAAATCAGTCAATTTGATACACAACATTAATAAAAGAAAGGATAAAAAACATATGATCCTCTCAATAGATGAAGAAAAAGCACTTAACAAAGAAAAATATTCATTCATGATAAAAACCCTCAACAAAGTAAGGACAGAGAGAACACACTTCAGCAAAATAAAGATGATATGTGAAAAAAAACACAGCTAATATCATCCTCAATGGGAAAAAACAGAGCTTTTCCTCTATGGTCAGGAATAAGACAGGAATGTCCACTCTCAGCACTGTTATTCAGCATAGTACTAGAAGTCCTATCCTCAGCAGTCAGATAACAAAAAAGAAATAAAGACATCCAAATAAGCAAGGAAGAAGTCAAACTTTCACTATTTGCAGATAACATGATACTTTACGTAGAAAACCCAAAGATGCCACTAAAAAATTCGTAGAGCTGATACACAATTTAAGTCACAGGATACAAAATGAATGTACAGAAATCTGTTGCATTCTATACACTAATAATGAAGCAGCAGAAGGAGAAATCAAGGACTCCGTCCTATTTACAACTGCGCCAAAAATCATAAAATACCTAGGAATAAGCCTAACCAAAGAGGTAAAAAAGATCTGTATTCTGAAAACTATAAAGCACTGATGAAAGAAATTGAAGATGACACAAAGAAATGGAAAAACTCCATCCTCATGGATTGGAAGAACAAATATTGTGAAAATGTCTATACCACCCAAAGCAATCTACACATTTAATGCAATCCCACCAAAATACTACTATCATTTTTCACAGAACTAGAACAAACAATCCTAAAATTTATATGGAACCACAAAACCCCAAATAGCCACAGCAATCTTGAAAAAGAAAAACTGGAGGCATCACAATTCCAGACTTCAAGTTATATTACAAAGCTGTACTGATCAAAACAGTATAGTACTGGAACAAAAAATAGAAACATAGATCTATGGAACAGAATAATAGAAAAGTCCAGAAATAAACCCACAACTGTATGGTCAACTAATCTTTGGCAAAGCAGGAAAGAATATCCAATGGGAAAAAGTCTCTTCAACAAATGTTGTTAGGAAAACTGGACAGCAACAAACAAAAGAATAAAACTGGACTACTTTCTTTTGCCACACACAAAAATAAATTCAAAATGGATAAAAGACCTAAATACAAGACCTGAAACCATAAAAATCCTAGAAGAGAACACAGGCAGTAACCTCCTGACATTAGCCATAGCAACTTTTTCTAGATAGGTCTCATGAGGCAAGGGAAACAAAAGCAAAAGTAAACTATTGGGACTACATTACAATAAAAAGTTTCTGCATAGTGAAGGAAATAATTAACAAAACTAAAAGGCAATCAATGGAATGGCAGAAGATATTTGCAAATGATATTGTCAGTAAGGGGTCAGTATCCAAAATTTATTTTAAAAACTTCTACAACTCAACACAAAAAACTCACATTTAATCCAATTTAAAAATGGGCAGAAGACATGAACAGACTTTCTCCAAGGAAGACATACAGATGGCCAACAGACACATGAAAAGATGCTCAACATCACTCATCAACAGGGGAATTCAAATTAAAAATACAATGAGATATTATCTCACATCTATCACAATGGCTAAAATTAATAACACAAGAAACAAATGTTGGCAAGGATGTGGAGGAAGGTGAACCCTCACACGTTGTTGATGGGAATGCAAACTGGTGCAGCCATTTTGAAAAACAGTATGAAGGTTCCTCAAAAAGTTAAAAATAGAACTACACTATGATCCAACAATCATAGTACGAAGTATTTACCCAAAAGATACAAAAACACTAATTTGAAGGTATATATGCAACCCTATGTTTATGGCAGCATTGTTTACAATAGCCAAATTATGGAAAGAGCCCAAATGTCCATAAACTGATGAATAGATAAAGAAGATGTATATATATATATATATATATATATATATATATATATATATGGCAATATATATAATACACACACACACACACAATAGAATATCACTCAACCATCAAAAAGAATAAAATATTGCCATTGGTATTGATGTGGATGGAGCTAGAGAGTATAATGCTAAGCAAAATAAGTCAAACAGAGAAAGACAGATACCCTATGATTTCGCTCATATGTGGCATTTAAGAAAGAAAACAAAAGAGCAAAGGTATAAAGAGAAAGAGAGAGACAAACCAAGATATAGACTCAACTCTAGAGAACAAACTAATGGTTCCCAGAGGGGAGATCAGAGGGGATGGGTGAAATAGGTAACAGAGATTAAGGAGTGCACTTGTGATGAGCACTAGTTGATTAAATAAAAACTTTTTTTTAGAGTATATAATCCTACCAAAAATAAATAAATAAATACTTACCAAGCTAAAAAATAAATAACATAAAAACTAATGTGTAATTAAAGAATTGGCTTTTGCTGTATATGATTATTTGGAAGTATTTTGGTTTTAGCTTATACTCTAGTTCCAGTAGAAAATATTATGTGAACTTCACATTTTATCAACAGTGTCAGTGTATAATTCCCCAGAACCACATGTAGAGAGATTTTATTTCAGATCTAATAGGTGAACAAGTCATTGGATCAATGATTTCAAATAACCATTACTGTCACTATCATTTGACCACTCCACTGGAAATCAACCACATCTCCTGGGAAAAGAGTAGAATGAATAAGCCCACTGTATGTGTATGATAAAATGGACCTCTGGAGGAAAATGTTTGGGATCATCACTAATGTTCATCTATCATCTTAAAAGCTCACTGAATCATATTAGGCTTTTACTTTTTATGTTTAACCTGAATGTTAAGAATATGAGCAAAATCTGTTATATTTGTGTTTGGAATACATAGAAATATGTTATAATTATCTTGTTATGCTAACCTATAGGTTATGTGCTTCTCTTGGATGTACCAATTTCATAGCAGATCTTACAAGTCACACACCAGCCACTCCTACTCAGAGATTTATTTCTTCTTTTTCCGTATTTTTCTAGCCTTCGTCACTTTCATCACCTTCTGGCTTTCCTTGTGGCTTTATTTGGCTATTATGAGGGAAAACACAGTATACCTGGTGGTTAAGGGCACGGGCTTTAGAGAACTAGATTCGAACCCTGGCTCTCTATGCTCCGTGTGATTTAGGGCATGTCTTATAATCAGTCTGGACATAAGTATCTTCATTTATGAAATTAGGATGATATCCACCTTGCAGGTATGTTGCAAAAATTCTTATGGGGAAATGTATAAAGAGCTTAACACAGTGCCAGAATTACTGTTATTATTAGCATTTTTATTACACTTTGCCAAGAGCCAAACAGACAACTTTCTGGCCCAAATCTTGCAGTAAAAAAGAAGAGTAAGTCATTAGCAGAGAACTGCCAGGACTGGAAGCTATGAACCATTCTTTTTTTTTTTTTTTTTTTTTTTTCAATTTTTATTTATTTATGATAGTCACAGAGAGAGAGAGAGAGAGAGAGAGGCAGAGACACAGGCCGAGGGAGAAGCAGGCTCCATGCACCGGGAGCCCAATGTGGGATTCGATCCCGGGTCTCCAGGATCGCGCCCTGGGCCAAAGGCAGGCGCCAAACCGCTGCGCCACCCAGGGATCCCTGAACCATTCTTTACACTGGTTATTGAGCATCCCCCTGTACTCCAAAGCATTGTGTAAGTCACTGGGAATATAGAGAAGCATATGGAATAGTCCAGCCTTGAAGAAGCTTACGGTCTTTTGGAGAAGAATTACCACATCTTTAAAAAAAAAAACAAGTGGTAATAAATAAATAGGGGAGAAGAGACAAACATCCCTTGCAGAAGAATTCCCAATCATTTATGTAGCTGCTCTGCCCTCAAGGAGGTTGCCTGTAACTCCCTACTGCCTTGAGTGTGGCCTGCACATTGTGACATCCTTCCAAGGAATACAGAATGGAAAGGGAGGATAATATAAAAGAGTAACTTTACAGTAGAGAAACCTGACAAACACCACCCCAGCCACATGACCAAGGTCAACGTCAACCGTAATAACTCATGTTGATAGGATATACATACCCTTAATATGATGTGATGAGAACGTTCCTTCACCTCTGTGGCCCTCTTCCAAAAACCATAATCCCAACCTAACGGTGAGAAAAACATCTGGCAAATCCCTACTGAGGGACATTGCACAAAATATCTGACCAGTACTCTTCAAAATTGTCAAAGTCAACAAAATAAGGAAAATCTGAAAAAGCGTCACAGCCATGAGGAGTCTAAGTAAATATTACATGCTGATTAAATGTAATGTGGTATCCTGGATAGGATCCTGGAATGGAAAATGGACATTAGGTAAAAACTAAGGAAATCTGAATAAAGTATGGGCTCTAATTAATTATAATGTGTCAGTATTGGTTCATTAACTGTGAGAACTATACCTACTAACATAAGATGTTACTAATAGGGAAAACTGGGCATGAGATAATAGGAACTCTCTGTATTACTGATTTTTCTGTAAACCTAAAACTGTTCTAAAATAAAAAGATTTTAAAAATCAGTACCAGGAGGGCGGCAGATGGTTGGTCTGTAGAGCATGTGACTCTTGATCTTAGAAGTGAGAGATCAAGCCCCACACTGGGCATGAAGCCTACTTTAAAAAGTAATAATGAAATATAAATAAATAAATATCACTACAAGGGAGCAAGTGGTAAGAAAGAATGTGATTGATTCATTCATTCAACAAACATTTCTTGAGTACCCATTATGTGCTAGATACTGTATTGGAACTAGGGGGACAGCACTCAAAGAGAGATCAAAGAGAGAAACATCTCTGATCTTGAGAAACTTACGTAGGAATTATACTGGACCTTATAGAACGAATTTATGTCCCCTGTCACAGCTTTCCTTGCTCAGCGGGGAAGTCTCAGTGACATTCTAGTGGCCAATGTGACCTCTATTACCTCTTGTTAAACAGGAGCACACGTGACCAGTCCATAGTTTAGCAGTGAGAGATGAATAGAAAGAGAACTTACTTTAGAAAGGTGGGTCCTGGGACAGCTGAAGGACAACTGGGAGCCAGCTGGCACAGTCAGTGTTTCCTAAGGCCTCCTAAATCCCAGAAAAATGGCATAGCCCTTGAAGCCAATATACACCCGGGGAACATTTGCCCAATCACAGAAAGTAGGCAGTGGAAAGTTCTTTCCAATCACTTGGTCTAATCCCCTTCACTTTATAGGAAAAGGAAACTGAATTCAGAAAAAGAAAGTGATTTTTAGTGGTCATAGGGCTATTTCTGAATCAACTTTTTTTTTCCTCCAGATTTTCGTTTAAATTCCAGTTAGTTAACATACAGTGTAATATTAGTTTCAGGTGTAGAATTTACTGTGAATCAACTCTTTGATTTTTATTCCTCAGAAGCTGTAGATATTTATTACATTGCTAGAAGTCATCAAAAGCCAAAAGACTAGATGTACATACTTGTTTAGTATTAGACGTGAACAAAAAACAATAAGGAAAACTAGATCTAGAAAAATCATCCATGTGATACAATAACACAGATGATGGGAGTTTTAAACTCATTGTGGTCTATAACCACAGAGACCATGGGATGCTGCAGGACAGACGTACACTTCCCTAAAGGGAACAAATTCACTTTAAGGTCACTGTAACCGACACAAAACCAAGTTACTATGTATTGCATTAGCTAAGTAAGTTTACAAGGGAAATAAGCCAGTATGGGGGTAGGACAGAACTGATACTCCTTTTTTAAAGATAAAAATTAAAGACCAAAAACAATAATATAAAAACTTCCAGTTAACCCTAGATTCATACTTAGGTAAAAAGAGAGCAGAGAGGGGACTGGTAAATTAAGAGTTTATCCATATAGGTAATGAGCCAAATTTAATCAGATAAACATACTATTTTTGGGAAACTCTTTTGAGCTGTTAGCAGCATCCTGAAGCCGAAAGATGCCACCTAGGGTTTTAGTTTTCGAGGTTGCTCACTCCCTTAATAAGTCTAGCCCATTCTGCACAAAGTTAGAAATGTGAACATAGACAGCATACTGGGAAAAAATTACTTTTGAAATTGAGTTTTCAAATCTTCTGTTAAGGATTGTTTTTAAACAAACTTCAGGCCAGAAGATGCTTCCATGTTTCATCCAGGAAACACAGTAGGCATATTTTTGATGGAATTTTAATGAAAGGATACTGAAAAAAAGAATGAGAAATTAGGGTAGCCCTGCTGGCTCAGCGGTTTAGCGTCGCCTTCAGTCCAGGGTGTGATCCTGGAGACCCGGAATCAAGTCCCACGTTGGGCTCCCTGCATGGAGCCTGCTTTTCCCTCTGCCTCTGTCTCTGCCTCTCTCTCTCTCTCTCTCTCTCTCTTTCATGAATAAATAAATAAAATCTTAGAAAAAAAAGAACATAAAAAAAAAGAACATAAAAAAGTTAAAAAAAAAGAATGAGAAACTAAAATTATTAGCTTAACTCTAACATGTAGCTAAGTATTATGTACACTGGGCAGCGCATTAGAATCACCACGGAGCTTAAAAAAGTTCTAATACCCTGGTCCCATCCCAGACCAATTACATAGTATCTCCGGGTGGGACTCAGGCTTCATTACTTTTTAAAGCCCCCCAGGCGATTCCATTGTGCAGCGCAGTTAGGAATCCACTGCTCTGCAGAAAGTTAGTCTAAATATTGAGTATCAAATAGCCTTAACTGAAGCAGGGCAAACTAACCAGGCATCTCAGGAGTACAATAACTGGAAATGTCACCCAACCGAATATAAAACTGTAATTTCTAATAATTAGACTTTTTAAGTCACACATACCCAGATTTCTTTGGCTTTCCCTCTCCAGATATTCCCAACACCGAGAAAACTACCTCTTAAGCTCAGATATTTTCCCCTCCTTACACTTAGCGTGAGCATGCGGTACAAAATAAGTGAGAATGAGAAATCTCATCCTCACTCCTTCACCCTCTCTGGTTGGCCTTTCACACCAGAAAATAAGCGAAGAATAACCTCTCTTAAATGTTTCAAAACAAAATGATTAAAATCATATCTTTGGGTAAACAACTATGAAACTCAATGAGGTATTTCCTTTATTTTTTAATAGACTCAGGGCCAAACATGGAAATAGCTGCATAGTTTTGAGTCTGCCAAATGGTTCAGTGAAATTACATCACGGGAGGGTTGTGCCCTGGAGGAGTTCTGAATAGCATGTGCCCCTCTGGCCATTTGGGCATCTGCCTGCTGAGCTGAGGAGTGGTAGCTTTTTTCCAGGATGTGAACTCTCCCTCATTATGTAGCATCATGACAATTTGCCCAGCTTAATTGGGAGGAGATCATCCAAAGCTGATTGAGGACACTCAATAAACAATAATGAAAAAGATAATTTTAATAATCCTGAAGGCTTGAAATTTCTCCCAAGAAAAATAGCAAAGGAGGTGGATAGATTACTGGGTTTCTAAGAAAAGGGCAACTCTCTACCATGGAAGAGATTAAATCTTTAAAGCAGCCATCAAAATAAGAATTAAAAAAAAAAAAAAAACCAAACCTCCCAGCCTACAAATGTGATTTAATTAGTCCCTTTCTGGGATCTCTGGGTGGCTCAGTGGTTGAGCATCTGCCTTTGGCCCAGGGTGTGATCCTGGAGTCCCAGGATTGAGTCCCACATTGGGCTCCCTGCATGGAGCCTGCTTCTCCCTCTGCCTGTGTCTCTGTGCCGCCCCCCCCCCCCCTCTGTGTCTCTCATGAATAAATAAAATCTTTTTAAAAAATTAGTCTCTTTCCCTCCAGAAGACATTCAAATAGTAAAGGGAATGAAATCAGCACTCCGCAGTTGCCTGGTGCAAATACTGACTCATTCCAGATGGAGAAAATAGTTGTAAAACCACTACAATATTTGGTTTCCAGGTGGTGGTGGTGTTTCTTTCCTAAAACAAAATGTGTGAGAATACTACTAAGCAATAAAAAGGAAGAACACACACATGCTACAACATGGATAGACCTCAAAAACATTATGCTCAGTAAAAGAAGCCATATTATTCCATTTATATAAAATGCCCACGGGGCACCTGGGTGGCTCAGTTGGTTAAGCAGCTGCCTTCCACTCAGGTCATGATCCCAAGGCTCGGGGTTTGAGCCCCACATCAGGCTCCCTCTAGCCTTCCCCTTGCTTGTTCTCTCTCAAAGAAATAAATAAAAATCATTTAAAAATACAGAAAATGTCCATAAAGGCAAATGTGTAGACAGGAAGCAAATCAGTGTTGCTTAGGGCTGAGGGTGGCGAAAGGGAATTGACTGTTAATGATGAGAAGGGATCCTTTTAGGAGAAATAGAAATGTTCTAAAACTGGATTGTGGAAATGGTTGCACAACTCTGTAAACTCGCGGGAAAACATGCATTTTAGATTGAAAAGGGGTGGATTTTACGGTATATACATTATTGGTTATTCTTTGGACCAAAGTAAAACGCTACTCTTTGGACTAAATAAAGCTGTTTGAAAAAACAAACCAAAACGGTATCTTGCCGCCTCCCCTGGGTCTGGAGGTGGTTCCTAGGCTGCCCCGGAGGTCACTTGTCTGTCACAGTCCCTGTGAACTCCGCTTTCTCCCATTTCCACCTGTTGAAGGTCACCAGGACGAGCGAGGCCGCAGGACCAATCTGAGGCTCCGCGCAGTCACCACAGCCCACAGGCCTGGGAACCCGGAGAGGCGCGGCAGGAGCCCTCGGGCCGGGGGCGGACGGGGCCAGCGCGGCGAGCCGCACCCGCTACAGGAAACGGAGCCCCGCGGGGGATCGCCGATTCCAGCCGACACCAAGTCGGAAGGCTGGGTCCCTAAGGCCGAAAGAACGGCGGATCAGTTGACAGCGTCTCTAAGGACACGGGGCGCGCGTCTGCCAACCCCAGGGTGCTTTTACCGCAGGAGCAGGAACTGCGCTCCCACGGGAGCTCGAAGTTGGGAACTTCGCTCCCGAGGCCGCGTGGACCCGCCCCCTCCTCGCCGCCCCGCCCCCTCCCCGCGCGGAGCTCGTGCGCTCGGCGCCGCCTTTATAGCGGCGGCGGGGTCCGCGCTCTCCGCACTCGGGCGCAGCCGGGCGGAGCCGACTCAGGTGCGCGCCCCTGGGCGTCCCGCGGGGGGCGAGCGGGTGCCGGACGCCTGCCTGTGCGAGGCTCTGCTCTCGTCGCAGCGGCTCTCGGCCGTGATCCGCTCCCCTGTCCCGGGCCGCGGCTGCACACCGATGCCGCGTTTGGCTCGACCTGCAGCCGGAGCGTCGCCTTCGGATAGGCGCCCTCTCCGGGGCAGCGGCCTCCGAGGCCACCTCTCCCCTCCGCCGCCCCTGGGTTTCCGGGGGTCCGGGCCCCGAGGGGGAGGGCGAGCGCAGGGAGGCGGGGACGAGGGGGCCCTCGGTTCCCGCGAGCCTCCCTCGCATGCTCCGTGTCTCGCAGGCCCTCGCAGCCCCTCGACCATGTCGGCAGCCTGGATCCCGGTCCTCGGCCTCGGTGGGTACGCGCCCCTCCCGACCCGCCCCCGCCGCACCGAGCGGGGTGGGGGCTGCAGCCAGCCTCGCGCTGTCCTCTTTCGCAGGTGTCTGTCTGCTGCTGCTGCTGCCGGAGCCTGCGGGCAGCGACGGAGCCGGTGAGTCGCGGGCTCCCGTGTCGGGCCAGCAGGACCGGGGCCGAGCGCGGGCGGGGCTGGGGGCGGCGGGCGGGAGCGCGCCCACGCCGAGCCCCGGGACTTGGCGGCGGGGCCCGCTCCGGAGGGCGCCCCGCTGGGAGCCGCTGCCCGGCGCACACCCCTCCGCACCCTCAGCGCGTCTGCTCCAGCTTAGCCACGTCTCCCACGCGAGGGGGCCCCGGTATCCGAGGGGGACGTTCTTCCCAAGACGCGGAGCAGGAAGCGTCCCCGAATCCACGGTCACATCGCGGGAGGCACCTGGCAAGCCGAGCATCGGCATCAAGATCAAGGCAGGGGAGTATCCTTGGGTCCCACCGACCGCGGTGTCAGGGAGAAGCCCCCCAGAACCCACTTCGGACTGACAGATTTGGAGCAGAAATAAGCAGGTTCAATTCGGATAAAAATGCTTCACTTCCAAGAGACTAACTTCCTTGTTTCCTGTCCTGCTGGAGTTGGGCTGTGCGACCTGGGGCGAATTAACCCCATGGTTTTAATTTATGCACCTGTAAAAGGGGTGATTGAGCGACATGACATTTTTGTTTGTTTGTTTGTTTGTTTACATGACATTTTGTAAAGTGAAACATCTTTTTACTGGCTTCCTTAAATTAAGATATAATTTTAAGGCCCTGCATTTAGAGGAAAACTGGTATAAATGGCCCTCCAAAAGGAAAGGATGGGACCTTGAAAGTTTCGTGCGTGTCTATGAAAATGTCTTTCATTGGGGCACCTGTGTGGTTCAGTCAGTTAAATGTCCAACTCTTGATCTCAGCTCAGGTCTTTTTTTTTTTTTTTTAATTTTATTTTATTCATGAGAGACACACAGAGAGAGGCAGAGACATAGACAAAGGGAGGCAGATGTTCAACTACTGAGCCACCCAGGTGTCCCTCAGCTCAGATCTTGATCTCAGGATGGTGAGTTCAAACCCTGCTTTGGGCTGCATGCCCAGTGTGGAGCCTACTTAAAAAAGAAAAAAAAAATGGAAAATGTTCCTCACAGGCTCAGCTCAGATTTAATATCTTTACCTTAGGCAACTGTGTCCAGTTTTTTTGTTTTGTTTTCTTGTTGTTTTTTCCAAATCCATTTATTAGTTCTTACTGTGCTGACAGCTGGCATCATTAATACTTTAACAAAACCACTTAAAATTAGCCAAATATCTAAGATAGTTACAGGTACAAAAGATATACAAGTGAAAACCATTTAAAAAGTAATAGATACCATAATTTGTATTTGACCATAACTCTATTGAGAAATGATTGTAAAATTAAAATCTTACAAAAACTGTACACCATATACGTTGAGTGATTTACATCTTAGAATATAAAGGCAGTCTTTCATTGTTACACATTTAGTGTCTCTGGTGGTTTGAGGAGAGAAACACCATGATACTTTGAACTTCTATGCTTTTCTCTTATTGACTGTTGTGCATGCTGTGGTGCTCTGAGGTAGGTCTGGTGAAGGTCCATGAGACATTATTATTATCAATTGCTCATTATTGCAATTGAGATTTTGTATTTCTAGAATGAATTAATAAATGGTGAATGACTAATATCATTTTCTAGTTCTATTTCTAATTATGTATTCCCAAACTGTTAAGAACTGAGAAAATTCTTCCAACAGGCTTTGTAGTGGTTGAGGACTAGATTAAATTGGACAACTGGTTTTTGGGTAGCTAAAATTTGGAATGGTGTGGAACCATACATACCTTAATATTCTTAAGAGGAAGTGTAGAAATTAGTAGGGAGATAAACCCCCAGTTCCCACCCCACTTTACTCCCCTCAAAATCCTAAGAATGTCATTACATGCCTTCCTTTCTCTTCAGTTCCCATTGCTATCACATGCTTTACCCGAGGACTGGACATCAGGAAAGAGAAAGCAGATGTCCTTTGCCCAGGAGGCTGCTCTCTTGAGGAATTCTCTGTGTTTGGGAACATAGTGTATGCGTCTGTATCAAGCATATGTGGTGCAGCTGTCCACAGGTAAGCTGAAACATGCCAAAGAGGAAGAAATCCAAGTGTGATGATATCCTTTCCCTTTTTAGCCAAATGGACATCCTCAGCTTCTTTCTTTTGATTCCAATATTGACCATAGAACATAGATACATTTTTAAGGTTTTTGTGGGTATCCTTGAAGCACCGGCTATACCAAGGAAGCTTTCTGACTAAAGGCAAATTTTATGACTTCTTGATAGCTAGATCCATGTGATTTTAGAAATTCCTAATCATGCAATATATTAGTGTTTTTACTGTGTGCTGGACATTGTTTTAACTTCCATGACAACCCTACAATTGTACAGAGTAGGTACAATTTTATTCAATTTTATAGTTGAGGAAATTGAACTCAGGAGTGTTGCCAACTATCTTGCCACTTTTAGCGAGTGCCAGAGCTGGAACTGAAAGCCCAGGTGTGCTTCCAGAGCCCATATTCATCACCCACTCTGCTATCTTGCAAGACTTTTTTTTTTTTTTCCAAAGATTTATTCATGAGAGACACACACAGAGAGGCAGAGATACAGGCAGAGGAAGATGCAGCCTCCCGGTGAGGAGCCTGATGTGGGACTTGATCCTAGGACCCCGGGATCAGGACCTGAGCCAAAGGCAGACACTCAACCACTGAGTCACCCAGGTGCCCAAGACTTTTCTTTAAAATGAAGTCCAAGGACATAAAAGTACCTTAGAAAACTAAGAAAATTATTTGGTGCTATTAACTCTGAATCTCTGAGCTGTAGGGAACAGGATCCTACAGGTATGTTCCTATCAACATTTAAGAAGTTTGACAGCACAAAACCATTTTTCCCAGGCAGGTTTTGTACCTGTGCAAGCAAGTTTTTAAAAAGGCTGGCAGCATCCTTATATATCTTCCCTGATGAACTATTTTCTTGATTAATCAGAACATGGTTCTATAAGTCAGGTACTCCTGAAAAAGTGTGGGTACAATATCAGTTGTTTTTCTGTGTTGCAGGGGAGTAATCAGCAACTCAGGGGGACCTGTGCGAATATACAGCCTACCAGGTCGAGAAAACTATTCCTCAGTAGTTGCCAATGGCATTCAGTCTCAGACACTTTCCAGATGGTCTGCTTCTTTCACAGTGACAAGTAGGTACAATTATATTATTCTTACTTTTGTGTAAATATTGCCTCACCACCCCCCCCCAAAAAAAAAAGTTTTATGCTTTTCTTAATCCAACCTCTTAGACTCTGATGGAAAAGCCTGCAATCAAGACTCAAAGGAATCAACTAAAGGTTACAGTCAGGGGACTGGACAGGCAAAGACTCATTTAAGCTAAACTTGGCTGAATGAGGGAAGAATAATCTTGCTGTTAGAAGATTGCAGGAGAAACTTGTGTTGTCTGGGGTGCCTGGGTGGCTCAGTCAGTTAAGCATCTGACTCTTAATTTCAGCTCCAGTCCTGGTCTCAGGATCCTGAGTTCAAGCCCCATGTTGGGCTCCATGCTGGGTGTGGAGCCTACTTTAAAAAAGAAAAAAAGAAAAACAAACAAACAAACTTGCATTGTCTGTAATCAGAATTCCCTGACTTTTACCACGTAACACTGAATCAAAAAACTGGTGAATGAAAATGAATGTGCATTCATTTTTGGTGATCCTTTTAAGATCTGATTTAATACATAAGAACCCATTTTGGTTCTTTGAAACTAGCATGAAGCAAGTACTCATGCAATTGCCATCACTCAATTCTATTTATCATCGATTACATTTATCATCCTAGAGACCCCTAAATTAGATTCATTATGCTTTGATGGTAAAGAAAGAAGAGGAAAAAAAATAGTCTTTTCTTTATTTTAACAGAAGGAAAAAGTGGTACCCAGGAAGCCACAGGACAAGCCGTGTCCACAGCACGTCCACCAACAGGTATGAAATATGGAAGTTATTTCCTGGTCACCTGGCACAGCATTTGGAAATTAAAAATAAATTTATTGATAGCCTTCAAAAGGAAACTGATGTTATACACAAAACAGGGGTGCCTGGGTGGCTCAGTCAGCTAAGCATGAACCTCAGCTCAGGTCACGATCTCAAGGTTCCCCCACCCCCCCACCCCCGTTGAGTTTGCACTCAGCAGGAAGCCTGCTTCTTCCTCTCCCTCTGCCCCTCCCCTGCTCATGCTCTCTCTCTCTCTCACTCTCTCTTTCGCTTTCTCAAATAAGATTTTATTTATTTATTTGAGAGAGAGAGAGAGAGAGAAGGAAAGCAGACTCCCTGCTGAGCAGAGAGCCCAACATGCGGCTTGATCTGAGGATCTCCAGATCACGACCTGAGCCAAAGTCAGAGGTTTAAGTGACTGAACCACCCAGGTGCCCTCAAATAAAATCTTTAAAAAAAATTTTAAAGCTGACAAAACAAATATCTTAAGTTTCCTAGTGTATTACATAGAGAAACATTTTATATTTCAAATTCCTTTCCTTTTTCTATTTTCAGTTACAAACTCTGCTCCCAGACATTCTCTTGAAGTGCTATTTCTGTCTGATTAAATAAATCCCATGCCTAGAAACTGAACAAAGTAAAACTGGAACCTCCTAGTTGCCATATGAAAAAAAGTAATTAGTGTGTGTCCATTTTAACATATAGCCAGGGATCTCCTTTCCTAAGATTGTGGCAGTTTTAAAGTCAAATAAATTAGGAACATTAGAATCTAACTCTAGTTTCCAGTCCTGCCTCAACTGTGGGTTTGAGATATCAAGTCCTGGATTAGTGGCATATCAAATATATAGGCCTACAACAGTTCTGACTTGTTTCTTTGCTGGGACATTGCTTCCCCATCCAGAAAATTGTGAGAAAAAAAATGTTTTTAGGAAATAAATTTTTTAAAAACAAGTATTTTAAAGAATGATACTCCTTTGTCATTAGCTTTTCCCCATGTGGACTTCTTGCTATGAAACTGTCTTCCTTTTACTAATGCCAAGGGCTTCCTTTGTTTCAGGTAAACGACTGAAGAAAACACCTGAGAAGAAAACTGGCAATAAAGGTAAGAGTCCATATATCCATTGAGGAAAATAACATTCTCTCCCCTTTCCTCCCTCCTCTTGTAACTGCTAACAGAAAGACTTGTTTGGGTATTTACAGACTGTAAAGCAGACATTGCATTTCTGATTGATGGAAGTTTCAATATTGGGCAGCGCCGATTTAATCTACAGAAGAATTTTGTTGGCAAAGTGGCTCTAATGTTGGGAATTGGAACAGAAGGACCACATGTGGGCCTTGTTCAAGCCAGGTACCAATCTTATTAAAGTGGGTGGAAACTTGATGATAAATGATCAATCCTTTTAGTGGATACATGCGTTTTAGTTCAATATACACATACTGAGTTGTGGACAGTCTGAGTTCCCATACTATAAATAAAGGATTTAAGATTGCCTAAGCAGACTAGGTAAGTCTAAGTGCTTCCTTTCTGGAATAAAAAGATTGAGAATTATATGCTATTTGAAGACCAGAAGGTAGACTAAAAGGTTTTGTTGCTCATACTAATTACCTCTGTACATACATTCTGCTCAATTCCCAATTCCTCTTTGCCAAAAAAACTAATAGGTCTATTCCTCCTCCCTATTCTGTCATTCTTTTAAACATTTCCCATAGTTCCTTGGAGATCTGAAGCTCAACCTCTTAAATTTTATTCATTTAAAAATAATGTTGATGGCTTTTAGGATTATAATATGCTCACTCTAGAAAGCTTGAAAAACATGTAGAGCACAAGAAAGAAAACCAATTTCCCAAATATGCCCCTCAGAGATAATCACTATAAAATGTTTTATAACCCCCTTTATTTTAAAAAATATTTTATTCATTTATTTGAGAGAGAGAGAGAGAGAGAGAATGACTGGAGGGAAGGTTGTAGGGAGAGGGAGAAGCAGACTCCCCACTAAGCAGGGAGACTGACATGGGGCTCAATTCCAAGACCCTGGGATCATGACTTGAGCTGAAGGCAGCTCTTAAGCCACTGATTAATCTTTTGTACCTGTGTGTATAATTGAAGTATAGTTGACACACAATGTTACATTAAATTCAGGTGTACAGCATAGTGATTCAACATTTCTATATGTTACTCTATGCTTACTGTAAGTGTAGCTACCATTTGTCTCCATAGGATGCTATTACATGCAAATGACTACATTCTTTATGCTGTATATTTTATTTCACAGCTGGAAGCCTGCAACTCCCACTCTTCCTCACCCATTTTGCCTGTCCCCTACCCTTCTACATATGTGTGTTGCTTTTTCAAAAGCTCCAACTAAAAAAATATCTCATGTCCTATTTTTTCATCCCTTAGTATTTTGAGCATTTTACCAGATGACAACTACTTTTCAAAAAATGATGTTTGGGGTGCCTGGGTGTCTCAGTCAGTTAAGCAACTGACTCTTGATTTCAGCTCAGGTCATGCATGATCTCAGAGTCGTGAGATCCAGCCCCATGTGGGCCCCGTGCTGGGTGTGGAGCCTACTTAAGATTCTCTCTCTCCCTGCCCCACCTCCCCTACCCAACTACTCACCCCCGCTCATGCACACACTCTTAAAAAAAAGTTTTATAATGTTCCTTTGCGTGATTATTTGCTTAACCATTGTTTTTTTTAACCATTACATATTACATTGTGATTAACATCCTTATGTCATCTTTGTGCCATCTTTGATTAGTTCATTAGACTAGATTCCTAAAAGTGAGATTTGTATCAAAAGGTTCTGACATTTTTAAGACTTCTGATACAAAGTTAAATTGCTTTCTAGAAAGCTGATCCAGTTTAAACTGCTATCAGCAGTGTGTGAGTGTAGCACCAGTATAACAAATATTAATGTCTATTTCATTTGTTCTTATTTTTTACAACTGGTTCTTAATTTAGATAGATTTTTTTGGTATGAGAATTTAACTTTGTTTTCTACATAATTTAACCATTTTCCCACACCTTTAAAACAAATGAGCTTCTTATTCCATTGATTTATCAATTTTATATACAAGTTTAGGCAAGTCAGTTTCCTTGATCTATAAGCCAATTTTACATATTTTCTACAATGCTTTGATAATTGTAGCTTTAGTGTCATTTTAACATCCCAGGGGGCAAATTCCCCTCAGTACCTTTCTTCTTAATTTTTTTTTCCTTGCACTTTGTATCCAATTCTTTTTCAAAACGAAAGCTACACTATCTTGTAGTCTCAAAGACAAGCTTCTCTATAAACTTCTTGGCTTATAGTTTTCATATTTTAGGAAAAACACCAAAATAAACTATATCAAGAGTTTATATTTAGGCAGAAAAACAGAACATATCATTAAGGATGCAAAAACAAGACTAAATCTCATCCACAATTTAGATAGTTGAAAAGTGACCATTAAAATGAAAAGGTTGGGCAGCCTCAGTGGCGCAGCGGTTTAGCACCACTTGCAGCCCACGGTGTGATCCTGGAGACCCTTGATCAAGTCCCACATCGGGCTCTCTGCATGGGGCCTGCTTCTCCCTCTGCCTGTATCTCTGCCTCTCATTCTCTGTGTTTCTATGAATAAATAAATAAAATCTTTAAAAAAATAAAAATAAAATAAAATGAAAAGGTTATCAACCCATAATATCTGATTTTGTGACCTAGCATTCCACCAGATATACAGAAATACAACCAGTGCTATACTTGTCCCTCAAAATTCTTGACTTCGTGGCAACTGATAATACTGAGATCTTAAAATGTTGCACTTAATGAAATACTGACTTATCTAAAAACTAAACACAACAAATGGTGCTTTAACTGTTTTTACTCAGCATGGTCTCTAAAGAACAGTGATAAAAATGAGCTGAAATCCTTTTACTATTAAAATGGAAAATCCCTGGGGCACCTGGGTGGCTCAGTGGTTGAGCATCTGCCTTTGGCTCCGGTTGTGATCCTGGGGTCCTGGAATCGAGTCCCACATCAGGCTCCTCCCAGGGAGCCTGCTTCTCTCTGTGCCTCTCTCTGTGTGTCTCTGATGACTAAATAAAATCTAAAATAAATAAACTCCCAGATCTTATAATATACATTAGGATTGATGTCAGTATCATTATAACAGAAATATTGTAATACTTCACAGTTTTATTTTCTTGTACCTTCTCAATTTTAAAATGTTAATCCCAGTGTCCTTGACATTGCCTCTCTTCTGACCAGAAACCTGATTATTTTATAGACCGACACTGTTGAGTACTTCCAGAGTCTCGCACTGGAACAGACCTAGCCTCACACCCAGCCTCCTTCCAACTCTCTGCTGCCCAACTCTGCAGATTTCCATGAAGTGGTGCTCTGGGCCAGGCCTGTTTTCAGGGGCACCATATAGTTTAGGCATGGACTCTGGAACCAGACAAACCTGAATATGAAGTGCAGCTATGTTTTGTTGGACAAGTTACCTAAATGTTCTGAGCCTCAGTTTCGTCATTTATGTAGTAAGGATAATAGTTTCTGCCTTGTGAAGTTATAATGAAATGATATATGTAATATGTATTTAGCATATTACCCAGAATAAAATAAACCCTCAAGGTAGCAATGGTTTTTGGTACATTTCTGCAAGAGGCCTTAAAATTCAAATGAGGAGGCAATACCTTAATTGACTGTATACTACAGAATTAAGAAACTTAGGCATTGTCTGATTTATAGATTTTTTTCTAAGGTATATAATGTTGCTTGTTTTAGCTTTCCAGTTCTCCCTAGGTAACATTTTTTCATTTTTCCACTTAGTGAACATCCCAAAATAGAATTTTACTTGAAAAACTTTACATCACCCAAAGATGTTTTGTTTGCCATAAAGGAAGTGGGTTTCAGAGGGGGTAATTCCAATACAGGTAAGTAGACTTTGGCATCTGGGATGTAATAGAGGAGAGGGTTATGAGTGATCAGACATGCAGAACAGCATTAGGCTATTTTATATAAGCAGATGTGAAACTCTTCCTCCTGACACTGAAATCTTGACTAGGTTTGTACTTGATCATCTAAGATACTCAATTTATAATGGAAAATATACCAAAGTGCTCATTAATAGTGCTGTTTAAAACACAAAAAAAGAATTGTGCTTTATTATCCTTATATTGGGTAGGACAGATAGCCGCTTTAGAGAAGGCCCTGTTCAGCATGTTAAAAAGAAGCAAAGATCAACAGACTGATTTAATAAATGCAGAAAGAGCTAGAGTAGCACTATAGACCCTCTGAAGGGACATTTCTTGTTCTGAGTCTTTAGTGGTACTAGTCAGTCATTAAGGGGATAGATAGCAAAAGTACAGTAGTGGGAGTCAGTTGTGTTTCTGACTGATGATTGATGTACGGTAAGGAAACATAAGGCTTCTGGGAGGTGATGGGGGAAGTAATGTGGGTTGTGAAGCCAAAAAAAAAAAAAAAAAAAAGCCTCATGGATAAACTTTCCCATCTATTAGAGAACTAAGTTCTATGTAAGTTAAATTCTTAAACTTTTGGTGGCTTCAAGTTGGTACGGGGAAATAGAGATATCATTTGAACAGTGGTGCTGTTCCAGCTTACTTCTTTTTCAAACCTAGGAAAAGCCTTGAAGCATACTGCCCAGAAATTCTTCACAGCCAACACTGGAGTAAGAAGAGGGATCCCCAAAGTGGTGGTGGTATTTATTGATGGCTGGCCTTCTGATGACATTGAGGAAGCAGGCATTGTGGCCAGAGAATTTGGTGTCAATGTATTTATAGTTTCTGTGGCCAAGCCTATCCCTGAGGAGCTGGGGATGGTTCAGGATGTTGCGTTTATTGACAAGGTAAGGAGGTGAAGGTGTCTTATGTTACAGTAGTGATTTAGTTTTGGGCCTCAAGGCATAGTGCTGACTGGCCCTTACCTGGATTAACTTTGAACAGTCAAGATAGAAACATTAAAAAAAAAAACTATAAAAACATTCTATAATTTTTAAGAAGAAATAATTTTATGTCTCACCCATAGGCTGTCTGTCGGAATAATGGCTTCTTCTCTTACCACATGCCTAATTGGTTTGGCACCACAAAATATGTAAAGCCTCTGGTACAGAAACTCTGCAGTCATGAGCAAATGATGTGCAGCAAGACCTGTTACAACTCAGTGAACATTGCCTTTCTAATTGATGGCTCTAGCAGTGTTGGAGACAGTAATTTTCACCTCATGCTTGAATTTGTTTCCAACATAGCCAAGACTTTTGAAATCTCAGACATTGGTGCCAAGATAGCTGCTGTACAGTTCACCTATGATCAGCGCACAGAATTCAGTTTCACTGATTATAGCACCAAAGAGAATGTCCTAGCTGTTATCAGAAACATTCGCTACATGAGTGGTGGAACAGCTACAGGTGATGCCATCTCCTTCACGGTTAGAAATGTGTTTGGTCCCGTGAGGGATAGCCCCAACAAGAACTTCCTGGTAATTGTCACAGATGGACAGTCCTATGATGATGTTCGAGGTCCTGCTGCTGCTGCACATGATGCAGGTAAGGTTCTTGTCCTTTGGGTAGGGAACGGAGGGGTTCTGTAAGTTTTGTAAATATAAACTTAGACATTTATTTTATTGAACAAACACATTATGGTATTGTTCAAAGAGCTTTACCCAGTATTAGCTGACTTGTCAAACCAGCCCTATGAATCTCATTATATGGACAAAGAAACAAATTTCCTCAAAACCACATAGCTAGCAAGTGGTGAGTATTCAAACCCAGGCAGTATGTATTATTGGGAGAATTGCCATGAGAATCATGTCATATGTCAAGGAAACATGTTACAAGTGCTTATGTTTGACTCAAACTTGGAATATGTCCCCCCAAAATCACAGTTTATCATAATTTACCATGAATCTATTTGATAATTAATCCTTTTTTTTAGTAGTTTTGAGTCTGGCATGAATTTTCTTAGATGATAAGGTCACCAGTAGACTTTAATTCTATTCCATCTAAATTTCCTTTTAACTTTTTCTTCTTGAGATAATAAAAACACACTCTGCTGTTGTAAAAGGGTATAAAGAGGTCTTCTTTCTCCCTTACCCCAACCTTAATATTACTTTTGGCAAAGCCCACTTTTTCCTGAAAATATTAGCATAATGTGTTGCTGAGATCAAATAGGGCAACAAAAAGCTAGCATTCCCTTTCCAGGGATGAAACCGAGTGATTGCAGTCCAATAATACCTAAAAAGCAAAACGCTAACTTGGGAGAGGGGAATTAACAGCCTTGCGTTTTTCTATACTCCTACATACGTTCTTTTCCCTATTTAGTTCCCAATGACTTCACCTTTTTCCTTTGATACTTATTAGCACGTTTTAATGCACTTACATACTTTTTTTTTCACTTATGTACTTTTATATAGGTGGAATACTGTCATTTAGCGGGTAGAGAACTGATACATGCCATTTAAGCTATACATTGGCTTATTTGTATACATCTGGGTTATTTTATACATCAGCAGCTAATCCAGATCAAAGACCTGTTTGCTATCATTCTTAAAAATGTAGCTTACAGGAGCACCTGGGAAGCTCAGTCGGTTAAGTCAGCAACTCTTGTTTTCGGCTCAGGTCATGATCTCAGTTATAGGATCAAGCCCCACAAGGGGCTGCGCGTTCCACGGGGAGTCTGCTTGAGGGTTTTTCTCCCTCTGCCCTTCTCCCCATTTGTGCATACACTGTGTCACTCGCTCTTGTAAATTTTTAAAAATATAATTGCTTACTGAACTAATTTTTGGTTAGCAGGCTTAGATTTATGCTGAATTAAATGAACTAGATTAACTCAAATATATCTTCCCTATGCAATTAGTTGAACTTCAGAGGGTTGGGGCACACCATTTTCATGAAAATTATCCTTTAGTGATCATGAGGTCAAAGTTAACAAAAGCCAGAATACAAGATAGGCTTACAGAGCTAGGCCCTAATTTTTTTTTTTAAGCCATAATTATATATTGGGTCTGAGCTAATGATTCTGAGCTTGAATTCAATCTACAAGTAAGGAAAACTGGGGAGAACTTTATTTCTGTTAGGGGAGAGGAGTATTGACTGGGTGATAAACCAGAAATTGTTTCAAGGAGCTTTTATATAAACTAAACCTGATTTATATCTTAAATATTCACAACTCTGAGCACTGAATACCACTAGAAGGGGGATGAAGTCTTAAATAGAAGAGAAACACTCTATAGGGAATTTCACCCAAAAGAAAAGATGGCAGAGTACATGAAGAATCTGCTAAAAAACTACCACACTTGGGATGACAAACCAATGCTTAGTTATCACCCTAACCAAAACATAGTCGAGTAAAAGCCTTCTTTCTATATAGCACATGGGAACGCAGATATTATGCCTCAGTGTATAACTAGGATAAATTATTCCAGCTTCACCTTTCTCTTTGACTGCTTTTATCACTAGATTTTTGCTTTGGGATTAGGGGTTAGACACTGACTGACTACTGGCAAATTTGCCAATATAACCTACACATCCAAATGGAAGAAGGTTCTCATTATTCACAGAAGCCTAGTTGCCATCCCTGACAATGCAATAGCCTTAGAAAACTTCCATTTATGTATCCCAAATTTTGTGCCATTCTTTCATGCAGTTACATTGTCTATAACTCCAGTAAAATGATTAACTGGAGGACAGGTAGCCCATTCTCAGGAAGTTTTCACCATTTCACTAAGAATGTTATTGTAGTTTATTTATGAGACACAGAGAGAGAGGCAGACATAGGCAGAGGGAGAAGCAGGCTCCCTCTGGGGAACCCAATGCAGGACTCTATCCCAGGACCCTGGGATCATGACCTGAGCCAAAGGCAGACACCCAACTACTGAGTCACCCAGGTGCCCCTATTGTAGTTTTTTAAAAATTTTATTTATTTATTTATGAGACACACACACACATAGAGAGAGAGAGAGAGAGAGAGAGAGAGGCAGAGACACAGCAGAGGGAGAAGCAGGCTCCATGCAGGAAGCCTGACGTGGGACTCGATCCTGGGTCTCCAGGATCACACCCTGGGCTGCAGGTGGCGCTAAGCCACTGAGCCACCCGGGCTGCCCATGTAGTTTTTTTTTTAAAGATGTTTTTCAGGGTATCAAAAACTTGCCAGTGATCATGTGATTCATCTGTTAATATGGTAAATTATATTTATATATGGCAAAGCTTGTTTTTGACCCAACTGTTTAGCCATTCTCATCTCAATGACTGTTAAAGCCTACCTAACCACTTGGTGGAGATTGTTTTTTGGACATTACAGAGTTTCCTCTACCATTATGAACTAATTCATGAAAAATATTTACACCTGATTTTATATAGAAGCTGGAACTTGATTTTACTTCACTTAAAAATATTTTCATTGTAGGTATCACCATCTTCTCTGTTGGTGTGGCTTGGGCACCTTTGGATGACCTGAAAGATATGGCCTCTAAACCAAAGGAGTCACATGCTTTCTTCACAAGGGAATTCACAGGATTAGAACCAATTGTTTCCGATGTCATCAGAGGCATTTGTAGAGATTTCTTGGAATCCCAGCAATAATGGTGACAATTTGGCAACTGAAAGAAAAAGTGCAAGAAGATAGAAAATGTCATTTTCTCATAATACCAAAATACTATATAGCATACTAGGATCAGATGCAAAACTCTTATATTAAAAATGCCAACAGCTATTTTAAGCAAATAAGCATTCATTTAAAGCTACAACCTTCTGACAATTTAGAATTGTTAAACACTCTGCCAAGGCTTCATAATCATGACCCTTAGAAACTCAGGAAAGAGGAGATATCATGCATCTAAATCTTAATAATTCTAAAATGCAAATTAAATGTAGAGATGCAAAATCCATAGTTCAATAAGACTATGATGCTCAGAACAAAAGCAACATTCCTTCTCTAATCATTCTGTATTAAATAGGGAAAATTAAATAGTTCTTTAATTCAGTTTAAATGTTAAATATTTTGCCCCAATAGATGTCTTAAAACATTGTTACTTAATATATTAAAAAAGTTATAATTATGAAATGGAAGGGAATTAAGTATCATTTCCTTTGTAGTGTATTTTCATAATAGCATAACTGATATATCACACTGAACAAGATAACAGGAATGCTTGGTATTTTTCTATTTATAACCTTAATTTTATATGTGTATAGATATATTTGGCTTATACTCTAAAAGTCATCCATGTGCTGAAAAGAAAGCTAAGTTGGTAAAATTTTACTTACTACTTGTAAACATTTGGCTCTGAGGAAAAACATTAAAGGTAGAACTGCAGGAAAAAATATTATAGTCTGACTTATTTAAGCAATAAAACTGTTAGTGACTATTATTCTAAGCTGCTTTACTTTTATTATTCCAAGTATCTATTGCTGGGACATGTGAAAAATCCTGTATTCACTATTTAATGCAGAAAGACCAATTCTGAATTTTTTCTTAAATTTATTCAGTTACTTATTGAATGTCTACTGTTCTAGGCATTCTACACAGCCATGACTAAGTTAAACAGCATGAGATGCTTTTGGTTAGTTCAACAAAAATGTTCTTTAATATTATTTAACATGATTAAATATGCTTGTTAGTTCTTGAAAAGGGAACTCCCTTAATATAACTAACTATTGTTACCTCACCAAGAGCTTTCCCTTCAGATAGAGAGAAGAGGTATTGTTATCCCATCTGGCTTATCTTCTCTACAGAGAGGACCTTTCCTCTCCCACATCCACCTGTGCACACTGTCTCCCTTCACATATACACTGATCCTATCTGAAACAATTTACAAGTTGATCTTAAAAAGGTGTTAACTGATTTAGAATTAACACGTGTACTCCACTAAACTTTTTTTTAAAGATTTTATTTATTAATGAGAGACCAGAGAGAGAGAGGTAGAGACACAGGGAGAGGGAGAAGCAGGCTCCATGAAAGGAGTCCAATGTGGGACTTGATCCCTGGTCTCCAGGATCCCGCCCTGGGCTGAAGGCAGTACTAAACCACTGAACCACCTGGGCTGCCCTCCATTAAATCTTTTGAGTCTAACAAACAATTTTACAGGCTGTGTAAAACAAATGGAAGGGCCATATATTGGAAAGGCCGAAATGGTCTTTAACACAACATAAAAATTTGACAAAATGGGGTATGGGAAGACAATAAACTGGGGCCCAAATAAGAATGATTCATGTCACAAGAAGAATTTTCATTAAGCAAAAATGGGCTTAACGTTTTCCCTCAATAAACAGATCACAAATTCTTAGCTGAGAATGCCACTCCCTGAAAAATTAGTTCAAGATTAAGGAAATTTTAATTAATGAAAAACTAAGCTTAAATGAAAACCCAGCCTCCAAACATCAAAAGCATTTTTAAAGGAGGTAATTTCATAAAGGACAAAGTCCTGAGGCATCTGAGGAACCAGGGAGACTACCACTCTGATTGACTTAAAGAGCACTAGGAGCAGAAACGACCACTTTATTAAGTTACCATCAATTATTTTGTGTAAGTAAATAAGATAAAGTATTACCAAAAATGAATAAAAGAGGATTTTTAAAAAGATGTATTTGTATTACAATCCAACTTTAGCAGGCATGCCTAAATTTCAAATATGCTAGGCTATTTATAACACTTAATGTGTTAAATAAGATGCTCCTCGTTAGTGGTATCAACTTAAATTGATATGTGAGAAGAGTACATGAAAATAAAGTATGAAAAAGAATGATTAAATATTGATAAAGTCATATTAAAGTTTGTATATAAAAATATTCTTAAACTTTACAAACCACCATTTCATAATTAAATGAATCTACATAATTCCTCATTAAGTCACAAATGGGAGCATGCAAAATGAGACTTGGTTTTTGCATCCTGTAGTCTCTTCCAAATGCTTAACAGAGAAAAATACAACCAAAGAGAAAAATAAACATATATACTAATTTTTATTCATTTCAGTTTTAATACATCCCAAGAGGTGAACGTGTATGTACTGCAATGATGATAATCACATTTCAGTTAAACAGTAATGCACTGGTTTTGAATAGCTGCCAGAAACCACATTAGCTTTGGAAAAAACTGTTATTTCCAAAACCAAGAAGAAAATATGCCTCTTATTTTGTTCATTAAGTTGAAGTTTCAGAAAACAAAAAAATCTACTTTAAGGAAACTTCTGAAAAATTTTAGTGTTTCACCAGCAATGACTAAAATTGACACTAGGATTTTTATGGTAGAAGACACAATTTCTCAATGTATACACAATGTAATTATTTTTTGCAGTAGGCAAACAGAATTCTGTCATGTAAATTTTTTAATGTTAACTTCTAATTCCATTTGAAATATTCTTCAAAGAAAAAGGATATTACCTTGTTGAAGGAAAAAGTTTCAAGATACTAATACCTAATATCATTTATATAGACAGCTTTTAATTAATGAGTAATCCAGTTTATTCTCTGCTTTGCTTTTTTGTGGAAACAGGTATGGCTAGATAGGAATGACAACACTATTAACTGAAATCCAGATTTAATAAAGTAATAGAATGTTTAAGGAAACAATTTAAAACTGGATCTCCGCTTTTTCTTTTCTTTTCTTTTTTTTTTTTTTTGGTTACTGTGAATTATTTGATTTTAATAGAAGATTTTTTAAAATTCCCAAATGGGATGAAATACTTAGAAAGTCATTCTTACTAGTGTTGACTGTTCTAATCTTATTAAGAGTCTCAACAAGCAATACAAAGTTTAACAAAACAGCATAAAAATGAAGGACTCATTGAAAAATCATCTCCATTTCCTAGTTTAATGATGGAGAGCAAAGTATTGCACTTTATTATTCAACACAAAATAATGTAGCCAACAGTAACATACAGGTACACAATTTAATATTTATTATATGCATTTTATATACATTATTTTTCAACAGCTGTACGTTTGCTATGTGGTACAATCTTAAAAATTTGCTGATTCATAGTTTGTAAAACAAAAACCTTACAAAACTCATCAAAACTCGCAAACTGATCAGAAAAGTTTTTGGAAGACTAGAAAAAATACTTTATTGTCTTAATCATGCATTACACAAACAAAATCTTTAGTTACACCATAAAATTAAGCACATCTGAAAAAATAAAACAGGGATAACTAGTCCAAACACAGCAAATTTCTGTATCCTGATTCAACTATTTTTGTATCCTATTTGTAATGCAAATAAAATTTTACTCCAAATATTTTTAAACAAGATAGTTTTTGTTTGGAATCATGGTAAACCAAGTTATGCATCTGGGGGAAATCACCTTGATTTGTAACTTAAACTATAAAATATTCCATTTTTAGTCTATTTTAGACTATTCAAAGAGTCCCAAAATAGATATACAGGTTTCTTTAGCACATTAATAAAAGGATATAAAGACCAACAAAAAGTGAAATAAATAATAGGCTATTAGCAAGATGGATAATCCTTGATAAATAAACTTGTAAATACAGTAAGATGTACAAAATATCACATAGTGATAGGATGCCAAGATTAGTTCGTTTTTTTTCTTTTTAAAGAGTTCATTTGGAGTACTAAACCCCACTGTTTCATTTTAATACACTTAATAGTCCTTGGTTTATATGAAGACAATTATGTGATGATGAAGGTGATTTAGCATCTTTATGGAAGGACTTAGCTGAGCTGTATTAGGCAAAAGAAGGAAAAAGTGTGGTTACACGGCAGCGGGTCAGTGAGATCTCTGTGTTTTAGGGTTGTATAATGCAGAAAAACTTCAATACAATCTTGAGCACTGTTGTGACAGGCTAAATATATAAAAAGACTTATAAAAACTAGAATTTTATCCAAACATTTTGTGCAACTAATGCTAAAATATTTTAAGTTAAATTTTCTTTTTTTTTTAAAGCAAAATAAGTTTAAAAGGGAATCTGTGGCATTCAACTGATAAACAGAAAATCACTAAGAGATGAAAAAAAGCTACTCTTGGAGCTCACTTCCCCCCCAACAAGAGCACCACATTCCTAACCCTAAGGCAGCACACAGAGTCCAAAATAAAAGTCTTTTGTGTAAGATCAGACTCCACATTGGCTTAAAGATACCTAAAAAACAGACATACGCTCAGTTCATATCCAGTACAGGCCACAATTAATGGAGTCCTTTTTTATTTGTCCCACGAGATACAGTAATTACAATTAAATTAATGAGCCTGACATTAAGATGTGATTTCCATCAATTTATGCCTGCCTCGAATAGCCTTCACCAGGCAGATCACACGTAGTGTCATATCAGTAACCTTTCTGATGGCAGTGATGCAGACCCTCTTTCTGTTCAAGCAAATCTGTTGTTAAGATGTGAGTTTTTGTTGGTTCACACAAATACTTTGGCAAGGGCATCAGCCCCTGCACTGGCAATATATGCTTTTGATGGATGGAAAGCTACATCATAAATCGATTCATCTAATTTCTTCCTATGTGCTGTTATTTCTTGCACACATGTCTTGCTGTCCAAATTCCACAATCTAATAGAACAGTCATGGCCTGTAATAAAAGAACAAATAAAGTATATTATTGAGGAACAATTCTTTTAATAAAGCTTGTGGCAGTACAGAAGTTCAGACTTACTTCCAGACATCAGATAGATTCCATTAGGATCTACTGCTAAACTTGTAACAGCATCCAAATGAGCTACCATAGAATGGATCATTTTACCTAAACAAAACATAACAGAAGATAAAGTTTTCACAAACAGTTAATAACTTGTGAGATCAGAAACCATAATATAGCATCAACATAAAATAGACAATCACTACAGCAATATATTTTTTACTGTGGTAAAATACACATAACATAAAATTTACCATTTTAACCATTTGGGAAGGTATCATTCAGTGGCTTTTAGAACATTCGCAGTGATATGCAACCATCACCATTATCCAGTTCAGAACATTTTCATCACTGCAAAAGGAAACCCGTACCCATTAAGCAGTCACTCCCTATTTCTCCCCTCCCCCAAAGTCCCTGGTTCCCACTAATTTGCTTTCTTTCTCTTGTGATTTGGCCTATTCTGAATGTTTCATACAGTTGCAATCACACAATAACAAGTGGCTTTTTGTGTCTGCCTTCTATCACTTAAAGGTTCCAACGTTTGCCCAGTATACAGGCATACCTTGTTTTATTGCACTTCACAGATATTGCCGTTTTTTACCAACTGAAGATCTATGGCAACCCTGTGTTGAACAAATCTATTGGTGCCATTTTCCAATAGCACTTGCTCACTTTGTGTCTCTGTCACGTTCTGGCAATTCTTGCAAAATTGCAAACCTTTTCAATTTTATTTTATTTGTTATAGTGATCTGGGATGACTGCTTCCAAATTGGTGAAAGCTCAGCAATGGTTAGCATTTTTTTGCAATAAGTATTCTTTAATTAAGGTATGTACATTGTTTTTTTAGATATAACGCTACTGCACACTTAGTAGACAACAATATGGTGTAAACATGACTTTTATATGCACTGAGAAACCAAAATTCATTTGACTCACTTTAAATGCCAAATGAGCTTTACTGCAGTGGTATGAAACTGAACCCACAGAGGTACGCCTGTAATAATTTTTTAAAGAGAATTTTAATTCTAATGCAGAACTTTCCCAGTTATTCCTAAAAAAAAGACATCTGTGTGACATGAATCTGACAGTACCTGGTAGACAGTGGAAAGCATAATGACTGTATGGTTACATCAAAGGCTTAAGATTTATAGTTGGAACTAAACTTAAAACAGAAAAAAATCTTTCTCATTAGGATGTAAAGATTATACAGGATTATTGATAAATAAATCACTAGAGGATATAACCCTAGCTAAAGATTCTACTATAATTAAATTCATTTACCCTTTGAAATCTCAATCATTTTATACATTAGAAACAAGAAAGAGGGGCAGCGCCACTGGCCCAGCGGTTTAGCACCGCCTTCGGCCTGGGGTATGATCCTGGGGACCCGGATCGAGTCCCACGTCGGGCTCCCTGCATGGAGCCTGCTTCTCCCTCTGCCTGTGTCTCTGCCTCTCTCTCTGTGTGTCTTTCATGAATAAATAAATAAAATCTTTAAAAAAAAAAAAAAAAGAAAGAGGAGAGGGGTGAGAAATTATTCTGGATTTCCCCATACAGTAGCAAAAATGCTACAATGGAAAATGGGATTTAATGGATATCTTCACTGAAGATTTGGGAAGAAAATGGGATTCAATGGCAAGTTAAAATTTAAAAACAAGTTATGAATACAAAGTTGTGTTGCATAAGTACCTTGGGGACAAGAGGATTAGCCTCTGCACTGGCAATATATGCCTTTGATGGCTGGAAAGCAGTATCAAAAATTGATTCATCCAAGAAGGAATAAAATAGCAAATACTGATATTTTAAAAATTTCCTCCCCTTTCACTCTGCAGAAGTCTTTATTACTCAAATACCTGAGCAGCTCCTGATGACAGACCTCCAGAATTCTAGTCCCAATCATCATTTTTGGTCCCCTAATGACATTCCACACTGGGACATGAAATAGATCTACTTTCATTACTATAGCTCCTGGACTGAATATAAAACCACAACATAATTAAATGTGCAAAAAGTTATTCTGAAAAACATAAAAGGTTCTATCACTTTCTGGTAATACTAACATCATCAATTAAGTAGGAAATTAGTGTCTCAACATTCCAAATCACATTTGTCTGTTTCTCACTAATACTAATAACTAATTTTAGAGATTCTTCTCTGCTATCCTGAGATACAGTATAATCATTCAACATATGATCTTTTAACTGTTTAGCCCCACATAATTCATCAGGTCTAGAATCCATTTCTTGCAACATTCCTATTAAAACAAACAAAAAACAAAACAAAAAAAAACTCCCAAATACACAAGCATGAAATGGCAGAGCTCCAGGCCAATAATCTCAAATTATCAGAAGTTAAATACCAAGCATCATTAGCTTCCCTTAAAATGTCAAATCTATGGCAGTAAGTCTTAATTCACAAATCTAGTTCTAACTTCTCTCCTAAGAACGATCCTGTATCTTCTAAATTTAATATGTCTTAAAGCAAAGAATTCTTTCATCCAAACAAATCTACTCACAAAACTTCAGTCACAAAACTTCTGACACTTCCTTAGGATTTCTTCTTTGCCAACATATATTTGCAGCTTCGCACATTTAACCAATTTCACTTTGCCTCATGCCTCTACTACTACCTCTCCTCACTGACCAAAATTAATTCTCTCCTTCCATAATGGAGGAAAATAAATGATGTCACCTGTTTTCCCTTTTCTGGCACCTTAAGCACCTTTGATTTGGGTAATCATTACTGTGAGCCTCTATGAAATGGGGAAGAAAAAGCTATTTTTAAAAAATGTAGACTCTGGAAGCAAACTGCATGCAGCATGTGAATCCATCAACCCCATAATTTCTCTCTGCTGTGTAACAATGAACAAATTAGAAACTTCTCTTAAGCCTTTTATTTCAAGTGTAAAATGGAAATAATACCTTATCTACCTTATAGTTATAGAAGAACAAACATGTTACTTTATGTAAATCAAACAGAATGATGTCTCCACTTGAAGTAAGCAAGACACCACTAGAAATTAAATTCTAAGAGGACCATTTTGTTTTGTTCACGAAGCACTGAAAATTCTGCCAAGGATATGGCAGACACTCAATAAATTGTACTGAATGAATGAGCCCACAATGATTTCAGGATCTTCAGTCTCCAACTCCCCCATATCCTTAACTTGTACACCTCCCAAACTCACTATCACTAAGCTAAGTTCCTCAGAGGCACAGTATATGCAACTCAAATGTCTATCTCTACCACAATTTTAAAAATCATGAACCCTTAATATCTCTCTACAACAAACATTAGAAAGTGAAATTATAAATTATTTAAAGTCAAAGATCTCCTAGGTAATGCAATTTACATAATCTTTCTAAACCAATTTTACAAACCCCCACTCAAATATTGTAAATAGTTTTCACAGTACACAGCATAAACAGAAATCCATTATTCTTAGCCTGGCTCTGAAAAGTCCCTAATAGTTTCTCTTCTCCAAACTTACCTCTTCAGCTTTACCTATAAGAAACTTCTATTCCAGCCCAAGTTCCTATCACCATGCTGCCTCTGTTCAAAATAGGCCCTTATCTGGAATTTCCTACTACCTTCTTCACTTAAAAAAACAACACAAAACTTACCATTTCTTCAAAGCAAAGATCAAACCCTCACTATGAAGACTCCTTTATCTAGCATGGCTCATCTTACTGCATGTATGAATGTACACATGTGCATACACACAGAGACACACGTTCTATTTTCCTCAAACAAGTGCCATGCAGAATACAAAACCTAAAAATATTTTTTGTTCAAATCTAAGAATTCATTGAATCTATCCAGAGTATTAATTTCTATGTTTCAGATGAAAATAATTCAATAAACATACCAGTCATTTGATAGAATATTCCATTAAAAATTTAGCTGTAAACAACAGAAAATATTCTAGTTTACCACATTTAAATGAGTTACCAATTTTCAGGGAAAAAAATTCTCTGGAAACAGTATACCTGAATGCAATTTACAGTTTAATTTCACACAATGTTGTGCGTAGTGAAACAGGATTTAGAAAGAATTTTTCTATTGTTAAGAGTCTATTGCTGGGGCACCTGGGTGGCTCAATGGTTGTTGAGGGTCTGCCTTTGGGCTCAGGTCATGATCCCGGAATCCTGGGATCAAGTCCCACATCAAGCTCCCTGCAGGGAAGTCTGCTTCTCCCTCTGCCTATGTCTCGGCCTCTCTCTGTGTCTCTCATGAATAAATTTTGCTGTTAATATAGCTACTAAAATTTCTGACCTTCCTGCTACAAACGTAAATGTAAATCTTCAATAGTTAACCTTAAAAGAATCTCAGAAATACAGTAAAGGAAATTATCTGAAAAAAAAATTTTTTTAAATGATTCTCAACTTGTTCTACTGAATTACAAGGAATCTGTCCATTAAAGTGTTATTTGAACACAGGGATTTATTTTAAGACTCTAGAGATTAATAATTATAACCACATCCTATATAACCTTCAAAGAGAAATCTGTAGAGGGGCACCTGGCAGGCTCAGTCGACAGAGCATCTTATTCTTGATTTTAGGATCATGGAGCCTACTTGAATGAATCAATGAATGAATGACATTTCAAAAAGATCTATAGTTTTGATTTGTCTTGCTTGATAATCTGTTGCCCTGCAATAATGTTGCAATTAACTTCTAAATTTCTTACTTGGAAGTCCTTTAATACCCGTTTTAGCTTCTTAAAGAAGCCTAACTGAGCACAAACAGTATTTTATGTGGTATTCTACTAACAGATGAAACAGAGGTCATTAAAGAAACCACCCTACGGCCAAATTAAAATTTAATTTGACTTCTATATAACTGGTAAGTTTCCTCACAGAAGAACTAGAGGGAGAATAACAGTAAACAATTTCCAGATTTCATCATTTCATCTCCTGAGGAATAATTCTAAGAGTATATCTCTGAAATGCCAAACTCCAGGCCTTTCACAACAGAATATAAAAGAAAAAATTTCAAATGGATGGGTTTATATTTAACATGACATGGAGAAAATGTAATTGGTATTACAAAGTATTATATACACCTAAGGGGCAGAATTTAACATGGAAGTGTACCACATTAAGTAAAGCAGAAATCGGAGTTAAAATGGTGTACCTGGCAATTTTTAAGGCAAAAAGTTAGTATGTTTTACATAAAAAGAATAGCATTTTTGATCATCTTAAGTTTACAATATTATTAACTAAAAAGAAAGACAACCAACTTACCCGTTTTATTGTCAAAAAATTTGATGTGTCTATCTTCATGAGCAGTTATTGTAACAGGAAGTGTGGGATGACTTACTACTCTGTTAATGTGTTTATTGGATTGTAAACCTGAAAAATAAAGGAAAATAATGCACTAAAATTCAAATCTTCAGTTAAAATTTAGATGATGGCCTTTCTAGGCTTACCAAAAAATAAGAATCATTAAAATATTAACGCATTTGTGTAAAATAAAAATCTGGGAGATATAGTTTCTTAAAACATACATGTAAGCTATCATGTCCTATAATGATGGACATTATTATGGAGTACTAAGCTCAAATTTAAGAAAAATTAGAAATATTTTAATGCGGAATGTCAGTATAAGTGGTTTAGAATCTTAAAGATCCACAGTAATTATTACTTTAAATAAACAGCCCATGCAAAAGACATGAACAGAAAATTCAGAGGAAGACACAGACATGACCAACAAGCACATGAGAAAATGCTCCGCATCACTGGCCATCAGGGAAATACAAATCAAAACCACAATGAGATACCACCTCACACCAGTGAGAATGGGGAAAATTAACAAGGCAAAAACCACAAATGTTGGAGAGGATGTAGAGAACCCTCTTGCACTGTTGGTGGGAATGTGAACTGGTATAGCCACTCTGGAAAACTGTGTGGAGGTTCCTCAAAGAGTTAAAAATAGATCTGCCCTTTAAAAAAAAAAAAGAAAGAAAGAAAAAGAAAAAGACAAAAAAAAAAAAAAAAAAAAAAAAAGGTTCTGCCCTATGACCCAGCAATTGCACTGCTGGGGATTTACTCCAAAGATACAGATGCAGTGAAATGCTGAGACACCTGCACCCCAATGTTTATAGCAGCAATGTCCACAATAGCCAAACTGTGGAAGGAGCGTCGATGTCCATTGAAAGATGAATGGATAAAGAAGATGTGGTATATGTAGGGGATCCCTGGGTGGCTCAGCAGCTTAGTGCCTGCCTTTGGCCCAGGGCGCGATCCTGGAGTCCCAGGATCGAGTCCCGCGTCAGGCCCCTGGCATGGAGCCTGCTTCTCCCTCTGCCTGTGTCTCTGCCTCTTTTTCTCTCTCTCTATCATGAATAAATAAATAAATAAATCTTAAAAAAAAAAAAGAAGAAGAAGAAGATGTGGTATACGCATACAATGGAATATTACTCAGCCATTAGAAATGACAAATACCCACTATTTGCTTCGACGTGGAGGGACCTGGAGGGTATTATGCTGAGTGAAATAAGTCAATCAGAAAAGGACAAACATTATATGGTCTCATTCATTTGGGGAATATAAAAATTAGTGAAAGGGAATAAAGGGAAAGGAGAGAAAATGAGTGAAAAATATCAGTGAGGGTGACAAAACATGAGAGACACCTAACTCTGGGAAATGAACAAAGGGTAGTGGAAGGGGAAGTGGGCGGGGGTTTGGGGTGACTGGGTGATGGGAAATGAGGAGGGCACTTGGCGGGATGAGCACTTGGGTGTTATGCTATATGTTGGCAAATTGGAACTCCAATGAAAAAAATTAAAAATAAGTAAAATAATAAAAAATAAACAGCCCATGAATGAATAATAAGCATTTAATGAAAAAATTCACAAGAAAAATCACGTTTGCAAGGAACCACTCCCATCCAACCCACACTCAGAGAAAAACCACAAAGAACAGCAATACATGTTCTTAGGGACGAGACCTTTCTTTGCTACCAAGCTCTTAATTTCTTATTAGAGATGGGGGAAAAACAGAGAGGGATCAAAACTAATGAGAAAATAACATTATTAGATTTTAACTATCAGTCATTCCACATATATTTAAGAATTCTTAACTGAACTTAGACACACTACCCATGTAAGAAGGAGAAAGGGGCTAGAGTTGAAAAAATGCTGGGAAACACACTTCTTTAACTATAATTTGGTTTGAGATTTGACCATGAAACAATTTAAATGGTTTAAATAATTATAAAATGTTTTTTAAAGATTTTTATTTATTCATTCATGAGAGACAGAGAGAGAAAAAGAGAGAGAGACAGAGAGACAGAGACACAGGCAGAGGGAGAAACAGGCCCCATGCAGGGAGCCTGATGTGGGACTTAATTCTGGGTCTCCAGGGTCAGGCCCTGGGCTGAAGGCGGTGCTAAACTGCTGAGCCACCTGGGCTGCCATAAAATGATTTTTTAAAAGCAACTCCCCCCAAAAAAAACCCCCAAAAGTAAAATTAGACAAATGAATGTTAACTAGATATCCAACTGGGGTATAAGCAGACAAACAAAATGAATAATTTCAAGTGACTTTATTTTTTAAAAGATTTTATTTATATGACACAAAGAGAGAGCAAGCACAAGCAGGGGGAGAGGGAGAAGCAGGCTCCCTGCTCAGCAGGGAGTCCAACAAAAGGCTCAATTCCAACCAAGCCACACAGATGCCCCTTCAGTTGACTTTAAAGCACAGTAATTAGACTGTATCATCTCTAGTGGAATACATTGTGAATATGAAACTATTATCAGTAATCAAACTATTGGTGGTGGTGTTGGTTTTGTTATTCTGAGATGATTGTATCTGTACTGTGGAATAAATCAAGTAAGAGATGATGATGATTTTGCTGAGAATCAAGAGTTTCAGCATGATTAAGATGAGGTAAAAAGCAACGAGATAAATCTGAATTTTAACGGGAAATATTTGTATGAAATTATCAGTGTTTTTCTTTTCTTTTTTTAAAATGCATTTCTAGCTCTGTCCACTGAAAAAGCCTAAACCAATGAGCAACTCAAGAGCCATAAAAGCCATGAGGACCAATCCAAAAGCCTAAGTATACCTATATTGCAGTCTCTAAATGCCATTTTTCCACTCAAAGAAACCATGGCTTCTTAGAGAGATGCATGCTTTCAGTCTGGGGCACAAAATGAACAAGATGAACCCAAAACATCTTGCTACATCAGAAAGTAAGAAAGCTATTAATGACTACCAGAGTCATGTCAAAAGGGTTCAAGAGCCAACCTGAATACGCTCCCACTAGCCAAACATGAAACAATCTGAGGAATGATAAAGATAATATCTGCAATAGACTAAAACACATCTGATACATTTATATCTGAGATTAGGGATTATAATGGTAATAAAAACAACACCCAAAAGGCTCAATGAACATCTCTGGGTAAGGCTAGGAAACCACCTCATTTTGAAAACTGATAAAGTGGGGGAGGGTTCAATATTAATCTTTCTCTTCACTTATAATCACTAACTCCAGGGTAACCAGATTATTGATGAACAGTGTTCCTTTTTATAGAAATATTCTAGCTATTAAGTGGAGAAGGAATGAAAGAATTAGAAAATCATTTTTCAACAGAATTAATGGATGTGGGTAATGATCATCAAGACTTTACATAAGAAAACGATAAACCAAAAAAAAAAAAAAAAAAAGAAAACGATACACCAGACAATATTTACTCCTGATAAAAGCTCACAAGTTACTATAATGTAGTTTTGCCAAAAACTTTTAAAAACTTTATAATGAAGACAAAAACATTAAACCCAAATATGAATAAGTCTCTAGATCTATAACTTGTTTACAGGAAATAAAAAGAAAAGAGAAAGCACATTAAAATGATACCACAAGGATGCAACCAGCAACCAGGCTTATATTATTTTCTCTACTTTCACATGTATTTTCATTAAACCTTTTGAAAAGATAGATTTTATTTATTTATTTATTTATTTATTTATTTATTTATTTATTTAGAGAGCGCGTGTGCACGCATAAGTGGGTGGAGAGAAAGAAGAAAGGGAGAAACAGACTCCCCACTGAGCAGAGAGCCCTACTCAGGGCTCAATCTCAAGTCTCTGGGATCATGACCTGAAAGGCAGATGCTTAACCGACTGAGCCACCCAGGCGCCCCTGTATTTCCACTAAAACTTTAAAATTATTTCCTCTACTTTCACATTTATATTGCCCTACTCTCTATGATCCCCTAAACTCTCCAAGCTTTTAAGCATAATTTGAGAAAACTGCAAAAATAATGTAAAGGAATACAACTATAACACAGTTGAAGTTGTTTCATAAATTCATCATAAATTCAAATAGTCAAAATGTAAAACTTAAAAGATCACCCTCTATTGTGTAATAATCCTTTTTAAGTTTCAAGGAAACCTATGAAAACTTACCAGAATCTATCTGTGATGAAAGCATCACCAATGATTGTGATGTTTCTAAGTCATAAATTACTGTACTACCAGTGTTGAAAGAGGTCACCATATGAGCTGGATCACAGCCTATAAAGTCAACCGATGTAGGTATTCCATGCTCTGAAAAGAAGCCCGAAGAGATTCAATATAAAAACAATTTAGAAATCCCTGTTTGCTAATAAGAAAAAGGAACTCAAGTGTTTTTGAAATAATGTTCATAATGAAAAAGAGAGCAATTATGTTAGGGTAGTGAGATATAATAGGCAACTTCCGTTCAATTATTTTTAGTTGTTATAATATTCTATTTAATAGTAGAAGGAAATATAGTTGGAGATCTCAAAGTA
The DNA here is from genome assembly GCF_011100685.1 of Canis lupus familiaris. Lineage (NCBI taxonomy): Eukaryota > Metazoa > Chordata > Mammalia > Carnivora > Canidae > Canis > Canis lupus. The sequence goes on from NC_049229.1 coordinate 10,380,895, forward strand.
CTAAGGAGATATGTACAGAAGTCATTTGTTCTTTTATGCATTTTCTTCTAAGAAAAAAAAATCTAGGTGAGTCTTCTGGCTGACTTGCCATATTTATTTTTTACTGTAAAATGATAAATTAGCATTTTCACATCACTTTCTTGGGAGATTGCACTGGTTTGAGACTTATAGCCATATCGAGTAGCTCACACAAGTTGAATTTTTAGATCTCTGAAAATAAAGCTTGGAGTCTGGAATCTACCGATGCAGTACTATCCTACCATGTCCTGAGCAGCAATTTGTCTTCAATAGATTAAATTCAATTAGCCAGATCATGCACAACGAGGTGAAATCCAAAGTGTCAAACGATTAATTATCAAGATGAAGTAAAGGCAACAAATATTTAAATAAATTTTTACCTCAAAAGTTTGAGTAATTGAAAAATTAGCATTATCACTAAGGTATCTAAGAGATCTTACAAAAAGTAAACACATACTATTTATCTAAAATGCTTTAAGACAAAACATAATTTCTAATAAAAAGAAAAGGTCTGGTTTTTAAAAATAACTTAAAAATGACTCAGAAAACCTAATGCCAGCACATAAACATATATAAATAAAAGTTATCACAAAGCAAACTGCTTAAAGCTTTCTTTAACAGGAAAAGATTTGAAATTCTACATGTAACTCAGTTTGTACTTCCTACTTAGGGGTGCTGATTCAATGATTATAAGGCTAGACTTCTCATTCAGTGTGCTCATATGTATTAGGTATGCTTAAGACTGTGATCCCTTCAGTCTTTGAGTGCAGCCACCCAGAGCAAGTGGAGAGCCTCATGTTATTCCTATGAGCAGCCTCATTTGTCTACTTCACGATTACAAAGCTTTATTTTTTAAATAGGACATGTCCTGGAAAAAGTCAAATAGCACTGAGCTATACGATACACTTGCTTATAAGAAATGCTAAGAGTAAAAAGATTATCATGACAAGCTTTATGAAATTCTTTCAACGTGTCTCTTGGAGTAGCAAAGAAACAGTAATCATCTGCTTTGTCCTTTCTATCTTCCAAATTCTAAAAAAATTAGCGTTTTTTTTTTTTTATAGGGCAAAATTTACTTACCCTTGTCTCCATTGTAAGTGCAAATACATGGCAATTTTTCTTGTGGATTCCATAACCTAACAGTGCCATCTGCTGAACAAGACAGTAATTGATTTTTTATGCCACTATAAGCAAGACCCCAGACAGCATCTGTATGTGCAACTAAAGTGCCAGCTAGAACATTTGGCTCTGGGAAGAAACAACAAACAAACACAAATTAGCTAAAAGAAGTTGGAAAAAAATGTTTTGGATAAAGATAACTCACCATATAATTAAGTATAAAGACTACCCATAATGGTCATAAGAAGAACTGAAGTGGTCATCTTTAAATTGTGGAATTATGGGTTATTTTTTATCCCCACCATAATTCTTTCCTGTATTCTTGGAATTTTCTATAAAGAACATACACTTTCAAGAAACAGCTTTAATGAAATATAATTCCCGTATCACATAATTCACCAATTTAAAGTGTATAATTCGAGGGGGCACCTGGGTGGCTCAGCTGCCCAATGCCTAGCTTTGGCTCAGGTCATGATCTCAGGGACCTGGAATCAAGCCCCATGTTGGGCTCCACAGCAGGGAGTCTGCTTGTCCTTCTCCTTGTGCCCCTGTCTGCCCCCACTCTTGCTCGCCCTCTTTCTCTCTCAAACAAATAAAATCTTAAAAAAAAGAAAGTGTACAATTCAATGGCTTTTATTATACAATCGATTTGAGGACATTTCCATCACTTATTAGCCATTCCCACCCCCCACTGCCAATTCTTCCTGCTTTTCTGCAGCCCACATAACCACTAATCTACTTTGTTTCTCTAAGTTTGTCTATTCTGGACATTTCATACAACTGGCCTTTCGTGACTGGCATAATGTTTCCGAGGTTCATCCATGCTATAGCATGTCTCTCAGTACATGAGAGACATGCTATAACATTCTTTTTTTTTTTTTAAAGAATTTCTTCTAAATGCCAAATAATATCCATTGAATAGATATACTACATTTTACGTATCCATTTACCGTTTGATGGACATGGTGGCTAATAATAACACTGTGCACCATCTGGCCTACAATCCTGTTTCTTTAGAAAATTCCGACTTCCCACAACTATTTCTTATTATCTCCAGAATTTTCAGTTTCCAACTTCCCTTCTTCAGAATGATTATCTCTGATTATCGATTTCACTGAGAAAATACAGCAATGAAATTAAGAACCCCTCTCCTGTCTTTCCTCCACTCAATCTACTTACTAGTGTCTAGAGCCACCTTACTCCTTGCTTCCAGATAGAAGAACTGTCTACTTTCTTCTCAAATGATAATTCTATCAGGTAAATTCTGGATTCCATTCAACCTACTAACTTGCTTTCATGTTTATAGTTTCCCTACTATACAATAATTCTCCTTCTCCTTAGGATCATTACCACAGCAAACAAATATGCTCTAGAATCTACTGACTCAAATAAAAACCTTGTATCACCCTTCCAACAGATAGCAGAAGAGCATATTGAGTAAAATGCTTTTTTACCTTTCATTCACTCTCTAAATCAGTGTAACATGGTTTCTCATAGCATCACTACACCAAAATAACTTTTTTTCCACCAAAATAACTCTTGCTAAAATCACCAATGACAAACTTTCTTCTAACAAGTTTAATAAAATTTTTCTTTTCTTAGATTATTTATTTGAGAGAGTGAGAAAACAAAAGAGTAAGCATAGAGGAAGAGGGAGAGGCAGACTCCCTGCTGAGGAGAACCTGTTATGGGGCTCCTTCTCAGGACCCTGTGATCATGACCTGAGCCAAAGGCAGACACTTAACCGACTGAACCACTCAGGTTCCCCAAATTTTTCTTTCTTTGAACATTTCTTTTCTTGGTTATTCTCATCACATTGCTTTTCATCCAGAGTGTGCCTTGAAAAGTTGCCCACAGGTCCCTTCACCCTCTGCTCTGATCTTAGTCCCAGCATCCAACCTCTCGCTAAGACCCAGGTGACCTATTTGTCATATAAAAAAAAAAAAGGAACTTTGCTATCTATCCTCATATTAGACCTCTTAGCAAAATATGAAAGTGCAGATTGCTACCTTGTTCTCAAAATGTTTTTTTCTTTTGGCATGCTTCCATGATCCCACATTTTCCTGTACCTCCTCCTTCCTCACAGGCCACTCGTTCTCAGTTTTCTTTTTTTATAAGATTTTATTTACTTATTCATGAGAGACACACAGAGAGAGAGAGAGAGAGAGAGAGGCAGAGACACAGGCAGAGGAAGAAGCAGGCTCCACGCAAGGAGTCTGATAGGGAACTCGATCCCGGGACTTCAGGATTATGCCCTGGGCCGAAGGCAGGTGCTCAACCGCTGAGCCACCTTGGTCTCTCTCCTTCTCAGTTTTCTTTGCTGGCTCTCCTGCTCTAGTCACTCTCCCAATGTCAGAGTTCCTCCGTACTTGCCTTCCCTTTGTGCCCTGCACAACATAACTTCCCCTGTGTTATACAATCCATTCTCCTATCTTGATTATTAACTACTTGATAGTAGTAACCTGAACATGACTGAAATCTAAAGCCATCATCTTTAATCTTTTCACACCTGTTCTGCCCCCATTTCAATATGCTACCATTATATACCAACTGCTCATGTCAAAAAAATTCAGAAGTGGTGATAAAAATGTCCTGAATTAGTGGTGATGGATGCACAGTCCTGTGAATATAATAAAAACTACTGAACTGTATACATAAAAAAGGTGAATTTTGTCATGTGAATTATATCTTAATAAAGCTGTTTTACAAAGTAACAAAATTAAGAATCACTTACCCATCACTTTGTCCACTCAATCACTATCCACTTTATCACCAGATTCTGCCTATCCTATCTACTTCCCAGTGCATCCCAAATCCGTTTCTCTCCCAACCACTCTGCTACCAACTGCTTCACTGTCCTCATGACCATGGAAACATCACCTTTCACCTAGTCTACTAGACCCTTACACTACAACTTTACATTATAACATTATATTTGTATTCTTTTCTTCACTTTTCCCACCCCAATCTATTCTCCTTATAATAACCAGAGTCACCTTTTAAAATCCACCTTTACTGGTCACTTCCTGGCTTAAAATTCTTTATTAAAAGCTTCTTTTTTTTTTTTAAAATAATTTACTTATTTATTTATCTATTTATTTATCTGAGAGAAAGAGAGAGAGAGTGAGCGAGCGAGCAGGAGGAACAGAGGGAAAAAGAATCTCAAGCAGACTCTGTGCTTAGTGCAGAGATTGTCCCAGGCTCAGTCCCACGACACTGAGATCATAAACTGAGCCAAAACCAAGAGTCAGACACTCAAATGACTGAGCCACCAGGAACCCCTGAAGGTTTCCTTTCATCCTTTAGATTTTGTCTTAAATGTCACTGTTTTGGACTATATCTAAAGAGACTCTCTTTCATATTACTTTTATCTTCATACTGTTTATTACAATTTCTAACCACAGACTCCACTCCCTAGCTTTTTTAAATGTCTGTCTTTTCCATTAGACTGATTCTTATTTCCTGATGTACAGCCTAACACTATACTTGACAAATTTAGGCACCAAGTATGTCTTAAATAAAAAGACCAAAGAGCTCTTGAATTTATGTAAATGAACCATTAAGTAGACCACTGTTTATTCAACCATTCTATTTGTTTCTACTCTTTTCTGCTAAATATTTTAAGCTTAAAAAATTGTTCCTTGTATTAAATTTTATTCTCCTCTTTAAATAGTACTAAAATTAATTAATGTTCTAATTAATATCATTTGTTATTTTTGGACACAAAGTACCAATTCACAGGCTTAAATATTCCATGCCACAATACTGCTTAATTTTTATCTTTAATAAAGCAAATTAATAATAAATGAAAAACTAAGCAAGGAGACTAATACATTTTTAAACAACCTTATAATAATATTTTGTTAGCTCCATTCACTTAAAAAAGTATTTTAAACCTTTCACTTACCATATGTATCATATGGATCCACATTAGGGCTAGGCATATTCCACCACTGGATGGTTGCATCAATACCACCACTAAAACACTGTTCTCCATTAGAACTAATAGCTAATGACAAAACAGGACCACTATTACAGGAAAAGAGGGAAAAAATTACTTATAAAGCCTATGAAGAAACTCATTATCTGTATCTCCCCAACCTCTAAATTTATGTTGTTATCTAAAAACTGTTTAAAATAAAAATAACAAACATGTAAATTTGAACAGCACTGATTATACTCTCACTAATACAATTACTAATCAAATGAAGTATTACTCAACTAATGTCTTTTCTAATATAAACAAATATGAGAAAATTATAAGGTCTGAGGATTAATAATAATTAACAATAACTATAGTTGTTAATTTAAGTATAGATTCAATAAAACTTACATGTGGGCCCTAAATGTGTAGATAGGCTCTACATCTAAAGAGGCACTCCTAAAAGAGGAGAAAAGAAAGGTGGGGGAGGAAAAGGTAATTACATAACTGTAAATCACTGGCTGACATTCAAGAATCATTAAGTAAGATCAAATGAATGCATGCAAAAAATAGAACCATAAATAATAATAATTATGAGTAAATTTGGAAGGAAAAAAAGACAGGCTAGTATGAAAATACTTGCTTTTTGGCAGGAACTGTTTTTTGCAAGTTCCAAAGTTTCAGAGTATGGTCCTCAGAGGCAGTAACCAGCACAGGTTCTACAGGATGAAAAGCTAATGCCCGTACTCCATCGAAATGGCTACGTAGTGTATACTTGGGGTTCCATGTCTTTCGAAAGGCATCTTTATTGGCAGGCAACTAAAAAGAAAGAGTGCAATATTTAGTGGTAAAAGTAGTAAACTGATAGGCATGTGGAGTTTTGTGTGTTTTGGTGTGTTTAAAATATATATATTTAACTGCTTTGCTAAAATGTCCAGTGGAAATTTAATGTACCTTAAAAACTTTATAACAGATCTTTATCATTTAATAAATGATACTAAGAAGAATAACTTCAAATTAGCTTTCAAATACCTAGATCAAATGAAGAGTTCCTTAAACTGTTTTACCTAATCATCAGGCTAAACCCAAAGGTCCTATTAAACGTTAGATGAGAGCAACAAAAACTACCATGCTGCAATGCTTTACATGAAAACAGTAAGATTATATAAATGACTACCAAAAATCCAAGAGAACATTATTAATACAGTTGTCATTTAGTAAATTAGCATGTGAAATTTTTAAAGGAAGCAAATTAAGGTACTTTCCAAAAGTCTGAACTAAAGACACTTTAAGAATATTGTCATCCTATTTTCATTATTATTGCTGATATTGGTAAGAGGTTAATCTTTTTACCTTCATTTCTCCATCTGTAAAGATAGGCTGTGAAACCACTTCTAAAGTAGTCAAAAGTCTACTAGAATTTAGTTGTTCATATGCTTTGAAAATATTAATGAGAATAATCCAGCCCACCAAGGCTGATGTCTCTAAAAAGCATGCTAATATAGGTATAACATAAGTATAAAACGTAGAAAAAAATGAATGTTATAAAAGGGGAAAATTTGCTGAAAAACAGTAAATTCATTTAGACAAAATCTAAACAAGTATAGTTAACTCTCAATTGAGTGTTCATTGTCTATAAAAAATTTAATCCAAGACTAGTTTCGCCTCCAAACACTACTCTTCCCATCCAATCTCCATTCTTTCCCCCATCCCTCAAATGAAGGACTAAGTGAGTATTCAGGAAATGGCAAGCTAACTTTAATATTACCCTTAAAATAATAAAAGTTCAAAAATAAAACATAATTTTTAAGAAGTATCCTGAAGGCAAGTGATTCAGGTTACCTATTTTTCTCTTGTTGACATCAAAATATGGCTTAATTTGAGTAGATAATTGAGAGTTGACTACTCAAGATAGATATTTATCAACCAATATTATAAGGTAATCAATCATCCCAAACTTCTAGCTAATCCACCACAATACCTAAGAAAAATTTAAACACCACAAAGTAGTTACAAAAGAAAAACTACATGTCACTTCAAATCAACATATTGACACACTTAAACTTATCTTTTCCATGCACCTTGACATTAATTCTGTTTTATAAGTGTTTCCAAAAAAAAATAAGGAGCCTTCTATTAAATCATTAAAAAATTAAAAATAAAACTGCACTTACATCATAACTATAGTCTGCATCATTTGTTACCGTCAAGTCTGCAAGGTCTCCAAGGCCCAGTACACTTAACAAAACATCATCAGAACCCATAATAAATGACTTGCCTCCTCCAGATGGAAACGTTATTGGTTCAGCTATAAAGAACAAAACCGCTTCTTAAATGCTGAAAAATCATACAGTACAAGACAATATTGTGGGGGAAATGTAAGCACTTAACAGTTACAATATTAATATAATTAATTTTTATTTTCCCACTTCCCTCCTATTTCTTCCAACTCAAGAAATCCTATTACTGAGTAGTAATAAACAAATGTTTATTTGCTTATTTACAAACTGCAACATAATCTTCCACAAATCAAATATGCACTAAATATATTATTCCAGCATGGGAGGGGGGAGCCACAAAAGACTTTGGTCTATTTAAAACACTTATCACTTTGGTACAATTAGAACTATAGTATTTTTTTAATATTACAGGTTAAGTCCTTTTGCTCTATATTGTATTTGCTTGTAAGTGCTAGGTATTCTAGGCCCTGATAAAATTAATGTAAACATTCCAATGTAAATGGTTTCCCAGTTTATTGAAATAAGCCTTAAATTGTTCAGATTACTCCAATAACAACAATGTTCTAGGAAAAGGGCAGTTCTACAACCAACAATGTCAGCTTCCTTCCTGGAAAAGGTTAATCCATGTAATGTTTAAAATGCTTTCCAGTTTTCACGCTCTATGATTTATTATTTTAACTTGCCTTTTATTTACCATGACACTTCTAAAATAACTACTCTACATTGACTATACAACTTTCAATTAAATTTTTCACTTTGGCCAATTAAAGTCAAACTCTGCCATAATCAGAACTATACTATTATATATTTTGCTGCAAGTTATAGTACAAGCAATAATTCTCAGTATTATCGCACATATGCTTTGAAAGCAAAATTTTAATCTGATGATAAAAGTAGTACACAAGTCATTGCAATACAAAACAACTCAACATACCAAAAACATTTGAAATTCATGAGCAAATTTAAAAGGGAAACATAAAAACTCAAGCTAATTAATTTTGAAAAGTTCCTACAAAAAAATGATATAAACCTAATATAGTACAAAAAGACATAACAGATGTAATAAAATGTGTCAGTCATCACTAATACTACTGAAAATAAGTAAATAAGTATGTAAGACACAAGTCAACTTCTCCTAAATGTATACTATTGCAAAAGGAAACTTCATCTTTATTTAAAATATCTTATTTTATTATTCATCAAAGTAAGCTATATAGTTTGACTCAGAGTCCTCAATGACACTGCTAAAATAAGTTGTGAGTCAGCAAGCAACCTAGAGTATCAGACAGAAAATATACACGTATATGCTAGTAGGATTTAATCTTTCAAGGATTATGTTTATTTAATCTAAATCTATAGAATTGATCCTTCCTACCAATATCTAGTAAGCAGTTATTGGTAATACCAGAAGCTAAAAAAACTGTAAAATAGTTTAAAGTTATGTTTAAGAATAATTACATAAAATTCATTAGGTAATATTTTCTCAAAGTATTTTTAGCCACTACAAGGACAAATTTTTCTTTTAATCTTATAATTTGTAAATCAAGTTAGAACAAACTGCCACAATTCCTCCCACTCACAATTACACATTAACACAGATCTTGATAAAAGCCCAATAAATTACTTTTAACACAATAACAAATTATTTTGCATTATCATATAGTGATTTGCAGAAATATTTTTTTTTTTAAATTTATGATAGTCACAGAGAGAGAGAGAGAGAGGCAGAGACACAGGCAGAGGGAGAAGCAGGCTCCATGCACCAGGAGCCCGACGTAGGATTCGATCCCGGGTCTCCAGGATCGCGCCCTGGGCCAAAGGCAGGCGCCAAACCGCTGCGCCACCCAGGGATCCCTGCAGAAATATTTCTGATCAGCTTTTGCTAAACTTAGGGGCATGTGAAGGGAAGTGCCTGTATAATATTAACTACTTTTAACCATTTCTAATTAAGTATATTACTACATTTCTCCATCTCTCCCTATATACATATACTTATTTATATATAGTAAGCTATACTGCTCACTCAGTATTTATTATATACCTATGTGAAAAAAGTATTTTATGCTGTATTTCTCCTTTCCATAATCACCCATCACTGGGGCATACAGTAATCACAGTAAATATTCAATTTATTTTTCCCTGTATTTTTGCAGAGAGAATTAATTTCTATTCCATAAATTAATTTTATTTATATTAACTACCTGCAGCAAATGACTGCATAAACATAAAAAAAATCATTAGTAGTTTTTTATAAAGAAAATTATGATATTTTTTATTGGATAAAACCTAAGAGATTTCATCAAGCAATTCAAGAATGCTATTACTGTATTATCATTTCTTTTTTTTTGAAATCTTAGGGTCTACAAAATGGGATCATAGAGCAAGGTTGTTTTTTTTACTTCTGTAACTAATGCTCCTCTTTCTTTTTATGGACACAACTAAGGAAACTTATAGTTCCCATATCAAACTAACCCTTCTTCAATTTTATGAAACCTAAAGAACACAGATGATTTCACTAATGTCAATGGTGATATGGTAATATCTTAAATCTTTATTAAAAATACTGGTTGATAGGACACCTGGGTGGCTCTGTGGTTGAACATCTGCCTTTGGCTCAGGGCGTGATCCCAGGATCGAGTCCCACATTGGGCTCCCTGCGAGAAGCCTGCTTCTCCCTCTGCCTATGCCTCTGCCTCTCTCTCTCTCCTTGTGTCTCTCATGAATAAATACATAAATCTTTAAAAAAATAGTTTGGTTAAAAACAGACTTTTCTTTATAAAATGTATAGAAACAAAGTTGGAAACTGCCCCTGAAATAAGAGATTGTGAACTCTAATGTTCCCTTCTTAGCTCTAGGTCAAAGCTGAATTTGTATCTTTTTAAGTAACAAACACTTACTGAAGATTTACCCTTTAAAAAGTATAATAAAGCTCATGTTCATTGGCCTCCTCCTCCTTCCATTATTAAGCAACAGTTAGATCACTGACTTAAATTTTTTCTTTAGAAAGTACACATACAAGGGTGCCTAGGTGGCTGGCAGTTGAGTGTCCAACTCTTGGTTTTTGCTCAAGTCACGATCTCATGGGTCCTGGGAGGGAGGCCCAGGTCGGGCTCCATGCTCAGCAGGGATCTGCTTTCCCTTTGTTCCTCCCCCCACTCGTACACTCTCTTCCCCCACAAAATAAGTATATCTTTAACAAATAAAAAGTTTAAAAAAATAAGTACACATAAACACTCTCAGAGCTCTAAACTGATTTTTGTGTAGTGTGGGCCCTCACTGGCTTTTTCCATAGGTCAACAGTTTAACGCATTTAAAAGGGTCTCTCTCTGTTTCTACTACTATGCTTTAATTTGTAAAATCTACAGTTTACATCTATGTTAACTACAAAAACTTTAGCAAGCTTTCTAAGTATTATTTGGTAAAACAGACCAAATGCTAAAGAAGCTAAGCCACTACTAAATGCCTAAAATAATGGAGTTGGTATGTGAATTTTAGAAAAAAAACCTCCTAAAGTAAAACAGGAAAATAGGTTAATTAATAGTGGAAAAGAGATCTAGAGGAATCAACAGACTATTTAACTATTCCTGTTGTTTTTCATGTTTAATATATTTTGTCTTGGTTTTATTATTTTAGTGATTTTTACTTCAAATTTTGGTACAGATTATGATGAATACATGCAGAGACGACTGTAAGGGAAAATTGCAAAAGTTAATTTAACCTTAACTGTCAAATGTGCTACTTGAAAACTCTTTAAAAAGAAAGTATTCAAAAACACTTAACTGAGGCATCAGAAAAATTCTCTTACATAGCAAAAGCAGAAATAATGAAATAGTCTATACATCAAATTCTTAGATACTGAATTATCTTATACATACTCCTATATTATAATAAGCCTTTGGTAAGAATTCAGTCTCAATACTTAGAACTATAATTATCTAGATCTAGAATTAGAAGTTATTCAAGTATATCTACACATCTTCAGCTAAAATCAATTTTGGTAAAAATGCCTAAGTAGTATTTTTATTTCCTACACATTTCTAGTTTAGGTACATTAGAAAATTATCAAGTAGTATATACTGGGAACCAAGTCAAGGAATAATTCTGTTCCTTCATTCTAAAATAATTAAGCCTTTGTTCCATATATTTTTTAGAAATTACATGTAAGGTTCGAAGTATAATGTCTGGCATCTAGCTGTCTATTTAGTGTTTAGTGGTAGTTATTATCAGCCACTAAATTCAAGCAGTATGACACAATGACTAAATAGTTTCCCATATGTACTAAAGTCTTTATTTATTTATTTATTTATTTATTTATTTATTTATTTGAGATTTTATGCACTTACTCATGAGAGAAACACACAGAGAGAGAGAGAGAGAGAGAGAGACAGGCAGAGGAAGAAGCAGGCTCCATGCAGGGAGCCCGACGTGGGACTTGATCCCATGACTCCAGAATCACACCCTGTGCCGAAGGCAGGCGCTAAACCACTGAGCCACCCAGGGATCCCCTAAAGTCCTTTTTAAAATTACTGTTTTCCTGCTATTAGATCTGTAAGCTAAAGTTAGATTTCAGAAAGGTACTCTGAATTGACCTATGGTAGAAACAATTCCACTTAACATTAAAAACAAAAATAAAATATGTAGACATAAAAGCCCCAAATTCCAAAATCCCTAAGACAATTATATCAAGAGCTTACCCAAACCTTCTCTCTAAAGATAAAAGGCTAATCTTTAGCATGTTAAAATAGCAAATTTACAATATTAAGGAGACATGATTTTGTAATTAATGTCTTCTGCAGTATAAGTAAACACAGTACCTAAATTTTGTACCTTCCTCTGCCCTTGCACCTTCATAATCAGTCATTTTAGCAGAGGCTGACCTAGACTGATTAGAAGGAGTGGGTGCCTGGGTGGCTCAGCTGGCTAAGCATCCACTCTTGATTTTGCTCAGGTTATGATCTCAGGGTTGTGAGATCGAGCCACACACAATATGGAACCCGCTTAAAATTCTCTCTCTCCCTTCATCTCTTCTCCCACACCTCATTTAAAAAAAAAAAAAAAATCCTGAAGGGATGAGGAGCAATTTATCATCTCTCAGATAGCTATGATGTCACAGAGTTTTGTCCTGTTGACCCCTGTAAATTAATGCCAGCAGTAGAGGTTCATTCACCTGACTTGCTAACAGCCTTTAAAACTAATTTACTAACAAAACAGGCTATTTTTCAGAAGTTCTAATTATAAAAACTCAGATAAATATATCTTCAATTTTCCAAACCACCCCTCCAAAGATATCTTAAAAGATTTAAATACTTAATATATTCACAATTTCTGTGGAGAAATATATATTCACTACGTTTTATATCTATGTATAACATTGAGTCTTGTCACTAACCAAACTTTTGTAAGCTCACAGATACAAGTATCCTTAAAACAAAAGGAAATTCTGGTGCTTAAGATTAATGTTTAAGAATAAAACATTAACTTTTTCCAGTTTAATTCACTATCTTAAAAAGTAACAAGTACACATGATTTTTATATGAGAAGGGAGCAATTTGTTTCCCTATTTTTATGTGGATATTTTCTGCCACATTTACACAAATGTGTCATTAACAAAGCAATCCCAATTTTTCTTTTTCTTTCTTTTTTTTTTTACTTTTTCAAATTTGAAAAGCCTCATTTACCAATGAGTTCTCTGAGATTCTCATAATAGTCTAAAAAGTCAACACTGTCACAGGCCATAAATTTAAAGGCAGGATTTCAGCTGTTGCCTGGATAATTCAGGCCAAAATACACAAATCTCAAAAGCATCTGCAGTTAAGATCTCTTTAACTTTGAACTTCAGAAATGACAGAACTTCTCAGAAATGCTTTAAGTATCTCTATTTCTGTGTGGAAGTAGGAAATATGCCAAACAGCCTGAACTTTCTAAAATAATTATCATGGGGATTTATTTGAGGATTTGCTCCCTGACACTGTGTGACTGCAAACAAATTGTCCAAAAAATAAAAACTGTCTAACCATCAGTTAAATTCGACACGAAAGAAAAATGTTATCCTTACAAAATAGCTCTCTTTTGTAATTTTCCCACTTACAAATATCATCACCATTGATTTAGCTTCTATTCTTAAAATTCTGCAACTACATTTTAGCAATTCCTCTTCAACCTGTAGGGGCACCTGAAGGCTCTGATGGTTGATCAGGCAGCTCTTAATTTTGGCTCAGGTCATGATCTCGGGGTTGTGGGACTGAACCCCACATCTAGCTCCATGCTCATCAGATAGTCTGCTTGGCATTCTCTCCCTCCCTCTCCCTCTGTACCCCCCCATAACAAAAAATAAATATATTTTTTAATTTTTCAATTTTTAAAATGGGGACGGGACTGTTTTTAAAAAGAATTTTCCCTACTCACCCCCGCCAAATTCTCCTTTATTATTCTTCAGATTAATCTACTCTGTAGACTTTATTCTAATCTACGCTTTCACTCATCAATTACTTCCATAAATTCCTAATTAGTTTTCCTAACTCTCAGCTCCATTTATCTTCAATCAAATTGGAAAACCACAGCCACATTAACTTAAAATTATCACAATTATCACCCCTTATTCAGAAACAAAAAGTGGCCCCTTAACATTCTCTGGATCAAAGCTAACTAAAATCTTGTACTTTATCTTGCATGTGCTTCATGATCTGATCCTATTTTTCCTACCCAATCTCATCTTTTAATGCTCCACAACACAAATCTCTCTGATTTTAGAGTCAAAGCAGTTTCCTTATAACACACACACACTCTATCTTTAGCATGCACTTCAACTTATCAAGATCTACTTATTCCTTCAAACCAGTTCCAGCTCTCCTCTATGAAGCCTTTGTTGATCCTTTTCTGCTCATTCTTATTATACTTGTATGTACCAAAACATGACTTTATTATCTTACAGATAATTTCATGATAGCTAAATGCCAAAACTAATAAAGATAAGAAAAGGTTTTATTACACATGTGAAGTCATAATCTCCCTGAACACACAGACTAAGAAATATGGAAGGAAAGGAAATAACATGAAAGCTATTGTTGAAACTGAAGATCCCAAATTACGGAGTAACTGAAATTTTTTTTCACACTATAGCCAAACATTAGTCTTTGTGTGACAGATGTGCCAAGTTCAGTAGAAGATGTAAGAATCCTGTTTTAATTCTAGTTGCTCAAAAGCTACTAAAAGATTAAAGCAGGGGATCCCTGGGTGGCTCAGTGGTTAAGCTCCTGCCTTTGGCCCAGGACGTGATCCTGGAGTCCTGGGATAGAGTCCCACATCGGACTCCCTGTGCAGAGCCTGCTTCTCCCTCTGCCTGTGTTCTTTGCCTGCCTCTCTCTCTCTCTCTCTCATGAATAAATAAATAAAATCTTAAAAAAAAAGATTAAAGCAGATTTCATAACCAGATTTAAGTCTTATGTAGCCCCTAGTTCTTAGAATATCTTTCAACTACAAATTTAATGTCTTCATTCTCTATTTAGTGTTTATTTAATATAAATGTAATAAAATGCAATTTCAAATAAAACATCTGAAGCCTAATTAGTAGTAATAAGAAAACTGTAAGCATATTACTATAAAGAATATTACACATATTCAAAATATTCAAGGCTCTAAATGAAAACTCACTAAGCATTTATTAAATAAAATCTGATTCTTAATTATTGTTGGACTTCTAGAAAAAAATACTTTATCTAATTTAACAACAAGATTTTATTTTGGAGGTGAGGGGAGAGGCAGGAAGAGAATCCTAAGCAGACTCCATGTTCAGTGCAGAGCCTGACACGGCCCAGTCTCATGACTCTGAGATCATGACTGGAGCCAAAATCAAGGGTTGTATGCTTAATGGACTAAACCACCCAGGAGCTCCAAGAAAAACTTTTTTTCACTACTCTGAATATATGTCCTCCCTTTGTTAATCAAACCTCATTCTTTTTTTTTTTCTCCAAATTTCATATTCTAAAGCGAAAACAATTGTTAGGCAATCTGGAAAAGATAAGTTTATTTATTTATTTATTTATTTATTTAAAATTTATTTATTTACTTATTCATGATAGACATAGACGGGGGGGGGGGGGGGGGGGGGGAGTGCGATAGAGAGGGAGAGAGAGGCAGAGACCAGGCAGAGGGAGAAGCAGGCTCTATGCCAGGAGCCTGACATGGGACTCAATCCCGGGACTCCAGGATCATGCCCTGGGCCAAAGGCAGGCGCTAAACCGCTGAGGGATCTCAATAAGTTTATTTTAAAATAAGGATTTAGTTTGTATCATGCTTGCTAGATGTGTTCTACATTCTGACTACTGTTCTAATTAAATTAAGCGTTCACACGAAAACTATCGTCTTAAAAATAACATCACAATAATAATAAATAAAAACTAGTTCAGCTACAAAGTGATTCTATAGTTTTAAAAAGTGTACTGATTGAAAGAGTATCAATCTAATACTTTCTGACCCTTCTCAAAATGTCTAAGTTAATATTCAGGGGAGGAAAAAAAAATGAGCTGAAGAACTGAACTGTTTGCTTTAAAAGTGAAATCAGGGGCAGCTGAGTGGTTCAGTCAGTTAAGTGCCAGACTCTTATTCTCAGCTCATGCCTTGATCTCAGGGTCGTGAGTTCAAGCCCTGTGTTGGGGGAGTTCAAACCCCATATGCATCCATGCATACATAAGCTGTGAAAGTAAAGCATGAAATATAAAACCAACTGCATCCCTTTACTATGAGACAATTGCTTTTTGTCTTTGATTTGATGCAAGTGAGAAAATACTTAACTGTTTCATAGACTCTTCAAATTTATACTCTCCTAAACAGAAGCAGCTTAAATATCAAAGATATTTGGGGTGCCTGGGTGGTTCAGTGGGTTAAACATCTGACTCTTGATTTCAGTGCAGGTCACGATCTCAGGGTCATGAGATTGGCTAATAAGCCCAGAGTGGGGCTCAGCACTCAGCACAGAGTCTGCTTGAAATTCTTTCTCGCCCTCTGCCCCTCACCAGGCTCTTGCACGTGATTCTCTCTCGCTTGCTCTCTCAATTAAATAAATAAAATCTTAATAATATCCAAGATATTATACAGTGTGTGCCAAGTTGTTTTTAAAAGCCTACTAAAAGTTATTGCTAAAAAAAGATAATTTTTCCTTAAATGTCAGAATGTCCAATATGCAGATATTTGGACAAAAGTCACACTTGACAAAAATATTACATCTTCTGGTGATGGTTTGTCATCTTGGATCTGGAATAACAAGTGCCAAACATTAATATAAAATAAAAAAAAATAGAAACAATCCAGGGACACTCACTTTCAATTTATTTAAAAATACTGAAAAAGTTGAAAGACTTTCCTTTTCCAATGTATTGACAATCAACTTAAAGGATGCGCAGCAATTTTAGTAACACCAGTAAAGAAGGGAAATGACAATATTCTTCTATACATGGGGAAGACAGAAAAATTAGGACAAATGACAATTATGAGGAAAACTAAGATGAGTTCATTCACTAAGAATTAGAACTGTAAACATATATATTCTCAGAATGTGAATCTTTGAAATGGGAAAAGCTTATAAATCATCTGAAGATATTTAACAATCTAAATTTAATAAGCCTCAATATTAAAGGTAATAAGTAGCACAGGAGTAACAATAAGCCACAGAAGAGTATCTATCAAAAGAAAACATATTACAATCCATAATTTAAACTTTCCACGTTGAAAACCCAAAAAAGTCAAAAATCAAAGGAAGTCTTAAAAAAATTTTAACTCCTTTCCTCATATTCTAAATAAAGATTTCACATTTGAGATGGGATTTTTGTTACTGCTTTACACGTTTTTATTTAGGTATAAAATACAGCAAAATGGAGACCATCAAAAACTTTTTTAGAAAATTCCTACCAGACCAAAATTTTAACATAACAAGAAATATAGAACCTTCCCTTGACTCCCTTCCCCAATTACAGAACCCTCAGAAATTATTAAGAATAAAAGAAAACGGAGTTATAGGTCAGATAACTACTACATTTTTTAATTTCCTGATTTTCATCATTGTACTGTAGTCACTTGCTAAACCATTTAAGGAACAATACATCTACAACCTACTCATTTTCTGAACTGTCCAAAATATTAAATGTATATATTTACAGAGAGAGAAATAAATTAAGCAAATGTGGTCAAATGTTGACAACTAGGGAACCTGGGTGAAAATGACATGGAATGCTTTGTACTATTCTTGCAATAGTACTTTTCCTTAAGTATGAAATTACGTCCAAATATAAAGTTAAAAAGAAAAGGAAACAACATTTTTGAAGCCTGAGAACAAAGTAACTGCATCAAGTCTCTTTAGTTTCATGGTCTTTACTTATAGAAGTATTAATAAAGGATAGCTTCTAAATAAATGTCACTTAGTACAAAATTAATACTGAATTGTATCTACAATCCAAGGCAAAGGTCACATTTAAGTATTTTTCTTTTGCCTCAGGTGGAAAAAAAGAAGGAAGAAGTGAAGTAAACAAATTAGAAGACAACCAACAGTTTATTAGCTCTGGATTTCAGAATTCTTTCCATTTAAGAATCAAATCATGGTTGAGTTTTTACAAAATTAAAAAGCTGATACTCTCACCACTTTTTTCTTTCCATTAAAAAGAAAGGCATTTAGGTTGGATTACATCTACTGAATCTATATGATAAAATTAGCAAATAATTTTCTTCCAAGAATCTAGAAAAAAATCTGTAGAAAAGTGATTCAGTGGGTATAATTCATTCACATTTTGGAATAAAGAAATCAAAAGACTACAGTTTATGAATTATTCTATCTTGTACAAAACTATATTCTGATTAAAGTATCAGAATAAAACCCAAAAAAGACAGCTAATAAGAATAAGAAAATTCATGATTTATACTTTTCATGTAAAACTATATCTTTGCTAATTAATATGATGATTTACCTAAATTAAGACATTAGAAGTTATGATCCAACAACTTAAAAATACAATTTTTTATGTCCTTAAAGTTTTGTCTTCATATCAGGGAATCAGAGCCAACATGTTCATAGTGAATTTGATATATGTAACAGCAAAAGGGTTTTACTTAAATTTACAAAGCAAGTGCGAAAAGAAACACATTATGTCCCATTTCATTCCTGAGACATTTTGTTGGAAACCTCATCTTTATATATATAGGTAACCTTAAAGACACTGACATTGGTAGAAACAATCTAAAGGTCTAATTAACGGAGGCCAGGTTAAACCTACAAACTGCAAAACTATGTAACCATCAAAGTTATATCTTATTCAGGTGACAGTGAAACATTAAGAAAAAAGGAATTTAAAGTAACGGATATTTTTGTTAAAAAAATTAAAAATAAGGTTTATATATAAAGACAACACTTAAAAAAGATATATGTAAAATATTAATCCCTAAGTATTAAGACCATGGGTGTTTTTCACTTTTTGGTTCTATATAATACATTTCTTATACTGAGTAACAAGAATATATTATTTTTATGGTTATATAAACAAAGTCTCTTTCAAAAAACAGACATAAAACCAAAATTAAAACAATCTGGCTAAATAATACAGTACATATCTAGATAATGAAACAGTACTGAGACATGAGAGCCTCAGGCATGGCTCTGTGGGCCTCAGCTCCTAATTTATATAACAGCAATTCCTTTTTGTCCACCTCACAAAGCTCTCCAATCCTTATATTTAAAAACAAGGTAGTTTGGTTAAAAAAAAAAAACAAACCTGAAAACATGTTAAACAGAGGAATACTTATTGACATGAAATTATGTCTTCTTTGAAGTGTCAGTTTTTTCGTTATTTAGTTATTTAGATAGGCAAATAACAAAACTGTTCATACTAAGGTTCTATTTCTTAAAAGTTATTTAAAATTTTACAGGGGTTTTGAATTTTAGTTTCAGTTCATTTGCTTTAGTATTTCTTAAACAAGCGAGTATAACACTTTTTAGAAACATTTAAAACCTACAACTAAAAAAGACCTTAAATTGGCTTATATCTTCTTTTCTAAACCTCAAAAAGGTATAGATTTAATCATATTGGGGGGGAGGGGAATGTGGTATTTGTATTTTAAATTAAAGCAACATTATCTAACATTTTCTAAATAAATCTTCAGCAAATGAGTCAATTCATGAATAACATACGTAAGTAATCTAGTATTACTGGATAAATAAATTAATTCATTTCATTAAAAAGACCTAAATCCTAAAATTCTAATGTTGTCATGTCTATATTCAATAGTCAATCATGCGAAACTACTTTTATATTAAACATGCATGAGTTATATAGGTAAATGATGTTAGAGCTGAACACAGCCCCTGCCCAGTACTAAATGTTTTTAAATACAATAAGCAATTCATTGTACAATCTGAAACTTCTTAGAGAACAGTTTTTCATTCACATGCATAGCAAATTGGTATAATGTTATAAAGGAAAACTGTGTAACAAGTCCCCTAAATTCCCCTCATTAGCTTCTACAATAAATTAAACCATTTAAAATGAGTTTTACTGAAAAAAAAAAAAGTACACCCATTTCCATTACACCTGCCATTTTATAAGCTAATTTATCTGTCACCAGAAAAAGAAATATGGAAAGAATGCCTACAAGGTTTTAGCCTTTGCCATCACTCTGTCCTTGACATAGTCAAAAAAGTGAGACTAGCAACAACCAATGGCCAGTTCAAAATAAAGTTTCCCCAAAGTAAATTTCAAGTTTCTTCATTTAATATTCAAAGGTCTGAAGATGCTTTTCATGTGGCTGTTTTTAAAGTTTGATTCACAAAACAGAAATGAATCCTATCTCTGAGAAGTGCTATAGCTAAATTTATACTTTTATACTACACTGGTCAGATACAACATAGTGAAAAATATTATGAAAAAAAGTTATTCAGCTAGACACCAAACAAACCTTACTGCTATGATTACCCTTTCGTCTAGCCTTCCACCAGAGTAATCAAGAAAATACTACCCAGGAGAGATTTTTCTGCTGCCCTCCTGGTTTGCTGTTGGATTAAGTTCACTAACGATGGAAAGAGCTTTTGTAGTCACTATATTTAAGTATTCCCAAACTAAGAAATGTAACCTGGATAGTAGATGGTTATAGCTCTAACACCCTACTTAATCAAAACTAAGGAAATTTATGCTTTCTTCCTTTTGAACAAATTTATTTTACTTTTAATTCCAAGACCAATATTCCTTACAATTTGGTAAACTTTTAAAATAAAATTAAAAAACCTCCCTTAAAATCTTTCCTTCATCCTTATCAACATTATTTAAAATGGTTTTTCACTTGATTAATAACACATCTAAATTATAATCAAATAAATTTCAATTATACAACAAAGTTTAGAGTTAGTTGCCCCCTTTATGAAACCAAAAAAAAAAAAAAAAAGGTACACACAAAAAACAAGAGTTGAAGAATTTTTTTTCTCAAAGATTGGTATACAAAAATTATAATAGAATCTGCACTTACTCTTCACCCCTTTCTTCCCCTTTCGTTCCTTCTTGTACTGTTCCTTCAGTTTACTTATTAGTCCCTGGTCTACATCCCAAACCTCAGTAGGTGGGGAGAGGTCATCTTTATCTACATGCAGCATATTATTAAAAGAAAAAAAATCAGCAGTTGGCAATGCAAGCTGTTGGCAGTAAACTGTTATAGCTTTACATAATCATAATAAAAATGTATAACAGCATATACCCAAAATACTTTAAAGGTGCAGTTTCAGTTTTGGTATTCACAACTCAAATTCTAAATGCCCATCTCATAAGTTTCTAAACAGTTAATACTAACAGTTAAATGGTACTTCATTTCTATGAATCACAAATTTGAGGGTTATTATTCTTTCAATGACTAATATTCAACGGACTGACATTAGAAAACTAATGTTATACAAAATAGATCACTGCATCTTTATAAAAATGTTCATAAAAATTATTCAGCCAGCATCATAAAAGCAAATGAATGAATTACATGCGAACTACTCATAAGAGTGCAAGCTGGAAAGGTCAGTGCCATTTTATTGATGAAAATATTCATGCACCTTCTGTCACACTGTTTCTGCATGCACGGGATAACTATACTAATGGAGAGGCATTCTAGTCCAATATAATACATACATATAATTCCAAAATACAATGTCTCCAATAATACATACAAAGCATTCAGAGAATCCCACCTCGGCCCCCACCCCACCCAAATAGTTCAACATCTCATTACCTTCTTCCATTGGTCTACAACTAAGATTAGCAAAAAAAAAAAAACAAAAACAAAAAAAACAAAAAAACAAAACTCAAATTCCACTGAAGAATTTTTTGAGTTGATTTTTTTTAGGGTAAGATGAAAGCAGTGACAAGCATGGAGAAGTGAAAACATACATTGCTGTACATCTGCTAAAGATGAAACTTCAGCTATTTGAGCTGAATAACAAATCTATATTTATTTTAAGTAAATACTTGTGCCTGGAAAAATTTTACTCTCTAGTAAACTAGAAGAAAAACAATATTAAAACAAAGCAGAATAAAAATAAGTCTATTAGAATTACTTTAAGTATTAAGGGTTTTCTCTTCATTTGTTTAGTTTTAAAACAGCCATATTATTAGAAAGTTTAACATTCTATCATAGAGCAACAAACTAGGAGTTTCTATAACCATCCTACTAAAGAAAAACTATACCAAAACATATAGGCTAAGTTGATCAACAGGCTGACAGAATAGTAAGATTTTAGGAAAAACATACTTGCTAAATTTTTGATAACTCATTATATTCTACATCACAACTCTCAAAAAACTGCCTAGGCCTCACTGGCCTAATCCATACAGTGAATAGAAAAAAAGCCACCACCACCCCTTAAAGATTGCTATATGTAGTAAAAATAAGAAATCTTCATATTTGAATGTCATGTAGAAATTCACTTACTGTAACTTGAGCCTTTTTCTACTGTGTTATAACTTTCTCCCCTATGGGTGTACCTATGATCTTATGATCTTAGCAGTTAATATATAAAAAGCTAAATTCAAAGCTTTTAAGTCAATTTACCAACTTGAATTACTTAAAACTAGGTTGCTCAAAATTGAAATTTATACATAAGATTATCTGTCAAATCTGCAAATTTTAATACTGTTTGTAATACTGTGGTAATACTGATTTAAAGACAAAATTCACTTTTTGTGTACTCTAGTCATGAAGTTTATTGAAAACTGCTGTACCAGAAATTATTCTGTGAACTCCATGAATACTCACAAAAAGAGATTTAAAGAATTAATCATTTGTATTCATCTTAATAAAGCTAGCAATTATTTTTAAAGGTGAGCACTTAAACCAAATTAACACATTTTTAAACCTATAGAAAGAAAGAAAGAAAAAAGCTTAAGTGGTGTAAACTTTACACAGGTAATATCATAGGACAGAAGACTGTAGTAAGATAGTCAAATAGTTTTTTAAGAGACCTCTGAAAAAAAATAAAGCTGTGAGTAACTCTAATTCAAGTAACAAAGGGTACTGGAGTGAAAAAGCAAAAGGAATGAAAAGGATAAGCCTAAGGAAAAAAACAAGTATTACTTGCAAGATAACCTAAAGTCTAGAAAACAAAGGTTAACTCAAAGCAGTGCAAAGAACAGGTTGGTGAATGCATATGTGCACAAAAAACATCCTGAAACTTGCCTGGTAATAACAGTTGGTTTGATATTGCTTATAAGAAATAGTTAAGAGCAAAAGGGAAGAGGCAGCATAATCTTCTACATATTAATTCTGTTTTATAAAAATCTAGGGGGGAAAAAATACCAAGAAATGAGGTTGAATCAGTTAGGGGAACTTTGTTTAAAAGAAAGCACAAATATGCATGCACAAAAAAATGACCCTTAACAACTCAAAACCACAAAAACATAAAACTCTACTATGGTAATTCTAACTATCAAAGCAGAGGAATTATATAATCTACTTAATGTAGTATAAAAATGTAACTAACCTCACTTTATGCAAATATTTAGTACTTTATCCATTATACTTAAATACAAATATTCAGATACTAATTACATTTTATAGTTCTATAAATTTCTACAAATCAGTTTCAAAGTAGAAGAGAAAATAATCAAATATGTTCAAAATGCCAAGTCTCCATGAGAGAAAGAGCAAAATTAGAAATGTTGACTAATATTTTTTATTATGAGAACTAAAAACTACCAAAATTAAACTCACACTACCTAATATAGATAACAGAAGAAAATAGGATTTAAAAGCTTCCTAAATAGTAGTGGCTTTATAGGATAAAGTATTCAAAATTAGATATATTTGAGCAGCTTTCTAATATTACAGAATATGAAATAACAGATTATCCATTGTGGGTGAGTACTGGGATAGGTTTCATTAGGATACATTAGTTATTAAAAAAAAAAAAAACAAAAGTCTTACTCCGTAACTTAGATCTCAAAAACCGCCACCTTCCCATTTGTAAATAAATTCAAATTTAAGCAAATGAGTTAAATAAAGGTGTGTTTGTATATCCATCCTCTTTGTTTTGGAAAAACTGAATATAGCACTGTTGAATAGAAATGAAAAATTCAGAAACACTGCATAGATCTTTGACACTTTTCATTTGTGAAGGAAAGAAACTGCCTAAACAATTTTGTTCTTTTCCTCCTTTAGGAAACTTAAAATGCTTTAAAGTTCAGTCTCATCTATAAGGAAAAGACTTTCAGTTACTTCCATTTACACAAAGAGAATCAGGTCACTCTCAAATAGTAAAAGCAAGTATTTTACAGTTATCATTCACTATTTAGGCCTGCTTTTGAAACTGCTCAAGAGCTAAAAGTCTTTGGACAGAAGGAACAATTGACTGCACACAATATGTATTTCATAATTAAAGAAATAATGCCGTTTTATATAAATTAAATTCCTGAAATTTTTGTATATTCTTCTAGCAGTTAAACTTCCAGCAATTTTAGGCAAAGCAAGTGGGAAGTGTGCCAAGATTTAGCTATAGAGGTATTTGAAAACTACTGTGATTTTCTTTGGTGAAAATAATCTAAGTATTCATCAGTAAAGCCCCAATTAAATAATAGAACATACTGACAGAATATCAGGAAGCTATGAAGCTATTAAAAATGCTGTTACAGAAGATTAGGTGAAAAGGGTAGGTTATAATTTGGCACTCAGCAAAATCTTTTGTTAAGTAAAGATAGATACTCATGTATGTTAACCATGATTCTCTTTACATAGTGGCATTATAGATTATTTTTAATTTCTTCTTCACAGGTATATGTGGGTTCTAAACCTCCTAAAATGCATGAGTTATGAAATAATTATATATTTATATAATTTAAATGTACTTATGTAATTATAAAATAACCTGAAAAAAGACAGTACTTTAGAAACTACTGGGGAAAAAAATTAGATATTTCCAACATTGAATGAGTTGCATAAAGAAGCTTAAAGAAAACTTTGATATTTTTATTAAAGTGTCTCCTGAGCAAGGCTAATTCTTAAGAAAAGTAAACTAGAATATAGCCATTTTCAAATAGTAAGTACAAAAAGGTATATTCCAAGTCTAGAAAGCAATTCTGAAGCTTTTTCCTATTTTCCATGAATGTGCCTCTTCTCTTTCCACTTAGAAGAGATTAAGTAAAAGTCTGAAACAATGCTTAAGAATTATAATCAATAAGAAAGCTGGTAACAAAATTCAGATTTTTAAGTACTTGAATTGTTATCAGGATAATAAATAATTTTATCACCTATTAGGTTTTGTTTCTCTTTCTATTAGCAAATTCAGTTTCAATACACGAATGAGGCATTTTTAAATAACATATGATCCTCATCACCAAAGTAGTTTTTAAGAAGCTAATGATAATTCCTTTTGTGAGTAACTAAGCAACTTTGGTGTTTCTTTGAAAGATGCATTAAGGTACAATTTATTAACCTTCTCCAATAAAGCTCTGTAATATAGTGTGAGTTCTACCTGCCAGATAACGTGCTGGTATTAAAAGCTAACTGAACAACAGAGTGGACCTCAGCTACTATCATAATATAATTATTATACTTTTATTTTTTAAATGGTTTTTAACACTGTATAAATACAACTGTTTTATTTTAGTTATGGGTGGATTATTATTAGCATTATGCGTCATTTCTAAAGGCTAGGCCCTGACATATACATCCTAAATATTATATGAATAAAGCTTAATACCCTCACTAAACATTGTTCAATGTAAAGCTCTAATTTAGGATTAGGAGCTCTATTACTTTCTAGCAATAAGTCAGGCAACATCATACGGGCATAATGGAAGAGTTAAATCTTTAAACCTAGATTTATTATCAAATTAAATGATGGGAATGTTTAAAACTACACACTTTTTTTAAATGTAAGAAGAAAGAAATTGGATTTCTTTCAACTTTAAATCAAAATAAATTTCAGAAGTCAAAATCCACCAAAAGACATACATCAAACAATAGTTTTGTCACAAATCTAAATAAATTGTTGCAAAATACCCTGAAATTATTAACACCACTTCCCCTTGCTCTTGTTTAACTGCCACCACACATTCAAATACTCACATTCCACATATAATACTTAATAGCAATGCATTTTTAAAAGCTATTCTCCCACCCCCACATTTCTTTATCACCTTACCCCATTCTGTGCCATCTCCTGAACTCCGTGCTTCTCCAGCTCCTTCACCATCCTCAGCAGTCACTAAAAAATCAAATTCTTTCAGTGCTTCCTCAGTATCAGGATCATCTGTTAGGTCAGCAGCTAAACCTTCATTACCTATCTGTAAATGGAACATAAGCCAAGAATTACTTTTATCCTAGATTTTAAAGGGATCCTTTATATGTTTTCAGACAATTATCTTTATATTTGCACTCCCATTTTTACATTACTTACATATACAAAATTTTAGATTTTTCTACTTATTTCACCAATCCCAAATTACACTCTATATAAATGGTTCTTAACAGTGTCATGTGAAGATTACTGTAAGATGTGATGCAAGTAATGTGGTAGTAAAAAATGGTTAAGATACTATACTAATAAAAAATTAAGTTCTTTAATTATCATAGATTCACAATTACCCCTATTTATAGGCCTTTTCACTCACATTCTGGTACATTGTGTTAAACTGACTTCACTCACTGAGAACTGCATATGCAGTTAATAATTCACAAGGATATGGCATAGCTAATAAGGATTTTAACTGATCTTAAGTTAGTAGCTGTGATAATAACAGTGCTTTGCCTCCCAGGGGGAAAAAAAAAAAAGAGAGAGAGATGGATCAAAATCTCCATTCACCCATGCTACACACATGAAATGTGACAGAACACTGAAAACTGTTTTATAGCCTAGAAACTTTTCTTGACGAACAAGAACATTATTATAACATCCCAAGGAACAAAAACTTAACCTATGCACTCTTTTTAAAATACTTAAAATACTACACACTTTTTAAAATACTTGAAATACTATACACTACCATGATAATTCATAAATGGATCATCTAATCTGTGTATACTTTTATAACTAACCTACATCACTGATAAAATAGATAATCCAGTTTCTTAGGTTATGAACAGAAGTACATTTTTATTAATCCTTACCAAGAATGTGGACACATACATTTACAATCCACAGTTTACTCCCTCACCCAGAGTGGGAGTATCCCCATTGCAGCTTCACTTTATTACCTGTTTACTGAACATGAAGAGACAGACTTCAGCAGTAATTCTTAATTGTAGCAGGAGTGGAGAAGGGGTTCTGTTTTTTTTGTTTTTTTTTTTAAGTTTCAAATCACCAGACTAGTTCTATAAAAACCCCTTTTTGCTCTTTAGTGAATGATACAGCAAATAATAATTTCTACTATATGTGGATAATAATAACTGATAATACATAAAACTTTCAAGTGAGATGATAAAAAATAATCACTCTCAATGTAACTTAAGATATCTTGAAAATTTCTATTCCAAATACATGTGTATATTTGTTTTAGCTAATAAAAATTAAAACTTGAGTTCCTACTTTGTGTTTATTCAACCGATGTTTATCTTTTCCTTCTGGGATGCCTTCAATCATGTCATTTTCCTCTTCTTCATCACTGTCATCAGCATTTTCTAAAAAATTGAATGTCTCCAGAACATCACCAGAGGGCCTGTCAAAAGGGAAAAAGATGAATCCAAATATTCTAATAGTTAATTCTAACATTTCTTTCCGGTTCATATTTTAAAACAATACTTGAAAGTAGTATAGAGATTCCAATGACAATCTATTTATAATGCATTACCTAAGTATTTTATCCAAGAAAAGAATATTATGAAGAATATTTATGTTTTCTGAATAAAGTAAAAGTGATTGTTCCATTAAGTTTCTCCAATATTACTGACCAAAATACTTCGAGTAATTACTGTGTCAAAATCTTATAACAGACATTCAAATATGGTATTACATCTCAAAATGAAGCTATCATAAGCAAGAAACAAAAGCTTAGCATTTCTTATAGTTCTACAATCTCTTACAGCTTGGCCCAAATGTCTGAAGACTAAAATCTGCCCAGATTTAAAGTGGTGGGGTAAATCAGATATAAATATTCCAATAAACTTCACAGATTTTCTCACAGGATTCTTAATATACTAAAAAAATACTTCCAAGTCTCTCAAAACCATTCATTTAATAGGTAATAAAGTTATCTATTTTTATCTACCTATGAAGTCACTTTTTAAACTATAATCTACGTTCCCACTATATACAAATAAGAGGTTTTGAAATAGCTGTTTAAATGTCTAGTGACAAAAGAGAACAGGGGATCCTTGGGTAGCTCAGCAGTTTAGCGCCTGCCTTCGGCCCAGGGCATGATCCTGGAGTCCCGGGATCTAGTCCCACATTGGGCTCCCTGCATGGAGCCTGCTTCTCCCTCTGCCTGTGTCTCTGCCTCTCTCTCTCTCTCTGTGTCTCTCATGAATAAAAAAATAAAATCTTAAAAAACAAGAGAACAGTGGCAATTTCAGCCCAACACAGACTCTCACAATAAGTCTCTCTGCTCTTCCATTAACTAGATGATGGAATTTGGCCAAGTCACTTAGACCTTTTATCCTCAATTTCTTTACCTATAAACTGTTTGGGTTGAACTAGATCTTTTGGTACCAAAAAGAATAACAATCTAAAATTTGGAGCTTTCTCACCTCCCTGATTGTTTCTAAGGACACAATACAATTCAAATTCAGACTTTTTTTTTTTTTAAGCGAGGGGAGGGAGGGGCAGAGGGAGAGGGAAAGAGAGAATCTTAAGCAGGCTCCATGTCCAGTGAGGAACCCACCCCAATACAAGACTCAATTTCAGGACCCTGAGATCATGACCTGAGCAGAAATCAACAGAATACGTAGGCTCCTGGGTGGCTCATTTCACCCAGAGTCAGTGTCTGACTCTGGTATCAGCTTGGGTCATGATCTCAGGGTGGTGAGATCGAGCCCTGAGTCAGACTCCACATTAGTGTGGAATCTGTTTGGGATTCTCCCGTTCCCCCCCCCCCTCCCCCCGTGCATACGTGCTCTTGCTTTCTCTCTCAAATAAAATAAAATCTTACTAAAAAAAACAAACAAAAAAAGTCAGATGCTTAACTAAGCCACCCAGGCACCCCAATTCAGACTATTTTTTAACATAGCATAGGATTTTAATAGGTCTACTATACTCTGCCTAATCCAGCTCATTGTTTAAGGACCTGCATCAAAATGGAATGTACAAAGAGATGATTTTCCCAAATACAAATTACCACAACAACACAATGCACATTTTCCAGCTCAACATTTATAATATGTAATAACATCTGGGGATTAAAAGACTGGGCAGCCCGGATGGCTCAGCAGTTTAACGCCTGCCTTCAGCCCAGGGCATGATCCTGGAGTCCTGGGATCGAGTTCTACGTCAGGCTCCCTGCATGGAGCCTGCTTCTCCCTCTGCCTCTGTCTCTGCCCGCCCCCCCTCTCTGAGTCTCTCATGAATGAATGAATGAATAAATAGACAAAGATAATTGACAAAATTGGTACACTAATGACAGAAAAATAGAAAATAGTACATATAAGACATGATAATTCTGTTCTGAACTTCCACAAATAAAGTAGTGCTGTCCCTTGGCTAGAAATGTCTCTCTCTAAAGTGAAACTCATGTTTTAGGTTTTAAAATTTGTATTTAATCACAGCAATACACATGGATGGCTTTAAAAAACAAATAGAATACAATCCCTAAAAGACAATGATTCAGACATCCCAAAATTAAAGACTTTGTTCTTTGAAAGACACTGTTAACAGAATTTAAAGAAAAGCCTATGAATTGGGAGAGAATATTTGCAAGTCACATATTTGATGAAGATAACCTGTATTCAGAACATATAAAGAACACTTAAAGGGCTAACAATTAACAAAAAAATAAAAAATGGCAACATTATTCATACACTGTATCAAAAGATATGTGGATGGTATAAACTGATGCTCAACATCATTAGTCTTTAAAAAAATGAAAATTAAAGCCACCATGGATTATTAAAGGTCTGAGACTTTACCCTTTTTTCATGCTAACAGGCTGTTTCTTTTGAGATGCTTCTTTTTAGCACTCATGATGATGGCCTTTGTATGGATTTTTAAAAATAATTTTATAATGAATGAATTTTTATAATGAATAAAGAATTCTTTTAATCTAGAAACATCCTTGGAAATTAACATTCTGTAAATGTATTTCAGAAAATTTTCTTTTATTGCTAATTTAATAATCTTTTCAAGACCATTTTGCCTGTTCTCTCTGAAACTCCTCACAGATGCTGGCCCTGCTGAACTGATTTTTGAATGTTCCTATCTTTTCAGTCCAATTTCCTCTTTTGTCCTTTGGTGGTGGGGGATGATTTTTCAACAGATTTTCCAACTGTTACATGGAAATTATTTCTATCACACCTTTTAATTTCTAACAGTACCTTTTTGATCTCTGATTGAACCTTTTAGAGCTTTTTAAATTTAAATTCAATTATCATATAGTGTATTATTAGTTTCAGAGGTAGAGTTCAGTGATTCATCAATCTTATATAATACCCAGTGCTCATTACATCACGTGCCCATCCTCCTTAATGTCTAACATTAAATAATATCCTATTTGTTTTGTAGAGGTATTATCTTCTCTCAGTCTTTTCAGAAGAGTCATTACAGTTTTGAAAAATCTTCTCCTGGGATCCCTGGGTGGCTCAGTGGTTTAGTGTCTGCCTTTGGCCCAGGGCGCGATCCTAGAGTACCGGGATCGAGTCCCACGTCGGGCTCCCGGCATGGAGCCTGCTTCTCCCTCCTCCTGTGTCTCTGCCTCTCTCTCTCTCTCTGTCTATCATAAATAAATAAATCTTAAAAAAAAAAAAAAAAAAAGAAAGAAAGAAAAATCTTCTCCCTATTTTCTCTGAGTTCTTTTTTGCCCCCTTGGTTCCTTGGTCACTAATTTCCATATTAAAGTCTTTTCTAAAATGTTCACCTTTAGAATGGAGCACTAAAAAGCTAACTGTATGCATGGGTGAGGCTTGCCAAGCAGCTGACTTCACTTCTGCATGACAGGACAGAGGCTCATCATTTTGCTGGCAGATCCCTATTGTCAGTATTATTAAGTCTTTTCTATTTTATGTGATAAATTTCAATATCCTAAGACCCACTGCCAATATACCAGAAGCCAAATACTAGAAGAAAACAGAGGATCTCACTGCTCAGCTGGAGATTTAGAAATTCTTCCAGTTTCCAGTTAAGTAGATTCTATCTACTTAACTTCTATTAAGTAGAGTTGCTTTAGTTCTTAAGAAATCAGAAATCATGGTTCAACTTCACTAGAAAATATACCACCATAGGGCAGCCCAGGTGGCTCAGTGGTCTAGCGCTGCCTTTGGCCCAGGGCCTGATCCTGGAGACCCGGGATCAAATTCCACGTCGGGCTCCCCGCATGGAGCCTGCTTCTCCCTCTGCCTCTCATGAATAAATAAATAAAATCTTAAGAAAATATACCACGATAGGTAGAGGGGTGTTCAGCTTGCTACACAGGATAAAAGGGGAGATCAAAATAAAATAAAATAAAATAAAATAAAAGGGGAGATCTGAGATATTATCTACCTCTTACATCCACTTTAAACCAATACTCCTATCATAACCCCCTCTAAACCCAATTCAGATGTATCTGATACCTCTAATTCCCTAGCCTTCATAGATTTGTTGGTCTTTTATGACTTTAATTGGCTTGTTCCTTTTATTATTGCTTCTGAATGCCCTTAGATTTATGGCATGGAATATTCCTCCATTTTCTTTCCAGCTTTCAAAATTGTTAAATTGAATATACTATCTGATGGACAGTATATCCTCTCATTCTTCCTACATATTCAGTTTTTTGTTTTGTTTGGTTTGGTTTTTATGTGTGAATATGTCTTAAAAAGTCTCTGTCATTTTAACAGAGGTTCCAGAAGGCACACAATGAAAATGTGGCTTTAATCCATGAGGTTTAAGCAAAAGTCTTCGTCTATGGTATTTTATAACAGTTCTTTGCCAACTATTTATTTACTATCCTCTCTCACTCTAGAAAGAAAACTAACAGAATAAAAAAAAATTAGTATGTCTAGATGAAGAGAAAATAAAATGAAATCAAGGGTAAGGTTGGTAAGTAAAAAAGATGAAAGGGGGTGGGAGGTTGGAGAAGCATGTCTGCAGGGCACAAATATACCAAGATTCCAAGCATAGTGAAAAAAGAAAGGGAGCAACTACTGGAGGTTCAAAGGTAAATCAGATCAATTACTAAGAAGCAACAAAGCCTTTCTTAGTTATAAGATCTAAGAGAACTCTGTCTTCCTGTGAATCCTCATAAAGTAGACACTTTGTGACATGATGCATTATACATCCAAAACATCCCCCTATAATAAACCAACAAATACAAGAGGGACACTCACTCAGCACAATCTAGTAAACATTACTCTAGTAGGGTTACAATTCAAAGGATACCCAATACTCCATCATAGCTAGCACTATGTGCCAGGCATTGTTCTAAAAACGCTCCCTTATTAATTTACTTCTTCTTCATATTAACCCTATTATTACTATTTTACAAGTGAGCAAACTGAGGCACAGGCAGGTTAAGTACTTTGCCCAAAGTCATAGCTGGTAAGTGGTAAAGTCACAATTTAAACCTAGTTGGTCACTCTTCAGAATAGAGGCTATACTTCCTCTAAGAATATGATTTAAAATTTGCCATTCCTGTACTGTTAAACATTAAGATTGCTTCTTTTTACTATTATAAATAAGAACGTAATAAACATCCTTCTGCTAAAATCTCATCATGTTAGATCATTTCTCTCATTTCTAGGAGTTTTCAAAGGCCTAAATAATTAGTGAACCACACACCTGCATTAGTGCAGATTCAGACTATACAAGTATACTTACTAAGATGGAAATCAGCCTTGATTAAAAACAACTATTAGCTAAACATCTGTGAACACATGAATGGATAAAGAAAATGTGGTATATACTATATATACAATGGAATTATTATTCAGCCATAAAAAGAAGGAAAATTTGTCATATGCTACAACATTGCTGAACCTTCAAGACATTATGCTAAGTGAAATAAGGCAGTCAAAGAAGGACCAACACCACATGATTCCACTTACATCAAGTATCTAAAACAGCCACTCATAGAAACAGAAAGTTGAATGGTGGTTGCCAGAGGATGGTAGGAGGAGGAAATAGGGAGTTGCTATTCAATGGGTATAGAGTTTTAGTCACGTAAGATGAAAAAGTTCTAGAGATGTACTTTACAACATTGTGCTTATAGTTAACAATGCTGCACTGTACACTTAAAAAATTGTTAAGAGGATAGATCTCATGTTATGTGTTTTTTGAAACACAACAGAAAAGAAACCTATTAAAGTTTTAATCTTGTAAAGGCAAGAAGCTTTACATGAAGATTAAGTCTGGTGCAGAGACTTAATTCAGACTCAGGTGTGCATTCCTCTAAATATTATAAATTCTGTGAACTACTTAGCCTGATTAGCTGACAAGCTTAAAAATGCACAATACTTTTGTTTTTTCTCATATATCACAAAAATATCCTGCACTTCCTAAAAGCCAGAGTAAAGAAAATAAGAGCTCTATTTGATGTCAAATTTTATTGAAGAGATTTTATTTCTCAGAAATAAAAACCCTAAAGCAAAGGCTTATGTTAACTTGAAAATTTCAGTACGTTTTATTTTTTTTAAGATTTTATTTATTTGTTCATGAGAGACAGAGAGAGAGATGCAGAGAGATAGGCAGAGGGAGAAGTCAGTTCCTATGTGGAACTCAATCCCGGACCCAAGATTAGGATCTGACCCAAAGGCAGATGCTCAACTGCTAAGCCACCCAGCCATCCCTCAGTACATGTTTTAAATAAAAGCATAATGTCATGATATAAAGCTATGGCATTAAATAATACTAGTTTATGAATTATACACATTATTCATTTCTGAAACTCTAAAGGAACTCAATAAACTTATCTATTTTTTCCATTCTTTTTCTTTTCTATGTCTTTCCAATCTTTTTTTTTTTTTTTTTAAGATTTTATTTACTTATTCATGAGAGAGAGAGGCAGAGACACAGGCAGAGGGAGAAGCAGGCTCCATGCAGAAAGCCTGATGTGGGACTCGATCCCGGGACTCCAGGATCACGCCCTGGGCAAAGGCAGGCGCTAAATCAATGAGCCACCCAGAGATCCCCTCCAACCTATGTTTTCAAGGAGACCGTCTAGTAATCTTAAAAAAAAAAAAAAAGAAAAGATTCTATCTGCCTATTATTAACTCCTTGCATTATCAAGTCTGTATTAACCAAAGGTACATCTGATAGACAAGAAACATCAAATATTGATGAAGACATGAAGAAATTACAGCTCATAAATTTCTGGTGGGAATGTAAACATAATTTAGCTACTTTGGAAAAGCATTTGGAAGTTCCTCGACAAAGTAAACCCAGAGGTACCATACGACTCAGCAATTTCATTCCTGGGTATATATACCCAAAGAATTGAAAACATATGTCCACATATACACCAATGTTCAAAGTAGCATCAGTCTCTATTTCAAAATGTAGAACCACTCCACACACCCATCAACTGGACAAGGAATAGATAAACAAAATGTGATATATCCATAAAAAAATATTATTTGGCAATAAAAAGGAATTTTGGATAAAGCTTAAAAAATATGAAGCTAAGGTAAGGTAAAGAAGCCACTCACAAAATAACCATTTATGTGAAATGTTCAGAATAGGGGCACCTGGTGGCTCAGTCAGTTACGTGTCTACCTTCAGCTCAGGTGGTGATCCCAAGGGCCAGCGGCAGGCTCCCTGTTGCAGGGGAGGGGGTCTGCTTCTCCCCCTCTCCTTCTGCCTCTGCCCCTCTTCCTGCTCGTGCCTTGTCTCTCTCAAATAAATAAAATCCCTTTTTTTTAAAGGAATGTTCAGAATAGGGACTCTATAGAAATATAGACTTTTGCCAACCACTGTTGCTTAGGGTTGGGTGTGAAAGGAGTGGAGGGGGCAATGGGGAGTGATGGCTAAGGAGTATGGGGTTCCTTTTGGGGATAATGAATAATTTCAAAACTAAGACTGTGGTGATGGCTGAGTGACTCTGAACATCCTGAAAACAAACCATATACTTTAAATGGCGGCAATGTATAGTATTTGAATTTTATCTCAGTAATGACATTAAATTTTAAAAAGTATAAATCGAGGCTTTCTGAACAGAAACATAACACAAAATCTTGTTTCTTTCACAAATAAGCCATTGCTAGTTAGAGAATACCATTATAATTTACTGAAAATACCCTAGCAAAAATTTAATAATCAGAATGTTAAAATAGCTCTGAACTACATGACATTACTCTCAAATTGAAATTTAAATTTTGCACCTATTTCAGATCTATACCCATTCTCTTGGTATCAAAACTTTAGATCAATTTAAAAAGCACCTAAACAGAAAATTTATTTGCCCACGGTACCATGTAGGAGGGAAAAAGTATTTAAATCTGAACTCTATCTGCTTTAAAAATTATTAACAGTAATAACAGAAGTAAAGAGATTCAGAGTACCTATTATATAAACAATGTTAACCTATAAGTACAGATCATACCTTTTGATTTCTTGTCCTTTTTGCTTGGGAGATTCACCTCCATTCAGGATCTGTTCTAAGTTCTTTGTTTCTACTGATCCATTTGGTTCTGAACTGGATAGTCCAAGTAATGACCTTACCCGCTGAGACCGTACATCTAATATTGTATCTGTATAACCTACTTCCTGAAGATATCTATAAGAGAAAATTTCAAATATTAAATTTCATATATTTATACCTGCCAACTTGTAGACTGGTGACAACACTAACACAGCAGTTGAAGAGAATAAACATGAGAAAAATAAGATAATAGTCTTAGACACTTGGTACACAAACATGGTAGCAGAATGAAAGAAGATATAAGAATTTTAGAAAACTTTCAGGTTTCTAGCTTACATGATGGTTCTATTCAATGAAATGAAGAATAAAGGGTCCAAATCTGGTTTATATAGTACATATCAAATAATCATATAGTATCTATGAAAGATACTACAACATGTATTAGGCACAATAGTAAGATAGGTCAAAGCTCAGAAGAGAACTGGACTCAATATATATATTTGGGAGTCATCAGTGTTTGACAGTATTTAAAGCCATAGATTTAAAAGAAGTTACCCTGAGAAAAAGCTCTAGAACAGAAAGCCTGGGGACACAGACATCTAGAGGGCTAGAAAAATAAGAGGAAATCAAAGAAAATTAAAAGAAAGCACTTGAGAAGTAAGGGTGAGAAATGACAGTGCAGAGAAAGAAAAAAGAGCTCAAAAACGAAAGAATAATGTCAAATGTTTCCAAACGATCAAATAGGAACCAAAAAAAGCCTTTTAAATGTGTTTGTGAGTAGCTTCAGTGGAGTATCAAAATGGAAAACAGAGTACACAGGTGAGAAATGAACAAGGAAGACTACAGAGATAAACTACTCTCAGAGAAAGATGTGGAGTGACAAGAGTATTATTCAAGGCAATTACATTAGGCTTTTATAAGAGAAATATTGTACAACTGATTTCTCTATAGCTATTGCACTCTTCTAAAACCTGCAATTCTCTTTTTAGGGAAAAAAATGCCATCACACTCTAACCATGTGGTCTGAAATCTCATACATCCCTGGTAAAAAGAACTGACTGACTCATGGGCATTTATTTGATCAAGTTAAGCCAATTTTTACTAAAACATGGAGTCCCCTGTCATCTTGAGAAAAGTGGTTTTCAATAGAAAAGATTAAAACTGATATACAGAGGAGCAGAAAACCAGAGAATAAGAACATAATCCTGAATGTTTCCATTCCCTGGCCAAATCCTCAAGTATATGTCAACTCTTGTTTTTCAGAGACTCAGTTATTTATTATTTAGCACTTGCCTCAATTCCACTTCTACCTGAGCATCCTTCCAAAGAATAATGTTTTACTAAAGCTTGTGCAAATTTTAGTCACTACGAGTTTGGATTGATAGTTTCAAGAGTTTGAATGAAACATCAGAAACTAGAGTAAGAAATACGAGGTTTAAATACATCTATAGAAAGGAAAACAAAAAGTTAAGGGAGTTCTCACCTGACAGCCTTCATATTTTCAGTGAAGTAGAACCTGAGGGTGCTCTAATGAGTAAGGGAGAATGGGCTGAGATATGGTAAAAGTTTAGAGTATCATCTACTGAGGGCAATGGTAGCAGGAGATGACCGGGGTTATGGAGAAAGACTCTCTATGTTTGTACCAGAAACCATGAACATGTAGTAGTGTTCAGAGGATTCTGTGATTTTTTTCCCAAGATTTAATTAGAAATAAAAGCAGGAGACAGCAAGACTAAATTAGGGCTCGGATACTGCAGGTATAGTAAAATGACTTGTAGGAGAGGAGTAAGAGAGGGCAGCAAGAAAGCTAAGGGTACTATTAAAAGGGTGATGGATCATGGGGTCTAAGCTTGAGTTAGGTAAATAAAAACAAGAAAAACCCATATCAAAAAAGAAATAAAACAAAACTAACCAGAGCTAAAGAAGCTAAAGGGGAAAATAGAGGATGTAAAGATCTAGGTAAGGTCAGAGAGTAAATAACATGGGAAATGGGGTGGAAAAGGTGGAATATAAGGTAATTGTTGGATCATGGAATATTCCAGAGTAGGATAGTTCTAGGTAGTAATAAAATCAAGGGTCTGACCACATTTCACTGGGTTATTGAAGTGAAGCTAAAGATGTATAGAGTTGAAAAGAGTGAATAATTGTAAATTACCCAGAATATCAGTTTGTGTATCAAAGCTTTAAAAATGTAAGGGGAGAAACAAACAGATAAAAGACAATAAGTAAGATATGCCACACCATTACTTCTAATACAGCAAAGAATTCAAACATCACAGAGATCCTCAAAAATTCAATTAAAAGTAGGATTTGACAAGCTAAATGAAAGGTTTCAAATAACCAGTTAAATTCCTGTATAAACCAGTCATACTCCTAAACAAACCCAAGTATGTGAATTCTACAATGATGGGAATGAGAGTATCCACAAGTATGAACTGTATTGTTTTTGTTCTGGCCTTCCAGTCATCCAGCTTTTATGACATTCTATTCTACAAATAAAAAAACATCATCCTGAGCAGTGTTCAAAGGAACATTCAGAGAAGACAAACTTTAAAAAGATCCAAAAGTCTAATAAAGAAAGCAATATGAAAACTCTACACTGTTCTATCAAATATTTTTTTCCTTGCAAAGTGACTGATTATAAGCACTTTCATGCCTAGATCCTTCTAGAAAACTGAAAATGAACCATTACTTACTGTCTTAACAGCTGTCTGCCTTGCTTCCACGTTAACTGGCTATTCTGAGGTGCCGTGGGAGCTTCTGTGTCTTTGGTTTCTTCTAAAAATTAACACATACACACATACACAGACAATTTCATACTCATTATTTCAACTCTTGAAAATATTGCCAAAGTTCTCTCAGGGATAAATTCCCACAAAATATAACTACGTATTCTATAAAGGACAGAAGTAAATTAACAACTATTCAGTATTTACTGTGAGTCACTAATTTTAAATGTGTCTATCCCAATAACAACCCTCCTTGTTTCAAAATTGGGAAAATCCAAGAGTAAACATTAACTATTCTACTAAGGATTCAAAAACCAGAAGACTAGACTTTGAAAAGGTTTTTTTTTTTTTTTTGAACTAACAGAATTCTGCTGGGTTGAATGCTTTTCAAAAGTAAAAAGTATTAATCAGCACTTAAGACACACTATATATATAAAACTCCTGAATAACTTAATTTTGAGTCTAAGTCTGTAACATAACACTTTATGTAATCAATTTCATTTTTAGAACTAAAACTTAAACCAGAAAATGGTTTCTACTACAAGTAAAAAGTCATATTTTATTCTCAAATAAAAGTATATGCATTAAGAGAGTTTAATAAATTACAGGGGTGCCTCAGTCGTTAAGTGTCCAACTCTTGATTTTGGCTCAGGTCATGACCTCAGAGGCATGAGATCGAGCCCCACATCAGGCTCCACACTCAGCAAGGAGTCTGCTTCTATCCTTCTCTCTCCCCCTTTGGCCCCTCTCCTCACTCTCTAATAACTAAATAAATCTTTAGAAAAAAAATACTATAATCTGAGGTGAGTCAAACTCTCTGTAAGTATCCCTAGAGAGATTTAAAACTATGTATCAGCACTAATGATATTATAGAAACATTTTCCTATAAATTCACAGTATGAAAATAAAGCAGAGAAAAGAGAATCATAGAAGGTCAGCCCTTAACATGTTGAGAACCCTTAGCATGGCTCACAGTTATTAAGCTCTTATTCTCATGATTAGGTCATGAGAACAAATACTTGCTGGTGGCAGGCATTATTTCTCTAACTGTAACAATCCCATTACTAACATCTTTTCATTCTTTCCCTGAACACAGAAATTTCTAAGATTTCTAGAAATAATTATTTCATTCGAATAGTCCTTCTATTTTTTTGTTTATAATTTTTTCTATTTATACCATTTGTTTGCTTATAATTACATATAATACACAACCACTAGGGAAAAAAAATATTTTTAAAAAGAACTGTAACTGCCCCAAAATTCTATCACCAATAGTGCTAGTAGTTGAGACTTTATTATCATTCCTATTTTTCATCTCAAAATACATACATAAACTTCTCCTTTCTTTAAAAAAGGAGGGGGGCAATATGCACACTGCAGTATAAGCCAGTTTCGACAACGTATCTGAACATTCTCTTGATGGTGATAAATATAGATTAATATCATATAAAATAATTACCTAATATTCCATAGAAAGTATATGCCTATTTAATTTAACCAGTCCACTAATGTTGGTATTAGTTTCCACTTTTCACTATTATAAATAATGTTGCTAAGGATATCCTGGAAGTACATCAGAAGCATACAGCTCAATGAATTTTTTTAACACATCAATGTAACCAGTTCCTAGATGAAGAAACAAAACATTTATCAGTACCCCAAAAGCTTTCCTTGTGCCCTCTTCGTCACTAGACATTCCTGAAAGGATATCAATACTATCTTGATTTATAAAAACTAGATTTTTGCACTTGACATACATGAAATCATGTATATCAATTTTCAGTTTCATATTAAGGTCCATGTGGTCAAGTGTAATTACTATTTGTTCACTTTTGCTGCCAAATAGCATTCCATTATGCTAAACATCACATAGTATCACTGTATCCATTCTAACACTGCAAGTTATTTGTTTCCAGATTTTTACTGTAAGATACTATATATAAACCTTATGATGACCATGTGTATGCCTTTTAAGGAGTAGAGTAACTAGATGTAGAATTATCAAACCACAGAGCATGCTGCTATGGCTATGTTACCTTTAGTATCACAAACCACTTTTAGAGCAATTCTATCAACTTTCAATACCAATACCAATAGGTATGGTTGTTCTAAATTCTCATCAACATTTGAATTTTTTTCTCTTTCACATTATATTTAAGCCATTATGAGAGGTGTCTCATTGTTTACACTGCATTTTGGTTGTATTCCCTCAATAAGTAATAAAACTGAGCATCATTTCATCTACTTATTGGCCATTTGGATATCTTCTCTTATGAGCTGCCTTTACAAGTCTTTCGACTATTTTTCTAATGTTAGAGATTTTTTTCCTAAATGCATGACAAAAAGCTCTTTATATATTTATTTGCAACCCCTTCTATAGGATTAGGTTTAGGATACATACACAATATTGGTATTACTGAGGCACAGGTATAAAAACATGCATATCTTGTACTTCTGTCAAGACAGTATTTTACACTCTTTTTTTACATTTTATTTTGGGTATTTACAAAAGGCAACACTAATTTGTTTAATGTCTATCTCAATCTATACTTTGATATAAATAATTTTATTCTATTTTGTTTGCATGTTGTTTCCTGTCCGTCGCTTCAATGCTTCCCCCCACTCAACACCGTGATGTTTTTCTACATCAATAAAAGCAATCTATTTTGCAATTACTGTTTCCCATAAATAAAATACTTGGATGTCATTGTATTCCTCATGTTGAGGAAGTTTTAACAGTTAAGTTTACATAAATAAAAGCAACAGGAATTATTTTTATCTTACCTCAGTTGTAGGCAGTAGAGATTTATCTGCTAATGATTTGTTTTACACAAGCTGTTGCACTCACACCAGCTAGCCAATTCAGACTCTAGCCTCAGGAACAATGTGGCTGCAACTAGCCACCTTCCTCACTTTTATACAGACCAAAGTGTGGGGGACAGCTCTCGAGTTAGAAAGTGAATACTTATTTTGTGAATATTCTAACCATATCAGAAAGAAAAGGAGTCAAAGAGAAGCATGGTTATCTGAATCCATTAGGTTTTCTCTATTGTAAAGCTACTCTACTCCCTCTACCTGCAATAAGACTACTATAGTGAACAAGGCCAAAAATATATAGGCCTTCCGTCATTTTATCATTTATTTTTGCTTTCCCAAGGATGAGGCCATAATATTATTCCCTACTATCAAAGTGAACTTTCATAATCATAATCACTGAAAAGCCAGATCAAAGAAAACCCATGCTGCTCTTATGTTGGTCTTGTAACTTCATCTTTTTTCTTAATTTATATATATATGCCAACAACTTGAAAATATAATAAATGGTAAGATTAGTAAATGAAGAAAAATTGTCAACAGTAGATTGTATGTATGAAGTGTTGTGCCAAGTTCTAAGCACTTAACATTAAATTTAATATTAAATTAACTACTTAATATTAAACTAAAAGCCAATTAATTAAATTTTTAAAATTTACTTTTGCTACCTAACTAAAAGAAAATCCATACATATGTTTTCTTTCCCTACTATATATGCTTTGACTTTATTAGATATGGTACAACTACAAGAGAGGAACAACTGTGTATCCAAATAAAGACACACTTTTTTCTTGTCATAGTAACGAGCATCCAAGAAGAGCATAG
This sequence comes from Canis lupus familiaris, assembly GCF_011100685.1. NCBI lineage: Eukaryota > Metazoa > Chordata > Mammalia > Carnivora > Canidae > Canis > Canis lupus. The sequence continues at coordinate 10,422,761 of NC_049229.1, forward strand.
AATTCAAACAGACTGCACCATCAAAATGTGTATGTGAGTTTTAAATATACCTGAAATCAGAATATTCCCAATACTGTATAATATATATCAAAATATTTATTATTAGATGTTTAGACTATTCAAATTGTAATCATGTATAACCTTAAAGTTAACATTAAACTGTTAGTCTTTTCCTATATCCAGCTGTCTCTTTCCAGCATAATTTCATCAGATATTACTCTCATACTCACTATCCATTTAGTTTAGTGCAAGATGCAAGATTTAGTACAGTACAAGATGAGGAGATTTTTTTTTTCCTTCTCTTATCCTTATTTGGCTGCCTAAAAGGTTTCCAAATTCAGATTTTCAATTTTTGGAATTAAATTGTATTAATTACAACTTCTCCAGATAAAAAGAACTTTATAATAATAAAAAATTAAGCTTATACAGAATAAGAATTACCTACAAGTATAGAAAAGAACTGTTTCATTACCTTTCACCTCTAATTAATAACAAAAATGCACCCACAATTTTACATAGGTTTCAACACAAGGAAAACAGGAAAAATATCTTTAGGATTGACGTAGATAAAGCTACTTACTTACTTTATTTATTACTTTCTTCAAAACATAGACAGTATTATAATAGTCAACCATCTAACCAATGCTATCAAAGCAAAATGAGGGTGAAGAAAACATGTCTGTTACATAAAAATGAGCTTAAACCAATTTTTCTTGAATTAGGTCAGGAGAAGGTTACAGAGGAATCAAGTTTACCTGATTCAAAAGTTGGCATTTTCAAATCACCTTGGTTCAGTTCTGTGCCATATTTTAATTTGTGATATTTTGCCCTGAAAATTCAATAATAAATTGTTGAAAGAAAAATATTTTCCCCTTTTCTACACAGTTAATACTGGTATATATTTCTCTAATAACAAAACATAGTATGAATGTCTGTTTTTAATCTTTATTTGCAAACTAAGAAAAAAAAAGAGTACTGCTGTAAAAGATAAAATGTAAATTACCCAATTAACATATAAACCTGAATAAAAGATAAGTTTTTCCTGATCTCTGGAGAAAAAAGAAATTCCAAAACTTAGATTCTATAATAAAAGATATTATTTCACTTTTAAAGATTTAAATATTTTCTTTTTCCATCATAAGAATCAAATCAAAGTATTATCTTGTATTTTGGGCACTGGTTTCATATCTTTCAAAGAGCTTTTAAATACAATGTACACTAGTATAAAAAATACTTTTCTACTTTATATTATACACACAAGAATATGAGGAACGCCTACCTTTCTTGTTTTAATGCGTACTCTAACATCTTTATTCTTCTTACTAAGTCCTTTTTCAAGTTTTCTTGACCTTTTCTTTCTCCTTGCAAAAATGCTATCCGGGCCTAAAAACAAATAAAAGGTTTTTTATTTTTATTTTTTCCTAACAATACACAGGGAACCAAAACTAAGAAAACATGACAGCAAGCATTAAAATTTATAAAAGCAGTCAACCAAACTTTGTTAGATAACACAATTATTTTAAAAATAAACATGACCATAAATCAGCTATTTGCTTTTAATCTTAAGGCCTCTAATAATAATTTTTACATAATCATAAAAGGAAATCTTGCATATAACAATTAAACCTACTTCCTAACATGTAAATCATAAAGAACTAAAAAATATTATTTTCATAAAATATTTTCCCAAAATGATACCAGTTGTTTAAAAGAATACATAAAAGCATTTTCCTTATGAAATACTTAAAAATTTATAATCTCTTCTATTCTACCCCCCCACTCCAAATTCTTTCAATTCTTGAAATAACACCACAGAGTATTTCAAATAGTTTAAGTAAAGCAACAGTATGTTCAAAGAATTCATTACTTTGTTGTCATTTTTCTACCATGAGAGGAAATTTTTCTTTTTAATTGCCTTATTTTTTGTGAGAGGCAACTCTGTATCCTTTTCTGGCCCCTCCTATCATGTCAGTCCATTTATCTACCAAACACTAAAAAGGAATTTAAAGAGACTGTGTGGAGACGTTTGCCATTATGCACATAATTAAAATAAAACTAACTTCCAAATGGGGAAAAATGCTCTTGCTGTGATAACCCACAGGTGTATTGTTGATTTAAAAAAATAAGGGCTACCAGGGTGGCTCAGTTAGTTAAGCTAAGCACTGGATTCTCAATTTCATCTCAGGTCATCATCTCAGGGTGGTGAGACAGAGTCTTAAGATTTTTTTCCTCTCCCTCTCTCTGTCCTTGCCTCCCCCCCCTCCCTTGCTCTATCTCTGGGAAAGAAAGAAAAGAAAGAAAAGAAAGAGAAAGAGAAAAAAAAGAAAAGAAAAAAGAAAGAGAAAGAAAAAGAAAGAAAAGAAAGAAAAGAAAGAAAGAAAGAAAGAAAGAACGAAAGAACGAACATACTGTTGCTTTTTAGCATCTTTTCACGTCTCTTGGTCCTCCGTATGTCATATTTTTTAAAGAAAAGAATCTCTAACTCCTTAACACCTGAGAAGTTAGACAACTACATAGTACTTCCAAATGCAAATTTCAGAACAAAAATAAAACATCTAGAAGGAATGGGAACTATTCAGAATCTAATAGTCCAATATCCTGAAGAGAAAAGTAGCATTTATGATTCTTTTGAGCTACAATGTCCATTTCATCATACAGCCTCAAATTCTGATTGTTTTTTGCCCGCATCAACTTTATTTCACCACAGTAAGTGTACTTAACATCCATAATCGCCATACAACATCCTTACAGTATTATTGACTATATTCTCTATGCTGGACTTATCGTTCCCTAATTTATCCATTCTGTAACTAGAAGTTGTGCCTCTTAGACCACTTCACCTATTTTGCCCACCCTTCCAACATCCTCACCTCTGGCAACCACTAGTTAGTTCTCTGTATTTATGACTCTGTTTGTTTTTTTTGTTCGATTTACTTTGTTTTTTAGATCCCACATAAAAGTGAAATCATATGGTATTTGTCTTTCTTTGGCTCATTTCACTTAATATAATACCTTCTAGGTCCATCAATGTTGTCGCAAATGGCAAGATCTCTTTCTTTTTATGACTGAGTAAATATTCCATTATGTAACAGTCTATCTTTTCTTTTATCTGTTTGATAGATTAAATTTACACATTTCCACCAATGGTGCATAAGGGTTCTCTTTTTTCCACATCCTCACCAACACTTGTCATTTCTTGTCTTTTTGATATTAGCCATTCTGACAGGTCTAAGGTGATAGGTCACTGTGGTTTTGTTATGCATATCCCTGATTACTGATGTGAGCATCTTTTCATATGTCTCTTGGTCCTCCACATGTCTTATTTGGAAAAATGTCTATTCAGGTCCTCTGTCCATTTTTAAACCAGATTATTATTTTTTAAATTTAATTTTGGGCGTTCAGTTGTTTAAGTTCTTTATATATTTTGGATATTAACCCCTTACAAATATATCATTTGTAAATATCTTCTTCCACTCAGTAGGAAGTCTTTTCATTTTCTTGACTGTTTACTTCATTGTGCAGGAGCTTTTCATCTTGGTGCAAAGAGTTTATTTTCGCTTTTCCTTCCCTTGCCTGAGAGGACATATTTAGAAAAATGCTCCTAAGGTTGATGTCCAAGACATTATTGCCTGTGTTTTCTTTCTTTCAAGAGTTTTATGGTTCCACGTCTCACTTTTAGGTCTTTAATCCACTTTGAGTTTGGGTATGGTGTAAGAAAGTGGTCTTTCACTCTTTTGCATGCAGCTGTCTGGTATTCCCAATGCCATTTATTGAAGCAGCTGTCTTTTCCCTATCCTAAACTCTTGCCTCTTTTACCATAGATTAATTTACCATATAAGTATGGGTTTATTTTTCAGTTCTCTATCCTGTTCCATTGATCTATGTGTCTATTTTTATGCCAGTACCACACTGTTGTCATTACTATCGCTTTGTAGTGTATCTTGAAATCTGGGATTGTAATACCTCTGATTTTGTTCTTTTTCAAAGAAGCTGCTCTGACCATTTGGGGTCTTTTGTGGGTCCACAAAAATTTTAAGATTGTTTGTGTTCTAGTTCCATTGAATACACTACTGGTATTTTAAAAGAGATTGCACCAAATTTGTACACTGTTTTGAGTAGTATGGGCACTCTGTCAATATTAATTCTTCCAATCCATAACATGTAGAACTTCCCATTTGTTTGTGTCCTCTTCAATTTCTTTCATCATTTCTAGTTTTCAAAATACAGGTCTCTCACCTCCCTGGTTAAATTTATACCAAAGTACTTCATTCTTTGTAGTGCAATTGTAAATAGTTTGTTTTCTTAATTTCTCTTTCTACTACTTGGTTATTAGCTTAGAGAAATTTTTTTTTTCTATTTATTTATGATAGACATAGAGAGAGAGAAAGAGAGAGAGGCAGAGACACAGGAGGAGGGACACGCCCTAGGCTAAAGGTGGCACTAAACCGCTGAGCCACCCAGGCTGCCCTGATTACTACTTTTTAAAGAGAATAAAATGATCTTTCATCTTTTTCCACTGCTAATTGTAGAATGCTTATAAGATCTGGCAATTGGAGTCACATAATGCTTTTATAGTATGTCATTCATTTTTCTTTTCTTTTTTTTGTAAGTCAGTACAAGGATGGTTTTATGTCTGTAAATTAATAAACATGATACATACCCCTTAACATAATGAAGGATAAAACCATATCATCTTAGTAGATACAGAAAAAAGCATTTGACAAAATTCAACATGCTTTCATGATAAAAACTCAACAAAGTGTGTTTAGAGGCAACATACCTCAACATGATAAAGGTAATATATGATAAGACCACAGCTAATATCATATTCAAGGCTTAAAGCTTTTTCCTTAAGGTCAGAAACAAGACAAGGGTGTTCACTTGTCACTTTATTATCCAATATAGAACTGAAAATCCTACACATAGCAATCAGGCCAGAGGTTGGGGGAAAAGACTTCCAAACCGGTAAGGAAGAAGTAAAATTACCACTATTTGCAGATGGCATGATACTGATAGAAAGTCCTAGCCTCTACAAAGAACTGTTAGAACTAATAAATTCAGTAAAGCCACAGGATACAAAATTAATATACAGAATTCTGTTTAATTTCTCTAAGCTAGGGATCCCTGGGTGGCTCAGTGGTTTAGCACCTGCCTTTGGCCCAGGGCGTGATCCTGGAGTCCCGGATCGAGTCCCACATCGGGCTCCCGGCATGGAGCCTGCTTCTCCCTCGGCCTGTGTCTCTGTCTGTCTCTCTGGTCTCTCATGAATAATAAAAATCTTTTTTAAATAAAAAAAGCAGTAATCAGTGATTTTCCAAAGAGAAAGGCACTAAAACTAAGTGAAAGTCATAAGGAGTGTAAAAAACAAAAACAAAAACCAACAACACCTGAATAGTGGTAATGTTTCCTACTTGAGTCTTAAACTGTTGTCCACATGCTACCGAAGCAGGCACCAGAACCTTACACTATTGTGAAAATTCATTTTGACTTCTTGCCTTGGAATTTTCAGATATTTTACTTATTAATTTACTTGAAAGAAACAGAGATAAAAAGAGATAGGAGGAGCAGGAAGGAGAGGGAGAAACAGGGAGCCCAATAGAGAGCTCAATCCCAGTGAGACCATGACATTAGCTGAAGGCAGATGCTTAACTGACTAAGCCACCCAGGTGCCCCTGCCTTGGCATTTTCATATCAAAAACTATCCATCCATACAGAATTTCGTACATGAAACAAACACAAACTATATTTAAAAAAAAAAAAAAAAAGGCAAGAAATCCACAGCAGCTTTTGAACAGGAGTTGAAGGAAGATAATTCACAAAGGACAAAGAAAGGTGAGAATTCATTAAGAAAATACCTTTAAAAGGACATGTCCTAACCCAAACTATGTGGAGATGAGGGTAAAAAGCAAATAACAGACATGACAGGACTACTGGACATGACCTTATGACCTCACATCACTAAGTATCTGTACTTACTCAGAGTATCTATAGATACTCTGACTTAAAAGGTTGTATCTGATACTGATAAATAAAAAAGACCAATTAAATAAGAGACAGTATTTAATAAAGGTTCATTGACAATGAGTTCTGAGCTATTTTTACAGGTCATACTGCAAGTGTACTGTTAGTAGCATCATCTCATCAAATAAACACTAAAAAAGTAACTGCAAAAAAAAAAAAAAAACCCAAAAAACATACTTACAATGGCTTAAAAAAAAACAAAAGTATCTAGGCATAAACCAACAAATTGTGCAAGATCTCTCCATGAAAAACCGCAACCTGTACAAAAACGACAACCTGAATGGACTAGCACTCATAAAAAATAATTTTCATGCAAACTGAGTTAAAGTAATTCCAAACTTTCAGAACGTGTATGTGTGAGTGAACTTGACAAAATGATTCGAAAATTTACAAAGAAATTCAAATTTCCTAGAAAGAGTAAGACAGGGTAGCCCAGGTGGCTCAGCGGTTAAGCACTGCCTTCAGCCCGGGGCCTGATCCTGGGGAACCGGTATCGAGTCCCACGTCAGGTTCCCTGCATGGAGCCTGCTACTCCCTCTCTGCCTGTGTCTCTGCCTCTCTCTGTCTCTCTGTGTCTCTCATGAATAAATAAATAAAATCTTAAGAAAAAAAAAAAAAAAGAGTGAGATAATCACCAAGGAGGAAGTGGTAGAACCTGCTCTACCAGACATTAAGATGGTTTATAAAACTAGAGAAATTAAAACAGTGATTGGTGCAGGGATAGACAGATTTTTAAAAACCCAGAAACAAATTAATGTATATGAGGTCACACGGTTTATGAAAACAGTTTAGAACACTGAGGAAAGAATGGCTGTTTCACAAACTGTGTTTAGTATACAGGGTAAACACAAGGGGAAAGGGAGCTGAAATAAAACTTCTGCCTGATCAGTTGTAGGATTATAGATCTAAATATGAAGGCAGAACAATAATGCTTTTAGGATCTAATACAGATCTTCAAAATCTCAGATTAAGGAAAGAATTCTTGAACAAGACAAAGCATTAACCATAAAGAAAAGGATGAATAGGGACGACTGGGTGACTCAGCAGTTGAGTGTCTGCCTTTGGCTCAGGGCGTGATCCCAGAGTCCTGGGATGGAGTCCCACATAGGGCTCCTTGCAGGGAGCCTCCTTTTCCCTCAGCCTATGTCTCTGCCTCTCTCTCTCTCTGCATGCGTCTCTCATGAATAAATAAATCTTTAAAAAAAAAAAGAAAAGGATGAATAAATTCATTACCATTTTAACGGTTCTGTTCAAGGCACAGCAAGGATTAGCAACCTGCATCAGGCTTGTTTTGGGAAATCCCAGAGAGAAAAATGGCTTAAAAAAAAATAAACAAAAGAATATGAAACACAGACCCAATATGACAAAGCCTAATACATTTACTATATTAAAGTTTGTAAACCTCCTATATGATTATCAGACAAAAATAAGGGGTTTTTTTGTTTGTTTGTTTTTTTCTTTTTTTAGATTTTTATTTATTTGAGAGAATGAAAAAGTGTATGAGCTGGGGGAGAGGCAGACTTCCAGGTGAGCAGGGAGCCTGATGTGAGGTTTGATTCCAGGATTCTGGGATCAGGCCATAAGTCCAAGGTAGACCTTAATCAACTGAGCTACCCAAGGACCCCAAACAAAAGATTTTATTTTTTTAAAGATTTTATTATTTATTCATGAGACACACAGAGAGAGAAAGAGAAAGAGAGAGAGAGAGAGAGGCAGAGACATAGGCAGAAAGAGCAGGCTCCATGCAGGGAGCCTGATGTGGGAGCCCGATGTGGGACTCAATCCTAGGACTCCAGGATCACACCCTGAGCCGAAGGAAGACGCTTAACCGCTGAGCCACCCAGGCATCCCCAAAAAAGACTTTAAATAAAAAAAGATTGCACAAGACAAAGGATATTATATATTATATATATTAATAAAATGCTCAATAAAGAAAGATAAAACAATTATAAATATTCGTGTACTTAATAAGATCAAAATATATGAAGCAAAAACTGAAGGGGGAAATAGTTTCACAGCAATACTGCAGACTTCAATATCCCACTTTCAATGACAGAAGAATCAGAGAGAAGACAAGGAAACAAGAATCTCAACACAATAAACAAACTAGATCTAACAGACATATACAAAACACTCTACCCAACAACAGAATACGTATTCTTCTCAAATATACATGGGGTATTCTCCAGGATGGACCGTATGTTCACCACAAATTAAGTCTCAATAGATTTAAAACAATGAATATTATTAAAAAATTTTTCTCTCAACACAACAAAAAAACCAGTAACAGAACACCAGAAAACTCAAAAATTAGTGGAAATTGAACACACTCTTAAGCAACTAATGGAACAAAATCACAAGAAAAATTAGAACACACTTAGGAATAAATATGAAAACATAGCATACCAAAACCTACTGGATGCAGCAAAAGCAGTGCTGAGGGGAAAATGTACAGCTATCAATGCTTATATTGAAAAACACAAAAAACCTCAAATTAACAACCTAACTTTACTATTTAAGGAACAAGAAAAAGAATAAACTAAACCTAAAGCTAGCAGAGGAAAAGAAATAATAAAGATTAAAGCAGAAACAAAACAACAATAAAATAGAACCAAAACTTGGTTCATCAAAAGAAGCCACGAAATTGACAAAATGTTAGCTGAATCCACTAAGAAAAAAAGACCTTAATTATCAAAATCAGAAATGAAAGTGGAGGCATTACAACCAATTCTACAGAAATAAAAAGGATTGGAAGAGTACTATGAACAACTGAACACTAACAAATTGGATAATACAAAAACACAAAACAAGACTGAATGAAGAAAGAAAATCAGAAAAAATCTGTAAATTTCAAAGAGATTGACTCAGTAATCAAAAATCCCTCATACAGTGTATCTGGGTGGCTTAGTCAGTTAAGTGTCCCAACTCTTGATTTCAGCTCAGGTCATGATCTCAGGGTCGTGAGACTGAGCTCTGTTTTGTGCAGCTCCCCACTCAAAAGCAATCCACTTCTCTCCTTCTCTCTCAGCCCCTCCCCCTGCTTGCAAGCATTTTGGAAAAAACAGAACAAAAAAATTCCTCATACAAAGAAAAACCCTGGATATGATAGCTTTACTAGTGAATCCTGCCAAACATTTAAAGAATTAACATAAATCTTTTTAAAACATTTCCAAAAATTCTAGAGGAAACTTTTGCTCATCAAGGCCAGCAATGCTTCATACCAAAGCCAGATACAAACTCTGTAAGAAAACTACAGAGCAGTATCTTTTATAAACACTTAGGTAAAAACCTTCAACATAATACTTTTTTTTTTTAATTTTAATTTTTTTTTAATTTTTATTTATTTATGATAGGCACACAGTGAGAGAGAGAGGCAGAGACACAGGCAGAGGGAGAAGCAGGCTTCATGCACCGGGAGCCTGACATGGGATTCGATCCTGGGTCTCCAGGATCGCGCCCTGGGCCAAAGGCAGGCGCTAAACCGCTGCGCCACCCGGGGATCCCAACATAATACTAATACATCAAATTCAGCAGCATATTACAAAGATTGTACATCAAGACCAAGTGAGATTTATTCCTTGAATGCAAAGATGGTTCAACACAAGAAAAACAATCGATATAATGCACCTTATTAACAGAAATAAAGGGGAAGAACTGCAAAACCATTTCAGTTTCTGATGCAGAAAAAGAATTTGACAAAATTTAACACCCTTCTGTGACAAAACAAAAACAAAAAACACTCAACAAACTAGGAATAAATAAAACTATCTCAACATATTAAGAAAGCCATATATGAAAAGCCCATAACAAACATCATGCTCCATAGTTTAAGGCTGAAAGCTTTCCCTCTAAAACCAGAATGAGGGAGGAGGGATATGCCTGGTACCTGAGTGGCTCAGTCAGGAAGCATCTGACTATTGGTCTCAACTCGGGTCTTGATCTCAGGGTTGTGAATTAAAGCCCAGTATTTGGGCTCTACGCTTAGCATGGAGCCTACTTAAATATATATATAAAAATAAAATAAAATAAAACCAGAACAAGGGAAGGATGCCATTTCAACACTCCTGTACAATCTAGAACTGTAAGTCCTGGCCAGAGTATGAGATAAGAAAAATAAAGGAATGCAAATTAGTAAAGAAGTAAAATTAATCTGTTCACAGATAATATGATCTTATATGTAGAAAACCCAAAAGATGCCAGAGTTGGGGTTATCAAACTGCATGCTGAGCTGATTAAGATTCTCTCTCTCCCTCTGTTTTTCCTCCCCCTCAAAAGAAAAAGAAAAGAAAAGCTGTTGGTTTTGTGTGACTCTATCCCAGTACTCTATCCCAGTACTTCGCCTAATTTAAAGGTGTATATCTAATTTAAAGGCAAAGTACTGGGATAGAGTCACACAAAACCAACAGCTTTTCTTTTCTTTTTCTTTTGAGGGGGAGGAAAAACAGAGGGAGAGAGAGAGAATCTTAATCAGCTCAGCATGCAGTTTGATAACCCCAACTCTGAGATCACAACCTCAGCTGAAAGACAAGAGTCCGCCACTCAACCAATTCTGCCTTCCAGGTAGCTGGGTAATATGGTAAATCTATTTTTAATTTTTGGAGGAACCACATTATCTTCCACAGTGGCTCTACCATTTTACTGATAATTTACATAAGACTTCCAGTTTCTTCAAATCCTGACACTTTTTGTTACTGGTGTTATTACGGTTTTTAATAGTAGCTATCCTAATGAGGTGTAGTATCTCATAGGAGGCGGGGCTTCCGTAATAATAGTGATGTAAGGCATCATTTTCATGTGCTTACTGGCCAAATATGTATCTTCAGCACATGTAAGGCCAAGTAGAGTCAGGCTCTAACTCAGTGCAGAGTCTGCTTTGGAGTCTCTCTCCCTCTGCCCCTCACCCCTCACCCATGCATGCTCCTGTGCATGAACGCTTTCTCTAAAAATAAATAAATAAATCTTTAAAGAAATTATCATATTACCCAGTAATTCCACTTCTGGGCGTATACTGAAAAGAAATGAAAAGCATGGTCTTGAAGAGAAATTTATAGACCCATGTTAACAGAAACACTATTAATAGCTAAAACCTTGAAGCAACCCAAATTTCTTCAAAAGATAAATGGGGGCACCTGGGTGACTCAGTTGGTTAGGCACCTGACACTTAATTTCAGTTCAGGTCATGATCTCAGGGTGGTGATATTGAGCCCTTTATCAGGGCTCCATGCTCAGTGGGGAGTCTGCTTAAGATTCTCTCTTTCCCTCTCCTTCTATGCCCCCCCCATGTGTGCTTCCTCTAAAATAAATAAGTAAATCTTACCAAAAAAAAGGAAAGAAAAGAAAGGAATATTATTAACTCTATGCCCACAAACTTGGTAACTCAGATGAAATGGACCAGTTCCTTGAAACACAATCTATCAAAATTCACACAGGAGAAAACAGATCATCTGAATAGTATGTATCTACTTCAGAAATTGAATAAATAATTAATAACATTCCAAACCAGAAGGCACCAGGCCCACCCAAATGGATTCACTGATGAATTCTACTGAACATTTAAGGAAGAAATGATACCAGTTGTCTACATTTGCAACTAGGATACAGAATCAGAAGGTGCACTTGCTTATTAACTCACAGGATGAAGCCAGAATCACTCTAATACCAAATCCAGATAGACATCCCAAGAAAGGAAAACTAATATTTCTCTCATGAACAAAGATGCAAAATCCCTCAATATTATATTAGCAAACTGAATCCAACAATATACACAAAGAACTATATAACAATTTATTTCAGGTATGCAAAGCTAGTTCAACATTTGACTATCTACTAATATATCCTATCATTAATTGGCCAAACAGGCCCAATAAGAAAATCAATGACAATAATAATATAAGCACAAACAGCATTTGACAAAATCAATTACCTACTTAAGACAAAAACTCTCAGGATACTAGGGATAGGAAGAACTTCTACACAACTTGACAACAATGTACCAAAACCTACAGCTAAATATCCTATTTAATAGTAATTAACTAGATGTTTTCCCTCCTAAGATCAGGAATAATGAAAGGATGTCCCCTCTTACCACTCCTATTCAGCATCATAATCAAAGTCCTAGCTATTGCAATAGGTAAAAAAAGAACATTCTTGTTGGAACAATACAGAACAGATTAATATAATACTACCCTTGGGCAAGGATAACACACAAATTCACAAAGCATTCTATAAAAAAAAATTTAAGTATATAGATTGAGAAGGAAGAAGACTATTTGGAAGGAAGGTGACAAGGTCTATGTAGAAAGCTCTAAAGAAGAAACAAAACACACCAAGCAAAAAAAAAAAAAAAAAAAAAAGATCTAATAAGTAATTATAGCAAGGTTGCAGGATATAAGCTAAATATACAAAACTTAACTGCTTTCCCATATACCAGCAATGAACAACAGGAATTTGAAACTGAAAACAATAAATACCATTCATATTAGTACCAAAAGAAGAAAAGAAGTGGGGCACCTGTGTGGCTCAGTGGTTGAGTGTGCCTTCCTCTCAGGTCAGGATCCCAGGGTCCTGAGATCAAGTCCTGCATCAGGCTTCCTGCTTCTTCCTCTGCCTAGGTCTCTGCCTCTGTCTCTGTCTCTCATGAATAAATAAAATGATGAAGAAGACAATGATGACAAGGAGGCTATCAATCCACAAAAAGATGCACAGGAATGTACAAGAGGAAAACTACAAAAAATTCTGATTAAAGACATCAAAGATCTGAATAAATGGAGAGATATTCCATGTACATGGATAGGAAGACTCAGCATTTTGAGATGTCAAATCTTCCCAACTTCATCTGTATATTCAATGAAAGCCCTACAAAAATTCCAGCAAGTTAGTTTGTGGATACTGATAAAATTATTCCAAGCTTTATATAGAAAAGCAAAAGACCAAAAATAACAAGCACACTTCGGCAGGACAAGTTGGAAGACTACCAATACCAGACTTCAAGACTTAGTCTACCTATATATACAGAAAGATATGCAAATATACGCTGATTATGTGAACATGTATATACATATAAATACACACATACATAATTTACTATCTAAACATATAATACACAACTATAAAGCTTTTAGAAGACAATGGGAGAAAATCGAGGTTCATAGTTGATGAGTTTTTAAATACAAAAACCAGGGATGCCTGGGTGGCTCAACAGTTAAGCCATTAAGCTTTTGGCTCAGGGCCTGATCCTGGAATCCCAGGGATCAAGTCCTTCATTGGGCTTCCTGCATGGAGCCTGCTTCTCCCTCTGCCTATGTCTCTGCCGGTGTGTGTGTGTGTGTGTGTGTGTGCGCGCGCGCACGCGCGCCTCATGAACAAATAAATGAAATCTTAAAAAATAACAAATAAATACAAAAACCAAAAGGATGATCCTTGAAAAAAAACTGGACTTCATTAAAATTGAAAACACTTCTGCTCTGCAAAAGACATTAAAAGAATGAAAAGATAGTACCCCAAACTGGGAGAAAATATTTGTAAAAACATGTATCTGATTAAGGACTGCTATTCAAAAACACATATCTGATGAAAGAGTACTACAAGAATTTTTTTTAAAGATTTAAAAAATCTTTTTTTAAAGATTTGAGGGATGCCTGGGTGGCTCAGCGGCTGAGCATCTGCCTTTGGCTCAGGGCATGATCCTGGGGTCCCGGGATTCAGTCCCACATTGGGCTCCCTGAATGGAGCCTGCTTCTTCCTCTGCCTATGTCTCTGTGCCTCTCTCTCTCTCTCTCTCTGTATCTCATGAATAAACAAAATCTTAAAAAAAAAAAAAAAGATTTAGCCATTTGACAGAGAGAGAGAGAGCGTGCACACATAAGCACAAGCAGAAGGAATGGCAGGCAGAAAAAGAGAGAGAGAAGCAGTCCCTCACAGAGCAGAAAGCCAATGCAGGGATGGATCATAGAACCCTGGGATGACTGAGCTGAAGGCAGATGCCCAACCAACTGAGCTACCCAGGCAACATCCTGCCCACACACAAAGAATTCTTAAAACAACTCTTATTAACATCCAAAATTTTAAAAGGGCAAAAGATCTGAACAGACATGTCAACAAAGAAGAAGGCAAATAAGCATCTGAAAAGATACTCCACATCACCGTCATCGGGAATATACAAATTACAATAACGAGACACCACAACACATCCATTAGAATGGCTGAAATCCAAAACACAGGCAAGTATGTGAAGCAACACAAACTCTCATTCATTACTGATGAGAATACAAAATGGTACAGCCACTTACAAACTAAATGAACTAAGATCCAACAATCATGTTCCTTTGGTACCTTCTATAATTAGCTGAAAACCTTTGTCCACACAAAAATCTACACAAGAATGTTTAAAGCTACTTTGTTCTTAACTGCCCAAACTTGAAGTCAACCAAGACATCCTTCAATAGGTGAATGGATACGCTATGGCACATTCATACAAGGGAATAGTATTGATCAATAAAAAGACATGAGCTATCAAGTCATGTAGAGACATGGAGGAAGTTCAAATGCATATTTCATAAAGTGAAAGCAGCCAGTCTGAAGAGGCTGCATACTGCAATAATTTCCAACTATGGAATTATAGAAAAGGCACAACTATCAACACAGCAAAAAGATCAGTGGTCATCAAGTGTTCAGGGATATGGGGTAAGATGAATTATAGGTGAAGCATAGGAAATTTTTACGGGTGATGAAACTGTCCTGCAGGATACTGTAAGGTGAATCTGTAACATTACACTTTCATTGAAACGCAAAACATTAAAGTCGATTACAGACTTCATTTAATAACATATCAAAATTGGTTCCTTAATTATAGCAAATGTACCTACCACTCTAATGCAAGATATTAGTAATAGAGGAAAAATGTTTTGCAAGGTGGGGGCACGACATATACAGTAGCTCTATACTATAGGCTCAATTTTTTTGTAAATTTAAAATTATTCAAAATATTCATCAACAAGTATTAGTGAAGATGTGGAGAAATTGGAATTCTTGTGCACTGCTGATTGGATTATGATACAACCATTATGCTCATGAAATACTGTGAAGGTTCCTTGAAATAGTGAAAATAAAACTTATCACATATGATCTAGCAATTCCACTTTTGAGTATACATATCCAAAAGAACTGAAAGTCAGGTCTTGAAGAGATATTTGCATACCCATATTCAGAGCAGCCCTATACAAAACACCAAGAGGTGGAAACAACATAACTGTCCATCAGCTAATGAATGGATAAACAAAATGTGGCATATACATACTAAGGAGTATTATCTGGCCTTAAAACAGAAAGAAATACTGCCACATGCTACATAAATGAACCATCAAGACATTCAGTGTCAAATGAGGTGGTCACCTTAAGACACATATGTACAATTTCACTTCTATGAGGTATGTAAAAGTAGTGAAATTGATTGTAACTGAAAGTAGAATGGTGATTAAAAGGGAAAGGAGGAGGGGTACCCGGGTGGCTCACAACATAAGTATCACAACATAGAATTCATATCCATTCCCCCAAAAGACACATCACATAATAAAAAAGACAACATGATGGAAAGACTGACAATCCCAGGTCACAAGATACCAAATGGCCAATCAAGATATGAAACAGTTCTCAACCTCATCTATATTCAAAGGAATACAAATGAAAAATACCAATAAAGTATTGGTAAAGTAACAGTATGAGATTGGCTAAGATTTCTGAAATCTGACAATACAATTTTTGAGGAAGTACAGATCAACAGAAATTCCCATAAATGACTTATGGGACCATAAACTGGTATAGCCTCTTTGTAAAAGTTCTACATTATACTTAAGTTGAAGATATAAATGTATTAAGCCCAAAATTCCCAGATATAGACCCAAAAGAAATACATGTGCCTATTTATGTACTATGAGACATGTAAAATATTCCCAGAACCATTTTTATAACAGCCAAAGACTGCAAACAATCTAAATACCCATCAGAGATAAATTGTGGCATGTTAGTACAGTGAAATACTACAGAGCAAAGGATATGAACAAACTACAGCCACACATAATACAGATAAACCAATATAATGTTGAAGGAAAAGGCAAGACACAAAAGACAACATCCTGTATGATTCCATTTACATAAAGTTCACTATCAGACAACTAAACGAATATATTTGAGCAATTCATACTTGGTAACATATAAAGAAAACCAAGAAAATGAATACACAAAAACAAGAGTAGTTAGCCACATGAGGGAAGGAAGAAGTAATCTGGAAGGCTCAGGTGGTAAAGCTCCTGCAGTACTAGCAAGGCTCGGGATCCCTGGGTGGCGCAGCGGTTTGGTGCCTGCCTTTGGCCCAGGGCATGATCCTGGAGACCCGGGATCGAGTCCCACGTCGGGCTCCCGGTGCATGGAGCCTGCTTCTCCCTCTGCCTGTGTCTCTGCCTCTCTCTCTCTCTCTCTGTGTCTCTCATGAATAAATAAATAAAAATCTTAAAAAAAAAAAAAAAGTACTAGCAAGGCTCTATTTTCTTCCTGACCTGTCCAAGAGTGATGTCATGGTTGTTCTCTTTGTAATAATTGGCTAAACTGTGTAGTGATGTTTTATAGACTTTCCTGCATGGAAATTATTTTCATAATTTTAAAATGTTTTATATCAATGTTTAAAAATTAATCTCACTTTCAACAGATTTAAAAAGTACATTTTTATTGTGAAAATGAGGTCAATGACCTAGGTCCTTTAGTTAAGAGGAAAGGGTCTACCATGGAGTGTGTAGTACTGTCAATAAAGGAAGTACTTTTTAAAAACCCACAAATTTTCGGGTTGTCTGTATGGCAGTTGGTTAAGCACCTGGCTCTTGATTTTTGCTCAAGTCATGACTTCAGGGTTATGAGATCAAGCCCTGGATCAGGTTTGGTGCTGGGCATGGAGACTACTTAAGAATCTCTCTCCATCTCCTTTTCTCCTTCCCACCTCCCCCATTCACCTGCTCTCTAAAAAAATAAAAATAAAAAACCACAAATTTTTTTTTTGCCCAAGTCAACTAATTTTAATATTTTTAATTATTTGACTTCAAGATTATAACTGTAACGACTAAGTTGAAATTCATTAATATAAATATATTGTACAGGCAGAAATAAACCTTATAAATTTGTTTCCATATCTAATGTCAGTTAATTGGGAGTAACAAAATCTACTGTTGTATTTTGAGAGAATTTTTCTTCCTTTAAATATAGGTAGAGATGCTCATTTGGACCATATTTTATTTAACACCTGATTTCAACATATTCAACAATCAGCATGTGATTACAGCATGAGTCTAAAAAAACAATTACTCCATATTGACAGATTACTTTTAAACTTCAAGACCACTAGAGGTCACCAGAGCAAAACATTCAACACTGAGCTATTAACAGCCTTAAGTAATTTCACAACTACTAGTTTCCAATTTTTCTAAAGTAAGAGTATCTTGCTTAAAACAAATAAATTACATAACGAAATCTGTTTTACTGTAATAATTTTCTTACTTTAAACAAAATTTAAATGCAAACACTAGAGACAGGTCAGTTTTGCTTAATGATTTCAAACATTCTTTGGAACGTTTTGTAAAACTGGTAATATATTTAGAAACTATAAAACCATTAAGAAGCAAACTTTAACATCCTGTGGAATTAACAAACAAGTGTTAAATACTTTATGTATAGAAGCAAATTAGACAAAATCAGGTTATAGCAACTATTAATAAATTGATGACACCACTATTTAAAATAGCAGGCTCTCAGCAGCTCTTTCTGCCCACGGGTCCTGTCCCTGGGCTATAATAAAAACAACTTTTGGGGGGCATCTGGGTGGTTGAGTGGCTGCCTTCAGCTCGGGTCAAGAACCCTGGGTCCTGGGATGGAGCCCCCATGCTGGACTCCCTGCTCAGTAGGAAGCCTGCTTCTGCTCAGTGGGGAGCCTACTTCTCCCTCTTCTACCCACTTGTGCTCTCTTACTATCTCTGTCAGTATCTCTGTCTCTCTCAAATAAATAAAATCTTCAAAGAAATAAAAAAATAAAAAGAAATACCTTCTTGCATCAAATAAACAATCAAGCCTCTCAACAAGGGTTGAGACCACACTCACAACAAGTGTTAGTAACCTCTCCCCTAATGGCCAACTGAAATGATAAAAGTGGTTCTATTCCAAGCACTAAAATAGAAGGTTCAGCCAGCTCCAAATAATTTAAGATAAAAGTAGAAAGACTCATCTGACCCACTGACATTTTATATAAAATGAAATACAAAATAATTCATTTAATACAGAGGTTTCAAAACCTAATTATCAGAATCATTAAGGCGCTTAGATATTAAAACTGACATACCTGGCCTCTAATTCAGTATGGTGAGGCACTACACAGAAAGCTTTACATAATCTAGTGATACAAAAGCAGTTCCCCACTGAACAAGGTGCACTCATACGGCATACTATCCTTTCAAGAATAAACAAAAAGCCTGCTTATAATAGCTTAGAAAGCTTCTCACATAAATAACTTTACAGGAGCACCTGGGGTAGCTCAGTCAGGTCGTGATCCCTCTCAGTCCCAGGGATCATGGGATCAAGCCCTGAGCTGGGCTCCCTGGCTCAGCGAGGAGTTTACTTCTCCTTCTCTCTCTGCTGCTATCCCCATCATGCAGACGTGCACTCTCTCTCAAATAAAATCTTTCAAAAAAATATTTCCAATATTATATATATATATAAAAGAATTCCAGAGAAAAGAGAAATACTAAAAATTACTAAGATTTTCAGAGGCAAATAAAATCTATATTTTGTTTTTATCTATCAGAGACTAAAACAAAAGTTAATAAAAATACCACTCCATCCTCTAAAATCTCAATGTCATTTTTCATGGTAATAGCTGGTTTAAAGCATAAAAGATTTTCAACTATCAACTCCTATTCTAGTAAGTTCTCGTTTACCTGGTATTTGAAAACATTAAGCTCCAGGTAAACTCATTTTCCATAAGCCGAAGTATATCCCCTTTTAAGTAGAAAACTGCAAGCCATTTTAATGGACTCTCTCAAAATAGGTTTACTAACACCATAACTGTTTTCTAAATCTGTTATAAATTTTAAGTTCAGAAATACTCCAAAATACAGCTAAAGAGTAATATGGGGGCTGCCCAGGTGGCTCAGCGGTTTAGCCTCGCCTTCAGCCCAAGCAAGGTGTGATCCTGGAGACCCGGGATCGAGTCCCACGTTGGGCTCCCTGCATGGAGCCTGCTTCTTCCTCTGCTGTGTCTCTCCCTCTCTCTGTCTCTCATGGATAAATAAATAAAATCTTTAAGAAAAAAAAAAAGTAATATGGTAGTATAGTACTCATTCAGAATCTGTGTAGTAATAGACTGACACACCCCTTCAGCAGCACAGAGTCACTTCTATCAAAATACTACACTTAAAACATTCTACCAACGTTTTAAAAGTTTTCTTGACTCTTGGTCAAGCTTGTTATCTATACTTGAAGTACTGGCAACAAGCTTCCCTCTTCCCTAAACCATTCTATTTTGTATCAAGTTAGGAATCTAAATTATATCTAAGCTAAGAATAAATTAACTCCATTACTCCTAACATATTTTGTTATTTACTTATCTTTGAAAAGAGAATGAAATTCTTTTTCAGATATGGCCAGGTATAAATTTTTTAAAAAGTCACTAAGTAGGGATCCCTGGGTGGCGCAGCGGTTTGGCGCCTGCCTTTGGCCCAGGGCGCGATCCTGGAGACCCGGGATCGAATCCCACATCGGGCTCTCGGTGCATGGAGCCTGCTTCTCCCTCTGCCTATGTCTCTGCCTCTCTCTCTCTCTCTGTGACTATCATGAATAAATAAATAAAATCTTTAAAAAAAAAATAAATAAATAAAAATAAAAAGTCACTAAGTGGAAAAGGCTTCTATATATAAGAGACTTTGAGCTTTTGTTTTGTTTTTCTGCTGACAAGATTCCTCAGTAGAGCCAATAATGATTATCCAAACTAAATGAAACATTACTATATTATGATAAAATAACAAAATGGTTTTTATAGCACTTAAAAATTTCTTGTTATTGGAGGACAAACTTATGCTCTCAAAACTGGTATGTTTCTTGAAACTTATTTTTAACTCCCAGGAGCTATTCAAATTTTATAGTAAAAATAAAAACATTATGAATAATAAAAATCTTACACGCAAGTTTTCAAGAACAGCAGCCAGGGGAATTTATTACTTTCTTTCTTAAAACTCAAAGTGCTTTTTTTAGTCCTTAATTAGGCAATTACTAATCAGGTAAACTATTTAAAATCATTATGAATTTTGAGATACTATTGTGAAAAAAAAAAAGACACTTAGCTAATGGTTTCACTAGAAGATGTCTACATTCCTTTACAAAAACCGTTCAGGCCAGTTGTGTTCTGGAATTTATTAGTGAAGTGTATATACCAGGTATTATGTAACACCTCATCCAACGCTAACTGTGGCAGTAACAAAATCAAACAAATAAAACAAAGTATATGACTTTTCAGTAAGTGGGATAAAGACTATAAATAGCTTTGTATTACTTCAGATAAGGTTTCTGCCATCAACTGGTTAACAAAAACCTTTTGATTATCAGAATTTTGGGACTTGAAAGAAAATGAAAAGAAAAAATATTAACCATCACAAGTATTTGTTAAATATGCTATGTGCCAGTTTTAAGTATTTAAGGGTATGAACTCATTTACTCCTCACAATGATCCTGAATTGATATTATTTTCCCCACTTTACAGAAAAGACAAATGGGGTATATAAAGAGGTATATAAACTTGACCAACATCCTAATAATAGCAGTGGAGATAGTAAGATTTGAATCTAAGCAGTCTCACTCTAGAGTAGCTTCTCCTGATCACCAAAATACACACTATAAAGCTGCTCAACAGAGTGCGGAGAGAAAATCAGGTTGAGAGATAATGGCAAGGTTGACAATCTCATGCTGCTACCAGGTCCCCTCCTAAATCCAAAGCAGACATCAGTAACTTCGCCTCAGTATTAGGAAAGAACTCTTCAAAAATTTAGGCTCCAGGAAGACATGACAAAACTATTTTTTTTATTTTTTATTTTTGACAAAACTATTTAAACTAGCAAGCAGGACACAAAATATCTGCCAGTCTAATTTCATACTAAGAAAATTAAAATAGTAAACAAAATCGAGTGTCCCTGTTTTGCCACTAAAATGTAAGCTCCACAAAATTATGAATATTTCTCTTGTTCACTGATGTATTCCTATTACCCAGGACAGTACATGGTACAAGTAAAAACTCAATAAATATTTGTTGCTGAATAAATGAATGAAGTCTTAACTACAGTTTCTCAGTTTTCTCAACTGTAAAATATGAAAATGACCTTATGTACAATTTCTAGCTAAATCTCAAACCTGGAAGTATTTATTTCATCTATGATAAATAACATTACTTTAAAAAAAATGCTGAGAGGTTTTTCACATACATAAAAGAATTCACTTTGTTAAATGTGTTTGTGATTCCAGGAATTTTGTTTATCTAGTCTATGTTAATTCAGTACATTAACGATCAAAATTAAGAAAATACTTAAGACATCTGAACTGAGCATGGAAGTGCCTGGGCGGCTCAGTCAGTTGGGCATCTGCCTTTGGCTCAGGTCATGATCCCAGGATCCTGGGATCGAGCCCCATGTCAGGCTCTCTGCTCAGAGACAGCCTGTTTCTTCCTCTCCCTCTGCCTGCCATTCTGCCTACCTGTGCTTTCTCTCTTTCTGTCAAATAAATAAATAAAATCTTTAAAATAAAATAAAATAAGCATGAGGGGTGTCTGGGTGGCTCAGTCAGTTAAGCATCTATTGATTTTGGCTCAGGTCATGATGTTAAGAGTTTTGAGATGGAGCCCCACACCAGACTCCCTGCTTGTCCTTCTCCCTTTGCTCTTCCCCTCACTTGCACACTATCTCTAAAATAAATAAATAAAATATTTTTTAAAAAGTAAAAACTGAGCATGAATAAGCTGAAAGAATGAGTTCTAGGTGTCTATATTGACATCTACTGCAATAGTGCTAAATCGAACCAACATAATTATTTAACCTTAATTTTTAAATTTCCAAGAGAAAAAAAACGGAACATAATCCCTGACATATATTTAAATAGCCTTAAGGAAATCAATGAAGAGAAGAATAATATTTTTTTGAGAAGAATAATACTTTTTTGGAAATTCTCTTTATTAAGAGCTCATGTAGACACTATTACTTCATAAAAATTTTACAAAATAGGATGTCTCTAATTTGACCCACTTGCGAACACAGTTCTTGGTATGGGCAAGACAGAACTCCTTTATAGCTGGTGGGTCAGAAGCACAGATGAGAACCTGCACTGGCAATTAGCACCTGAAGGGACAGGGGAGGTGAGGAGAGTGTATCTTGTAGGACTGAGCCCTTAAATCTGTGGGATCTGATGCTATCACTGGGTAGATACTGTTAGAATTGAGTTAAATTGCAGGACACCGAGCTACTGTCACAGAATTGCTGAAGGTTTAGAAAACCCCCACATTTGATGTCTGAAGTGAAATACAGTTGATCCACAAACAATGGTTTGAGTCGCATGAGTCCAGTCCCCCTCATACAGATTTTGATAAATATAATACAATATTGTTAAATGCATTTTCTTTTCCTTATAATTTTTTTTAACATTTTATTTATTTATTCATAGAGACACAGAGAGAGAGAGAGAAGAGAGAGGCAGAGACACAGGCAGAGGGAGAAGCAGGCTCCATGCAGGGAGCCCGATGTGGGACTCGATCCCAGGTCTCCAGGATCACACCCCAGGCTGCAAGTGGCGCTAAACCACTAAGCCACCAGGGTTGCCCTCTTTATGATTTTCTTTAACATTTTCTTTTCTCTAAGCTTACTTAACAATACAGTATGGTATATAATACACACAACATACAAAATGTGTGTTAACTATGCTATCCATAGGCTTCCTTCTCTTCAACAGGTTATCAGTAGTTAAGTTTTGGGCGCATCAAAAGTTAAATGAGGATTTTCAACTGTACAAGGGTCAGCATCTCCTAGCCCCTGCATGGTTCAAGAACCAACTATACTAATAAACCATTGATAGCAGAGGAGATACACAGAGATAAGTTTTTCCTTATAGCAGCAGTCTCAGGATTTGCTCAGAAATAATGTGCATTTGGCTCAAACACCTTCAAGTACCCAAGCATTTACAAGGAATCTGAAAATTAAAGTAACAGCTATACATGATATATTTGCAAATAAAATGAGTACCTAATCTAAAAGGTTAATAAACTCTTACCTAATATCATTATTCCTATATTTCTTTTACTTTCCATATTATGCAGAAAATAAATTCCTTGAAAACATAGGCCACTTTGTTACATACCTCCAACACCATCCTAGCATCTTGTAAATTGCATTTTCCATTCTGTACAATGCACGGTACCAGCTAAATATGTGTTGAATAAATTAATGTTTCTCTGAGTCTAAGAAATAAACGGAAAAAAGTACCATTCACTCTGGCTTACACGAACTTTAATGTAACTGAGATACATAGCTCCACTACTAAATCAAAGATAGCAATTTTTTTCAAGAGTGAACTGTGCTAATTAATTTGAATTTGTTAACAAATGTTTAAGTCAAAGGGAGAAAGATGCTGAATTTTAATACTCTCATATTTTGTTCTCTCTCACACACAAACTCCCCACATAGTTTACTCTGTGTAGTATTTCTCAAATCCCCAAAGCTGCTCTAGCCATTAATTTTTTTTTTTAAGATTTTATTTATTCATAAGACAGAGAGAGAGAGAGGCAGAGACACAGGGAGAGGGAGAAGCAGGCTCCATGCAGGGAACCCGATGCGGGACTCGATCCTGGGGTCTCCAGGATCACACCCCAGACCAAAGGTGGCGCTAAATCACTGAGCCACTGGGGCTGCCCGCCATTAATTTTTCTATGCTGTTTTTGCCAATTCCTACATTTAATAAGTTATGCATATTTTTGCTAGTACCACAACATATTTTTAGTTATTTACTCTTAGTTTTGCCAAATACATTCACTAAATATATACTGAAAGCAGGATCTCGAAGAGCTATTTATGCACCCATATTCAGAGCAGCACTATTCACAACACCCAATAAGTGAAAGCAACTCAAGCATCTATAATAGATGAATAAACTTTGGTATATGCATACAAAGGAATTTCAGCCTTAGAAAGGAAGGAAATTGGGCAGCCCAGGTGGCTCAGCGGTTTAGCACCGCCTTCAGCCCAGGGCATGATCCTGGAGAACCAGGATCAAGTCCCACATCCCTGCATGGAGCGAGCCTGCTTCTCCAGGTGGCTCTGCCTGTGTCTCTTGCTCTGTGTCTCTCACGAATAAATAAAATCTGGGGGGGGTAATTCTAACATATGCTACAACATTAATACATCATGAGAACATTGTACTAAGTGAAATAATCCAGTCATAAAAAGACAAATATTGTTATGATTTCACTTATATGAAGTCACTATACCCAAATTTATAGAAACATAAAGTAGAAGAGTTGTTGTCAGGGGCTAAGGGGAAGGGTAGATGGGATGCTATTGTTTAACATGCAAAATTTGTTTTACAAGATGAAAAAGGTTCTGGATGTTGGCTGCACAGCAATGTGAATACACAACAGCACTGAACTATAAATATAAACTTTAAATTTTATGTTATGTTTTCTTTTTTAAGATTTGAGAAAGAGAGAAAGCAAGGGGGAGGGGCAGAGGGAGAGGGAGAGAGTCTTAAGCAGACTGGGCACTGAGTATGGAGCACAATATAAGCCTTGATCTCATGACCTGAGCTGAAACCAAGAGTTGGACACTTAACCAACTGTGCCACTGAGGCACAGTTTTATGTGCCCTTATGTTTTCTAACATATACACACGTCCCAGGTATCCATTTACCTAGCTTCCAACGAGTATCAAATTTAAATATCTCCTTTCATCTCACCTCCTCTCTACATTTTCCCCATCTCCCTCCCCCGGTGATATATTTTAAAGCAATTTCCAGATATCTTACCTCACTCATAAGTACTTTTGTGTACTTTGGTAACAAATAAGGTTATCTCATATGAACAAAATGCCATTACCATACCTAATAAAATTAACAATTCTTTTTTATTGTCAAATAGCCAATCCAGGGGCACGTGGGTGGCTCAGCTGATTAAGCATCTGACTCTCAATTTCGGCTCAGGTCATGATCCCAGGGCCCTGATACTGGGCTCCACACTCAGCAAGAAGTCTGCTTAAGATTCTCTCCCTCTGCCCCTCCACCGTCTCCCTCAGTCTCATACATACATACATACATACATACATAAATCTTTAACAAAAAATAGCTAATCCATATCCCTATTTTCTCAAATGTCTCATCAACATATTTTTACAGATTTAAAAACTCTATTAGGTGGTTATTGTCTCTTAAGGGAGACAAATCTTAATAGCATGGAGAATTTTAAGTGAAAAAAGGAACATAGGAATAGAAAATATAATGCTTTGGAAAAAAAAGATCTAGACACCAAAGAGTACTTACTGTAAAATTGCAATGTTAAAGTGTGAAACAGGCAAAATTAATTTGTGATGATGAAAGTCAAAATAGAAGTTACTTATGGTTGGGAATGTAAAAACAAAATAGAAACCTCTGGGGCTCTGGTAATATTCTCCATCTTGACTCCATCTTGAGTGGTAGTTACATTGGTATATAAATTTGTAAAAATTCACCAAATTGTATATTTAAAATCACTAAGTGGATGTTGTATTTCAAATCTAGGGAAAATATATAAAAACGCCACTCATCTTTGTGAGAATTTATGTATTTATACAAAAATATCACTTATCATATACATATCCTAACACCAAAATAACAATATGGTTATCTCTGGGTGGTGAGATAAGTGAGTTTCAATTTCTTTTCTAGGCTTTTCCACAGTCTCCCCACAATTAAAACATTTTAAAATTAAGAATATTGCTATCAATCTAAACATTCCCTCTAAATGTTCATTTATCTTCTCTCTTCTTATATTGATAAAAATATAATGTTTTTCTCCCAATTTGTCTTCCTACTCCACATTTAGGCTTCAAAACAAAGGAGTATTAAAATCCAACTTTTCATCCCTGGCTAGAGAGAAATATAGAGCTTATAGTATACTTAGCATGTGCAACGTACTTGTCTAACTACTGAGGATCTATATACATACTTAGACACACCCTGTTTTCAACTCAGCTGCCAGGTATTCTTGCAGACTGTGTCACTCTTCCGTTCAAAACTGCAATGGCTGCCCATCTCACTCAAAAAAAAAAAAAAAAAAAAAAAAAAAAAAAGGCCTGAGTCCTTACAATGGTCAAGGGAGTCTTAGTAGTCTGGTCCTTTTTTTTTTTTTTTTTTTCTCTACATATCAGACCTCCTTTCCCACCACTCTCCCCTACACTTCACACCACCTCAACCACACTGGTCACCCTTACTAGTTTCTGAACACATCTAGCACCTACTTTTCTTAGGGACTTTATACTAACTGGTTGCAACGGCAATGAGTTCTTCCACCACGTAACTAACTCCTTTACTACATCTTTGCTCAAATGTCATCTTCTCAATGAGACCTAACTCTCCTTTCAAAAAGTACAAACTGTGGGGATCCCTGGGTGGCTCAACAGTTTGGCACCTGCCTTCGGCCCAAGGCGTAATCCTGGAGTCCCGGGATCGAGTTCCACATCAGGCTTCCTGCATGGAGCCTGCTTCTCCTCTGTGTCTCTGCCTCTCCCTCTTTCTCTCTCTCTCTCTCTCTCTCTGTCTCTCATGAATAAATAAAATCTTAAAAAAAAAAGTATAAACTGTTCCAAATCCCTGTATACCTCTATCCCTTACTGTTTCTTATCACAATAATCACTTTCAACAATCTTTTTTCATTTATTAAAATAATTTTTCAGTGACTTATTTGTATGTTATGCTTATTTCCTCCTGCCCTCAGACCCAAAAGACACTAAGTTCTGTGAAAGCAGGGGTATTTGAATATTTAGTTCTAAGTTACATCCCAAACATTTTTTTTTAATTTCCTTAAGTAATCTTTTTTTTTTTTAATTTTTATTTATTTATGATAGTCACAGAGAGAGAGAGAGAGGCGCAGAGACACAGGCAGAGGGAGAAGCAGGCTCCATGCACGGAGCCCGATGTGGGATTCGATCCCGGGTTTCCAGGATCTCGCCCTGGGCCAAAAAGGCAGGTGCCAAACCGCTGCGCCACCCAGGGATCCCTAATTTCCTTAAGTAAGCTTTACACCCAATGTAGGGCTCAAAATCACAACCCCAAAATCAAGTCACATGTCCTTCCAAATGAGCAAACCAGGCATTCCTATCCTAAGCATTTAGAATGGTGTCTGGCAACTAGCAGGTTAAGGAATGAGGGAAGGAAAAAAAGAAAATATCTGCGGAAGGTTTAATGACATACTCAGATGATAATCAGAAGGAAAATTACGATGGCAAATAATACTTTATTAAAATTATAAATTATAATTAGTGAATCATCTTCTCAAGAATAAAGACTCAGTAAAACCTCTATTGGTACTCAGCACAATTCATCATATTTAGTTTTATACACATATATTCCCCACATTAGAAAGCGTGTAAACTGTAGGGACACTTCGGTGGCTGTTGGTCTAGCAGCCAACTCTTGATTTTGGCTCAGGCCATTATCTCAGGGTTTGGGGATTGAGCCCTGCAATCAAGCTCCCCACTCAACAGGCAGTCTCCTTGAGATTCTCTTCCTCTGTTCCTCCCCACACTTGTGGTCTCTCAAATAAATCTCTCTTTAAAAACAAAGAGCAGCTATATGTAGTGGACACAATGTGCTGCCCAGATTCCCCTTCAGAAGTGAACAATTTCTGGCATGCCTGGGTGGCTCAGTCAAGCATCTGCTTTAGAGCTCAGGTCGTGGTCTCTGGGTCCTAGGATCAAGCCCCACTTAGGGCTTCCTGCTCAGCAGGGCATCTGCCTCTTCCTCTCCATCTCCCCAGCTTGTGCAAGTGCGCTCTCTCTCACATAAATAAATAAAACCTTAAAAAAAAAAAGGAATGAACAATTTTTTGTACAGCTGCGGGAAGTGCTGCTGGAAAACAAGCTTCCCTCTTCCCTAAACCATTCTATTTTGTATCAAGTTAGGAATCTAAATTATATCTAAGCTAAGAATAAATTAACTCCATTACTCCTAACATATTTTGTTATTTACTTATCTTTGAAAAGAGAATGAAATTCTTTTTCAGATATGGCCAGGTATAAATTTTTTAAAAAGTCACTAAGTAGGGATCCCTGGGTGGCGCAGCGGTTTGGCGCCTGCCTTTGGCCCAGGGCGCGATCCTGGAGACCCGGGATCGAATCCCACATCGGGCTCTCGGTGCATGGAGCCTGCTTCTCCCTCTGCCTATGTCTCTGCCTCTCTCTCTCTCTCTGTGACTATCATGAATAAATAAATAAAATCTTTAAAAAAAAAATAAATAAATAAAAATAAAAAGTCACTAAGTGGAAAAGGCTTCTATATATAAGAGACTTTGAGCTTTTGTTTTGTTTTTCTGCTGACAAGATTCCTCAGTAGAGCCAATAATGATTATCCAAACTAAATGAAACATTACTATATTATGATAAAATAACAAAATGGTTTTTATAGCACTTAAAAATTTCTTGTTATTGGAGGACAAACTTATGCTCTCAAAACTGGTATGTTTCTTGAAACTTATTTTTAACTCCCAGGAGCTATTCAAATTTTATAGTAAAAATAAAAACATTATGAATAATAAAAATCTTACACGCAAGTTTTCAAGAACAGCAGCCAGGGGAATTTATTACTTTCTTTCTTAAAACTCAAAGTGCTTTTTTTAGTCCTTAATTAGGCAATTACTAATCAGGTAAACTATTTAAAATCATTATGAATTTTGAGATACTATTGTGAAAAAAAAAAAGACACTTAGCTAATGGTTTCACTAGAAGATGTCTACATTCCTTTACAAAAACCGTTCAGGCCAGTTGTGTTCTGGAATTTATTAGTGAAGTGTATATACCAGGTATTATGTAACACCTCATCCAACGCTAACTGTGGCAGTAACAAAATCAAACAAATAAAACAAAGTATATGACTTTTCAGTAAGTGGGATAAAGACTATAAATAGCTTTGTATTACTTCAGATAAGGTTTCTGCCATCAACTGGTTAACAAAAACCTTTTGATTATCAGAATTTTGGGACTTGAAAGAAAATGAAAAGAAAAAATATTAACCATCACAAGTATTTGTTAAATATGCTATGTGCCAGTTTTAAGTATTTAAGGGTATGAACTCATTTACTCCTCACAATGATCCTGAATTGATATTATTTTCCCCACTTTACAGAAAAGACAAATGGGGTATATAAAGAGGTATATAAACTTGACCAACATCCTAATAATAGCAGTGGAGATAGTAAGATTTGAATCTAAGCAGTCTCACTCTAGAGTAGCTTCTCCTGATCACCAAAATACACACTATAAAGCTGCTCAACAGAGTGCGGAGAGAAAATCAGGTTGAGAGATAATGGCAAGGTTGACAATCTCATGCTGCTACCAGGTCCCCTCCTAAATCCAAAGCAGACATCAGTAACTTCGCCTCAGTATTAGGAAAGAACTCTTCAAAAATTTAGGCTCCAGGAAGACATGACAAAACTATTTTTTTTATTTTTTATTTTTGACAAAACTATTTAAACTAGCAAGCAGGACACAAAATATCTGCCAGTCTAATTTCATACTAAGAAAATTAAAATAGTAAACAAAATCGAGTGTCCCTGTTTTGCCACTAAAATGTAAGCTCCACAAAATTATGAATATTTCTCTTGTTCACTGATGTATTCCTATTACCCAGGACAGTACATGGTACAAGTAAAAACTCAATAAATATTTGTTGCTGAATAAATGAATGAAGTCTTAACTACAGTTTCTCAGTTTTCTCAACTGTAAAATATGAAAATGACCTTATGTACAATTTCTAGCTAAATCTCAAACCTGGAAGTATTTATTTCATCTATGATAAATAACATTACTTTAAAAAAAATGCTGAGAGGTTTTTCACATACATAAAAGAATTCACTTTGTTAAATGTGTTTGTGATTCCAGGAATTTTGTTTATCTAGTCTATGTTAATTCAGTACATTAACGATCAAAATTAAGAAAATACTTAAGACATCTGAACTGAGCATGGAAGTGCCTGGGCGGCTCAGTCAGTTGGGCATCTGCCTTTGGCTCAGGTCATGATCCCAGGATCCTGGGATCGAGCCCCATGTCAGGCTCTCTGCTCAGAGACAGCCTGTTTCTTCCTCTCCCTCTGCCTGCCATTCTGCCTACCTGTGCTTTCTCTCTTTCTGTCAAATAAATAAATAAAATCTTTAAAATAAAATAAAATAAGCATGAGGGGTGTCTGGGTGGCTCAGTCAGTTAAGCATCTATTGATTTTGGCTCAGGTCATGATGTTAAGAGTTTTGAGATGGAGCCCCACACCAGACTCCCTGCTTGTCCTTCTCCCTTTGCTCTTCCCCTCACTTGCACACTATCTCTAAAATAAATAAATAAAATATTTTTTAAAAAGTAAAAACTGAGCATGAATAAGCTGAAAGAATGAGTTCTAGGTGTCTATATTGACATCTACTGCAATAGTGCTAAATCGAACCAACATAATTATTTAACCTTAATTTTTAAATTTCCAAGAGAAAAAAAACGGAACATAATCCCTGACATATATTTAAATAGCCTTAAGGAAATCAATGAAGAGAAGAATAATATTTTTTTTGAGAAGAATAATACTTTTTTGGAAATTCTCTTTATTAAGAGCTCATGTAGACACTATTACTTCATAAAAATTTTACAAAATAGGATGTCTCTAATTTGACCCACTTGCGAACACAGTTCTTGGTATGGGCAAGACAGAACTCCTTTATAGCTGGTGGGTCAGAAGCACAGATGAGAACCTGCACTGGCAATTAGCACCTGAAGGGACAGGGGAGGTGAGGAGAGTGTATCTTGTAGGACTGAGCCCTTAAATCTGTGGGATCTGATGCTATCACTGGGTAGATACTGTTAGAATTGAGTTAAATTGCAGGACACCGAGCTACTGTCACAGAATTGCTGAAGGTTTAGAAAACCCCCACATTTGATGTCTGAAGTGAAATACAGTTGATCCACAAACAATGGTTTGAGTCGCATGAGTCCAGTCCCCCTCATACAGATTTTGATAAATATAATACAATATTGTTAAATGCATTTTCTTTTCCTTATAATTTTTTTTAACATTTTATTTATTTATTCATAGAGACACAGAGAGAGAGAGAGAAGAGAGAGGCAGAGACACAGGCAGAGGGAGAAGCAGGCTCCATGCAGGGAGCCCGATGTGGGACTCGATCCCAGGTCTCCAGGATCACACCCCAGGCTGCAAGTGGCGCTAAACCACTAAGCCACCAGGGTTGCCCTCTTTATGATTTTCTTTAACATTTTCTTTTCTCTAAGCTTACTTAACAATACAGTATGGTATATAATACACACAACATACAAAATGTGTGTTAACTATGCTATCCATAGGCTTCCTTCTCTTCAACAGGTTATCAGTAGTTAAGTTTTGGGCGCATCAAAAGTTAAATGAGGATTTTCAACTGTACAAGGGTCAGCATCTCCTAGCCCCTGCATGGTTCAAGAACCAACTATACTAATAAACCATTGATAGCAGAGGAGATACACAGAGATAAGTTTTTCCTTATAGCAGCAGTCTCAGGATTTGCTCAGAAATAATGTGCATTTGGCTCAAACACCTTCAAGTACCCAAGCATTTACAAGGAATCTGAAAATTAAAGTAACAGCTATACATGATATATTTGCAAATAAAATGAGTACCTAATCTAAAAGGTTAATAAACTCTTACCTAATATCATTATTCCTATATTTCTTTTACTTTCCATATTATGCAGAAAATAAATTCCTTGAAAACATAGGCCACTTTGTTACATACCTCCAACACCATCCTAGCATCTTGTAAATTGCATTTTCCATTCTGTACAATGCACGGTACCAGCTAAATATGTGTTGAATAAATTAATGTTTCTCTGAGTCTAAGAAATAAACGGAAAAAAGTACCATTCACTCTGGCTTACACGAACTTTAATGTAACTGAGATACATAGCTCCACTACTAAATCAAAGATAGCAATTTTTTTCAAGAGTGAACTGTGCTAATTAATTTGAATTTGTTAACAAATGTTTAAGTCAAAGGGAGAAAGATGCTGAATTTTAATACTCTCATATTTTGTTCTCTCTCACACACAAACTCCCCACATAGTTTACTCTGTGTAGTATTTCTCAAATCCCCAAAGCTGCTCTAGCCATTAATTTTTTTTTTTAAGATTTTATTTATTCATAAGACAGAGAGAGAGAGAGGCAGAGACACAGGGAGAGGGAGAAGCAGGCTCCATGCAGGGAACCCGATGCGGGACTCGATCCTGGGGTCTCCAGGATCACACCCCAGACCAAAGGTGGCGCTAAATCACTGAGCCACTGGGGCTGCCCGCCATTAATTTTTCTATGCTGTTTTTGCCAATTCCTACATTTAATAAGTTATGCATATTTTTGCTAGTACCACAACATATTTTTAGTTATTTACTCTTAGTTTTGCCAAATACATTCACTAAATATATACTGAAAGCAGGATCTCGAAGAGCTATTTATGCACCCATATTCAGAGCAGCACTATTCACAACACCCAATAAGTGAAAGCAACTCAAGCATCTATAATAGATGAATAAACTTTGGTATATGCATACAAAGGAATTTCAGCCTTAGAAAGGAAGGAAATTGGGCAGCCCAGGTGGCTCAGCGGTTTAGCACCGCCTTCAGCCCAGGGCATGATCCTGGAGAACCAGGATCAAGTCCCACATCCCTGCATGGAGCGAGCCTGCTTCTCCAGGTGGCTCTGCCTGTGTCTCTTGCTCTGTGTCTCTCACGAATAAATAAAATCTGGGGGGGGTAATTCTAACATATGCTACAACATTAATACATCATGAGAACATTGTACTAAGTGAAATAATCCAGTCATAAAAAGACAAATATTGTTATGATTTCACTTATATGAAGTCACTATACCCAAATTTATAGAAACATAAAGTAGAAGAGTTGTTGTCAGGGGCTAAGGGGAAGGGTAGATGGGATGCTATTGTTTAACATGCAAAATTTGTTTTACAAGATGAAAAAGGTTCTGGATGTTGGCTGCACAGCAATGTGAATACACAACAGCACTGAACTATAAATATAAACTTTAAATTTTATGTTATGTTTTCTTTTTTAAGATTTGAGAAAGAGAGAAAGCAAGGGGGAGGGGCAGAGGGAGAGGGAGAGAGTCTTAAGCAGACTGGGCACTGAGTATGGAGCACAATATAAGCCTTGATCTCATGACCTGAGCTGAAACCAAGAGTTGGACACTTAACCAACTGTGCCACTGAGGCACAGTTTTATGTGCCCTTATGTTTTCTAACATATACACACGTCCCAGGTATCCATTTACCTAGCTTCCAACGAGTATCAAATTTAAATATCTCCTTTCATCTCACCTCCTCTCTACATTTTCCCCATCTCCCTCCCCCGGTGATATATTTTAAAGCAATTTCCAGATATCTTACCTCACTCATAAGTACTTTTGTGTACTTTGGTAACAAATAAGGTTATCTCATATGAACAAAATGCCATTACCATACCTAATAAAATTAACAATTCTTTTTTATTGTCAAATAGCCAATCCAGGGGCACGTGGGTGGCTCAGCTGATTAAGCATCTGACTCTCAATTTCGGCTCAGGTCATGATCCCAGGGCCCTGATACTGGGCTCCACACTCAGCAAGAAGTCTGCTTAAGATTCTCTCCCTCTGCCCCTCCACCGTCTCCCTCAGTCTCATACATACATACATACATACATACATAAATCTTTAACAAAAAATAGCTAATCCATATCCCTATTTTCTCAAATGTCTCATCAACATATTTTTACAGATTTAAAAACTCTATTAGGTGGTTATTGTCTCTTAAGGGAGACAAATCTTAATAGCATGGAGAATTTTAAGTGAAAAAAGGAACATAGGAATAGAAAATATAATGCTTTGGAAAAAAAAGATCTAGACACCAAAGAGTACTTACTGTAAAATTGCAATGTTAAAGTGTGAAACAGGCAAAATTAATTTGTGATGATGAAAGTCAAAATAGAAGTTACTTATGGTTGGGAATGTAAAAACAAAATAGAAACCTCTGGGGCTCTGGTAATATTCTCCATCTTGACTCCATCTTGAGTGGTAGTTACATTGGTATATAAATTTGTAAAAATTCACCAAATTGTATATTTAAAATCACTAAGTGGATGTTGTATTTCAAATCTAGGGAAAATATATAAAAACGCCACTCATCTTTGTGAGAATTTATGTATTTATACAAAAATATCACTTATCATATACATATCCTAACACCAAAATAACAATATGGTTATCTCTGGGTGGTGAGATAAGTGAGTTTCAATTTCTTTTCTAGGCTTTTCCACAGTCTCCCCACAATTAAAACATTTTAAAATTAAGAATATTGCTATCAATCTAAACATTCCCTCTAAATGTTCATTTATCTTCTCTCTTCTTATATTGATAAAAATATAATGTTTTTCTCCCAATTTGTCTTCCTACTCCACATTTAGGCTTCAAAACAAAGGAGTATTAAAATCCAACTTTTCATCCCTGGCTAGAGAGAAATATAGAGCTTATAGTATACTTAGCATGTGCAACGTACTTGTCTAACTACTGAGGATCTATATACATACTTAGACACACCCTGTTTTCAACTCAGCTGCCAGGTATTCTTGCAGACTGTGTCACTCTTCCGTTCAAAACTGCAATGGCTGCCCATCTCACTCAAAAAAAAAAAAAAAAAAAAAAAAAAAAAAAAGGCCTGAGTCCTTACAATGGTCAAGGGAGTCTTAGTAGTCTGGTCCTTTTTTTTTTTTTTTTTTTCTCTACATATCAGACCTCCTTTCCCACCACTCTCCCCTACACTTCACACCACCTCAACCACACTGGTCACCCTTACTAGTTTCTGAACACATCTAGCACCTACTTTTCTTAGGGACTTTATACTAACTGGTTGCAACGGCAATGAGTTCTTCCACCACGTAACTAACTCCTTTACTACATCTTTGCTCAAATGTCATCTTCTCAATGAGACCTAACTCTCCTTTCAAAAAGTACAAACTGTGGGGATCCCTGGGTGGCTCAACAGTTTGGCACCTGCCTTCGGCCCAAGGCGTAATCCTGGAGTCCCGGGATCGAGTTCCACATCAGGCTTCCTGCATGGAGCCTGCTTCTCCTCTGTGTCTCTGCCTCTCCCTCTTTCTCTCTCTCTCTCTCTCTCTCTGTCTCTCATGAATAAATAAAATCTTAAAAAAAAAAGTATAAACTGTTCCAAATCCCTGTATACCTCTATCCCTTACTGTTTCTTATCACAATAATCACTTTCAACAATCTTTTTTCATTTATTAAAATAATTTTTCAGTGACTTATTTGTATGTTATGCTTATTTCCTCCTGCCCTCAGACCCAAAAGACACTAAGTTCTGTGAAAGCAGGGGTATTTGAATATTTAGTTCTAAGTTACATCCCAAACATTTTTTTTTAATTTCCTTAAGTAATCTTTTTTTTTTTTAATTTTTATTTATTTATGATAGTCACAGAGAGAGAGAGAGAGGCGCAGAGACACAGGCAGAGGGAGAAGCAGGCTCCATGCACGGAGCCCGATGTGGGATTCGATCCCGGGTTTCCAGGATCTCGCCCTGGGCCAAAAAGGCAGGTGCCAAACCGCTGCGCCACCCAGGGATCCCTAATTTCCTTAAGTAAGCTTTACACCCAATGTAGGGCTCAAAATCACAACCCCAAAATCAAGTCACATGTCCTTCCAAATGAGCAAACCAGGCATTCCTATCCTAAGCATTTAGAATGGTGTCTGGCAACTAGCAGGTTAAGGAATGAGGGAAGGAAAAAAAGAAAATATCTGCGGAAGGTTTAATGACATACTCAGATGATAATCAGAAGGAAAATTACGATGGCAAATAATACTTTATTAAAATTATAAATTATAATTAGTGAATCATCTTCTCAAGAATAAAGACTCAGTAAAACCTCTATTGGTACTCAGCACAATTCATCATATTTAGTTTTATACACATATATTCCCCACATTAGAAAGCGTGTAAACTGTAGGGACACTTCGGTGGCTGTTGGTCTAGCAGCCAACTCTTGATTTTGGCTCAGGCCATTATCTCAGGGTTTGGGGATTGAGCCCTGCAATCAAGCTCCCCACTCAACAGGCAGTCTCCTTGAGATTCTCTTCCTCTGTTCCTCCCCACACTTGTGGTCTCTCAAATAAATCTCTCTTTAAAAACAAAGAGCAGCTATATGTAGTGGACACAATGTGCTGCCCAGATTCCCCTTCAGAAGTGAACAATTTCTGGCATGCCTGGGTGGCTCAGTCAAGCATCTGCTTTAGAGCTCAGGTCGTGGTCTCTGGGTCCTAGGATCAAGCCCCACTTAGGGCTTCCTGCTCAGCAGGGCATCTGCCTCTTCCTCTCCATCTCCCCAGCTTGTGCAAGTGCGCTCTCTCTCACATAAATAAATAAAACCTTAAAAAAAAAAAGGAATGAACAATTTTTTGTACAGCTGCGGGAAGTGCTGCTGGAAAACAGCCTTCACCTGTCACGGCCTTTTCAGGAATTGCCTCAATCTAAAAGATAGCTACTTGCTCAAGTGGCCTACATCAAGTAACTGATTAAAACAGAGGCATAAGGGCCCAGCACCTTTGGACAACTCAGTTATTCCAGGTTCAGAGCTTCCACGGCGTCAACTGCAACTTTTGTTGATACTACACCACAGCCCAACTTATCCTTTCTGCTTCTCCTTTACATTCTTTCTACAGATATTGATCCTAAAAACATCTCCTAATAAACTTCTGCATGCAAATAACCACCTCAGTTTCCCCAAGGAACCTAACTTACAGCCACTGGTGATGAGAATGGTCCAAGAAAGCAGGCTCTACAGTGAAGTTTTGGAGTCGGATCACCTAGCTGCCCAGCTTCAGGAAAACCCATCACTGGTGATGAGCAGAACGGGGAGACCCTTCCACAAAGGGGCAGTCAACTGTTAAAACTTTCACTGTTGGTAAACTGGGTAGTTTTCCAGTGAAAGGGAATGTGGATGCTAGCCAACCTTTTTTAAAGGACTAGAACTGTATTCTTCTTTGTTGTTATTATTTTATAATTTTTAAAAAATGGGGTATGACAAAAACAGGCAGGATCAGAACTGGATTTGTCCTGTGGGCCATGGGTTGCCAAATCCTGCACTAGAAGGTACAGTGAGTGCATTAGGCATTTAAGAAATATAAGGAAAACAGAAATAAAGACCATGAAATTAGGTTGCTGTTACTAAAGGCAATTAATCCTTTGGAAAAATGTAACAAGAGGTCAAAGTGAGCAATGGGGAATTAAAAGCTGTGAAAGAAAAGTTTTTGAACTGTCAAAGAAGGTTCTTAGGTACCATAAAAAGACACTCATCTCTAGCAGCAAAAGGCCACAGAAGGCTAAAGTCCAGGACCAGGTCTTAATCATGTGTGGAAGAGCTCCAAAGAAAGTTAAACTCTCAGAACAGGTCTGCTCTATCAAGGTTAAGTAATGAATAAGAAAAAAGAACTGGAACCCTGAAAAAAATGGGATGGGGAAATGGGTTGATTCACCTGAAAATCCTCAATCCTCGGGTCCCTAAGCTTGGAGAAGGAACCTACACATCCTTATTAAGTGTTGGTGTTACTCTTATCAGTAAGAGTAGCAGAGTAAAGACCTCAAGATTCTCTCCTTCGTAAAAGAAATTAGAACACTGGCAAAAGTTCTAACAATCACCTTTTTCGGAACTGTGGAAATTACAAAGGATTGCAGCGATTTGGGGAGTATTTATTCAACAAATTGGCTGAATTCTGCTAATACTGGCAAGCTCTGAAGTTTTGTAATTTGCCCTATTCTCATCACATCCCAGTTCCATGTAGCTGTGAAAACCAATGGCCTGAATTACAGTGAAAATTAGCACCCACCAGAGGGGCCAGAATAGGACTGGAGCTCCTTCAAAGTCCCACTCCCAGAGAACTGTCATTATTTGACATGCCTGGTGGTTCCCAGGAAGACTACTCTAGCAAAGCTGTCTTTATTTGACCCAACTCATCTAGTCCAAATAGCCTTGGTCTTGGGTGCCTATGGTCAAAAACAATTAGAGGCAACTGTCAAACATTGTGGCCCTAAATTTTAGGCTTTCTACAAGCAGAAAAAAATGCTAGAACAGAGGTGTAAACTACCTGGCTGAGTGTTAAAGGCATGTCCCAATATACACATGTAACTCCTCAGCAAAGACTGGAAGACTTACACGTTCCAGGCATCCAAGGAAATGTCTGCATATATATTAGCTTACAGCAACCACATACAACAACAAAATACAGACTTTATGGTATTAGTTCCAAATCACTAAACAAACAATAGAGCAGGTGGAGGGAGAACAGTGAATATGAACTATCCTTAAGGAAGCCCAGACACTGAACTTCCCTAAACTAAGATTTTCAAACAATTATTTTGAATGTTAAAACTAAAGGAAACCATGTCTAAAGAACTGAAGGAGAAAAAAAGAATTGATGTCTCACCAAATTGAGAATGCCAACAGACAAAAATTATTTTTTTAAACAACCAAAGAGAAATTACAGATTTTGAGAAATACAACTAAAATGAAAAATTCAACAGAGGGACTCAACAGTAGATATAAGCTGTCATTAGAATCAGCAAACTTGAAGGCAGTTCAACTGAGATTAACCAGCTGGAGAAAAAGAACAAACGAATGAAGAAAAATGAACAGAGCCTCAGAAACCTTGGGATACCATTAAGGATACCAATGAATGCATAATGGAGAGATGAGAAAGAACAGAACAGAATATTTGAGTAAGAGCCCCAAATTTCCCAATTTGATTTTTTTTAAAAACTATTAATATACATATCCAAGAAGCTCAATGAATTTCAAGATTTCAAGCAACATAAACTCAGAGATCTGCATCAACACATATCATAATCAAACTGTCAACAGCCAGTAAGAAAGGAAGTATCAAGAAAGAAGCAACTCATCACAAACAAGACCAACAGTTGATTTCTCAGAGAAACCATGGAGACAGTGGGATGATATAGTCAAAGTGGTGGAAAGAGTGTCAGCCAAGAATTCTATATCCAACAAATCTTTCTTCAAAACCGAAGGAGAAATTAAGACATTCCTGATAAACAAAAACTGAGAAAGCTTGTTACTAATAGACTACCTCTAAGACAACAACAACAACAAAACTGAAAGGAGTCCTTCAGGGTAAAATGAAAAGACACTAAGTGGTAATTCAAATCCATATGAAAAATAGAGCATTAGTACAGGTAACTTTCCAGTAACTATAAAAAACACTAAGTATATTTTTTGTTTGTAACTATATTTTTCCTCATATGTGATTTTAAAAATCACCACATTCAGCAGATACTTGGAAATGCATTGAAAGTATACAATGGGGGCACCTGGGTGGCTCAGTTACTTAAGCATCTGCCTTTGGCTCAGGTAATGACCCAGGATCCTGGGATGGCGTCCCATACTGGACTCCCTCCCCAGTGGGAAGCCTGCTTCTCCCTCTCCCTCAGCTAGCCACTTCCCCTGCCTTGGTTCGCTCTCTGTCAAATTAAATAAATAAAACCTTAAAAAAAAAAAAAAAAACAGTATAAATGGATAGAGTGTTTGGGTGGCTCAGTGGTTGAGCATCTGCCTTTGGCCCAGGGCAAAACCCTGGGGTCCCGGGATCAAGTCCTACATTGGGCTCCCTGCACGGAGTCTACTTCTGTCTCTGCCTGTGTCTCTGCCCGCCCCCCTCTCATGAACAAATAAATTCTTAAAAAAAAAAAAAAAAAGAACTCAAAAGACTACAGTAAAAGAACAAGTTAAAATAGCACACCAAAAAATAAAATAAATTAAATTAAATTAAATGGCACACCAGAAAATATGTAACACAAAAGAAGGGGGGGGGGGGGGCGTCTGGGCGGCTCAGTCAAGCATCTGCCTTCCGTTCAGGTCATGATCCCAGGGTCCTGGGATTAAGCCCCATATGGCATTGGGCTTCCTTGTGTCCCAGCATCAGGCTCCCTGCCCAGGAGGGAGTCTGCTTCTCCCTCTCCCTCTCCTGCCCATTCTCTCTCTGAAATGAATAAATAATTTTTTTTTTTTAAATAAGGAAAAGAGGGACAAAAGATATCCAAATATCCAATATTTAGCAATGAGGTCTTCCTCTATTTAAATAGTAATCTCTTACACACAAATCCATTCCTTATCACCTTTTTCTGCTTTACTTAACCTCAAGAGCACTTATCACCACCTAAGAACCTTTATTTTCTTTCTCTACCCAATAAAATCTAAACTTCAAGAGGGCAAGTGCTTTATTTTGCTTACAGCTTTACCCAAGGCACACACCTATTGAGTAGGTGCTTAACAAATAGCCAATGAATGAATATATAAATGAACAATCAGTCTTAGAGACATCTCCATTTTAATAGCAGCCTAAGAGAAAGGATTATGTGTGTACCTGTACGATTTGTAGATTTGGTAGCGGGAATATAAAGAACTTCCTGTCTGATGGGTTTCTATTTTCTGTTAAGTAGGAGGTAAAGACATCTGTTCAGTTAGAGGAAAAGGTGGAAGAGCTGAAGATTTACAGACAATAACTAGCTGCCTTGCATGCTTCTGTTGAAAATTTCTAAATCAGATTCAAATTCTGATTAGGTATAATTGGGCACTACTGCCTTATATCAGCAGTCACACCATTTCATGTAAAACTATCCACAAAAATTCATGCAGCCTTACAACTTAAGACAAAAAAACATTCAAGCTTAAAAAAAATCAATACCAAAAGAAATGAAAGCTGAGTCTTGAAGATGTATTTGCACATTCATGTTTTAACAGCATCAATTATAGTAGCTAAAGAGTAGGAGCAATCCAAGTGTTCATCAACAGACAAATGGATAAGCAAACTGTGGCATATATATACAACTGAATATATTATTTGGCCCTAAAAAGGAAGGAAATTTTGACATACGTTACATGGATGAACCTTGAGGACACAATGCTAAGTAAAATAAAACAGTCACAAAGAGACAATTGCTGAATGATTCCACACTTAAATGCTGTAGGTAAAGTAGTTAAATTCATGGAGACAGAAAGTAGAAGAAAGGTGGGTTATCAGGGACTGCATGGATGCGGAATGGGTAGTTATCATTTAATAGGCATGCAGCTTCAATTTTACAAGATGAAGTGTTCTGGAGGTGGACTGTGGTGATAGTTGCCCAATACTGAAGTATACTTAAAAATATCCAAGATGACAAATTTTGTATTTGTATTTTAGCACAGTTTTTTTAAATTAGGGGGTGGGGCACTTGGGTGGCTCAGCTGAACTCTTGGGTTCAGCTCAGGTCATCATCTCAGGATCAGGACATCAAACCCAAAGGGGAGCTCTGTGCTCAGTGTGGAGTCAGCTTAAGATTTTCTCTCCTCCTCTCCCTCTTTAAAGATGTTTATTTATTAGAGAGAGAAAAAACATAGGGAGGCGTGGGGGAGGGAGGAGCTGAGCAGAGAGCCTAATGCAGGGCTTTATCCCAGGACCCTGGGATCATGACCTGAGCTGAAGGCAGATACTTACCTGACAGTCACCCAGGCACCCCTAAATAAATCTTAAAATAGGAAGGAAAAAGTCAATTATAGTGTATTATGTATTAAAGGACAGCAAAAATCATATACCATTACTCTTAAAGAAAAAACCCACTTTTCTAGAGACTGAATTTAAATCCTCTGTACTCCATGTTTGTTTATACCAGACAGGCCAAAAGAAGCTAGAGGTTTGAGATACCCATTGCCTTTGAGAAGAAAATTTAAAAATGAATTGAACCTAATATATGCAAAAACTAGGATTTAAGGACACCAGAAACCGTGAAAACAATAGTACAGAGTACAAAGACACTATAAACCAGAAAAATACAGTATGGCTAAAGGAATAACCAAAGGACAGTCAAGGAACTAAAGTTACTCTAAGGCTAGTAAAGTAGAAATAAAAATCTAGGAGAAAGTGATCGTATACTAATGGAAGATACAGGATTTAAGAAAGAGAATTCTGGAAAGAACTGGTAGAAGACCTGAAGAAAACTAGACTCCAATAAAGTTCAGCAAAGATAGAATATTATCCTACAGGTAGGCTCAAAATAAAACGTAGCACAAGAATGATAAATTCTACATTTATATAGCTGAAATTTCAGAAAAGTACAATGATGGGCATCTGAAACCACTATAAATCTGCACAGGAAGTTATCTGCAGAAGTCAGAGAATTATAACCTCAGAGAACCAATTATAAACAATTAAAGATCTAAGAAAACAAACCTATGGGAAGGCTAAAGCAGATTAAAAGCCACTATTAATGACTTAAAAATAAATATTAGGTAAGCCTTTCTAAAGAAGGGCAATAAATTTTAAGAAAAAAGGGTAAAAACATCTCATAGCTACCATGTAGCCTTATAGTATCTCACTCTTAAGCATGCACAGCTAGTCTTAATGGTCACCAATATTTGAGGAAAGCACAAAGTAATGAAGGGGAGAAGCAAAAAAACAAAAAACAAAAAACAAAAACAACAACAACAAAAAAACAGAAACCCCACTATGCTAAAAACAATAATAATAATCCATTAAACAAAAACAAAATACTACTCCTTAAAAGTTTAGATAAGAACATGCTTTTTTACAGGGGTGCCTGGGTGGCTCATATGGTTGAGCGTCTGCCTTTGGCTCAGGTCATGATCTCTAGGGTCCTGGGATCAAGCCCCATGTTGGGCTGCTAGCTCAGTTGGGAGTCAGCTTCTCCCTCTGCCTCTCCTCCTGATTGTGCTGTCTCTTTGTGTCAAATGAGTAAAAAATCTTTATTAAAAAAAGAAAAAATGCTTTTTACAAATTTAAGATAATAGGACTGAAAACTATACTTGAATAAAGTATCTCAGAAAACAGACCAAAAGGGGGCTACCTGGGTGGCTCAGTGGCTGAGTGTCAGCCTTGAGCTCAGGTAGTGATCCCTAGAACCTGGGATCGAGTCCCGCATCTGGCTCCCTGTCCCACATCAGGCTCCCCCCAGGGAGCCTGCTTCTCCCTGTGCTTATATCTCTGCCCCTCTGTCTCTCATGAATAAATAAATAAAATCTTTAAAAATAAATAAAAATGTAAAAATTTTTTTAAAAAGACCAAAAGGAAAAGAAAAACAGAAAAGAGAAGAAAAATGTTAAGTCAGAATGCCTATCATCAACAGAAAATGGGCCCTGATAACTTGGAACTACAATAACACTTCTCAAAAAAGATTAGCACTGCCGCACCCTAAAAGAGTGTTTGAAAATGTCAGGGGATGGGTTCCCTGGGTGGTGCACCCAGGTAGCCCCCTTTTGGTCTGTTTTCTGAGATACTTTATTCAACTATAGTTTTCAGTCCTATTATCTTAAATTTGTAAAAAGCATTTTTTCTTTTTTTAATAAAGATTTTTTACTCAATTGACACAGAGAGAGACAGAGCACAAGCAGGAGGAGAGGCAGAGGGAGAAGCTGACTCCCAACTGA
Source organism: Canis lupus familiaris (assembly GCF_011100685.1). Classification (NCBI taxonomy): domain Eukaryota; kingdom Metazoa; phylum Chordata; class Mammalia; order Carnivora; family Canidae; genus Canis; species Canis lupus. Next base: position 10,466,583 of record NC_049229.1, read on the forward strand.
GCTAGCAGCCCAACATGGGGCTTGATCCCAGGACCCTAGAGATCATGACCTGAGCCAAAGGCAGACGCTCAACCATATGAGCCACCCAGGCACGCCTGCCTTTGGCCCAGGACGCAATCCTGGAGACCCAGGATCGAATCCCATGTCGGGCTCCCGGTGCATGGAGCCTGCTTCTCCCTCTGCCTATGTCTCTGCCTCTCTCTCTCTCTCTGTGTGACTATAAGAAGAAAGGAAAGGGAAGGGGAAGGGGAAGGAAAAAGTCAGGGGATGATTCTAGTTGTCCTAATAACTAACGGATTATACTGGCATTTAGTATCTGGGTGCCAAGGTGCTCAAATCCCTACAAGCACAATACAGTCTAACACAAAAACAGTAACTACCTAAATGCCTACAGTGCCCTCTATTGAGAAATACTTACCATGGAGTGAAAGAATTCTCTTAGTGCCTGACACAATATGCATTTTCATAAAATTAATGACACCAGGATAAACCACAGATACCTAGGAAAAAATTCAAGTTACCCATAAAAAAAGAATCCAGAATAAGAACAGCATCAAACTCTTCAAAAGCAACACTGAAAGTTCAAAGACAAGAAAATGGCCTCAAAATGCTGATGGAAATTTACTTTGAGTCAAACTACCAATCAAGTGTGAGACTAAAATAAATTTTTTTTTAAATACACAGGTCCCTAAAATTTACCTCCTTTGTCATAACTTTTCTCAAGAAACAATCAGAACATTTCTGCAAAAACAAGAACTAAGCCAAGAAAAGAGTTGGAATGGGATCCAGTTTTTAAAAAGGTCGGGGACTCCCCACTGAAGAACAGTGGACAGAAGTTTCAAAATAACTTTGTAATAAACATAACAGCTCACAGAAATTTCAAAAATAAAATCACTCTGTACAAGTCTTAAGAACAAGCCTAGAGACAGGGGAGGGGCAAGATGGCAGAAGAGTATGGGTCCTCAACTCACCTGGCCCCACAAACTTACCTAGGTAACTTTCAAAATATCCTGAACACCTATGAATTTGACCTGAGATTTAAAGAGACAACAGCTGGAATGCGACAAAAAAGTTTTTCCTTCTAACAAGATGGGAAGGTGAAAAAAAAAAAAAAAAAAAAAAAAAAGAATAAAGTGGGTAAGGGAACCCCGACTAGCAGGCTAAAGCAGAGCTGCAAAAGCCTCCAGGGCTGGAAAGCCCAGCCCAGTAGAAGCGGGAACTTTAAAAAGTTTTCCATGACAGAAAAGTGCTTAGCAAAGAAATCAGGCAGAATCACAGGAGGTGCCATGAAGCCTCAAGATTCCTGGAGTCACTTTAAGAGGAGGGGCACCCAAGGAAAAGCTCACCGCAAACCGTGGTCCCATACTGGTAAAATGCTGGAGCACTGCAGCCCTCAGGGGCATTTGGGAGAAGCCAGTTAGGCAGGCTGGCTCTGGAGGCTGCCTTTATCCTAGAGGCTGGCAACGGATGGAGTGGCTGTACTCTGTTCCCTTTGGGAGAGGCCATCCCTGGGAGCGCAGGTCTAGCGGCACAGGGCCCTGAATCTTAGGGCACCCAAGCGGACAAAACTGGCAATCCTTTGTTCCCCCTGGGACAGGCAGAAGCAGGAAGGGCACATGAAATTGAGAACTCTCCTGCCACTGGGCACCCTGCAAGCTGTGCAGATCAGTGCACCCACGCCTGCCCCCAGGAGCATCTAGGCCAGTGTGGACTTAGACACTGCAGTTAGTTACTTGTGGGAGCTGGAATGCAAAGCTAGAAATCTGGCTGTTGCCATTTTTGTTTTTCCTCTTTGTTTCATCTTGTCTGGGAGAGGTGGGGCCTCACAGGATAAACAGCTCATACTGAGCCTAGTACCTGGCAAGGGGCAGGGCATCTCCACCCAGGCACAGACACCTGAGAATCAGTGCAACAGACCCCTCCTCAGAAGAACCGCTGGAAGTACAAGGGAAAAAAGCAAGTTTACTTAACAAGCAGCACTAGAAAGCCTCAGGACTGAGGGAAAATAGTATACAGAACTAAAGCGTTTTTCTTTTTTTTTCTTTTCTTTTTCCATTATGACTCGTATTTATATCAGACTAAAATTTCCAGTATTTTTTCTCTTTTCCCACCCTAACTACAATATTTTACCAACTCTTCATTTTTAAGTTTTTTCCTTTTTGGTTTTCATCTTTCTACAATTACATGTCTTAGATATATTTTTCATTTCTGGATTCCTTTCAATGTATTCAATTTAATTTTGGTAGATATACGAGTTATGTGTATTTGTTTTTTTCTGCCTCGTTTAATTTTACAATGGTGAAAGTTAGTACCTTCTAAAACACAGCCAACATACACCCAGAACCAAGTGGAACACCGTGTTGGTTCATTCTGTGAGATTATATTCTCTCTTCCTTCCCATTCTGCCCCCCTCTTTTATCATATGTTTGTGGACAATGTTGGGGCTTTATAGAAGTATTGCTGATTTATATAAATTTGGGATTGAGCATCTTCTAACATACAGAACAAAATACACTCAAAACAAAGAGGCTCATCCTCCTCTAGGACCCCTCAGGTAGACTATATTCTCTCTCCACTACCAATTCCTCACCACTATCCCCTCCCTGATTTTTCCTCTTTTCTTTAATGTCCTTTTTTTTTTTTTTTTTTTTTGGTCATCTTTTTTTTAGTTTCTGGCCTTTAATTTTTACTACTGTATTTATAATTTTTTTTCACATTAGTGGTCCTTTTGTTTTATTTTGTTCTGTTCTTTTTATTTTATTTTCTGGTCTCTGATCTCTTCAGAATCATCTAGGGTATATTTTACTTAGGTCGTCGTTGATATTTTTGACTCAGCCCATTCATACAGCCACGCTGCACTGGACAAAATGACTAGAAGGAAGAATTCATCATAAAATAAAGAACCAGAAACAATACTCTCTGCCACACAGAGAATTTGGATTTAAATACGATATCAGAGGCACCTGGGTGGCTTAGTGGTTGGGCATCTGCCTTTGGCTCAGGGTGTGGGGACCCCGGGGCCCGGGATCGAGTCCCGCATCGGGCTCCCTGCATGGAGCCTGCTTCTCTTCTCCCTCTGCCTGTGTCTCTGCCTCTGTGTGTCTCTTATGAATAGATAAATAAAATCATAATAAAATAAAATAAATAAAATAAAATAAAATAAAATAAAATAAAATAAAATAAAATAAATAAAATAAAATAAAACAAATACATACATACATACATACATACGACGTCAGGGCAGCCCCGGTAGCTCAGCAGTTTAGCGCTGCCTTTAGCCCAGGGCCTGATGCTGGGGACCCAGGATCAAGTCCCATGTCAGGCTCCCTGCATGGAGCCTGTTTCTCCCTCTGCCTGTGTCTCTGCCACCACCACCCACCGCCATGTCTTTCATGAATAAATACGTAAAATCTTTAAAAATCAATCGGAAATTCAACTCAGAAGTACAATTATAAAGCTACTGATGGCTCTGGAAAAAAGTATAAAGGACTCTAGAGACTTTGTTACTGCAGAATTGAGATCTAATCATGCAGAAATTTAAAAATCGATTAAATGAGATGCAATCCAAACTGGATGTTCTGCTAGGGTTAATGAGGTGAAAGAAAGAGTGACTGACATAGAAGACAAATTGATGGCAAGGAAGGAAGCTGAAGAAGAAAGAAAAACAATTAAAAGTCCACGAGGAAAGGCTTAGGGAAATAAATGATAGCTTGAGAAGGAAAAATATATATCTAATTGGGATTCCAGAGGATAATGAGAGGACCACAAAGTATCATTTGAACAAATCAAAGCTGAGAACTTCCCTAATCTGGGGAAGGAAACAGGCAATTCAGATTCAAGATATAGGAGGACCCCCCCCAAAAAAATCAATAAAAACTGTTCGACGCCTCAACATTTAATAGTGAAACTTGCAAATCCCAAAGACAAAGAGAAAATCCTTAAAGCAGCAAGAGACAAGAGACTCTTAACTCATATGGGGAGAAATATTAGATTAACAGCAGACCCCTCCACAGAGACCTGGCAGGCCAGAAAGGACTGGCAGGATATACTCAGGGTCCTAAATGAGAAGAACATGCAGCCAAGAATACCCAGCAAGGCTGTCATTCAGAATAGAAAGAGATAAAGAGCTTCCACGATGGACAGAAACTGAAACAACATGTGGCCACCAAACCGGCTCTGTAAGAAATATTAAGAGGGACCCTGTAAAAGAAAGAAGGAGCCCAAAGAAACAATCCACAAATACAGGAACTGAATAGGTAATACGATGATACTAAATTCATATCTTTCAATAGTTACTCTGAACGTGAATGGACTAAATGATCCCATCAAAAACACTGGGTTTCGGACAGGATAAAAAAAGCAAGACCCATCTATAAGCTGTCTACAAGTGACTCATTTTAGACCAAAGGAATCTCCAGTCTGAAAACGAAGGAGTGAAGAACAATTTACCATTCAAATGGTCCTCAGAAGAAAGCTAGGGTAGCAATCCTCATATCAGATAAATTAGAGTTTATCCCAAAGACTCTAGTAAGAGATGAAGAGGGACACTATATCATACCTAACGGGTCTATCCAACAACAAGAAGACCTAACAATCATGAATATTTATGCCCTTAATGTGGGAGCTACCGCATATATTAATTAATACCCAAAGTAAAGAGATACTTAGATAATAACATACTAATAGGAGACTTCAACATGGCACTTTCTGCAAATAACAGATCTTCTAAGCATAACATCACCAAAGAAACAGGGCCTTAAATGATACCCTGGACCAAATAGATTTCACAGATATATACAGAATTTTCCATCCAAATGCAACTGAATACGCATTTTTCTCAAGTGCACATGGAACTTTCTCCAGAATAGACCACATACTGGGTCACAAATCATGTCTCAACTGATACCAAAAGATTGGGAGTGTCCCTTGCATATTTTCAGACCACAATGCTTTGAAACTAGAACTCAATCACAAGAAGAAATCTGGAAGAAACTCAAACACATGGAGGTTAAACAGCATCCTACTAAAAGATGAATGGGTGAAACAGGAAATTAGAGGTGAATTAAAAAGATTCATGGGAACTAATGAAAATGATGATGCAGCTGTTCAAAATCTTTGGGATACAGCAAAAGCAGTTCTAAGAGGGAAATACATTGCAATACAAGCCTCCCTCAAAAAAATTGGAAAAAGTCAAATACACAAGCTAACCTTGCACCTAAAGAAATTGGGAGAAAGAATGGTAAGGAAAGCCTACACCAAACAGAAGAAAAGAGATAATAAAGATTCGAGCAGAACTCAATGACATAGAGACAAGAAGAACTGTAGAACAGATCAACAAAAGCAAGAATTGGTTCTTTGAAAGAATTAATAAGATAGATAAACCCCTAGCAAGACTTATTAAAAAGAAAAAAGACTCAAATTAATAAAATCACAAATGAAAGAGGAGAGATCACATCCAATACCAAGAAAATACAAATGATTTAAAAAACATATTATGAGGACAAATTAGGCAACCTAGGAGAAATGGATGCATTTCTGGAAAACCGCAAATTACCAAAACTGGGACAGGAAGAAATAGAAAACCTGAACAGGCCAATAATCAAGCAAGGAAATTGAAGCAGTCATTAAAAACTTCCCAAGACACAAAAGTCCAGAGCCAGATGGCTTCCTGGGGAATTCTATCAAATGTTTAAAGACATAATACCTATTCTACTAAAGCTGTTTCGAAGGATAGAAAGGGATGGAATACTTCCAAACTCGTTTTATGAGGCCAGCATTACCTTGAATCCAAAACCAAAGACCCCACCAAAATGGAGAATTATAGACCAATATCTCTGATGAACTTGGATACAAAATTTCTCACCAAGGTACAAACCAATAAGATCCAACACGACATTAAGAGGATTATTCAGCATGACCAAGTGGGATTATCCCCAGGATGCAAGGATGGTTCAACACTTGCAAAACAATCAACATGATAGATCATATCAATAAAAGAAAAAACAAAAACTGTATGTTTCTCTCAATAGATACAGAGAAAACATTTGACAAAATACAGCATCCATTCCTGATTAAAACTCTTCAAAATGTAGGGATAGAGGAAACATTCCTCAATATCTTAAAAGGCATTTATGAAAGGCCCAGAGCGAATATCATTCTCAATGGGGAAACACTGAGAGCCTTTCCCCTAAAATCAGGAACACGACAGGGATGTCCACTCTCACCACTGCTATTCAACATAGTACTAGAAGTCCTAGCCTCAGCAATCAGACAACAAAAAGAAATAAAAGGCATTCGAATTGGCAAAGAAGAAGTCAAACTCTCCCTCTTTGCAGATGACATGATATTGTATATAGAAAACCGAAAAGACCACTCCAAGATTGCTGGAACTCATACAGCTCAAACCAGCAATGTGGCAGGATACAAAATCAATGTACAGAAATCAGTTGCATTTCTATATACTAACAATGAGACTGAAGAAAGAGAAATTAAGGAATCAATCCCATAAGATACCTAGGAATAAACCTAACCAAAGAGGTAAAGGATCTATACTCTAAAAACAACAGAATACTTATGAAAGAAACTGAGGAAGACACAAGAGATGGAAAAACATTTCATGCTCATGGATTGGAAGAATAAATATTGTGAAAATGTTTATACTACCCAGGGCTATTTACACATTCAATGCAATCCCTATCAAAATACCATGGACTGGGGATCCCTGGGTGGCTCAGTGGTTTAGCGCCTGCCTTTGGCCCAGGGCGCGATCTTGGAGTCCCGGGATCGAGTCCCACATCAGGCTCCCGGCATGGAGCCTGCTTCTCCCTCCTCCTGTGTCTCTGCCCGCCCCCCATAAATAAATAAATAAATAAATCTTCAAAAAAATAAATAAAAAATAATACCATGGACTTTCTTCACAGAGTTGTAACAAATAACCTTAAGATTTGTTTGGAATCAGAAAAGACCCTAAATAGACAGAGGAATATTGAAAACCAATGCCAGGGGCACCACCATGCTGGATTTCAAGCTGTATTACAAAGATGTGATCATCAAGACAGTATGGTACTGGCACAAAAACAGACACATAGGTCAATGGAACAGAACAGAGAACCCAGAAATGAATCCTCAACTCTATGGTTAACTAATCTTTGATGAAGCAAGAAAGAATATCCAAGGTAAAAAAGAGTCTCTTCAACAAATGGTGTTGGGAAAACTGAACAGTCACTTGTAGAAGAATTAAACTGGACCACTTTCTTACACCATACACAAAAATAAACTCAAAAAGGATGAAATACCTAAATATGAGACAGGAATCCATCAAAATCCTAGAGGAGAACACAGGCAACAACCTTTTTGAACTTGCCCACAGTAACTTCTTGCAAGATACATCTACAAGGGCAGCCCTGGTGGCTCAGCAGTTTGGCGCTGCCTTCAGTCCAGGGTGTGATCCTGAAGACCCAGGATCGAGTCTCTACAGAATGGGAGAAGATATTTGCAAATGACATATCAGATAAAGGGCTAATATCCAAGATCTATAAAGAACTTATCAAACTCAACACCCAAGAAACAATCCAGTCATGAAAAGGGCAAAAGACAAATAGAAATTTCACCAAAGACACACACACAGCCAACAAGCATATGAGAAAATGCTCTGCATCACTAGCCAGCAGGGAAATACAAATCAAAACCACAATGAGATACCACCACACACCAGTGAGAATGGTGAAAACTAACAAGACAAGAAACAATAATTGTTGGAGAGGATGTGGAGAAAAGGGGAACCCTCTTGCACTGTTGGTGGGAATGCATGCAGCTGTAGCCACTCTGGAAAACAGTCTGGAGGTTCCTCGAGAAGTTAAAAATAGAGCTACCCTACCACTCAGCAATTACATCACTGGGTATTTACCCCAAAGATGCAGATGAAGTGAAATGCCAGGACACCTGCACCCCAATGTTCATAGCAGCAATGTCCACAATAGCCAAACTGTGGAAGGAGCCACGATGTCCTTCGACAGATGAATGGATAAAGGAGATGTGGTGTATATATCCACATAATGGACTATTACTCAGCCATCAGAAAGGACGAATACCCACCATTTGCTTCGACATGGATGGAACTGGAGGGTATTAGTAACTCAATCAAAGAAGAACAATCATCATATGGTTTCACTCATATGGGGAACTAAGAAATAGTGAAGAGATTATAAGGGAAAGGAGGGGAGCTGAGTGAGAAAAATTAGAGAGGAAGACAGACCATGAGAGACTCCTAACTCTGGGAAACAAAGGGTTGCAAGAGGGGAGGTGGCCAGGGGGTTGGGGTAACTGGGTGATAGCAATGAGGATCCTGGGCACTTGATGGGATGAGCACTGGATGTTACACTATATGTTGGCAAACTGAACTTAAACAAAAACAAATGTAAAAAAAAAAAAAAAAAAGTGGGGCCGCCCAGGGGGCTCAGGAGTTTAGCGGTTTAGCGCTGCCTTCAGCCCAGGGCATGATCCTGGAGACCCGGGATCGAGTCCCATGTCAGGATCCCTGCATGGAGCCTGCTTCTCCCTCTGCTTGTGTCTCTGCTTCTCTCTCTCTCTCTCTCTCTCTCTCTGTCTCTCATGAATAAATAAAATCTTTAAAAAAAAAAAAGAGAGAGAGAGAGAGAGAGAGAGAGAGAGAGAGAGAGAGAGAGAGAGAGAAAGAACAAGCCTAGATCAGAGCAAAGGGACTGACAGTCCTTCTTACCCCTCTCCCTTCAGCAGCAGAACTGATAGATACATATAGATGCACTCTCACTGAGTTTGAAAACCGTGACAACTAAGACCTTTACAAAAAAAAAAAAGCAATAAATACACAGAAAACGAAATACGTAAAAAGAGACAGCAAACAAGAAAAACAAAAAATCTACAGAAAAGCATTCACTTGATTCACAATTTATTATTTACATGGTAATAATAATGTAAATCTAAAGATTTAACTAATTTTATTACATTGAAATAGAGTGAAAGGAGATAAAAAGAGGTGTGATAAATCCTCTTCTACAACAGGAAGTTAAAAGATAATGTAAAATATTGTCAGATGTGATAGTGTATATTTAAAAATAAGGAAGTAATTATCAGAATTGATAGTGTTGCTTCCGGAAAGCGGGACAAGACACAGGTTGGGTAGACGCCAAACTATCTTGGTCATAAGCATTCTAGTATTCATGTGTCTCTAAGCAAAATTAATTTGAGAAATGACAGTATTTCATAAATATAACATTTCATGCTATTAAGAAATTAGGCAGATTTATGTATATTGAAATAGCACATCTATGATAAATTATGAGTTTATTTTATTAATATATTCAGTCAACAATCATATCACTACCAAGCATTTTTCTAGGTACTGAACGTGAATGGATGTGAAATGATCCATATAAATACACACATATAGCTAGCTGTATATCAGTTTCTAACCTCAGCATTACTGACATGGACTGCATAATTTTTTTATTTGGGGGTGTGGGGAGGTTTAGAGAACTGTCCACTGTCCTGTGCATGTTTTTACAACATTCCTGACCTCTTTCTACTAAATGTCTGTAACACCCATCCACACCTCTGGTTTGTGATAAACAAAAACATCTCCAGACACTGCCACATGTCCCAGGAGAGCAAATGAGCAAAATTGACCCCAGGTGAGAATCACTGTTGTGTATGTATAGAAAAAGTTCTGGGGGCTCAGACAATAAACATGTGACTCTTGGTTCTCAGAGCTGGTTGCATTTGAGCTCTACATTGGGCACAGAGATTACATAAAAAACTGAAAAAAAAAAAAAAAAAAAAGGAAAAAGTTCTGAAATGATATATACCCAAAGAGATAGTAGTTTTGTGACTGAAAGTAAAATTAGCAAAAAAAGTCACTGACATTCCTGTAATTTGATTTTCATATAAATTTGTTATTTATTTAAACATTACAAACACAGAAACTTAAAAGCAACTAAATACAACCACAAAACAAAAATTTTAATCATAAATCTTAATAGAGTATATTTGTCAGTTTTTTTTTTAAGATTTTATTTATTTATTCATGAGAGAGAGAGAGAGAGAGAGAGGCGTGCCGAGGCAGAGGGAGATGCAGGCTCCATGTGGGGAGCCCGACATAGGATTCAATCCTGGGTCTCCAGGATCACGCCCTGGGCTGAAGGCGGTGCTAAACCGCTGAGCCACCCGGGATGCCCTATTTGTCAGTTTTTTAAAAATCAGTAATAAAAGGAAATGGGGAAAAGATAAATATGTAAATTCATTAAAAAATACTAATAAGTTTAGGGGCACCTGCCTGGCTTAGTTGGTGGAGTATGTGACTCTTGATCTTAGGGTCATGAGTTCAAGCTCCACATTGGGCATAACAGCTTACTTGAAGAAGAAAAAAAAAACTGGTAAATTTAACCTGCTGTTTCATGAGTGTTTTTCAACAGTAACTATATAGACATAAAATCCATATCTGAAATACCCCTGAGAGGAGCCTGCTTCTCCCTCTATGTCTCTGCCTCTTTCCTTCTGTGTCTCTCATGAATAAATAAAATCTTAAAAAAAAAAATGAAATAAGGAAAAACAATAAAGTTGCCAGTAATCTCATCACCCAAAAATCACAAAGGTATCTTAAATAGTTTATTCTGTATTTTTCAACATTTTTATAAAGTTGATTTAGCACGTAATATGGAATTCTTTCATTTTTAGTTTATCATAACCATTGTGTAGTGATTCAATGTTCTTCATAAAAATCATTATAATTAAAAATTATCACCTCCCCAATCTTTGCATTAATCTCAAGCAGAGATTAATTTTAATTGAAGTAGTGATTTCTCTTATACTCCATTTCCCAGGAGGTGAAGAAGCAAATAAATAATTTTATTTTTACAATAAAAAACAAAAAAACAAAGCTTGGTTTCATTTATCAAATGAGAGGGCCAAAGAATAGTTTACTACTGAGAAGTCATTCCCAACTTGTGGGCTTTTTTCCCTATTATGTACTACAAAAATTACAATTCAGCTTCTTGTAGCTAACAGCTTAATGGAATCCTCAGCAACTTTACTCATTTGTATTTTTTTTAAAGTAAATCCTATACCCAACGTGGGGCTCAAACTCGTGACCCCGTAATTAAGAGTTGCATGCTCTACAAATTGAGCCGGCTAGGCGCCTCAACTTCACTCATTTAACAGTAACAAATATTTATGCAAATACCTGTCATATATCAGGCCCTTTACTGTCACATTGGGTATATATATGAGTTTAAAAAAGGGGGGGGGGGGTAAGATTCTTCTCCGTTCACAATCCATCCAAAAGGGGAAAATGAGCAAAACCATTAAGTCTAAAATTACAAATTACATTAAAGGCTAGAAGAAAATGATCTGGGTGCAGTGATACATGTGAAGTATAAAGATTCCTAAGTACTGATTTTCTAGAATTTCAATCCATACCCTCACCTCCTTTTAAAATATAATTTTAAGGAAGTATGGTCCAATTCTTAAATGTTAGTCTGGGCCACTCTAAAATTATTTTAATAACTGAGACAACTGTTGGATATTATTATACTCATCCACTGTTTATCGTTAGCTAGATCTTCTATCATCCCACCCCATTTTTTCTATTTCACCTTTTTCTTTGTTTTGCCTTTCTCCTACATTCTCTAGGATTTCAGTAACAGACTTCCAGTTTAAAAGAGCCAATCTTGGGCAGCCCGATGGCTCAGTGGTTTAGCGCCGCCTTCAGCCCGGTTCATGATCCTGGAGACCTCGGATCGAGTCCCAGGTCGGGCTCCCTGGATGGAGCCTGCTTCTCCCTCTGCCTGTGTCTCTGCCTCTCTCCCTCTCTCTCTCTGTGTCTTTCATGAATAAAGAAAGAAAATCTTAAAAAAATAAAATAAAATAAAAGAGCTAATCTCTGGTTAGCAGTTTTCAAAGCTAAAATATTCATGCCCTCTAATTTAAATTCAGATTTAAAAGCAAACCATGATATAAAACATTAAATTTCTATTTTATAAGTGCTAATTACTCTAACAAAACAAAAAGCAAATACAATAGTTTATTTTGAGGCAACAAGGTTGGTTGCTCACACATTTAAGAACATAGTTACAAATGCTGCTATGTGAGGGGATCCCTGGGTGGCTCAGAGGTTTAGCCCCTGCCTTTGGCCCAGGGCGTGATCCTAGAGTCCCGGGATCACGTCCCACCTTGGGCTCCCAGCATGGAGCCTGCTTCTCCCTCTGCCTGTGTCTCTGCCTATCATAAATAAATAAATAGATAGATAGATAGATAAATAAATAAATACATAAATAAATAAATAAATAAATAAATAAATAAATAATAAATAAAATGCTATGTGAAAACTTAACACAACCAGCCAGGAATAACAAAGTAGCTAAATCAACTATGGCTAGTCCACATGATAGAATACTATGTAGTTGTTAGAAAAAAGTGAAAATGTTCTCTACTGAAAGGTTTTAATTATTTACTCACAAGAAACATACATAGAGGGAGGCAGACACAAAGGCAGAGGGAGAAGCAGGCTTCCTGTAGGGAGCCTGGTGTGGGACTTGATCCCAGAATCCAGGGATCCCGACTGGAGCCGAAGGCAGACACTCAACCACTGGGCCAGCCAGGTGCCCCTCCCTATTTAAAGGTTCAGAATTGGGATCCCTGGGTGGCGCAGGGGTTTGGCGCCTGCCTTTGGCCCAGAGCGCGATCCTGGAGACCTGGGATCAAATCCCACGTCAGGCTCCCGGTGCATGGAGCCTGCTTCTCCCTCTGCCTGTGTCTCTGCCTCTCTCTCTCTCTCCCTGTGTGACTATCATAAAAAAAATAAAAAATCTAAAAAAAAAAAAAAAAAAAAAAAAGAAAGGTTCAGAATTATTTCCAAGAAATGTTAAACAAAAAAAGTGAAAAATAGGGTAGTGTATATTTGCTTATATCTATTTGCATAAAAAAGTAAGAATACACATAGTACCAACTAAAGTGGTTAATAATGTGGAATCAAGGATGGACAGGCACATGGTTAAGTACGAGACTTAGGGACGCCTGGGGGGGGTGGGGGGGTGGAGCAGAGACACAAGCAGAGGAAGAAGCAGGCTCCATGCAGGGAGCCTGCCATGGGACTGGATCCTGGGTCTCCAGGATCACACCCCGGGGCTGAAGATGGCGCTAAACCGCTAAGCCACCAGGGCTGCCCAATAAGTATTTTAAAAACCTTTTTACAAAGTCTACCTGAAGATGATCCAAATTTTCACCATAAGTCTATAACTGCTTCAGTTAGTTTTTTATATCTTGTCACACTGAGCCTATCCATTAGTCACTTGTTTACAATTCTTTACCACTTAGGTGGTCCCAATGAACACTAGATACTGCTATTAACTTAAAATGGCAGTAACACATTGCTCAAAAGCAACTCAGCAGCTCCTGACTCCATTTCCTACTGTTGTATGTTGAACAAGTTATTTAACCTTTTGTCTATGTTTCCTTCTCTCTAAAATGGAAATAAGTATACCTATGATTTAGGCATGGTATGAAAGAATGATTCAATGATTCCTCACACACAGAAAACTGATTAAATGTTAGCAGATGTTATTATTCATATAGTCCTTTTATGGACATGTAAAGCTTTCATCTGTGTAATCAAACACCACAGTATGTTTCTAACAAATCCAACAAAAATTCATAGCATACTGAAAATCAGTAAACTCCTCTTAAGGGTAGCTTCAATGCACTGGAAAGCAGAAAAGCAAAAATAACAAAAAATAAAAGTGCAACAATAGAGTAAATACAGTGCAAGTCACTCTGAATGCACAGAAAGGAGTGATATATTGCTGAAGTTTAAAATATCAATAGGAGGAATGAGGATTTTGAAGGGAGAGGTGTTAGAGAAATGAATTATACCAAATCATTAATAACGTTTGATCATGCAGGTTCCCAAACCTGGCTGATAACCAGAATTACCAGGTATATATTTTAAAAACAAAAGATTCCACCTCCAACTCCTTAATCACAATGACAAGGGATGGAATATGGGAATCTGTATTTTTAAAGCATCCCAGGTAATTATGATCATTAAGTAAGTTTGGGAGCCACCACAGGTCTCACTATCTTACAATTAGAGACTTTACAAGTATCTCCAGATAAAATAAATTTAATCATTGCCTTTGGTAACTGTAAAGCCAAAGGCAAAGTGATTTTACAATTAGTCATTCCTGGGCGCCTGGGTGGCGCAGTGGGTTAGCGCCTGCCTTTGGTTCAGGTCATGAGCTCAGGGTCCTGGGATGGAGCCCCGTGTAGGGCTCCCTGCTCTCCGGGGTGTCTGCTTCTCTTCTGCCTCTCCCTCTGTTCTCAAATAAAAATCTTTTTAAAAAAGCAACCATTCATCCTTTTAGATTAAGCCATTAAAGAATATTTAAGGTAAGCATATAGTAAGTGTTCTAAGTAATAGTGTGGCTGCCATTTACTGAAAAATTGACTAGAAACAATGCCCAACATCATTCCATTCAAAAACCAGGAAAATGTCAAGAGGGAAGAGAATAGAGAATATAATTTAAAAATGGGCAAAAGATCTGAAAAGACACCTCACCAAAAAAGATATGCTTATCTTTTGGAAAATAAACATATGAAAAATGTCGAAGATTCTATGGCATTAGGGAATTGCAGATTAAACCAAGATACCACTACAACATATTAGAATGACTAAAATCCAAAACACGGACATCAAATGCTGACAAGAATGTGACACAAGAATTCTTTTTTTTTTTTAATTTTTTTTTTATTTATTTATGATAGTCACAGAGAGAGAGAGAGAGAGAGGCAGAGACACAGGCAGAGGGAGAAGCAGACTCCATGCACCGAGAGCCCGATGTGGGATTCGATCCCGGGTCTCCAGGATCGCGCCCTGGGCCAAAGGCAGGCGCTAACCCACTGCGCCACCCAGGGATCCCTGACACAAGAATTCTTGTTCATTGCTGGTAGGAATGCAAAAAGGTACAGACACTTTGAAAGACTGTTTGGCAGTTTCTTAAAAATTAAACATACTCTTATTATACAATCCAGCAAGCAAGTTCTGTTATTTATCTAAATTACCTGAAAACTTATGTCCACACAAAAACCTGCACATGAATGTTTATTCATAATTGCCAAATTATGGCATTGCTGGAAGCAGCAATGACATCCTTCAGTATATTCAGCACTAAAAAGACCAAGCCACAAAAAGCCATTTAAGAAGGAATCTTGGGCAGCCCAGTTGGCTTAGCGGTTTAAGCGCCACCTTCAGCCCAGGTCCTGATCATGGAGACCCAGAATCGAGTCCCACGTCGGGCTCCCTTCATGGAGCCTGCTTCTCCCTCTGCCTGTGTCTCTGCCTCTCTGTGTCTCTCATGAATAAATAAGTAAAATCTTAAAAAAAAAAAAAGAATATATAGAGGAGTGGATGGATAGAAGTATAAGTAAAATAAAATCAGTGAAGAGTTAAGATGACTGACAAGTTTGTAGGAGTCACAGATATTGTATTTTTGTATACATTTAAAACTCTCCATAATAAAAAAATTAAAGGTATATGAAACACAATCATATTTACAATATAGAGAATAAACTGAATAAACTGTTAGGACAGCAATATGTATGGAGGGAAACTGTTAGATTACTCCAAAGAATTCAGGCAGGAGCACCCTGAAAGAAGACAGGGACAGTAAAGAAATGAAAAAATAAATCAGGGTGATTTCCTGAGGTCAGTGATTACCAAGCTTCAGGGACATTCTATGCAAAAATTTTTACTCATCCATTTTTTTTTTAAAGATTTTATTTATTTATTCATGAGAGACACAGAGAAAGAAAGGCAGAGACACAGGCAGAGGGAGAAGCAGGCTCCATGAAGGAAGCCTGATGCGGGACTCCATCCCAGGACTCCAGGATCACACTCTGAGCCGAAAGCAGACACTCAGCTGCTGAGCTACCCAGACGTCCCAACTCACCCATTTTTTTTAAACTAAAAGAGGCTCCCCAGCTTTCATTATATATAATGGAGACTAAATCCCAAAATATTAATCATTGAATTAAAATATATATTAGGGGCACGTGGATGACACAGTCAGTTGGGTGCTGAACTCGTGGTTTCAGATCAGGTTGTAATCTCAGGGTCATGGGATTAAGTCCCGCATCAAGCTTCCAGTTCAGCACGGAGTCTGCTTGAGACTGTCTCTCCCTCTGCCCCTTCCCCCCCCCATGTGCACGCGCTCCCCCCCCCCTTTTTAAAAGATTTTATTTATTTATTCATGAGAGACACACAAGGGGGGGGGGGGCAGAGACATAGGCAGAGAGAGAAGCAAGCTCCATGCAGGGAGCCCGATGTGGGACTTAATCCTGGGACTCCAGGATCACTCCCTGAGCCAAAGGCAGATGTGCTCAACCAAGGAGCCACCCAGCGATCCCTCTCAAAATAAATAAATAAAGCTTTAAAATATGTACATATGTTTTAGCATACTGAGGCTATATCTATAATTCATAGCCCCTTGAATCACTATAGTTCAGTTCACACACTTTCAAACACAGCTCTCTCCTGGGCGCCTTGGTCATTTAAGCATGTGCTTTCGACTCAGGTCATGATCCCAGACTCCTGGGATCCAGTCCAGCACTGGGCCCCCTGCTCAGCTTCTCCCTCTGCCCTTCCCCCACTACTTGTAATCTCTCTCTCTCTTAAATAATAAAATCTTACAAAAAAAAAAAAAGGAAAGAAAGAAAGAAAGAAAGAAAGAAAGAAAGAAAGAAAGAAAGAAAGAAAGAAAGCCAGCCCAGCTCTCTCCTCCTTCAGAACTTCTGCTGGTGCTGTACCTTCTAACTGGAATACCTATAGTTAGGTATTCATACTTCAGATCTAAAAGTATTCTCATCTCCAGGGGCTTTATGAGAATTAGATGAGCTAACATGTAAGAATTTAAATTCTTGGCATATAGAAATTGTTCAATAAACACTACCTATTTATCTGAAAGTCCATTATCTACATAGTTTCCTATTTACCGTTTTTCTCACCACTTATCCAGTTAATTTCTGGTTTATCACATTTTATTATTTCTAGACTATAAGTTCCATGAGACAAGGTCCTTATTTCATATATCATTAAATACCTGGTGCCTAGCACAAAGTAATACTCAAATACATTCACTGAATGATTATACTAGAATCAATAAAACTTACTCTCTCTCTATATATATATAGGGATAAAGCTCCCTGATCTCTCTAGCATCTAATGATAAGAAGGGTGGTGATGAACATTAACAATAACAGAGAAAAAGGAGAATTAGTAGGTTAAGTGTTATGGTGGGGGGGACAGCAAGCATTGAAGATGAAATGAATAATGAATGTATTGAATTTAAAGTAAAAAGTTAAACAGGAAATTAGAAATATGAGACATTTATAACCGAAGATCTAGTAGCGGTAAGAACATGGCTTCTAGAGAAGGCCTGTCCAAGTTTAAATTCTAGTTCTGCTACCTGCTAGTTGTGCAATCTTGGGGCTGATTATTTACCTCTGGGCCCCAAATTTCTAGTGCACACCAAAATGGAAAAAAAAAAAAAAGGCAGTAACAAAAGAAACCAACTGTGCCAACCTCATTGGGTTGTTTAGGATTAAAGGAGCTAATACTGAAGCACTGGAATAATACTTAGCGAACAGTAACTAAAAAACATTAGATATTAAGACCTAAGTGGTGGGGCGCCTGGGTGGCTGAGCCTGTTAAGCACTGGACTCTCGATTTCAGCTCAGGTCATGATCTCAAAGTTGTGAGATGGGCACGGACCCTGATTTAGATTCTCTCTCTCCCTCTGCTCTGCTCTCCTCCCTCTCTTAAAAAAATTTTAATTAAAAAAAAAAAAAAAAAAAACCCTAAGTGGTAGCTGAAAATCCAATTTTAAATGAAACATACAGACAGTAAATACACTAAGAGAACAAGAGTCCCAGGGAACAACGACGGGGAACAAAGGAGAGGAAACATGAATAAAAGTGTTTAGTGGACAAAAGGGAAACTAGGGAATTACACAGTGGAAGCCAAAGAAAAGGGTTCTGAGGAAGAAACAGTTAATACAGAAGTGCTGGTTAAGTGAATAAAGTTTAAAAAAAAAAAAAAAAACCCACAGGCTGGGGGGCCTGGGTGGCTCAGTGGGTTAAGCCTCTGCCTTAGGCTCAGGTTGTGATCCCAGGGTCCTAGGATGGAGCCCTATGGATCAGGCTCCCCACTCAGCAGGGAGTCCGCTTCTCCCTCTGCCTCTCCTCCTCTTTCCGCTCTCAAATAAATAAATAAAATCTTAAAAAAAAAAAAAGCCACAGGATTTGGGAATTTGAAGGCCAGCCATCAACAGAAAAAACAATATCCTACAAGATGTTCAGATGGGTTTAAGGAGAATAGGGCAAAAAGGTAAGACTATAGAGCAGGGTTAAGGGCTAAAAAGAGGAAGAGAGAATTCCAGATTAGGGGTCCCTAGACTTTTTGTTTACAAGGACTTCAAAAATAAACAGAGAAAATGACATAAGGTTGTGGCCTCTTTAATTCTATCAAATAAACTTTTTTCTTCTTGCTGTCACCATCATTTGAAATACGAACTGCAGAACAGAGAAAATTGATGAAGTCTAAAACTCTCAGAATAAAGGAAGCACCTTTATAAAAACTACCATACTGTTCTTATTTTTTGTAATTTCATAGATTTATAAAATGTTGCAATAAAAAACCCACCAGGATTTGCAAATCACTCTTCTAGACTATTCTGAGAAAATCTCAACAATAAAAGCAGGAGTGCAGAATAAACTGTTAGTTTTCTTTTAAAAATGAAGAAATCAAGTTATGCTTAAGTGAATTATCTATTAAGATCTTTAGGTGGCAACATCTGTCATGACAAATCTGTACGCCAGAGAGTGCAAACACAAACACTAAAATTTTTACATTTGTTCAATTAATAGTTTAGAATACAAACTCCTGGACTACATTCTCTCTGTATCATCTATGTCGTATTTCCATAGTTGACAAACATTTTGTGGATACCCTAAGTGTATACCACTACAGAGAAAAATATAAGGACATTTGCAATATACATAAACTAGACCTGGCACAGAATGGGGGCTCAATAAGACTTTGTTGGAATGTCCTACTGTGTGCCACATAATGGTAGATGAAGAATTACAAGTCAGATTACATTTCTATAAAAAATGGTAACATGACAATATAATACGATGGTAATAAGATCACAAGCTTTGGATTCAAACAGGTTTAAATCTTAGCTGCAACACTTTAAAGGTAAGTGACCTTGGCAAAGTTATGTCACCTAAGCTTATCTCATCTGTAAAACAGGAATGGTAACTACCTCATAAGGTTGTAGCGCTGATTAAACGGCAGTTATAATTTTTATATAACATGAATGCAAAAATCCATAAACAGTCAATTTTCTCCAAGTCTTGGACCAAATTAATCCAAATCTCTGGAGAATGAGGCAGAGGCCTGCATATTTTTAAGTTTTACAAGTGATTCTGACTAGAATTCTCATCTAGGAACCACTGTTCTAGAGCCTTACTTCTAAAGCCTTACCGGAATCCCAAGTAAGTTTATGTCATGAAGATAAAAGAGCATTAAGACATGATCCTCTGGTTTAGTTCCAAGTTTCTAAGACAGACCTTCACCCAAAATTCCTTTTACAGAGAATAGAACCACACCACAAAATTCCAACTTAAAATCCTTTACAGGAGCGCCTGGCTGGATCAGTTGGTAGAGCATGCAACTCTTGTTCTCAGGGTCATGAGTTCAAGCCCCAAGTTCAATGAGAAGCCTGAACAATTAAAAAAAAAAAAAAAAAAAAAAAAAGATCCTTTGCAAAGCCAGGGAAAACAGGATTCCATGCTGAAATTTTACATCAAAATTGGGTGTACCCTAACCTCTTCATATTCATCATTGAATAGTTCTAATATTGAACATTTCTGAGTCACTGTTCATCCACACATCAAAGTGATCTGAGGCTATACACAAAATAATATTTAAGCTCTCTTATTTCTACATTATCATTCCTAAAAATAAAGTTTACAGTTAAAATCCGTTGACACTTCACTGAAACCTTAATAAATTTTTTATTTGACACATTTTTTTCTTAAGATTTTATTTTTTTAAGTAATCTCTACACCCAACACGGGGCTCAAACTTACAACCTGGAGATCAAGAGCTACATGCTCTATCAGGGGAGCCAGCCAGGTGCCCCTTGACATATACACTGTTAAATGTGCATCTCACAAGCAATCTTATTAAAGACTGAAAGTACCTAAAGCAAATTCGATATTCCAGAAACAAACCTGAAACCCTTTTAACTAAGTAACCCAATATAACATTTTAGAAAAATATGTAGAACAAAAACAAACAGAATCATGCACATTCCATTTCAAAAGAATCAGTGTGAAATAATGAAAATCCCAGGAAAAACTAAGAGTCTAGAGACACTGTAGAACTTCTTAAAAGTAAGCAAACAAAAAAAGCTTAGAAAGGCTTTATCAGAACTAGTATTACAATAGCAGATCAACTGGAAAGCAAACAAGCAAAAGGAATCTTCCTTAAAAGACTTCACTGTTACTGGCAAAGAGAACTAAAAAGTAAAGAAAGGGCTAAGGCAGACATATAGACTTCATTATAGGTTTTTTTTTTAATTTAGACACAAATAAGCTATTTCCTCAGATACTTAAATTAGTGAAGCTTATAAATGACTAATGCACTGTTAACTTACAAAGTGTTAAAATCCAAGCTTTCGGGTGCTTACAGGGCAAAATAAATGTCTCATCCTCTAGGGCAGGGGAAAAAAAAAAAAAAAAACCAATCTTTCATACAACAGTGCAGAGGTCATTAGACACTATATCCAGGGACTGGTGAGGTATTATTTAGTGAGTCTAAGCCTCAGTGCATTTTTAAATGCAATTTTTAAAAATAACCGTCTTATTATCTTCATACAGTATACTGTTTGCAACATGGTGTAGTAAAAAGTTGTTTATCAGCAAAACTCTATAAATCCCAGATATTTTAAACTAGACTACATACATACAAGTTAAAAGAAACTACAAAAAAAAAAAAAAAAAGAAAGAAAGAAAGAAAGAAAAGAAAAAAGAAACTACAGACAATTATGATACAAGCTTTTGGAAAGTTCTATTTTTAAAAGTCCTACAGTATATCAAAACACAATTCTAAAACATTGAATTGACTAACAGGTGTTAATTTATAATTAAGTTTTTTGAAGACTTGATAAAGGGATCCCTGGGTGGCGCAGCGGTTTAGCGCCTGCCTTTGGCCCAGCGCGTGATCCTGGAGACCCAGGATCGAATCCCACATCGGGCTCCCAGGGCATGGAGCCTGCTTCTCCCTCTGCCTATGTCTCTGCCATTCTCTCTCTCTCTCTCTCTGTGACTATCATAAATAAATTAAAAAATTCAGAAAAAAAAAGAATCAGATCAGATATGAAGACTTGATAAAGTGTCAAGATATATAAAAGTCCTTTTTAAAAGTTTAGCTTCACTAACTTTGTAGAATCAAAGATAACTAATTCAAAATTAAACTAAAAAAATATATATTTGTTTGAAGACACCCTAAGTTAATCCAGTCTTCCTTCCTGCAACACCGTATCTTCCTAACTATTCACCGTAGGCATATATGATATATATATATATCAGCGAACACTACTACTTACATTCTAAATATATACCAGTCTGAAGAACAGGTGCAACACTATTTGGATGCATGCTTTTTCCTTCTAAGCCTAATTTTGCCCTGGAAAGGGATTTAAAAATAAACACAAGTACCCAAGAGTTGAACAATCCTCTTAAAAGGATGTAGCCATTCTGAAATCCAAGACGTGAGCTCTTCAACTACCAACGTTCCTCCACAAGTTAGGTGAACCAGCCTAGCAAAGTTTCACCTTTAAAAGATCAAGTAAGGCTCAATTATGAAGGATTCTGGGGATATTTAACCTTGCTTCCCCTGCGCGAGTCAGTTAACGTGGGACAAGTACGTGTCACACTTCAAGGTAACACTAAATCGTTCCTCGGTTGTTTCCTAAACACGGCAGAGAGACTCTGGTTCGGCTTCACAGGGCTAAAGGAGGGGCTGGAGGCCCGGGGAAGGAAGGGTACTCCCGAAAGAAAAATTCAATTTAGAGAAGCAGTGATGATGAGTCAGTCGCTTGGGAAGAACTGACCGGGAGGGAACCTAAGTAAGGCAGCATCCCAGGTAAGAAGGTACTTAAAGTTGGCGGTAGGAAACGTCAACTTCCCAAGTCAGCAGCAGGACACTACGCTCGGTGGCAGCCCTGGAAAGAAGCGTGGCTGTCAAGGGGCAAGTGCGCACCAACTACGGGAGAGGGGCCCAAGAAACGCCAAATCGGATAGGGGGGTGAAAAAGGAAAAGGTAATGAAATGCCCATCGCAAACCCTCCCCTCGGGCTCTCCCTCGCAGAAGGCGCAGTCAGCTGCAAGCTTCGCGCCCCGTCACCCCACGCCGGACTCTCCCACTGAGAGGAGTTCTGCCCCAAGCCCCGGAGGCCCGGCAGGCCGCCTCCAGAGGAGCCCCCGCAGACGCCATACTAAAAGTCAAAATGGCTGCCCCAAGGAAGCCCGCACCGCGCAGCTAGCAAGGGCTGGGGAACAAGCTTCTGCGGGAAAGGGGGAGGGGGGCCCTCGGGAGAGCCGTCGCCAGAGCCGTAGGCAGGACTACCGCCCCCCGAGCTGCACAGGTAGGCTGCCCCCAGCCCCCCAGGCCCGGGGCTCCGACCGAGGGGAGTCCCGGCCCCACCCCCCGGCCGGGAGCCCCGCCGCCGCAGCCGTCCCGCACCCCGACCCCAGCGAGGTACCTGCAGTTCGGCCCGCTCCACCTCCCAGTGCGCCCGCTCCATCTCGAAGCGAGCCCACTCGTGCTGGATGTAGTGCAGGATCCCCGGGATAGTGTACTGCTGCGGCCGGGACAGCTCCGGGCCTGCCGCGGGACCCGCTCCCTCGGCGGCTGGAGGACCTCCGCCGCCCGCCGCTCCATTCCCCCCTGGCGAAAGGCTCATGTTCCCCCCAGGTCCTTGCTGCTGCCTTGGAGGGGCCGCCATCCCCGGGCCGCCACCGCCGCCTCCGGCGAGCTCGTCCATTGTGTGTGGGGCCCCGGCCGGGGCGCAGGGCGAGAAGCCGACGGCTGGGGGAAGGGCCGGGGAGGGTGGCCCCGCGCTGCCGGCGGGGCGGAGGCCGCCTGGGAGAGGGGCGAGGAGGGGGTCGTTGCCGTACGCTTGCCGCGGGTCAGAGCAGGGAGCTGCCGGCCGCCGCCATTACAGTCCCTCCTCCATCTGCCCGTCTCACTCACTCACTTTAGGGAAAGGGGGGGCCGCGGCGGGAGGGGGGAGGGGGCTGGGTTGGGAAGGGGAGAGACGTAGGGCCGTCGCTCCCGCGCAGCATGCCGGGTAGAGAACGCCGCTGCCGCCGCGCGCCTAGCAGCCAAATAGAGTGCGGCCTCGCCTTACGCAGGCGTACTGAGGGCTCGTGAGGGCGCTGGAGGCGGGGTGGGGCTCTGGCCCCGCCCCCAGGCGCTCCTCCGGCTTGCCCCGGTGCCTCGCTGCGGCCTCTGGGCTGGGCTGTGTTGCGGGACACCCACCCGAACTTTCGGGCGCTCCCAACCGTCAGTTTCCCTCGCTCAGTCAGCAGCCCCTTGAGCGTCGTCCCCCCCCCCCCCCCCCGGGGCCAGCCGCATGCCTGCTTCCAGGACCGTCGTAACCTGCTGGGCGCTCTGGCCGGCTGCCGCCCGCCCGGGATGCCTGGCGTTTCTTTCGCATTCCTGGCGTGTTTCAGGACGTCCCAGAGGGTCGGGCCTCCTCCTCCGCTTGTCACTCGCTCTAAGTACCCGTCATTCCTGAGGCTTTGGGGATGGACGTTCTCTTTTGGCAGATAGCCCAGCCCCCTCCGGACACGGTGACTGGTTGCGGGTCTCGGTGTCCTAGCTCCGTGCTCCCGGGCGCGGGACGCAGCTTGTTCCACTTTGCCGCCCCTCTTTCTCCTATTCTGGGGTGGGTTGGCGCGGGGGGGGGGGGGGGGAGGAGCAGGAGTGAATGTTTTCATTTTTTTCTTGGGAGAAGGAATAGTGAAAAGCTTTAGATCTTGACGATGGTACGGGGGGAGAGAGAGAAAGGTAACTTTGAAGGAGACTTGTTAGACGAACAGTTCGGTGTTTTAGAATGAAAGGGTTCACAGGTGGCATTCATGGAATCTTGTGATGAAAACAAAATAAAAGCGTCGTGAATACAATATAAAATCCTAGATGAACAGCCGCGAAGATGTTTTCCTGGGTCATTAAATGATGTTTAAATGAATGTAATATACACCTAAAAGACACATTTAATCTTTTAAGTACCATTGTGTGTGTTTTATATGCTTAGGTTGCCAGGAAACATCCTTAATGAACTACTGTGTTTCTAAAGAAAGTTAATATAGCTAATAACCACTTGGTTGAAAAATAGGACAAGAATAATGTTTAACAATGTAATAAGGAAAAAAGGTTCAATAATTACAGCTATGCGGGAAAACTGCACATAAAATTGATCGCATTATTTTTTTTCTTCTCTACTACCAGTAAAACTCTCACTGTGTAATGCACAGCACCACTCAAAGTATAATTTCAAAAAGACTAAAATAGTACATCTTACTTAATCATGTCTACTCTTACTATGTTTAGTGATGATCTGTTACCCCTGCTGCCATGTTTTGTCTATGAAATGAGTGAGGTCTTAGGTCACATATTATTAAAAACTGTTTCTCCATATTTTTAAGTACTATTTTTCCATTTTATAGTGACCAGCATAAAACCTGCTTATTCAGTCCTCTTCCTTTTTTGAGGGGCCTCATAGTATAGAAGAAGTTCCAGGGGTGCCTGAGTGGCTCAGTGGTTGAGCGTCTGCCTTTGGCTGTGGATGTGATCCTGAGGTCCTGGGATGAGTCCCACATCAGGCTCCTTGCCTGCCTCTCCCTCTGCCTATTTCTCTGCCTCTTTCTGTCTCTCATGAATAAATAAATAAAATCTTTAAAAAAGAAAAGAAAAAGTTCCAAATATGTCTCAAAGAAATGTAGGTGAGTAGATGTAATTGATCTCTGTTATGTGGCATCAAAAGAAGAACATGAGTACTTATATTTCCCACTGGTACCTCAAGCTTAAGTAAAAACTAGATTGATAATCCTTCTATTTTCCTTCCCACCCACCTTCCAAAAAAAAAAAAAAACTATTTCTCTTCTATTACCTATCTTATTAAATGGCATTACATCCAAACCTGAGGGCTGGTAGTCATTGTACTATCTTCTTTTTACTCAGCCCCTACACCCAGTCCCTTTCTCAGTACATGTTTCATTTCTATTCCTTATCTATATCACATCTATTCCATTACCTTTATTCTTGTGTTAGTTTAAACCTGGCCACCTTAATGTTCCCCACCTTCCATGTCTGGGATAGTGCAGTCTCCCAAAAATGATTAATAACTGAAATGTGGACTAGACTAATAGATATATTTTTCCTTCACCTCAATTTTTTTGTATTATTAGTTTTTTTGCTACCATTATACCAGCTATTTCAAGGGTCAATGACCAAAACTGCCCTGAGTTCTTTTTTACTTTGTTTTCATTTTTTATAGTTGACTTTTTACCCTGAGTATTAAAAGAGAAAGACACCAAGATTTTTGACTCTGTGAGGAGAATATTTTGTACACATTATTGTCCTTATACTTTGTGTCCATGACCCCTGAGAATACTCCAGTGTCCTGGAATCTTGTCCTTTGTGTGTAATAAGCTTTCCCAGGCCATATCATAACCTACAACTCACCTAACTGGAACTCCCTCCTTGGAACTGTGGCTGAGTCATTTCCTCTCTTCAGTTTCACCTTTGAAACTTCCTTTTTGTTCTGTCATCAGTCCTGTCCATCGCTCTTCCTCTCCCATTGATTCTGTTAGTTTCAGTATGCTGCTGATGATCTTCAAGAATACCTATTTATATTAAATATATATAAATTTAGAATTTTAGGGTTTTTTTTTCCTTTCCTGTTAGCTAATCTTAGAAACCTGTGTGCTTATTCTATCTGACCAAAAAGGGATTTATCATATTTGATGTTTGTGTATTATGTCAGTAGAGGTATCTTAAGGAATTCCAGGCTTTTAAATAAGTCAGGAGTAGTTAACATCAGATGTCTTCTTCCCAATTATTGCAATACCTGATGTACAGAGTTTTGACCCTGCCTTTGAGAACTTCATGGCTCCCTGTAATTATTCACCTGAACATCTAGTTTTACACCTTGCTGACTATGAACCTGACATCCTTCTAACAAAGAGCTCAAACTGGTTCACAAACACTAATCTAGTCATCTTTTTGCATCATGTGGAAAGATTGCAACAAGTGCTATTATCTCTATGGGA
The DNA here is from genome assembly GCF_011100685.1 of Canis lupus familiaris. Taxonomy (NCBI): domain Eukaryota; kingdom Metazoa; phylum Chordata; class Mammalia; order Carnivora; family Canidae; genus Canis; species Canis lupus. Next base: position 10,493,016 of record NC_049229.1, read on the forward strand.
AGATGAGAAAGCTGAGATAAGAGTTCTGGGTCACCTCCTCAGGCCCTTAGTAGAATAGCAAGTGGGTCCCATTCATAGCATGAGTGTGTATGTTTATTTGGAAACAACGTCTCCCTTCACTGTTCTTCCTCCTACTATCCTCTCAGTGGCTCAATATCATTCTCACAGGTTCTCAAATCATTTGCACTTTTAAGATCTTTTTCAGGTGATTTAGGAGTGATCTAGTCACTTGGGGAAATTATGTAGTGTTTACACTTATAAAGAACAAAGGAGGAAGATCTCTGAGAAGACCTAGTATGTGTTTAAAAACCAAGAGAGCAAACAGTATAATGTAGATAGAACAGTAAAGGAGGAGACAGCTTTGCCCTACACCATGGTTGAACCTGCCAAATAAGATCAGATATCTACTTCTCATGACAGGAGTTGCCTGTGGCTAAGAAAATTGTAGAAATCCATGCAGGGCACTTGAACTATTCAAATAATATGTTGTGTGGAAAAGAAAAGGAAAAGGACCTTCAAAGGTTGTAGAAAAATAGGTAACAAAACCTTTAGGAAACATAGCATGCTATATAAAATTCTAGTCCAAGTCCATTCCTGAACTGTCTTCTGGGTAATAGTCAGAAGGCAATATGCTGTGATAATATTGTATAATAGCTAACTCACAAAGATGTCACAATTGAAGGGGAAGAAAATTGCCTAGAGCGTAGTCCCCCCTGGACATTGGCTAAGAGTGAACAACCTGATCCATAAATGTGAAACCAAATAAGTAGGAAATGTGACAAATTAGAAATTGTCAAAACTTTCCTAGGCAATAATTTAACTATCTTGGAAATTTGGTTTGCCTCCTATTAGAGCAACAGTGGAGAATGTTCAAAAGAACCAGACACAGACATTTTGTCTGGGAAAGATTTCTAGCATAGATTGCTAGAGAGTGTTCTCTTTGGAGAATGTTTTAGATTTGGCAAAAATTCACAAAAACTTGGTTTCTTTTATAACAACATATTTTTAAGTGATAGCTTTGTGTTTTTATTAACAGACTAACCTGAAGAACATGATGATTACCCCACAAAAAAAGATTGAAGAATTCTTTAGAGCATTTAAAAATAAATCCTAGGGATCCCTGGGTGGCGCAGCGGTTTAGCGCCTGCCTTTGGCCCAGGGCACGATCCTGGAGACCCGGGATCGAATCCCACGTTGGGCTCCCGGTGCATGGAGCCTGCTTCTCCCTCTGCCTGTGTCTCTGCCTCTCTCTCTCTCTCTCTCTCTCTCTCTGTGACTATCATAAATAAATAAAAATTAAAAAAAAATAAAATAAAAATAAATCCTATTCTTTGCTCCTTCTGTTTCATAGGTTTTAATATAGTAATTGGATATTCTAAATCATGCTGTGCATAGACATTTTATTTTCTTTTTTTTCTTAAAGATTTTATTTATTCATGAGAGACAGAGGCAGAGGGAGAAGCAGGCTCCATGCAGGGAGCCTGATGGGGGACTCGATCCCAGGACCTCAAGATCACGCCCTGGACTGAAGGCAGATGCTCAACCACTGAGCCACCCAGGCGTCCCTGTACATAGATATTTTCTATTTAACTTTTTATTTTGAAAAATTTCAATCATGGGGGCGCCTAGCAGGTTCAGTGATTAGGGCATGTGACTCTTGATCTCAGGGTTGTAAATTCGAGCCCCACATTGGGTGTAGAGGTTGCTTAAAAATAAAATAAAAAACAAAAATTTCAATCATGTGAATATAGAAACAAAGCCTTATGAACACTTGCAACAGTTACCAAGATTTTGCTGTTCTTAGTTCATCTATTCCACCTTTTTACTGAGGATTTTTTTTTACCATTGTAAAAATTTAATAAGATTGCAGTTTATTTATTTATTTATTAAAGATTTTATTTTTTTATTCATGAGAGACACAGAGAGAGAGAGGCAGAGACACAGGCAGAGAGCAAAGCAGGCTCCACGCAGGGAGCCCAATGCGGGACTCAATCCCGGGACCCCAGGATCACGCCCCGGGCCGAAGGCAGGTGCCAAACCACCAAGCCACCCAGGGATCCCCAGTATTGCAATTTAATAAAAAAAATGTCTGCAGCACCAGTTTTCATATCATAATAAAACTGGTCCATTGGAGAGGAGACATGTAGAAGCAATTGATTTCTGTTGTGAACAAGCCTTTGGTTTTAAATATCCCAAGGCTTAAACGTGATGATACTATTTCCTCGTATAATCACCTGCCATCTTGATGCATTCATTTATCACAAGCTTCATAAAGCTGTCAAATCCCCTAATGGACATGTCTGCTACCGTTTAATTTCAATTACAACTTGTCCCTAAATTTTTCAACTTGGGAGGGTGAGCTTTGCTCATGACATTACTTGACAAGCTCAAAGATGCCTTGAAACAGAATTTCCCCCATGCTTCCAGGGCAGGCCCAGTAATATTTTAAAGTAAATCCCAAATATCGTATTATTTCTTTGGTACACACTCCTCTAAATATCTTTAACAGATTAGGACCTTTTTAAAAAAAACATACCACAATACTAATGTCACACCTACAAAGTTAATGGTGATTGTTTAATATAGTCTAATCCCCAGCCCATACTCAATTTCTCCCAATTGTCTCAAAAAAATTTTTTTAAGGAGTTGGTGGCTTCAAATCAGGATCCTAACAAAATCCACATCTATCTATTTCTTTCTTTCTTTCTTTCTTTCTTTCTTTCTTTCTTTCTTTCTTTCTTTCTTTCTTTCTTTCTTTCTTTCTTCCTTCCTTCCTTCCTTCCTTCCTTCCTTCCTTCCTTCCTTCCTTCCTTTATTTATTCATGAGAGACACAGAGAGAGGCAGAGATGTAGGCAGAGGGAGAAGCAGACTTCCCGCTGGGATCCTGATGTTGAACTGGATTCCAGGACCCCAGGATCATACCCTGAGACAAAGGCAAGTGCTCAACCACTGAGCCACCCAGATGTCCCCACGTATTTCATTTAGTTTATATGTCTTTAGGTCTTTTTTGATTTGCCTTCCCCTCATCCCAACAATGCCATGCCATTTTGTCAAAGAAACCAGGTTATTTATACTATAGAATTTCCTGCATTTGGCTGATTGCATTTTTATGGTATTAGTTAGCTATTCCTTCCTCCTCCATATTTTCTATAAACTAGAAGGTCCTAGATGGGACCTTTCCTTGCACTCATTGGCAAAAGAGACCCTGCCAGGCTTCCTCCTGGCTCTCATTTCAAGTGGGGGAGCAGGGCTCCTTCCTTTGGATGATGACTTGGTGATTTCTGGATTCTTTGGCTCTTTAGACTTTTATAAGACCACATTTTCAAACCTCCACCTCTGCCAGCACAGCTATGGTCATGCGCTTTTATTTTTCCTAAGATTTTATTTGAGAGAAACAGAGCACGAGCAGTGGGAAGGGGCAGAGGGAAAGGCACAAGCAGACTCCCTGACGAGCATGGGTTCACGGGAGCTTCTTGAGGGACTTGACCCCATGAGATCACGACCAGAGTGGCAGTCAGATGCTTAACCAACTGAAGCACCCATACACCCCTATGCTAAGTGTTGTTTGACTCTCCCCATTCTAGAGTTCCAGGGACTGTTTTTCACCTGGTTTTTAGTAAAGATGTTGCCTGTAGACTTGGATTTTTCCCATCCTTGCTGCTATCACCATTTTTATGAGTGGATCATGGGAGCTCCCAAAACTACTCTGCTGCTATCACCTTGCCTCTCTACACTCTGGGCATTTTAGAGTTTAAATTGCTTACTATGTAACCTAAAATTATTTATTACAACCTGCTATTGAAATAGTTTTATTTGACCACTACTATTTGAGACATTTTTGCTTTTCAAAGATCATGAGATAAAAATGAGTGTAAATTTAAGTATGAATATGTTTTGTGCAACTTTTGGGCCAGCTCTTGTCTGACAACTTTATATCTTATTTACATTTTGAGCGGGAGCTATAACATGTTGCTACACTTTATTGTGAAGTTCAGAAAAGCAAAAGGTGCTTGTGGGCAAAGGGCAGCCAAGCAGGCCACCTGAAAAGCCCTGTATTTACCCTGACATTTGATCTGAAGGAGAATGATTCTAAATTCAGATACATGCCTGCAAACTTGCCGTGGACAGCATTTGCCGGGTATGTTTTATTTATTGGAAGTAGAAAGGGAGATTAGCTGAACTCACTAAGAGAGCAAATCAGATGTAGGAATTTTGGAAGTTTAGGTCCAATTACAAATGTTAAGCACGCTGTTGTAAATGTAATAATATGAGTTCTACTGTCCTAAATTTTCAAATAATCTGATTGGGTCATTTCTGAAGCATTTTAGGCTCCATGTTGAGATCAACTAAAAGTAAGCAATCTGTTAGAATTGCCCCTTTTGTAACATGTTCCAGAGTCAGTTTGAAAATACCAGAATATGGGCAGCCCGGGTGGCTCAGTGGTTTAGCGCCTGCCTTCAGCTCAGGGTGTGATCCTGGAGATCCGGAATGGAGTCCCACGTCGGGCTCCCTGCATGGAGCCTGCTTCTCCCTCTACCTGTGTCTCTGCCTCTCTCTGTATCTGTCATGAATAAATAAATAAAATCTAAAAAAAAAAAAAAAAAAAAAAAGAAAAAGAAAAGAAAATACCAGAATATGCATGTTAGCCAATAAAAGCTTTCGTACTGGGGTACAACTGGCTCGAGCTAGATTTCCTTTTTTTTTTTTTATATTTTATTTATTTATTCATAGAGACACAGCTAGAGAGAGAGACAGAGACACAGGCAGAGGGAGAAGCAGGCTCCATGCAGGGAGCCCGATGTGGGACTCGATCCCGGGGTCTCCAGGATCACACCCTGGGCTGCAGGCGGCGCTAAACCGCTGCGCCACTGGGGCTGCCCTCGAGCTAGATTTCCACTAGTGAATGAGGAATGAAATTGTGCTTCCCTGATCATATTTTTTTAATAATAAATTTATTTTTTATTGGTGTTCAATTTGCCAACATACAGAGTAACACCCAGTGCTCATCCCGTCAAGTGCCCCCCTCAGTGCCTGTCACCCATTCACCCCCAGCCCCCGCCCTCCTCCCCTTCCACCACCCCTAGTTTGTTTCCCAGAGTTAGGAGTTTTCATGTTCTGTCTCCCTTTCTGATATTTCCTACCCATTTTTTCTCCCTTCCCTTCAATTGCCTTTCACTATTATTTATATTCCCCAAATGAATGAGAACATATAATGTCACATTATAGCCATCACTGCATTACTGGAGTCATGAGGCAAACCCGGAGGTAAAGGTGCAGTGCATGAGAGAAAGACTCCCGAGTCAGGCTATCCGGCATTGGGTGACCTTTGGCAAGTGACTTAAGTTTTCACGTCTATAAAGTGAGGATAAAAAAATCTCCAACTCATAGAACTATTATGAGGATTAAATGAATGTAAGCAAAATGTTCCAAACAGCACCTGGGTGTCTCGTAAGTACTGTTAGTGTTTTCTACTGTTATTATCTCTCTTCAGGAGTTGGTGTGTCGGGTCATGTTCACATCATATTCCAAAGACCATATACTGTCTTTCAGGATACAGCTTTCAAGAAGGCCTTTCATGGCTACCATCAAACATTGGGAGTTATTAATTACTCATTTGAATTAGTGTTAGTGGTGGCCATGTCATTAACAAAAAAGATCCTGTTGGGTAAGTCAGCTGATCCCCAAACTGAAGTTTGATACAGTAATTTTTATATTTCACTGCTTCATCTCTTTAGAGTGATGATCTGCAAAAAAAAATTGTTATTGGAGCCATAATTTTCCAAGTAATATCTTTAGGCCCTGAAAATATTGATGTAGCTTTTACTATGCTTGATTTTAACTCAGGACATACTTTTATTTAATTAAGAAGCTCTTAAAATAGGAGCTTTAATACATTGCTGTAGTTTCATAGTATGATTTTCTTGTATATACTTTTTAGGAAAAAATTATCATAGCAATTAATTTTTCCTAAATAATGTGAGCATTAGCGTAAAAAAATTTTACAATATTGAAACAAATTAGTTGCAGATAAATTATGGAGTGATTATTTTATAGAAACATTTTCCATAATTCCAGTATTGTATTTAAATTCAACTTATAGTCAACTTTTCAGAGATGTATTTTGTGTAAAGTGAGATTCCCTTGCATCCCAGTGACATTTTGTTTCTTCTTTATTTGACACAAAAAACTAGGAACCACCAGCAAATCAAAAATTTTTTAAAGATTTTATGCATTTATTAGAGAGAGAGAGAGTGCATAAGCCAGGGGGAGAAGCAGACTCCATGCTAAGCACAGAGCCCGACTCAGGGCTCAGTCACAGGACCCCAGATTATTACTTGAGATGAAGGCAGATGCCTAACCAACTGAGCCACCCAGGTACCCTAGCAAATCAAATTTTAATTCCAAATTGCTTTAGTTTGATTTGATTAACATTGCACTTGACCCTTTAAGAGCACTCACGGGCCTGTCACTCAAATCCTAATGCGAAGCTTAGATGACTACTCTTCAGAAGAACAAATGTGTAAGAAAAATCTGGCTTAATATGACTTTCACAGTTCTCACTGGAAATCAGATGCCCAGCAAAAATTAACCAGATCTATCTAACTTAAGAAATACAGAAGTTAAATTTATTAGAATCCAGAATATCTAGTTTGAAATATTTACAATTTGAGGGGGAAACTTAACTGACCGTTTTATAGGAATGGGAAGTAATATATAGTAATCCTACTTATCTTCTGGAGTTCCTCCTTATTGATACCTTATAACATCAGAATAGAAAGTATCCTAGCCATGAAACTGCTACATCTCTGCTCCAGGATCACTCTTCTCTAAGATACTGGATGTCTTTATTAGCCCAAAAATTTGATGAAGATATTTAGTCATTAAGCACAAGTATTTAATTTGTGTGGCTAATTTTAACTGAACAATTAAAAGTAAGATTACCCACAAAGGGGTATTTCTTCACTGTTTCTAATCTATGCCCATGTTGTGTCAGAGTAAAATGTAATTCCATATTTTATCCTTGATATAAAACCAAATAGAAGAAAGATAATTTTAGAAGAAAAAACTTTGTTTTGATTTCAAAAGATACATATTGTTATCTCCGTTGGTGTAATGGGAAGGTTGAGTGCCATTATTTGCCCCAAAGCAGCTTCTCTATCCTAAAGTGGAGGGTAAATATCAACAACAGCAACAACAGGCTCCTGTGAACTCCAATTTGTATCTTTAAACTGTACACACCTCCCACCACCACCAGACTTGGTAGTCAATACTTCTCTGGCAGATGACTGATGGAGAATCTATTCTCAATCCCTCCATCCCCCACTACACATACACACACACACACACACACACACACACACACACACACAGATGACTAATGAATAAAAATAAAACAAGTATTTTCAGACAGTGTAATGGTCTATTTATAGTATATAAATTCCTCATCCTCAGTTTTTGAAATATGACTTTTCTCCCCCTACCTGAATCACATTTCTGTAAAGACCTTTAAAAATTCCTCAGTTTGGGATACCTGGGTGGTTCAATGTTTGAGTGTCTGCCTTTAGCTCAGGTCATGATCCCAGGGTCCTGGGATCGAGTCCCACATTGGGCTCACTCCATGGAGCCTGCTTCTCCTTCTGCCTATGTCTCTGCCTTTCTCTGTGTGTCTCTCATGAATGAATATAATAAAATCTTAAAAAAAAAAAAGAAAATTCTTCAGTTCACCCTGATTTAGGATAGGAAGTCTGATACCTGAACATCTCCAAAAATATGGTATCTGTCCTTTTCAGTAAAACTTTAGGCTGTCTCTGATGTATTTATATATGTTTTAAAGTTACAAATGACCACACTTATTTGAACTTGTATCTTGGACCAGAATTTGATAAGCCTTTTTTTGAATTTTTGTTATTGAAGTATAGTTGACATATAATGTTACATTGCTGTTAGGTGTACAACATAGTGATTCTACAATTCTATACATTATTCAGTTCTCCCGGTGATAAGTTTAATTGATGAGACTTTTTTTTTTTAATTTTTATTTATTTATGATAGTCGCAGAGAGAACGAGAGAGAGGCAGAGACACAGGCAGAGGGAGAAGCAGGCTCCATGCACCGGGAGCCCGATGTGGGACTCGATCCCGGAACTCCAGGATCGCGCCCTGGGCCAAAGGCAGGCGCCAAACCACTGCGCCACCCAGGGATCCCTGATGAGACTTTTTTTTAAAAAGATTTTATTTACTTATTGATGAGAGACAGAAAGAGAGAGAGAGAGAGAGAGAGAGAGAAAGGCGGAGACACAGGCAGAGGGAGAAACAGGCTCCATGCAGGGAGCCCGACATGGGTCTTGATCCCTGGTCCCCAGGACCAGGCCCTAGACTGAAGGTGGCGCCAAACTACTGAGCCACCCAGGCTGCACTTGATGAGACTTTTTGATCAATTTCCCAAAATGGCTTTAGATCAAGATTTTAGAGTCACGTGAAGCTTTAGAAATTTTTCAGATATATTCCTAGAAAAATGACAGACTAGAGTATTAAGGTTTATTCTTAAAGTACTTTTCCACAGAAATAGGATTTCCATAGATCCTGAATTTGATTGAAATTTAACATTTTATTTTTTTAAAATATTTTATTTTTAAGTAATCTCTATACCCAACGTGGGGCTTGATCTTACAACCCCATGATCAAGAGTTCCATGATCAAGAGTTGCGTGCTCTTGAGCTAGCCAGGCACTTAGAAACTTAGTATTTTAAAATGTTTAAAAAATAAAGATAAAAATAAAAAATAAAATGTTTAAATATTTTATTTATTTATTTATTTATTGAGGGAGAGAGGGAGGGAGGGGGGAGGGAGGGGCAGAGGGAGAAGGAGAGAGAGAATCTTAAGTTCAATGAGAGAATCTTTTTTTTTTTTTTTAAGATTTTTATTTTATTCATGAGAGACACACAGAGGGAGGGAGAGACACAGGCAGAGGGAGAAGCAGGCTCTCTGCATGGGGCCAGATGTGGGACTTGATCCCCAGACCCTGGGATCACACCCTGAGTCAGTCAGATGCTCAACTGCTGGGCCACCCAGGCATCCCTCAGTGACAGAATCTTAAGCTCGACCTCATGACCCTGAAATCATGACCTGAAGTGAAATCAAGAGTTAAATGCTTAACCAACTCAGCTACCCAGGCACCCCTTAACTATTTTAAAACCGCGTTTAAAGCAGCACACATGTAAATGTGTTAAATGCCAAATTAATCAAATGTAGTTGAAATATTTCTTGAGTGGCCACAGATTCAACAGAAAGTAAAAGTCTCAGGTAAAGCAACTGAAAATGTATTCTGAAACAAAGAACAGATTTGGAGAGAGAGATTGGGGGCGGTGAGGATGGATGGAAAGAAAGGTAGAGTGGGGGGATCCCTGGGTGGCTCAGTGGTTTAGCGCCTGCCTTTGGCCTAAGGTGCGATCCTGGAGTCCCGGGATCAAGTCCCACATCGGGCTCCCTGCATGGAGCCTGCTTTTCCCTTCTCCCTTTGCCTTTGTCTCTGCCTCTCTCTCTCTCTCTCTCTCTCTCTCTCTCTCTCTCTCTATGTCTATCATGAATAAATAAATAAATCTTAAAAAAAAAGAAAAGAGGGATCCCTGGGTGGCGCAGCGGTTTGGCGCCTGCCTTTGGCCCAGGGCGCGATCCTGGAGACCCGGGATCGAATCCCACATCGGGCTCCCGGTGCATGGAGCCTGCTTCTCCTTCTGCCTATGTCTCTGTCTCTCTCTCTCTCTCTGTGTGACTATCATAAATAAATAAAGATTTAAAAAAAAAAAGAAAGAAAGAAGGAAAGAAGAAAAAGAAAGAAAGAAAGAAAGAAAGAAAGAAAGAAAGAAAGAAAGAAAGAAAGAGAAAGAAAGAAAAGAAAAGGAAAGGAAAAGAAAAGAGAAAAAAGAAAGAAAAGAAAAAAAAGAAAAGAAAAGAAAAGAAAAGAAGAGAAGAAAAGAAAGGCAGAGTGGGTGACAGGTATCCCGAAGCCAATTGTCTTAAAACTAAAGTAGCAGGAATCTGTTGGGCAGAGTATCTCACCTACACTGGGGCGGAGGATGAGGAAGGAAAAGGAGAGCTCTGTTGAGTGTTGGACATTTCCTTTATCTCATTTCATCCTCACAGTAAGTTTGTGAGGCAGTTGTCATTATTCTCAGTTAACAGATGAGAAAACTGAATCACTGAAGAATTCCAGTAAATCTGAAGCAAAGAAACAAACTGTTTTAGTTTATAAAGAAAGAATATATATTACAAACTCTGAGGGAAATGCTCTAACTTGGGTGAAAATCTGCTACCGGACAGTATTTCCTCTCATTTAAGGGTGAAGACATTCAGAAACAGCTAGATAATTTAGAGGCCTATAGAATGAATCAATGTGATGTGACAAGTAGAATCTTGCAGTTGCTATTTCCATGTTTCCGGTGTTTAGTCCATACTGATTAGATGCTGTCAACTTATCCACTTTGTTTTTTTGTTTTTTTTTTTAACTTACCACTTTGAAAACAGTACTTGTTTTAAAGAAGTATGGCATTTAGAAATGTCACCTCATGCAACTGAGATCACGATCTGAGCTGAAACCGAAATTTGGAGGCTTAACTGCACCACCTTGGCACCTCAAAGATTTTCATCATCGCCAAAAAAAAAAACCCATCCCCATTTTCCCCTAAATCTCTCTCGACCCTAATCGACCACTAATATACTTTCTATCTATGTAGTTTTGTCTTTTCTGGACATTTCAGGTTAATGGAATCATGCAATAGGTAGTAATTTGCATCTGGCTTCTTTTACTTGGTGTTTTCAAGTCTCATCCTTTTCATAGCATGTAGAAATATTTTGTTCCCTTTTATCCCTGGGTAGTTTTCCATTGTATGTAGATATAGCATATTTTGTTTATCCATTCATCAGCTGATGGACATTTGGGTTGTTTCCATTTTTTGGCTATTACGAATAATGCTGCTATGAACATTCATGTACAAGTCTTTTTTGGACATGGTTTCATTTCTCTTGAGCTTATACTTAAAAGTAGAATGGGGGGATAATATGGTAAATTTATGTAGATTTTTAAGAAATTGCCAAATTGTTTTCCAGAATGTCAGAACAGTTACTTTCCTACCAACATTGCATGGGGGTTCCAGGTCTCCACATCCTGGTCAGCACTTGTTATTTTCTCCCTTAAAAAAAAAAAAAAAAAAAAGAAAAAGGTTTATTTCTTTATTTGAGAGAGAAAAAGGTAGAGCTGAGCAGGAGGGGCAGAGGGAGAGAGAGAGAGAGAGAGAACCCTTAGCAGAATATATGGCCAGCACAGAGCCAGATGTTGGGCTTGATTCCACTACCTTGAGATCATGATTCTTAACTGACTGAGCCACCCAGGCGCCCCTATTTTCTCCCTTTTTGATTTTAGCCACTCAAGTGGGTGTGAAGTGGTATCTTGTGGTTTTCTCTTGAATTTTTCTTTTTTTTTTTTTTTTTTTTTTTTTTTTTTTTTAAATATGGAACGCTTCACGAATTTGCGTGTCATCCTTGCGCAGGGGCCATGCTAATCTTCTCTGTATCGTTCCAATTTTAGTATATGTGCTGCCGAAGCGAGCACCTCTTGAATTTTTCTAAGGATTAATGATGTTGGACATTTTTTCATGTGCTTAGTAGGAATTCATATATTCTCTTTGTTCACATGTACTTTCAAATCCATTGTCCATGTTTTAAATTGTGTTGTTGTCTTCCTATGAAGTAGTCTTTCATATATTCTAGATACAAGTCCTTTATCAGATGTATGATTTGCAAATAATTTCTCCCTGTCTGTGACTTTTCATTTTCTTCATGATGTCTTTTGAAGTATGGGTTTTCTAGTCTGATAAAATCCAGTTTATCAGTTTTTTTCTGTTGCAGATTGTGCTTTTGGTTTTAAATCTGTTTCTTCTAAAAGTTTTATAGATTTAGGACACATGGCTGGCTCATTTGGTAGAGCATTTGACCTCTTGATCTCAGGGTCATAAGTTCAGACCCCACACTGAGCATGGAGCCTCCTTAAAAAAACTTTTTAAAAAGATTTTATTCATTTATTCCTGAGAAACACAGAGGGGGGTGGGGCAGAAACACAGGCAGAGGGAGAAGTAGGCTTCATGCAGGGAGCCCGATGCAGGACACGATCCCGGGACTCCAGGATCACGCCCTGGGCAGAAGGCAGACACCCAATTGCTGAGCCACCCAGGCGTTCCAAAATAAATTGTTTTTTTATAAAATTAAAAGTTTTATGGGTTTACCCCTTTTATTTAGGTCTGTGATCTATTTTGAGTTAATTTCTCTGTATGGTATAACATAAAGGTCTAAATGCATTATTGTAATTTCTTGAGGTTAAATGAAATATTCTAGTCAGCTTCTAGTAAATTCTTAACAAAAGAATGGCTCTCTGCTTCCTGAAAATATCATTGTATTCCAATATATGTACAACTTTGAGAGAGACCAGCTGGAGCCATGAGGGATGGGGCTGCCCCCCAGCCAGCCGAATCACCTGAACGAACCTGAGGATCTGTGAGATGACATTTCAGGACAGCTTGCCCTCGCATCCAGCGTTCTGTGGATTAAGACCCATGACCAAATGAAAGAAATTATCCATAACATCTGTGTTTCTATTTACTCTGTTCCCTTGCTGTCTTGTACCTAGTAAGCACTCAGCTCATATTATTTGGTCTGACTTGATATCGAGAAAGGTGAACTTTGTGACCTTGTAGGTGTGTATTTTAATAGGTCTTTTAATACTCTGCCTCTCCATGTATGAGTCCTGCTCCAGACCTACTGAATCAGAGTCTATATTTTAACAAGCTCCCCAAGGGATTTGTGTGCTCATTAAGTTTGATAAGCATTGGTCTAGAGCAGAGCAAACTAACAGCCTACAGACTAAATCCAGTTGCTGACTTCTTTTATAAATAAAGTTTTCTTGGAACACAGCTACACCCATTTCTTTACATATTATTTATATAATTACATATATTTATATAATTTGAGCTGCTTTCATTCTGCAGGGGCAGAGAGACTAGTTGAGAAAGAGACCATATGGGCCTCAGAACCTAAAATACTACCTGGCTTTTATAGAAAAAGCTTTTCTGAACCCTGAGCTAGGGAGAAAGAGGGAAAGTTCCCAAATGGTGATGTACCACACATTTGGAAGGATTACTGGGAGTTCAGAGGTTATCCAGGTCAGTACAGAGCCTGACCATAGGGCATAGTAAGCCATTTGTAGAATGTATACACTGATACACACACCTGCCCCCCTCATCTATTAAAATTAGTATGCTTCTTAGCTAAAAGAGAATAAGAAAGCCTAAAGTGTAATTGTTGGGAATGTTAATAAAAATGAACCTCTTAACTAAACATCTATAATATACTAATAAAAATTTACGTATTTAAGCACTATAACCAAATATAATAATATAACCAATACAACATAGACTTATACACTCAGACACGCCAACAAACAAACCCTCTTCACTTTAATACAAATGTTTACAGCTCTCTCCTTTTTTATTTTAAAGCTTTTTCCTTATCTAAGTAATCTCTACCCCCAATGTGGGGCTTGAACTCATGACCCAGAAATCAAGAGTCATGTTATGTTCTCTTCCAACTGAGCCAACAAGGTGCCCCTCTCTCATTTTTTAAAAATAAACTTTTTATTTGGAATAATTTTAGATTTATAAAAGAGTTGCAAAGACAGTATGGACTGGAGGGTATTATGCTGAGTGAAGTAAGTCAGTCGGAGAAGGACAAACATTATATGTTCTCATTCATTTGGGGAATATAAATAATAATGAAAGGGAATATAAGGGAAGGGAGAAGAAATGTGTGGGAAATATCAGAAAGGGAGACAGAACGTAAAGACTGCTAACTCTGGGAAACGAACTAGGGGTGTTGGAAGGGGAGGAGGGCGGGGGGTGGGAGTGAATGGGTGACGGGCACTGGGGGTTATTCTGTATGTTAGTAAATTGAACACCAATAAAAAATTAAAAAAAAAATAGGGATCCCTGGGTGGCGCAGTGGTTTGGTGCCTGCCTTTGGCCCAGGGCGCGATCCTGGAGACCCGGGATCGAATCCCACATCGGGCTCCCGCTGCATGGAGCCTGCTTCTCCCTCTGCCTATGTCTCTGCCTCTCTCTCTCTCTCTCTCTCTCTGATGATGACTATCATAAATAAATAAAACTTAAAAAAAAAAAAAAAAAAAAAAAAAAAAAAAAAAAAAAAAAAAAAAAAAAAAAAAAAAGACAGTATGGAGAATTTCTAAATATCTTCACCCATCTCCCCTAATGTGGTCATTTCATATTACCGTGGTACATTTATCAAGTCTAAAAAACCAGTATGGGTAGCATTATTATTAACTAAACTCAGACTACTCTCACGTTCCACCATGTTTTTTAAGTTTCTTTATTTATTTTTAAGTAATCTCTATACCCAAAGTGGGGCTCAAACTTACAACCCCAAGATCAAGAGTCACAGTCTCTTACAAATGAGCCAGCCAGAGACAGGCACCCCTCACCAATTTTTTTATTAATGTCCTTTCTCTGTTCAAGATCCCCTCCTGGATACCACAATGCATGTAGCCACCATTATCTTCTTAATCTCCTCTGATGTCTGACAGCTTCTCACACTTTCTTGCATTTCATGAGCTTGACAGTTTTAGGAAATACAGGTAAGATATCTTTCAGAATGCCCCTTAATTTGTTTTTGTCTACTGTATTTTCACATGATTAGAATGGGGTTGTGGGTTTGGGGAAGAATACCACAGAGATGAAGTACTTTTCTCATCACTTCCTATCACAGGGACATGAGTCATGACTAATGATGTTAGCCTTCCTTGCTTGGTAGGCTGGTGTGTGCCAGGTTTCTCTACTGTGGGGTTCGGTTTCCACATGCTGTCCTTTGGGAATGAGTCAGTCCAGCTCACCCTCCAATGAATGGGTGGGAGAATTTAAGCTCCACCTCCTGGAGGAGAGCCTATCAACATATATGCAGGTTTCTCCTGCTCTTTGAAAGCCTTTGGCTTTTATGAAAGACCTCCATTAGTACCCATTTTCATACGTGAAAGAAATCTGAAGAGGATTTTCACTTTTATGAGAAAAGGCAAAAAGCAAAAATAGCATTGAGAATTTGTTTTGCAGTGAGCAGTCACAAAGGCAGCGCGCACCCCCAGCAGCCAGGGGGCCCCGCCAGGCTCCTTCCCCGGGAACTAAGCGCGGCTTAGCCGCCAGAGCTTTGAAGTATGTTCCTGAGCATCTGTGCTTTCTCCCAATTTACTTTGTACATCCCTTAGCAAGATGTGTCCTGAGGCATCAGAAAAGCCTAAGAGGGATTATTTTTTGACTCTGAGAATGCTCAAAAAATTTCCCATATAAATTAATAATAATTGCTTCTTCCCTTTACTGCTATTTCGGCTTAGTAAAAGTTTCCCAGGAACATTCTACTTTCAGATAGCAGGGACAAACCTGTATCTGTCCTGTTTATTATTCAATCATGTACTTATATCACTATGTACTAATGTATACTTGTTTTATACTTTGGATAATGATCTGATGCTATGTTATTTGTTGTCCAAATTGTTTCTTCAGCTTTGGCTACTGGGAGCTCTCCCAGATTGTCTGGTCTTTCTCTTTTTTTTAAAGAGGATTTATGGAGATATAATTCACATACCATATAATTCACCTATTTAAAGTATACAGTTTGGGGCACCTGAGTGACTCGGTTGGTTAAGCATCTGCCTTCGGCTCAGATCATGGTCCCAGGGTCCTGGGATCAAGCCCTGCACTGGGCTCCCTGCTCAGTGGGGAACCTGCTTATCCCTCTCCCTCTGCTACTCCCCCTCCTTCTGCTCTCTGTCAAATAAATGAATAAAATCTTAAAAAATAAAAATAAAGTGTACAATTTAGGGGCACCTGGGTGGCTCAGTCAGTTAAATAAATGTCTGCCTTTGACCCAGATCATTATTCTGGCTTGTGTACTCTCTCTTTCCCTCTCTCTCTCTTAAATAGATACATAAAATCTTTTAAAAAAAAAAAAAAAGGAGTATACAATTCAATGGCTTTATTTGTTCAGCCATCATCACAACCCTATACCTCTTAGACCTCCGATTCCAAACCTCCATCCCCTCCAACCTTTGTCTATGTCTCTGCCTCTCTCTGTGTCTCTCATGAATAAATAAAATCTTTAAAAAAAATGATTTCCCCATTTTTTTTGTTTTTTGTTTTTTGTTTTTTGTTTTTTTTGATTTCCCCATTTTGGACGTTTCATATAAATGGAATCATGTAATATATTGTCCTTGTGACTGGCTTCTTTCAGTTAGCATGTTTTCAAGGTTCATCTTTCCAATCTCTTCTTGTTTATTTGTTTTATTTCTTGTTTTTATATGATTTTTTTAAAGATTTTATTTATTCATGAGAGACACGAGAGAGGCAAAGACAGAGGCAGAGAGAGAAGCAGGCTCCCTGCAAGGAGCCAGTTGTGGGACTCGGTCCCAGGACCCTGGGATTACGACCTGAGCCAAAGGCAGAGGCTCAACCGCTGAGCCACCCAGGAGTCCCTTAAATGATTTCTGTCAAGTCTCTAGAATCTTTATTCAGATCTTGCTTCTACATAATTGTAATCCATGTTGGTATAGAATTTGGTGTCCTGATTTTGTGACATTGTTGTATCTACATTTTCCCATTTTTCTACATAGTCTGCATATTTATTTTAACGGTTAAAAAATATCAAGGTGGTGTTCATTTAACACTCAGTTCTCAGTTTGTGATATCTGAGTTTAATTTTTCATTGTTTATAAATAATGTTACTATCCATATTTTCATGCATGTGGATTTTAAATTATACCGTAGGATAGAATCCCAGGACAGAAATGCTTGAGTTAATTTTTTTTTTTTAAATTTTTTTTAATTTATTTATTTATGATAGGCACACAGTGAGAGAGAGAGAGGCAGAGACACAGGCAGAGGGAGAAGCAGGCTCCATGCACCGGGAGCCCGATGTGGGATTCGATCCCGGGTCTCCAGGATCGCGCCCTGGGCCAAAGGCAGGCGCCAAACCGCTGCGCCACCCAGGGATCCCGAAATGCTTGAGTTAAATGGTAGAATCATTTTCATGAATTTTTTTGGTTAAATTCTATCAAGTTACACTGTAGAAAATTTGTAACAATTTAAGGGACCACTAACAATGTATACATGTACCTGTTTCTTTATAATCTTAGCAGCATTCCTTTCTAGTTTAATACACAATAAGAGAGGAAATTAAAGAAGTCAGTGTGTTAAATGTTTTACAAGAATTACATCCTTTACCTCATTTAATCTTCCACTACCACTCTGCAAGGTAGTTGCTACTCCCAGTTAACAGAGAAAGGGCTGGGTGCCAAAGGCTTCCGGAGTTACAGCCAGGGGGCAAATACCAAAGGTCAGGTCCTGGAAGAATACAGAAATCCAATCCAGGTCTTTAAGAACTAAGGCCAGAGAAAGAATGGGAGCCAAAGCCCTGGATCAAGGGGACAAAGACCGGGAAAGCCTGAACTAGGCTGGGTAAACAGGAGATATACCTGATGAATTCTTTTTTTTTTTTTTTTTAATATTTTATTTATTTATTCATGAGAGACACACAGAGAAAAAGGCAGAGACCCAAGTAGAGGGAGATGCAGGAGCCCAATGTGGGACTCAATTCCTGGACTCCAGGATCACGCCCTGGGCCAAAGGCAGGCGCTAAATTGCTGAGCCACCCAGGGATCTCATACCTGATGAATTCTAAAACACTTCTCTTCTGTACTCTTTTATAGTATCCAGCCAGAACTTTGTGTGAGTGCACCTGGTTCATTCAAAGGTACCAGAAGAGAATAAACACTAGGCTTGCTTCTTGGCCTTTTAGAGTTCAATCACATTTATTTTTTTTAAATTTATTTATTTATTTATTTATTTATTTATTTATTTATTTATTTATGATAGTCACAGAGAGAGAGAGAGAGGCAGAGACATAGGCAGAGGGAGAAGCAGGCTCCATGCACAGGGAGCCCGATGTGGGATTCGATCCCGGGTCTCCAGGATCGCGCCCTGGGCCAAAGGCAGGCGCCAAACCGCTGCGCCACCCAGGGATCCCTCGATCACATTTAGATTTAAAAAATAAAGTTGCTACACATGCATGCATATTTACATGTCAATGTATAGAAAGTCTAGAAGAATATGACTAAACTTAAAAACCTTGGTTTTTTTTTTCTTAATCTTTTTTTAAATTTTTTATTTATTTATGATAGGCACACAGTGAGAGAGAGAGAGGCAGAGACACAGGCAGAGGGAGAAGCAGGCTCCATGCACCGGGAGCCCGACGTGGGATTCGATCCCGGGTCTCCAGGATCGCGCCCTGGGCCAAAGGCAGGCGCCAAACCGCTGCGCCACCCAGGGATCCCAAAAACCTTGGTTTTATGTTTGAGAAGACTGACAGGCTTTGGGGCAGGAGTTAGGGTACCACGGTACTTTATGTGTCTACTTTGTTTCAATACTGATTTGATTTTTTTTTTTTAAGGAAAAATTATCACTTAAAAAAAGCCTTTATTATTTCATTCATTCAACAGACATTTATTGGATATTATCTTGTACTAGGCACTGTGCAAAGATCTGAAATAAGATTATGTACCATACCCATGAGTTCATGCTCTAATACAGTGTTTTTCAAAATTTGGGCCACAGTTCTTTAGTGACTTCTGAAATTAAAAATCAGTGGGTCAGATTGTGTTATAACCCAAAGTATAAAATAAGATATCCTTAAGTCCCTACTGATATAAATAAGTGATTGAATAAATAAATAATGGGGCATAAGTAGACAGATCTGCACAGTAGAGTTCCAAATAATTTACATAGATACTTCTCCCTCAAGGAGATGGAACATAACTTCCCACCCCTTAAATGTGGGCTACGTATAATGACTTCCCTCCAAAGAGTACAGTAGAGAAAGGAGGGGATAACTTTACAGTAGACAAACCTAGCTAAAACTGTCTCAGCCAGGTGACCAAATTCAATTTCAATAGTGATAAATCACATTGATAGTATGTGCCTTTCATGTGTTGTGGTGAAAATATGCTTCTACCTCTGTGGTCTTCTTCCCCAAACCCTATAACCTCAGTCTAATCATAACTAAAACATCACAGAAATCCCAATAGAGGGACGCTGGGGTGGCTCAGTGGTTGAGCAGCTGCATTTGGCTCAGGGTGTAATTCCAAGTCCCAGGATCCAGTCCTACATCAGGCTCCCTGCATGGAGCCTGCTTCTTTCTCCCTCTGCCTGTGACTCTGCCTCTGTGTGTGTGTGTGTGTGTGTGTGTGTGTGTGTGTGTCTTTCATGAATAAATAAATAAAATCTTAAAAAAAAAAAAGAAAAATCCCAATGGAAGGGCATTCTACAAAATACCTGACCAGTATCCTTCAAAACTGCTAAAGTCATTAAAAACAAGAAAAGTGTGAAAAACTGTCAGAACCAAGAGAATTCAAAGGAGACATGAAGATTAAATATAATGTGCTATCCTAGATATGGTCCTGGAACAGAAAAAAGACATTTGGCAAAAAGTAAGGAAATGGGAATATAGACATTAGTTAATAATAATGTACTATATCAATATTCATTGTAATAAACATACCAAACTAACATAAGATGTTAATAGTAAGGGAAACTGGGTATGGGGTATATAGGAATTCTGTGTACTGTCTTTGCAGCTTTTTCTGTAAATCTAAAACTGTTCTAAAATCTATGAATTTTTTAAAAATCAGTGGGCCACAATTAGCATTTTTCCTCAGCATTTTACTCTGGTAGTTTTCAAATATACTACAAAGTTGAAAGAATTTAACAGTGAATGTGAATATGTTCACCACCTAGATGCTGCCATTAACATTTTAGCATACTTACTTTATCGTATATCTAACCATCTATCTCTTTATCTGTTAATTTATCCTAGTTTTTGAGTGCATTTCAAAGTATATTTATAGATCTCAGTATACTTCCCTGAGATATATATATATTATTAACTAGAGTATTTCCTTTTATGTCAAAGTTAAATATAATGAATACATGAATCTTCAATGTACATTTGGTGAGTTTTGAAAAATCCATGAATCGGGCACCTGGGTGGCTCAGTTGGTTAAGCATCTGCTTTTGGCTCAGGTCATGATCCCAGGGTCCTAGGATTGAGCCCCACATCAGGCTCCTCATTCAGCAGAGAGTCTGCTTCTCTCTCTCTCTCTGCCACCCTCCAACTCATGTGCACTCTCTCAAATAAATACTTTTTTTTTTTTGAAAAAAAAATCCACATATCTATGTAACTCAAATCGCTCACAACTACATTTTTTATAAAATGACACAAAAATCACTAGAATACAATACACACAGTATGGGTAGGTATTGTTTGATGAACCTTGTATATATATATATATATATGAATCAGATATATATGTACCTGTATGCTGGGTCACAATAAAAAGTGTCACAATAAAAAAGTAAAAATCACTGGTCTTTTAGGGTGACAGGTTTTGTAAGATATAGCAATGAGTTCAAAGACAGGATAGCCAACTCTTTATGATTAGCAAGAGGGGACTGGGATAGGCAGGCTTCACTGAAGAAAAGGTAATATATTATCATAATGATATTTGCTAACTCTTAATGTAGCCCTTACAATGTGCCCACTGCCAAACCCAGTTCTAAGAACATTACATATACTAGCTCCTCTAATCCTTACAACCCAGAAGCCAAGTATTATCTGTTATTATTCCCATTGTACCTTTGACTGAGTATTAAAAGGTGAAGTAACTTGCCAACAATCACAAAATTAACACTCAAGCCCCAGTTCATGCCTTTGACTATTATACTGTTATGAGGACTTTATGTTTTCCTTGTAGAAATTTGCTTTTTAACTTGGAGGATTTTATTTCAGTCACTTTTATGGGACCAAAAATGTTTTTGTCTAAATATGTGTGTGTGTGTGTGTGTGTGTGTGTGTGTGTGTGTGTGTTAATCTAATTCTGAGGTATAGAAAAAGTGTTTAGAGCTAGAAAGGATATTAGCCATCATAAAATACCACTTTGATTGCTAGAAACTTCATACTCTACTGCTTTCATGCATTGTATTGTTTGCTGTTTTCCAAATTAAATGTGCAGCAGCATTAGAGAATATCGACTTGATCATTCCCAAAGCTACCTGAAATTGATGCTTAGTAAGCTTAAATGAAAGTCTAACAACACTAATACAATGAGCGAGGCAGGGAGCGTCAGATTATGTATGAGTCAGGGGACCAGAATGCAAGACTTCACTTTACCTCTCAGATTATCCATTTTCCCATCTGCAAAATGAAGGGAGTGCACATCTGGGATGACAGCTGTAAGTAAGGTGCCTATGTCACCACACCCCGCTGCCTAACCTGTAACTGACATTACTAATCATTCGTGGCATCCTTTTGAACCTGAACATTTCCAGAATCCTTCCCAACACAGTGCTCAAAGCAGCTAATACAATTAGCCACAGTTGGCACCCAAACTAAAATCTATTTGTCATCTTTGGCTATGACAGTCTGTAAAGACTTCCGGTTCCAGCTCCCAGAATACACCCTCAGAAATATGAAAACTCTACCCATTTCAGTATGTGTTTCAGCCTCTCTTTTCTCTAGGCATTTGGTTTGCATCATATAGTATCATGGGACAGTGATCTGCTCCTGTTCTCCTAGGACTTTCCCTAACTCCCTCATCTTGGCCTTTAGGCATCCTGGCACCCTCTGCATAAGGCTTTCCCCAATGAAATCTCCCTTCTTTATCTGTCCTTGATTCACACAGGCTCTTGGGTGTAGAATCCCCTAGGATCTACTAGCCGAGGGGATCAAAACATCTTCCCCAGCCTTGTGTGTTGTTGAATGCAAAAAGTTTTATAAACAAAGAAGTCCATATCCCCTCCCTGGCCGCTCCCAGCACTTGTCTAAGCATATTCTTTCCTTACTGCCCTACCTCAGTTTCATAATTATTTGATTTCTCCCCTCCCTGATGATTAGTAACCAGGATAGGTGCTTAAAGCATTCATCTTCTGTTCTCAAATATGTACTTGTTTCTGAGTCTCCACACTGTGTATTTCGACTTTGTGTATTTTATAATAGAGTTTACAATTTTACTTGTCTGCTTTATTACCACTGTGTAATCCTACATTATAAATTGTGTAATTGTTTATGAGCATACAAAAAAAAGATGATGTATTCGAGCCTTTAGATGCCTTCAGCTACTATTTTCAAGGCTTGCATCCTAATGAGTATCAATTCAACACACCCTTGTTTGTCATCCTTGCTCTTGAAGTCAGTGGGAAGGAATGCTGTGCTTGTTAAGGTGGAAACCAATTTGATCTGTTGGTGTAACATCTCAAGGGGGTCATTTTACATCTCATTTTACCACTTAACGCAGCCAGGGCATTTAAAGGCAAAGGTCTGGCCATGAGTACCTTTGAGACAATATCTTTTTTTTTTTTTTAATTAAGATTTATGTATTTATTTGAGGGGCGGGGGCAGAGGGAAAGGAAATAAGCAGATGCCCCACTGAACAGGAAGCCCTATGCTGTTTGGGGCTCGATTTGGGGATTCGGTGATTCGGTGCTCAGGTTCCATCCCAGGACCTTGAGATCATGAGCTGAGCTGAAGCCAGGAGTCAGACACTCAACCGACTGAACCACTGAGGCACCTAAGATAGTATCTTTTTCTTCTAGCTGGCAGTTGGAATCCAGAGTATAAAATTGTAATTTCTAACTTGTGTGAAGATTTGTTTTAAAATAACTTTGCTAAAAGGGAATAAAAGAATGGATGGTAACTTAATTTGCTAGTCTCCAGCCAAAATTTACTGGCAGTAATTTGTAAGGAGAATAAAGGCAGCACTTAACACCAAATGACTAAACAGAGGATGTTGCAATCCCACCTACAGTAGTGAGCTTATCTTCCTGGAAAAGGG
Organism: Canis lupus familiaris; assembly: GCF_011100685.1. NCBI lineage: Eukaryota > Metazoa > Chordata > Mammalia > Carnivora > Canidae > Canis > Canis lupus. Next base: position 10,516,003 of record NC_049229.1, read on the forward strand.
AGTAGATGACCACAGGCCTCCCCCATGGCACAGCTGCCATGTCCCGGGCTGAGCTGGTCTGCATAACATCCTGTCCTGTGCCCTGAATGAACACGGCAGCTCAGGCTTTGCCAGACTGGGCCTGGCTCTTTCTAGCTCTTCATGTTTGGAATTGTTGGGAGATAACCACCTGTCTGATAGGGTTTAGGAAATAGGAGATGAGCTGGGAGAGCAAAGAATAATACAAAATGTAGTCCAAGAATTATCTCATAATCCGTTGCAACTTTTCTGTAAAATTATTCCAAATTTAAAAAGTTCATTTAAGAGGGGCACCTGGGTGGCTTATTCAGTTAAGCAAGCATTTGCCTTCAGCTCAGGTCATGATCCCAGGGGCCTGGGATCAGAACCTCACATTGGGCTCCTAACTTGGTGGAGAGTCTGCTTCTCCCTTTCTTTCTGCCTCTGCCTCTCCCCCTGCCTGTGCGCACTTGCTCTTTCACTCTCTCTCAAATAAATAAAATCTTTTTTAAAAAGTTCATTTAAGAACTATTATTGGGCAGCCGGGGTGGCTCAGCAGTTTAGCGCTGCCTTCAGCCCAGAGCATGATCCTGGAGACCTGGGATTGAGTCCCATGTCAGGCTCCCTGCATGGAGCCTGCGTCTCCCTCTGCCTCTCTCTCTCTCTGTGTGTCTGTGTGTGTGTGTGTGTGTGTCTCATGAATTAATAAATTTTTTAAAAATAAAAAAAAAGAACTATTATTAGTTTTTGGTCTTTTGCACCAAATTTTCATAGATATTACAAAATGTAAATATGATACTTTCAGGTGAGTCGAGGCAGCTCTGAGGCTCATGACAAAAGAAGCACTGGCCATTGGTCAACATTGTGCTCTTTTGCCCTGATCCTTTCAAAGTCTATAGTAAGTATAGGAGAACCAAACACAAGATTCAGTACAGGGACACCTGGGTGGCTCAGCGGTTGAGCGTCTGCCTTTGGCCCAGGGCCTGATCCTGGATTCCCAGGATCGAGTCCCACATCGTGCTCCTTGCATGGAGCCTGCTTCTCTCTCTGCCTGTGTATCTGCCTCTCTTTCTGTGTCTCTCATGAATAAATAAATAAAATCTTAAAAAAAAATTCAGTATAGCTGATTTAGGAATAAAATTGCAAGCATAACTGTTGAATGATGGGGACGAGTTAGGGAGTGTCATGGATCCAATTAAATTTGCTTAACTTCTGAGTTGCATCTCATTTCTGACACAAGAAATCCAGAGACTTTGGGCACCCTGCCATCCCTGAACTTCAATTTGATTGGCCTTAGAGTGGGGATAACACAAGTACCAGCCTCAGAGAATTGTGAGAATTAAGTAATATATGTAAATTGCTTGGCATAGGACCTTCCATAGGAATTGTTAGAGGGCCTTGGTGGGGGACTTCGGCAACAGTGGAGATTACTACTACTGCTTCCAACACTGATGGAAGAACTACTTCACTATAGATCTTGTCCCTACTGTCCATAAAATAAAGTTCATATTCCTTAGCATGACTTTTTTCCTAAGGATTTTATTTACTTATTTAGTTGAGAGAGAGACAAAGCACAAGCAGGGGGAGGGGCAGAGGGAGCTGGAGAAGCAGGCTCCCCACTGAGCAGGGAACCCATGCAGGTGAGCCACCCACGCACCTGTCCTTAGTATGACTTCTAAAGCCAGTTTTATTTTTTTATTTTTTAAAAAGATTTTTGTTTATTTATTCATGAAAGACAAAGAGAGAGAGGCAGAGACACAGGGAGAGGGAGAAGCAGGCTCCAGGCAAGGAGCCCGATGTGGGACTGGATCCTGAGGCCACGGGATCATGCCCTGGGCCAGGGGCAGGTGCTCAACCGCTGAGCCACCCAGGCATCCCCTAAAGCCAGTTTTACTTTATGTGAGCAGCTCAGTGTCCTGCAGCCATTGTTCCTGCCCTCTGAACAGCATCTGCAGTGAACTTTCCAGAGCTGCCCCTATTTTTTCTGCCTCAGAGTCACCCCTGTGGATCATTCTTCCAGATCTTGCTTAAATGCCCCTCCTCTGGGAAGCCATTTCCAACTCTCCCATCCTACCCGTCCGTGTACCTCAGAAGTACACCCTCCCGACTACAACTCATCTTGTACTGCTGTTGCTTGTTTACCTACCCGGCACCTTTGCGAGGGGTGAAGATCAGAAAGATCAGAAATGACTACTTCTTAAAAAAAAAGAAAGAAATGACTACTTCTTAATTTCCCATCAGACAGAACTTTGTAGTTCTAGTACAAATGCTCCCCACTCTGCTTTTGATGTGCTGGATTTTTGCTCAATCAATGAGAAAATGCTCATATTCATATCCTTTTGAATATTTGCAGAGGCTGAAGAAAAATACCCTAGCCGTGTATGGATAACCTCAGTACAGTCAGTAGGTTGAAGAAAATTAGACCACCAGTTGTGTGACTATCTCATCTCTTGACTTGTCCTCTCAGCTATCTCCAAGTCTGAATCTCCTAAAGAACAAATTTTCAGGGAACACTGGGTTACAAAAAAGCAGGGGACAGCATTCACTCAAAGATCTTGTATCAATGCCATACTCAGCAGTGAGCAGTTAACATCCCTTTTGGGAAACCTCAATAATTTTCAGCTTATAAACTTTTTTTTTAAAGATGTTATTTATTTATTGAGCATGGGGGGGCAGAATGAGTAGGAGAGAATCTCAAGCAGACTCCCCATTGAGCTGAGAGCCCATCCCACAACCCTGAGATCATAACCTGAGCCAAAATCAAGAGTCTGGTGCCTAACCAACTGAGCCACCAAGATCCCCCTCAACTTACAAACTTTTTAAGACCTTTCTGCATTAGACTTGAGTGGCGTTACCAATGTTTTTGTAAATATTTACTGTGTTTTTTACTTCTAACAATTTTGTGCTTTAACAAAGTGTTCTAAACATTGCATAAAAATAGAAGTCACCACTTCTTTTTTTTAAGAATTTATTTATTGTTTCTAACAATAAATCTGTCATCTTTCAATGGACACCAAAGGGATGAATGGATAAGGAAGATGTGGTCTATGTATACAGTGGAATATTCCTCAGCCATTAGAAATGACAAATACCCACTATTTGCTTCGATGTGGATGGAACTGGAGGGTATTATGCTGAGTGAAATAAGTCAATCGGAGAAGGACAAACATTATATGGTCTCATTCATTTGGGGAATATAAAAAATAGTGAAAGGGAATAAAAGGAAGGAAAGAAAATGAGTGAAAATATCAGTGAGGGTGACAGAACATGAGAGACTCCTAACTCTGGGAAACGAACAAGGGGTAGTGGAAGGGGAGGTGGGCAGGGGGTTGGGGTGACTGGGTGATGGGCACTGAGGGGGGGCACTTGGTGGGATGAGCACTGGGTGTTATGCTATGCTATGTTGGCAAATTTACCTCCAATTAAAAAAAAAAAAGAATTTATTCATGAGAGACACACAGAGAGAGGCAGAGACATAGACAGAGGGAGAGGCAGGGGTCCCTGCAGGGAGCCTGATGCAGGACTCAATTCCAAGACTCCAGGATCATGACCTGAGCCAAAGGCAGATGCTCAACCACTGAGCCACCCTGGCATCCCGAGGTCACCACTTCTTTCTCTTTGTATGTTCTTGGTACTTGACACATAATTGGTACCCAACAAAAATGATGAATCTAATGAACAAATATGAATAGCAATACTGGGGAAATTAAAAAATGTTTTGGAAGAGGGGAGCCTGGGTGGCTCAGTCAGTTAAACATCCAACTCTTTATCTCAGCCCAAGTCTTGATCTCAGGGTGGTGAGTTCAAGCCCTGCATTGGAGCCTACTAAAAACAAACAAAAACTTTTGGAGGGTAACTAATGAAAATTTATGTTTAGTTATTTCATATTTTATTTTATTTTATTTTTAAAGATTTCATTCATTCATGAGAAACACAGAGAGAGAGAGAGAGGCGCAGAGACACAGGCAGAGGGAGAAGCAGGCTCCACTCAGGGAGCCCAATGCGGGACTCGATCCTGGGTCTCCAGGATCAGGCTCTGGGCCGAAGGCAGATGCTCAACCGCTGAGCCACCCAGGGATCCCTAGTTATTTCATTAAACCTCATTTAGCTCATTTGAGTGAAAAACAGTATTGTTATTTATTTACTTCTGGTTCCTCTATAGAGCACATCTAATATTATTCTTTGAGATATTTGACCTTAGCTTTTATTTGTTCTTTCACCCTTCAGGTTCTAATTACAGGCACCTCTTGACATAACTTTTGAACTATCTGGAAAAACACTGGCCAGAAAAAAAAAATGATAAAGTTTTTCCTAATGGTGAATAAACAAGGACAGACCCGACTTTCTAAATACTATGAACATGTGGAGATTAATAAGCGTACACTTCTTGAAACGGAAGTCATAAAGAGCTGTCTCTCCCGATCCAGTGAACAAGTAAGTTTCTGGTTCTGTCTTTTATCTCTGCGTTCAACTTGGCAATGGCAGATTTGTTATTACTGAGTCTCAAGGGCCATCATTTTCTTCAAACTACATTCTTTTCAACAGCTACTAGGGAAAATAACAAATGGAGTGAAATGAAGACTGAAGCATAGCTCTCTTTATGTCCCCTTAAGGAAAATACAAATAAGGAAAACCAGGAAAAGTCTTGAGTTCTTATTTAGGTCAGCAGATTTGTCTCAAATTTATTCCAGCTCATAGGCATATCTTCTTTTTTTGTCTGTATGAATGCAGCCCTCACAACTCTTAGGAGTGCTTCCAGCAGGTGGCTTTCTCTAAGCCAAGAGATAAAGGTCAGATGATTGGTTTATAGGTGAGCACTTGAGACCCGCTTTGTGCCAGAGGATAATAGTGTGATTCTCACGTAGAGCATAATTTTTTCCTGCTTATCATTTTTGTAAACTTAACACCAATGTAAAATGAGAACTAGTGATTTAAAAAACAAAGCAAATTTGAACTTGTCTTTTATTATGTAGATGGAGTAAGTGGAAGTTAAAAATTCCTACAAAACAACAAATCTATTCATTCTGTCAAAATAGAGGTTAGGTACAAGTAGGAATTTTAGGAACTGGGCCTATTTTTACAAAGAAGTTTAATTGGAGAATTACTTAATCGGGGTCCTAAACTTTGAGTTCACTGGAAATCACTGAACAAATTGCAGCAAAAGCAGAAAGCTTGTTTAAACCACCCATTAATGTTGCCGGGTCTCCATTTCACAGCATATGCAGAAAGGCTGCCTGCGGGCACCACTGCTAGGTCTTAAAATATTAAAGTACATCAGTGCTCAGAAGTTACATGTTGGAACTGTGTTTCCCTTGGCTTCTAAATTGATTTTCCAGCGTCCACATCTCAGAGTCCTCTTTGAATTACTACTTTGGCCTGCCACGGCACACACGGCTTGCTTCATGCAGTTGTCAGAGGGAAACAGGAATGGTTAAAGGGCTGGGTGAAGAGCCTCACTTGAAGTAAAGATAAACTCGAGAAGCATTTCTGTTGAATCTTTCTGCAGAATACAGGCACTGCACAGTTTCAAACACCATCTTCACTGATACATTACCTTTTGAAATATATGCCTTGGAACGATATTTTTGAAGCATTCTGAATTATTTTAGATTTTAAAAGGAACCCACTGGGCTTTGGGATAATTAGGCACTGAAGTAACACAATTGCAGCTTAGTTTTTATTTTATCCACAAAGGTGCTTTGGTACTTTTTTTTTTTTTTTTTTTAATGTCAGAAACTCCCAAGAGGCTTCGAAAAATGTTCTTTCAAATAGGTTGTGTTTCCTTGAAAGATCCAACTGAGCAGAAATCACACTGGCTCTACAGTGAGCCAAAAGCAACAGAATGGTCCTGCACTTCTTACCTTTATCCTAATTTCAAATAAGAGCCTCAAATTCCTGCATTTTATAGGTTGTCAAGTGGTTTTCCCATGGAAGAAATTTCATAATTAAAACTAACAGCTTAATCTCCAGGAGCTTCTGGGCACCCAAGAGCAATCATGCCAGTGCCAACAGCCACACAGTTCATGCACAATCACATTTGGCCAAGCACACCCAAAAATCCAAAGGAAGGGCAGCACTGCGCCGTTAGCCTGCTATCCAATTCCCATCTGCCCAGGGCCATCCCCAAACCCTTTGTACAATGGCTGTAGGAGAGAGATGAATTGGAAGGGAGTTGTTTTATCCACAAGTCAGTGGTGGTAACTTGTTATTAATTCATAGGAAGCAATGTTTACAATGGGAAATTTTCTCTAGCATCTGCCCCACAAAAGCCAAAACTTTAAATAATTTATAGAAGAGTCTACATTTATTCTTTTCATCAGTGTAAGAAAAAGAGGGATCCCTGGGTGGCGCAGCGGTTTAGTGCCTGCCTTTGGCCCAGGGCGTGATCCTGGAGACCCAGGATCGAATCCCATATCGGGCTCCTGGTGCATGGAGCCTGCTTCTCTCTCTGCCTATGTCTCCGCCTCTCTCTCTCTCTCTCTCTGTGTGTGTGACTATCATAAATAAATAAAAATAAAAAAAAAAAAATAAGAAAAAGAAATCAGGATTCTTTTTGCATGTGTGTATGCTGTGTATATTTGGTTGTTTGGTGGCTATTAAATAATACAAAATGCAATCTCTAATTGCTTCCAAAAGAGCCTATGGGAGATGAAAAGAAGAAAACCTTCTCTGTCATGTTGGCTTATTTTAATGTTGAGGCAGTTTAAAATGCTGATTATTTAGTACCTTTGCCTGCTGATTTCTACACAGAGTGAAGCAAAGGAATGAGAAGGATTAAGGTGGGAACCCATGTGGCTGCTCCAATCGTTTTTTCCTGGACCCCCTCTCTGCCTCCCACTAGAGATGCTTCCAAGTAGTCCCCTGAATATTGTGAAAAAGCCACCAACAGGCAACCAACAAAGATTGTGTAACATTTTAATACTGTATATTTCTAGGAATATGTTGACCCATACTGAAATCAGAACCTAGAAATTATGCAGGCCTTTTTGAAGAGATCCTTGGAACCATAGGAATCAATGTCTTTTTTTTTTTTTTTCTAGTGCTCTTTCATTGAGTTTAAGGATTTCAAGCTGATATATCGACAGTATGCAGCTCTCTTCATTGTGGTTGGAGTTAATGACACAGAGGTGAGATAATAGAGGAGCCTATGGAAAATGCAAGAAAATTAGGAATGACAGACTGATTTTTACTCCCCTTAAATTGTCATTTCCTACTCATCTAAGAGTTCTCTTGCTTGACTCTTGGAGGTCTTGGTTTCTATCAAGGCTAGGGAAAGCTATGTGGAAGAAAAATACCTAGGATTGTTCCTGGATTGGAGGAGCAGCCTGTGGGGAAGCATAAAACTCCAGAATGCTTTTCCCAACCCTAGGCAACACCAGTGTCTTGCCCTTGTTCTGTGTGGCACAGTGGGGCAGCTTAGACAGGTAGAGGCCAATCAACTGTAGCATTAAATATAAGCTGACATATCAGAAACCTGAGCAAACTGTAACAATGATTGTGTTGTGATTGAATTTCCTCAGATTCAGTCTACCTTTCTAGAAGCGTCAGTTTCAAGTCAACAGAACCTATGGCTCTGGAATCCCTGCAAAGGCGTTTAAGATTTAAGATACTTCAGAATTTCAGTTGGTTGTTTTTTATCTGTGAACCAGATTTTAAGGTAGTTTCCCATCTTCACAAATGGAGAAGTGGTGGCATGACAAACGTGAAATGTTGTTTCAGCCAGTTGATGACAAAGTCAGGGAGTAGACCTCAAAACCTAATCTGGTTTCAGTCCCACTAAATTCATTAGGGACTTAAAATCTTAAGGTTAAGGCTTTCACTGTTCCTTCTGTTCATAAGCTTCTTTCAAACAAGTGAGTCGTAGAACTACTCTGAATATTTGTCAGTGTCTAATTTACACATGGGCCATACTAAAACTAACTGTACCTTTTCTTGTTTATTTCAGAATGAGATGGCAATTTATGAATTTATCCATAACTTTGTGGAAGTGTTAGATGAGTACTTCAGCCGAGTGGTAAGTCTAATGGCTAAAAAATGTTTTTTGCCCACCGCCCAACTTCCCAGAAATGGGTCTGTATGAAGAACCTGTGTTAGTATAGAGCTTTAATATGTAAAAGTTAAAACCCAGGTGATGCCACATTTTCTTTACCTTTCCTTCTGGTTTATCCAAAGTGCTACAAAACCTATGTGTGCCTTATGTTCTTCTTTATAAAGAACCAGTTCTACAAGACTAAGAACCGCTTATGTCTTTCTTTTAATTAAGAGACTTTGGGGCACCTGGTTGGCTCAGTGGTTGAGTGTCTGCCTTCAGCCCAGGGCGTGATCCTGGGGTCCTGGGATCAAATCCCACATTGGGCTCCCTGCATGAAGCCTGCTTCTCCCTCTGCCTATGTCCCTACCTCTCTGTGTCTCTCATGAATAAATAAATAAAATCTTAAAAAATAATAATAATTAAGAGACTTTGCTATTTAACTTACTCTCTGTCTCTTTTCTCTTTTTTTTTTTTTTTTTTTTCTGTTTGCCTTCCTAAGGCACTAGGAACCTTTTTAGTTTAGCAATCATTTCCGTCCAAATCTTTGCTTTAATGATCAAAACCAACTCCCCTTAAGGAATACATGAGTTCCTTTCCAGCAGCCCCCTTTTTAAAGATCTTATTTATTTATCTGAGAGAGAGAGTGTGTGTGAGTGTGTGTGTGTGTGTGTGTGTGTGTGTGCGTGCATGTGAGAGTGGGGAGAGGGGCAGAGGAGGAGGGAGAGAATCTCAAGCAGACTTCCCCCTGAGAGCAGAGCCTGACATGGGGCTCAATCTCACCATCCTGAGATCATGACCTGAGCTGGAACCAAGAATCGGATGCTTAGCTGACTGAGCCACCCAGGTGCCTCCCTGTTTTGTCTTTAAAAGACAAAACAAAAAACCCCAGAATTTTGAAACACAATTTACATGCCCTGATACTCACGCATTTAATGTATATTAGGTTTTAGTACTTCCACATAGTTGTGCAACCATCAGCACAATTTTAGAATATTTCATACCTCCAACAAACACCATAGCTATTAGCATTTCCCTCCCAGCAATCCCCCTCCCTGGGTCCAGGCCCTAGGTAATCGTCAATCTACTTTTTGTCTCTATGGGTTCGCCTATTCTAGACAGTTTATTTATATAGAATTGTACAATATGTGGTCTTTTGTGGCTTTTTTTTTTTTTTTACTTAGCATATGTTTTCAAGATTCATGTGTCACACAATTCATGTATCACATGTTATAGCATGTGATGTGTCAGTACTTCTTTCCTTTTTATTGCCAAATAATATGCTGCTATATGGATATGCCACATATTGTTTATCCGGCTAATAGTTGATGGACATTTGGGGGTTAATGGTACTTTTGCCTATTATGGGTAATGCAGCTTTGAACATTTGTGTAAACATTTTTGCGTAGCATCATATTTTCAGTTTTCTTGGGTATAATATACCTAGGAGTAGAATTGCTAGGTGATGTGGTAACTCCACGTTTAACATTTTGATGCACTTTGTTTTCCAAAGTGGCTGCATGATTTAAATTCTCATCCACAGTGTCTGAGGGTTCTAATTTCTTCGTGGTCTCGGCAAAACTTTTTATTATCTGTCTTTCTGATTATAGCCATCCTGGTGGGGATGAAGTGGTATAGAGGCCAATAAATTGTGGTTTTGAGGGATGCCTGGGTAGCTCAGTGTTTGAGTGTCTGCCTTTGGCTCAGGGCATGATCCTGGAGTCCCAGCATTGATTCCCGCATCGGGCTTCTTGTGGGGAGCCTGCTTCTCCGTCTGCCTGTGTCTCTGCCTCTGCCTCTCTGTCTCTCTCATGAATGAATAAATAAAATCTTTAGTGTGATTTTTTTTTAATTTTTTTATGATAGTCACACACAGAGAGAGAGAGAGAGAGAGGCAGAGACACAGGCAGAGGGAGAAGCAGGCTCCATGCAGGGAGCCCGACGTGGGATTCGATCCCTGGTCTCCAGGATCGCGCCCTGGGCCAAAGGCAGGTGCCAAACCGCTGCGCCACCCAGGGATCCCTAAATAAAATCTTTAAAAATATATATGGTTTTGATTTGCATTTCACTAATGCACAGCAAATATTGAGCATCTTCTCATGTGTTTATTGGCCATTTTTATATCTTCTTTGGAGAAATGTCTGTTTAAATCCTTTGTCCATTTTTCAGTTGAATTATTTGTCTTTTTATTGTTGAGCTGTAAGAGTTCTTTATATATTTTGAATACAGATCTCTTTGAATTGATTGGATAGAAAAATCTTTGAACTAATTGAATACAAATATTGATAGGTATTTGGTGGAAGAAATTTTCATTTTTTTGGTAGTGTTCTGTGAATTACAAGAGTTTTTAATTTTGATAAAGTTCAATTAATTTATTTTTCCTTTTTTGCTTATGTTTTTGGTGTCATGTCTAAAAAGGCTTTGCCCAACCTAAGATCATGAAGATTTACTCCAGTGTTTTCTTCTTCTTCTTCTTTTTTTTTTTTTTAAAGATTTTATTTATTCATGAGAGACACAGAGAGAGGCAGAGACATAGGCAGTGGAGAAGCAGGCTCCATGCAGGGAGCCCAATGCAGGACTCGATCCCAGGATCCCGGGATCATTACCTGAGCTAAAGGCAGATGCTCAACCGCTGAGCCACCCAGGAATCCCAAGTGTTTTTTTCTTTTAGTTCCTACATTTAGTTCTTTGATCCATTTTGAGTAATTTTTATATATGGTGTGAGGTAGGGGGTCTAACTTCATTCTTTCGTATGTAGATATCCAATTTTCCCAACACTACTGATTGAAAAGATTGTTCTTTCTCCCCAGTGAATTGTCTGGGCAACCTTGTCAAAAATCAATTGACCATAAATATAAGGATTTATTTCTGAACTTGCAGTTCTGTTGCAATGATCTATATATTTTTCCTTGTGCCAGAACTACACTATCTTGACAACATTAACTTTGTAGTTAGCATGAAATCCAATATTCTTTTTATTTTATTTTTTATTTTTTCTATTTATTTATTTATTTATTTATTTATTTATTTATTAATGAGAGAGAGAGAGAGAGAGTGAGTGAGAGCGCAGCAGAGACACAGGCAGAGGGAGATGCAGGCTCCATGCAGGGAGCCCGACGTGGGACTTGATCCAGGACTCCAGGATCACGCCCTGGGCCGAAGGCAGCACTAAACTGCTGTTTTACTCTACTCCGGTAGGCCTTCCTGAGCCTTGGTTAGACATTCGTGAGAGATAGTAGTGGCACAAAGTGAGTTCTCAAAGTTGTTTTGCTTCTTTCATTTTGCTTGTAAATAAAAGGTTTAGGAGGGAACTATTTCAGGCCGCTTCTTCCTGAGGCAGTGAGGGGACTCTGCTCCCTCATTTGATTTGCGTTTGATTGCATTTCACTAATGGATAGGGACTAAATTCTGCTAACGGCAAAACTCATGTTAAAAAGTTACATCTTGGGATCCCTGGGTGGCGCAGCGGTTTGGCGCCTGCCTTTGGCCCAGGGCTTTGGCCCAGGGTGCGATCCTGGAGACCCGGGACGAATCCCACGTCGGGCTCCCGGTGCATGGAGCCTGCTTCTCCCTCTGCCTGTGTCTCTGCCTCTCTCTCTCTCTCTGTGACTATCATAAAAAAAAAAAAAAAAAAAAAAAAAAAGTTACATCTTGGACAGATGCAATGAAATGCCGGGACACCTGCACCCCGATGTTTATAGCAGCAATGTCCACAAAAGCCTCGGTGTCCATCGAAAGATGAATGGATAAAGAAGATGTGGTTTATGTATACAATGGAATATTACTCAGCTATTAGAAATGACAAATACCCACCATTTGCGTCAACGTGGATGGAACTGGAGGGTATTATGCTGAGTGAAATGAGTCAATCGGAGAAGGACAAACATTATATGTTCTCATTCATTTGGGAAATATAAATAATAGTGAAAGGGAATAGAAGGGAAGGGAGAAGAAATGGGTAGGAAATATCAGAAAGGGAGACATAACATAAAGACTCCTAACTCTGGGAAACAAACTAGGGGTGGTGGAAGGGGAGGAGGACGGGGGTGGGGGTGAATGGGTGACGGGCACTGAGGGGAGCACTTGAGGGGATGAGCACTGGGTGTTATTCTGTATGTTGGCAAATTGAACACCAATAAAAAATACATTTATTATTAAAAAAAAAGTTAAAAAAAATAAATAAAAAATAAATTAAAAAAAAAAGTTACATCTTGGGACGCCTGGGTGGCTCAGTGGTCGAGCATTTGCCTTCGGCTTGGGTCATGATCCCAGAGTCCTGGGATCGTGTCCCACATCATGCTCCCCTGCAGGGAGCCTGCTTCTCCCTCTTGCCTGTGTCTCTGCCTCTCTGTGTGTGTCTCTCATGAAAAAATAAATAAAATCTTTAAAAAAAGAATTTATATCTTCAGGGGTGCCCGAGTGGCTCAGTTGGTTAAATGTCTGCCTTTGGCTCAGGTCAGGATCCCGGGGTCCTGAGATGGAGCCCTGCATTATACTCTCTGCTCAGTGGGGAGCCTGCTTCTCCCTCTCCCTCTGCTGCTCCCCCTGTGTGTGCTCTCTCTCTCTCTCTCTGTTAAATAGATAAATAAAATCTTTAAAAAAAAAAAGTTATATCTTCAGTCTAACTCCTAATACCTGAAGTAAAGTTTGGCAAGCTGCTTCTGCATGGGACAGTCAACTATTCTGTTTTCATTGCTTTAGTGCAGTGGTTCTCAAAGTACGGTTCCTGGACCAGCAACATAAACATCACTTGGGAACTTGTTTAAAAAACAAACTGTGGGGGATCCCTGGGTGGCGCAGCGGTTTAGCGCCTGCCTTTGGCCCAGGGCGCGGTCCTGGAGACTCCTGATCGAGTCCCACGTCGGGCTCCCAGTACATGGGGCCTGCTTCTCCCTCTGCCTATGTCTCTGCCTCTCTCTCTCTGTGTGTGACTATCATAAATAAATAAAAACTAAAAAAAATACGTTAAAAAAAAAAAAACTGTAGGCCCACCCCAGAATATTGAATCAGAAACTCCGAATTGAGGTTCAGCAATCTGTGTTTCAACAAGCCTTCTGGATGATTCTGATGCATGCTTAGATTTGAGATCCACTGACTTAATGCATAAGGAAAGCTGGAAAGCTGCCTGTGGCCTGTGAGATGGTTGTGCATCTAGCTAGGCGGAGTTAGTGCCGCTGAAGCTGGAAGAGGGAAAAAGGTCAGGCCATTCCAGAGACGGTCCATGAGGGGGTGGGGGACATTAAGGCTGGCTTTTTTTTTTTAAGATTTTATTTTATTTATTTATTCATGACAGACACAGAGAGAGAGAGAGAGAGAGAGAAAGAGAGAGAGAGAGAGAGAGAGAGAGAGAGGCAGAGACACAGGCAGAGGGAGAAGCAGGCTCCATGCACCGGGAGCCTGACGTGGGATTCGATCCCGGGTCTCCAGGATCGCGCCCTGGGCCAAAGGCAGGCGCCAAACCGCTGCGCCACCCAGGGATCCCCAAGGCTGGCTTTAAAGTCCATCTTTCTACCGACTGCTCGGAGAGAGTGCCACAACTGAGCACTGTCTGATAGAACTTTCAGCCACTGCAGAAATGTACTGTACCTGTGCTATCCAGTGCAGTAGGCACCAGCCACATGTGGCTTTTCAAAATTTGAAATGTGATTAGTGTAAAGGAGGAAATGAGGAATTTAATTTTAATTCATTTGATTCGCCATATGATGCTGGTGGTTACCATACTGGACAGGACAGCTGTGGCTCCTGCCTAAACACAGTAACCACTCCCTTAAGACAGACTGGTTTGCTGGTTTGCAAGTCAGGGTTTGTGACTCAGAGCTGACCATGATTAGCCATTTTAAGGGAATACCTATCAAGAAGAATAACATTTCCCCAAAACGTAATATTTTAAACCTGGGATAATCATGAGTGAGTCCAAGCAGTATCATTGCTAAGGTTTTTAAAATTACCATTATTATATTCGGTGACCGAGAATAAATAGCATGTTGCTGAATTCTTGCTGTAGTCCTGGGGAGAGAGTCAGTGACCACATAAACCACAGAAGTAAAGATTAGAATTTAATTTAAACTGGTGACTACACAGGACTCCAGAAGTACTGTGAGATGGCTCAGTTTAGGATGACAGCAGCAAAAAGAAGAGAAAAGAGGAGGGAAGACAGTACTATGGGAAAGAAAATAGAATCTGTCCCACTCGGAGAATGCCTTGTCATCTAAGATTTATTTTTAGGTTTGTGAGTTTTAAACATTCTTTCTGAGACTATTTTAATCTTAGTTTCCAAATCTTAAATTTGGAGATGAGTCTCATGCTGTCTGGGCTGAAAGAAGCATCTCAGCATCATATTTCAAAACAAAAAGACAACCCAGTTAGCTTCCATGGAGGCAGTTTTGCAGGAGAGGATGGTGGGGTCAGGGTTGTCACTGCTTCACTGAACAAACCTTAAGTCCTTTCAGATATGAATTTAACTGTTTACTTTTTTCTTCATGATTTTTTTAATGATACAAACATCTAAGATCGTTGAAAAAAATTAGAAACACATATAAGCAAAAAGAAAGGGGAGAAGATCATGAGTAAGCCCATGACTTACTGATATATTATTGGGTACATTTCCTTTTATTTTATTTTTTTTTTTTTTACATTTCCTTTTAGACATCGTATATCTGTCAGTATCTAATTGTGTCTGTATCTTTCTCTATGTGTACATATATCCATGGGATAATACTGTAGATCCCCTGCTGTAACTTGCTTTTTTTACTTAATGGTGTTAATACTTAGAGATCTATACCCTCATTTGTGGATCTGCTATAATTTATTTAACTAGTGCCCCTTTCATAGATGCTCAGCTTGTTTTCAGTAATTTGCTACCATAAACAGCATTACCGTGAACATCCCACCACACAGTGTTGTGCTGTTATCTAATTATTTCTTTTGGTTAAACTTCTAGAAGTAAAATTGATGGATTCAGAGGGCGTGCATAATATTAAGGTTTTTGATAAACATATCAAATTAGCTATCATCCGTAAAGGTTGAGTTGGTCTATTCCCTCTATGTTCAGCGGATGAATTGTTCTGGTTGGCAAAATTCCTCCAAACTGCCATTTTATAAAAAAGCACAGTCAAAGGGCGCCTGGGTGGTGCAGGGACCCTTGGTTTAACTCAGTCCTGATCTCAAGGTCATGAGATGGAGCCCCAAGTCAGGCTCTATGCTCAGGGCTTGCTCTCTCTCTGCTCCGCCCCCAACTCGTGCGCATGCGCGCCCTCTCTATCTCTCAAATAGATACATCTTTAAAAATAAATTAACAAAAAGCACAATCCCGGACTCAAGGCCTTCCTGCTCTCAGACTCCTACGACGTACAGAGCTGCTTCCCTGACCTGCTCCGAGGCTGGTGGCCAGAGCAGCTGCAAACTCCGCTAGGCGCCTGCATCCCAGTGTCTCATTCTCATCCTTGTACTTTTTTCTCTTTTCCAGAGTGAATTAGATGTATCCTTTTTCAAAGCTGTGAGCCAAGTTTTCCTCAGTAGGCAAAGCACAGGCTAGTCCTGATCAGGTAAGTGCCATGGGGGCAGGAAAAGGATTCAGCAGAAACCAGAATCCAGAATGCTAATCATCCATCAACAAGTAACAAAATAGAGGTGCAAAAGCTTTGCAGAAACACCTTTGCTCTTTTTTTACAAAATAATTCTTTTTTTTTTTTTTTAAGATTTTGTATTTATTTATTCATGAGAGACACAGAGAGAGGCGCAGAGACACAGGCAGAGGGAGAAGCAGGCTCCATGCAGGGAGCCCAATGTGGGACTCGGGACTCGATCCTAGGACTCCAGGATCACGCCCTGGGCGGAAGGGAGGCGCTCAACCTCTGAGCCACCCAGGCGTCCCAAAGATTCTTATTGGGACTATTGGGACTTAATTCTTATTAAGACTGTTATATTTTTCAGACAGGGGAAAACTATGGTCATAGTTGATGATAACTGGTATAATAATGCAACTTCTTTAACCTTTACAGAATTTAAATAATGCAGCCAGAAAGTGTTTAGTCCTCCTGGAGAGAATGGATTTTCATGGCTCCAAGTATAAATCTCCAGAAATCCCTTACATGATCAGATTAAGGCCTTCAAGGATGATAAACTGGAGGGTTAAAGAATTGCCTGACTTGTATTCATTTACTTTTATAATAGAGAAAGCTCTCTTTTTCTTCTCTTTCTAGTCCTTTTTATCAAATTATGCAAGGGCCCCCAAACAGTAGTTGCTCCAAATACCGTAGGCCTGTGGATTTTGACAGGGGCCCACTAGGCTTTGTGTGAGTGCTCTGGAGGCAAGTTGACCTTTTTTTTTTTTTTTTTTTTTTTTTTTAAGATTTTATTTGTTCATTTGAGAGAGGGAAAACATGAGCAGGAAGGACAGGAAAGGGTGAAGCAGGCTCCCCACTGAGCAGGGAGCCAATGTGGGGCTCGATCCCAGGACCCCAGGATCATGACCTGAGCTGAAAGCACACGCTTAACCATCTGAGCCACCCAGGCACCCCACAAGTTGACTTTTAAGTTAATTTTTACTTCAGAAATCTGCTTACCACTTGTAAGCAATTAATGAGAGAGTCCTTTGGGAAAAGCATCAGGCTTAAATCTAAAATAGTAACATTAAATATAACATGTTAATTATAACATGTTTCTATATACATATATATACATTAGACATCAGTATATTTGGGAGAAATGGCTATTTAGCTTTTACTACTGATAGAAAATATGTTGATCAACTCCATTTGCAGCTGTATCTGGAAGCCTCTTAAATTAACTGGGAAAATTTGAGTGCCCTCTAGTGGTGAGTGACCTAAATCTATAGGATTCCTTTGACCTAGGACACCCAAGATCAGGCTGTACATTAAGGTATATTTTCACTCAGCACCTTACGTTCCCTTTAAACTAAGCCCTTTATAAAGCAATTCAAAATAAATCTCTTCCTCCTGTACAGGGGAATAAGAGAAATGCCTTTTGATTTAAAAAGTCATCAGAGGGACGCCTGGGTGGCTCAACAGTTGAGCGTCTGCCTTCAGCTCAGATCGTGATCCTGGCCTGGGATCAAGTCCCACGTCAGGCTCCGTGCATGGAGCCTGCTTCTCCCTCTGCCTGTGTCTCCGCCTCTCTCTCTGTGTCTCTCATGAATAAACAAATAAAATCTTTAAGGAATAAAAAAATAAAAGTCATCGGGAAGATAGGAAAAGCTATTAGACCCCTCCCTAGGAATATAGAAACCCAAGTTTCTCTTTTGAACCTGCCACAAACTGTATGTGTTGGGAAAGACACATCAACCTTTCATCTAAAAATAGTAGAATTAGGCTAGAAGAGCTTTAACATCCTCTCCCTAATAGTTGATGTTGCCATGACTCTAGGTAAATGAGCTGAGCTACCTTTCACCCAGAACAGGAAAAGAGACTGTAACTAGTCTGGAAATTCAGAGAATTAAAATGAATCAAATATAACAGGATATATATTATATAAGCTGAACTAGTTGCATTGATGCGTCTTATATACTGAATAGATGTTTATTAGAAGTAGAGATGGGTTTGTCTTTATAGTTCTCTGGTATAGTATAGTTCCAGGTAATGATCTCCAGCATTCTCTTTCTCTTCCCTTTTTTAAGATTTTATTTTTAAGCAAATCTCCACACCCAACATGGGGCTCAAACTCACAACCCCAAGATTAAGAGCCCCATGCTCTTCCCACTGAGCCAGCCAGGTGCCCCGAGTTCCAGCATTCTTGTTCAAATTTAATTTCCACGCCAAGGCACACAGTTTGCTATCTTTTCCCTTTATTTTACTTAGTTTCATTTTTGCTTTCCCTTCCTTTTTTTTTAGGGGGAGGTTTCCAAGTTTTATTCAAGAACTCATGCAAAATATTTGGGATAAATGGGTTTTAATCCTCATCTTCCTCCTCTTCTGTGTCCTGGTTAGTTTGGAAGTAACGCAACTCGTAACTCCCTTTTCTGTTAGCAACTACACGCAACCAGTCACGGAGGTTATTCTTCAAATATTTTTTGGTGAGATATTTCAAATACCCTTTTTTTTTTTAAAGATTTTATTTATTCATTCATGAGAGACACACACAGAGAGGCAGAGACACAGGCAGAGGGAGAAGCAAGCTCCACGCAGGGAGCCCGACATGGGAGTCAATCCCAGGTCTCCAGGACCAGGCCCTGGGCTGAAGGCAGTGCTAAACCACTGAGCCACCCGGGCTGCCCTCAAATACCTTTTGGAAAAAGGCACCTCAGAAGTTACAGGATTCTTGCTCTTGCTGCTTTCTATGGTTACAACGGCTCTACTGAGATTCCCAGCTTTTCCATTCACTTTGATTCTCTCTTGAAGAAACTGCTCAAAATTGGCAGCATCCATGATTCCATCTTCTATAGGGTGGGTGCAATCAAGGGTAAACTTCAGAACTTGCTTTTTTTTTTTTTTTTTGCCCCCTTTGCCACAAGCTTTTTCACAGGTGCCATGGTGGCAGCGGAGGCAGAAAGGAAACTTACTATTTTTTTAAATCAAAGTACGAATAACATATAATGTTAGTTTCAGACATACCTCTGGTTAGTTTTATATATTTAGCCCTTCAGAATGACAGGTGTATCCACCTGACAGATTAGGAATTTTGCTTCATCTTTAGAGAAGGGAACTGAATCTGTCCAGACCAGGAAGTGTATGCCTCTGCTCCAGGCATAATTTCACCTGGACTTCCAGTGGCCTAAAAGTGTAAAAGATGGTGGATAGAATATGGGATACTTCTCTCCTATTAACATTTTCAAAGGGTTTCTACCCTTAGCCATCTGAAAAAAAAAAAATCAAATTAAAACCCATGCATTTACTCTGCCTCGTACATAGTTCTTTCTAACTAGAAGGACCTCTAGGCACCAATTTCATAACAGTAAGACAAGGGAGCCTTTTAGAGGTATAGCCTATGTCCTGCCCCCTCGGTGTAGGCCAGAGGTCTTCTCCATCACTGCCCTAGGAGCATATGACCAGCAACCTGCTGAAGCAGCTACCATGGTTCGGGTCTGCTCTGCCAGGAAAGCTTCTTCAGGCCTTGAAAGCCTGCAAACAAGCAACCAATAGAATTGCAACCTGGAGCTTGTTCTCCCAACACTCACAACACCTATCTTTGTGTTTGCTCAGGCTTAAGAAAGCCTTCTTTGTCCACCCACATGGAATAGACGTGCTTCAAAGCTTGGTTTTGGTGCAGCACCAGGAGGATGGAAGCCAAAACCTCATGGAATTCCCAAGAAACCATTGACTTGCAATCTTTTTCTTCAGAAGCGTCACCACCCTGAAGCATTTTAAGAATGAGGCAGCTTTCCAGAGTCCACATGGTTAGACTTTGAGAAATAAAAACGCACCATTTATATACAAGCCCTAGAATGGGCTTGTTCTACTGCTAATACGACTAACAGCACAGAACAAGACAAGTGGGATTTTAAAAAGAAATGACCTGGGGGCGCCTGGGTAGCTCAGCCGGTTAAGCATCCAACTCTTGGTTTCAACTTAGGTCATGATGTCAGGTTTCTGGGATAGAGCCCGTCCTCATGGCAGGCTCCATGCTCAGCAGGGAGTCTGCTTCCTCTCTCTCCCTCTGCCCACCCCCTACCCCCTGCTCATATTCTCTCTCTCTCTCTCAAATAAATAAATATATATTTTTAAAAGAAAAGAAATGACCTAAGCACAAGAAATTAGCACAGAAATTCTGGGCTTCTTGAAAACCCTTTCACTAAGTGGCAACTCTATGTTGCAGGTGCAGGTAGTGTCAGTGTCAGGGACCCTCGGGACCAAGCATGTCAGTGACCTAAATCACTCAC
Source organism: Canis lupus familiaris (assembly GCF_011100685.1). Lineage (NCBI taxonomy): Eukaryota > Metazoa > Chordata > Mammalia > Carnivora > Canidae > Canis > Canis lupus. The sequence goes on from NC_049229.1 coordinate 10,535,862, forward strand.
GTGCCATGCATAAGATCCTGTACATTCTTCACATTCTACTCCACCCACTGGGCTAAAATGTTGCCCGAAGATTCCCGAGGCCCTGCTTCTATAGGGAAAGTTTGCCCTATCACATACTTTAGTAGACTTATTTAAGATTTCAAGTTCTGGCGGTGCCTGGGTGGAATTGGTTGAGCGTCTGCCTTCAGCTCCGGTCATGATCCCGGGATCCTGGGATTGAGCCCCCCATCTGGCCCCAGCTTAGCAGGGAGTCTGCTCCTTCCTCGCCCTCTGCCCCTCCCCCCATTTGTGTTCTCTCTTGCTTGCTCTGCTTTGCTTTCTCTCTCAAATAAATTACAAAAAAAGATTTCAAGTTCTGGGGGTGCCTGGCTGGCTCAGTTGGTAGAGCATGTGACTTTTGATCTTGAGATCATGAGTTTGAGCCCCATGTTGGGGGTGGGGTAGATTGTACTTAAAATGATAATTAACTGTAGAAAACTACAGTCATCAGGTTAAAACCTCATATTTTTTTTTAAAAATTTAAATTCTGTTCATTAAGATGATTTTTAGGAACTAACTAATGAGCTTCCCAAAATGTGTTCAGCTCTGTAGCCTCAGATTGGTAAATTCTCCAGACAATTCATAATTCAAAGGCACTGTCTCCACTCCCCCCTCTGCTAAATGGTCGGGGGAATGGCACCAATGAACAGTGCTCTGGGGGAGAAGTCAACTCTTCTTGGTCCAGGGCACACCTAGTAATGTGTGAATGTTCGCACAGAAAACCTAAACAGCCAGGGATCCCTGGGTGGCTCAGTGGTTTGGCACCTGCCTTCGGCCCAGGGTGTGATCCTGGAGTCTCGGGATCAAGTCCCACATCAGGCTCCCTGCGTGGAGCCTGCTTCTCCCTCTGCCTGTGTCTTTGCCTCTCTCTCTGTGTGTCTCTCATGAATAAATAAATAAAATCTTTAAAAAAAAGAAAGAAAGAAAACCTAAACAGCCTTTTTGGTATTTGGTGCCTTTAAAGACTTGGTTTATTTGGGATCCAGTAGGATCCAGCAGTCCTACTTTTATATTTGGACAACCAGGATCCCTTTTCTGTACCTGTGCTTTAGAGGGCCCCATCTGGCTCTCCTTCAGCAGCATCCCTCTCCATGAGATGAAGATGCCTACCCAGAGCCTACAGGGACGCAGTCCACTTCTTAACCATCCTCCAGGTACCTGAGTCCCCAGAATTCACTGGGTGCCCAATATACCAGTGCCTCTTGCTAGGTAGAGCCTATATATACTTCTCCACACAACTGAGGGCAGGGATGACAGCTTGGGATGGTAACTGGTGGGACGATAACCCACATATATGCGAGGGAAGTAAAGTGGGGAACAGGCTAGAAACCCTCTTTGTATTCCAGGGCCCCTACCCCACGAATATAGGTTAGGCCTAGAATCCAGAATGTTTTTTTGATTCAAAAATACCTTCTACATAAATCTTCAGAACATTCATGTTTTTATTTTCTAAGTCCTTAAAACCCCAAAGCCTGAGCAATTAATTCTAGAAACTTAAAGCTTCTGTGGGTGATGTAAAAGTACCTCTTTACTGTAGCTGAAGGTGGGAGAGAAGGAAGGGCCTCCATCCTGCGTGTACTCTCCGCAACTCAGCAAGTTTTCGACCATGGTTCTCCCTGGAGGAATGAAGGCACCTGGGCAACAGTAATCAGCACCAGTTTATAGTCAGGCCCTGGTCAGGACCCAGAGCCCACCATGGGGCATCAACCTCTCAATCCTTCATTACTTTCCTAAAATCCCAAACACCCTTAGAGGTCCAGAAACCAGAATAGGGCTTCTCTGAATAAGAGATAACTCCACACCGACTTAATGAGAAATCACAACAGCACTTGTTCAACTAGCGGCTCTGTTAATACTGGCCAAGAACAAACAAGTTCTCCAGGGAAGCCACCCAACACCCAAATAGTAGCTTCTAAATAAGCTGAAGTTGTGCCCATGTTCTCTCAGAAAGGTCACAATAATTGATTAAGTCATTACCAAAGGGTTTCTTTTGAGGCACGATGGAGTATGTGATTGTATCAGGAATTGCTTGATAATGTCAGATAGGAGTAAACTAGCTCCCCACTCCCTGAAGGTTACATTTAGCATCATAGGATTTGTGTACTTGGGAGCTAGAAGAAAACTACAGTCATCAGGTTAAAACCTCATATTTTAAATGAAAAGACTGAAGCCCAGAGAGGTTCTGTGACATGTCGTCAACCATAGATCTACTCTAGGGCAGAATGGTACCAGTCTCTGGGTTTCCAGGGCTATAAAATTAGATAAGAGATTAAATTTGACATGTTTTTAAAAAATGTGTTATTATGTGGAGTAGATTGTAGCAACTTAAGTCTCTAAACAAAACATTTGTAAAGTGCCTGTCACAGGCTATCTAGTGGTGTCCAAGGTTTTCCTAAAGTAGGAAAAGCAGGGCAGCCCCGGTGGCTCAGCGGTTTAGCACGGCCTGCAGCCTGGGGTGTGATTCTGGAGACCCGGGATCGAGTTCCACGTTGGGCTCCCTACATGGAGCCTGCTTCTCCCTCTGCCTGTGTCTCTGCTTCTCTCTCTGAATAAAAAAAAAAAAAACACATAAAAAAAGAAAAAAATCTTTAAAAAAAAAGTAGGAAAAGCAGTTTTGAAGAAACAACTTTTGGCTGGAGGAGTCAGACATGATGAGAGAACCTGAATGTCTTGATAAGAACGTGCTCTCCAAAATCGAGTTCATGTTTAGTAATTTTCTTTTTCTTTTTCTAGTAGTCTCCATGCCCAGCGTGGAGCCCAGGGCAGGGCTTGAACTCCCAACCCTGAGATCAAGACCCAAGTTGAGATCTAGAGTGTGACACCCAACTGACTAAGCCACTCAGGCACCCCACATTTAGTGATTTCTAAACATCTTTTTCTTTTTAAAATATTGACAGCAGGGTTGTACGGGGTGAGAGCTGGCCCATGCAGCTAGTCGTCTTTGGGCAGGGTAGGCACCAAGAGGTAAGGGGGCCAAAACCATCTCAGCATGAGAACCAGTCAGTGCTGTCATGAGTGAAGAGTCTCAGAATTATGAACAGTCCTCAAGGGAGTCAGCTGTTTACCTGGGAAAGGGAAGTGAAGGTTCCAGATTGAACAGCCCTGCCTTCCAGGTTTCTCTGGTTCTCACTGGCCTTTGCCCTCACCTTATTTCCTTAAACTGTGTTCTCTGCATCCATCCGCTGCTATTCCTCCCCACTGAGGATCTCTGCCTTCTGCCCCTGTTCCATGCTTCCAGGTTCTGTTGGTTTTCCTCAGGAAGTGTGACAGCAAGTAAGGAGGAGGCTTAGAAAAAAGCCAGAGAAACTGACAGGCTCATATGACCCAATGCTAACTCTCTTATTTGTGATTTTACATAAATCTGTATAAATTTTTAAAAAATACACCTGGATGTCTTGTTCTTAGGATATAAATGGACCTTTAAGGAAAATCCCATTAAAAAAATTAACTCCTTTTCAGTGGCCTAATAAGACACAATACCAAGCCTACAAATGGACAACAGACCGTCTAACAGGGAGAGTATACCCAGGACTGTGCACAGTCCTCACGATGACAGTGTTTTACACAGCAGTATTAGATTTTCTGTAGGAAATGTGAACACAAAGCCCCTTCATAGTTTATCTAATTTCATGGCAAACTGAATTAAACTATAAATATGAGAGCAAGTTTTTCCCCATCCCACTTAGTTTATCAAGAACTTTGCGTAGGTGAGATCTTAGAAAAAAGAAATTGAGTAAGACAAGGAATCTGAGACCAAAATCTAGAGTTAGAAATTTTACTTTCTAGGCTGCGCTCTGCCTAGGAATTGCTTTTCAGGTCCCATGTGAACGTCTGCTGCTCAATTTTCTCTTATTAAAGGATAACTAGACCACCACAGTGGCATTAAAAATACCATACTGAGAAAAAAAATACCATACTGAAAATGTGACTTATGATCCAGAGACCAAAATTCCAGTGTAGGAACCAGAAACATTTCAAGCACTTTAATTAAAAAATTGGTTTCAAGTGGCACTGGTATTAGTAGGGCCCTAAGATATTCAGCTCCGATCCACATTACGTAGCAATTCAGAGAGGCTCTTGGGTTCAGGACTGAGAGGAAATGGGGCTTTCTGAATCTGCTCTTTGGGAGACTGCAATTCGTTTCAGTTCCAACGTTAGAGGTGCCTTAAAGGTCTTTAAGTTAGTCAAGTTCAGTATAACGGAAGGTGGGACCCTCTTGAAGTAGTCATTCTCAGCTTACCACGTTAACAGACCAACAGCCTGGACCTCTCTTGCTTCATCCTATTCCAGATGTCAGGGTTGAACCATGTTTGCCTGTTCATTGCCATGGGGCTTAGCATACAAAGCATTTTTTGGGTCCCTGCTCACCTGACACCGTGGCCCACATGCCATTACTCTTGCTTCACCATTGTGTACAAGTAGCTTATAAACCAAATCAAGATGTAAACAACAGCTGGATTCTTATTTTAAAGGAGTCACATGATTCCAGAGGGAAATCAGCTTTCAGGCTTTTGCCTCACATTGGATTTGGTCTGTGGTGTCCCTATATAGTGCCAGAAAGCTACATGGTTATTAAGGGTTTGAATCAGATACTCAGATAGACAGGCAGTCACATGCCCACAGTACGGAATGACCTCAGCGAACAACTCATGTTTCTAGGATGTTGGGAAATTCGACTTGCTGAAAGACTTTGTCCTTACAATGTGAGGATGTCAGTGGCTGATATGATTCAGCAGCAAACTCTAATCTGAATTTCAAAACAACTGGCCTCTTGCTCAAGGGGACATCTGAATTTTAGATTTAGATCATCTACTTGCCACATTCTTCAGAGCAGCTCAATCTCTGAACCAATTCAAATAGAATAAAATTAGATCTCTTCTCTCCAAGAAAATCACCTTAGAGGAGTTGAGATTTTCTACAAGGCTTTCATTGTCCCTTAGTAACAGGGGGATCCTGAAGGCCATTTTTCATGCAGCCACCTGTGCTCCCCAACTCCACTTCTTTTTACCTAGTTGAAATTCCCACTTTGGCTTCTAAATTCTGGCTTCTGGGTCTGATTGAGTCAAGGGCCTAATATTCCAGTCCCAATTTACCATGGACAAAGCAATCATCTATATAATTGGAAGACATAATTAATAGGTATATCAGAGTAAAGCTTTTTTTTTTTTTTTTCTTTTTCTGGGTCATTTAAGGACAGTTCCCATGGGCTCCTGAAAGTTTATTCTGCTAGAGGACTATTTGCACAGAGCTTAATGAGATATTAATGCAGAGCCTAATAGTAACCTAAAAGCATTCACAGAGTTGTCTCATTTTCTACAGATGTATTTCACAAAACAAAATACAGACTTGAACACCTTGAATTACTGAAAAAAATCTAGTGGTAGCGATTCACTATTTAATTATGAACTCCCCTAGTGCACTTAAGTCACTCATTTGTTGAAGTTTGTCTATTTGAAACAATGTTTCAATCAGGTGGTTTTTTTTTTTTAAGCTGTTGTTTTTTTAATAGACCCAGATCATGTTCTTTAGAGATGGAAATAAGCTCTTAAAAATGTAGAATTCAGAACCATTCAATATTGTCATCTCATTCTAGTTCCCCTTCCCCTTTCACAAAAGTTTTCTGAAGGGGTTCCTGGTGGGGGAAGAATTTGGCTCTTTGCAATTAGCTAATCATCTAACATTTTGTCTTCCCCCATGCTCTATACTAACCTTCCACTAGGAACAGCAGTGCACTAAAGTGGCTCCATAATTTTTTTTTTAAGATTTATTTATTCATGAAAAAGAGAGAGAAAGAGAGAGAGAGAGAGAGAGAGAGAGAGAGGCAGAGACAAAGGCAGAGGGAGAAGCAGGCTCCATGCAGGGAGCCCGATGTGGGACTCGATCCCAGGACTCCAGGATCACGCCCTGGGCCAAAGGTAGGTGCCAAACCGCTGAGCCACCCAGGCGTCCCTCCATAATTCTCAAATGAGTATTTTTAGAACTGTTCGTTCATGCAAGATACTCTCATGAATTTCAAATTTTTATAGTAATTAGCATTGCCTTGCCTTCTTCATTCATATCTACTCTTGGTTATTTTTTTTTCTTTGGCCTGAAAGAAAAGATAGCTTAACACACAAGGTTTTGTTTATAAACGGTTTTGGTTTGGGGTGGAAGTTTGAGTGACGGAGGGTGTATAAGTAGCCACAGGCCCCTCCTGAGAAGTCTGGAAGCAGAACCATCAAGCCAAAGCTGTGGGTTTAAATTCCAGCTTTGGCAGTGGTCAGCCATGTGACCTTGAACAATGGCTTTGAGTCTGTTTGCTCCATGTAAAATTAGGATAATATGTTAGGATAAATGTTAATTTGTATCATGGGGTTGTAGAGAATACTGAAAAAAATTACATAAAACACTCAACACAATGCCTGGAACATCATGGCTATTAACGCTGTTAGTGTCTGGGAAGACAACAGAGTTCTTGTCAGGTCCTATGCTCTTGCCAATGTCACTTGCTTTGTTCTTTAGTTCTTAGTAGTCATTTTCCCTCTGGCTAAAAGGTGTAGTAGTTATTCCATTTCTATGCCTACTAGCCAGTTAGCTTAACCAGTGTGAAACTAGGTATGTATGTGTACATGAAGGTAAGGATTTCTATTTCTAACATGGACACCAATTTTAAAACTAGTTTCAGAAGTTCTGTTAAAAAAAAACAAAAAAACAAAAAAACAAAAAACCCAAAACCCACATACTTCATGCTTAGACTAATTTACATGGGAAAAATTATCGGCTAAGTCATGTTATTACTGTTACATGTTAACATTTTTGTAACTTTAAAACTAATTTCCTTAATATGAATTTAGATAATGTTTAATTTGGACAAAGTACACATCATTTTGGATGAGATGGTGTTAAATGGCTGCATTGTGGAAACAAATCGGGCAAGAATTCTTGCCCCTCTACTCATCCTTGACAAAATGTCAGAAAGCTGAATGATGGCTCTGCCAGACAAGATCTACTTGTAGAAGTGAGGATACCATGGAATGAATACCTTTCAACATCTGTAGCCCAAAAAATCTGGAAGACTCTGTATTGCAAAATGGGGTGTCTTCCAAAAACAATTTAAATAGATGTTTCCCACAGTTCCTAAATGGAAAACAAAACTGTACATTAAAATATGGTGTACAAAGAAAACGTTTCTCTGAACTAAGAGACAAATTTTGTTTTCTAGCCATAAGCATTTTTCTCCCCACTTGCTCAAATTTTGTTGCATTCTGAGGATAACTTTTTTGTTCTTTGCTTCTCTTTGTACATTTAATTCCGGATTAGTAGCATGGGAAGAACATGTGACAACTATCAGCCAATAAAATTTTAAACACACATAGTACTTTGAATATTTTCTGAATGCTTTTTCCTTAAAATGTCTTAAAATGTCAAAACTTCACAAAATTGCATACCTAAAAAAAATGGAGAATTAAGTTTCTAAAAGCCTGACAACCATTTTAATGGCAATTACTTGGCAATTACAATGTCATCATGTTATTTATAATGTTAGTACCAAAAAAAAAAAAAATCAACAATTGCACCTTAAAAGAGAGCTCTTACAAAACCATCCTTTAAGGCCATAATATAAATGGCTTGTCTTACTAGTAAACTTATTTATAAATGAAATTTACTTGAAAGTCTAAAACCATGCAAGAGAGTGTATCTCTGTTCAGGTTGGGATGATATGAACCCTTCTCCCCTGCCTAACTCATTCTTTTGACCTCTTCTCCTGGAATGTCTTAAAGCAAAGAAAAACTAAGTCACTACAGAAAAGCAATGACCTGATTCTTCCAAACTTTTCTAGATGCTTTTGCTACTAAGTCAACAGTTGAGCATACAGAACTGTCTTCGGTAAAAGCATGTTTATGTGCATAGAAGGTAGGAAGGCAGATACAACAGAGGAAATAGAAATAGTCTTGGTACATTAAGATATTGTGCCATCCTATGGAATTCCAAGAGTTCTTTCACCCACAATACTCTACTCTCCAAAAGAAGACATAAATGGACATTCCAGGCATTGATGATTCATTCAGTACTATTTGCTTTTTTCCTTTCTTTATATGTGGGGGTGGGAGGAGGATTTCTTTTAAATCCTTGTTTCTAAAAAAAGTCTACTTACATATTTAAAGTTTGTATCCATAAAAACTCAGGCAACCATTCAATAATGGATTCTAAAAGCAAACCTGGGTTCTGGACTCATTCAGAAAGGCAGAAGAGAGGCTTTTGAGCCACTGGAACAATAAATGGTATATATGTAGAGATCCACTTCAGCATTAAGTAGCCAAGGTCTGGGGAAAGCCCAGTCTACTAGATCAAAGTGCTTTGGAGGTCTTTCTAAGACATATTAGTTGGGAAACACTGTCCTAATTGGTAGGCACTTAATCAGTAGCACATTCAGGTAACTGCTGAAACTGGTACACCAGAAGTAACTAGGGAGTGGACAAAATTAATTTTTAGGTCACACCAAAATAGCACTTGGATAACATCTTGGCACAGATTTTAGTACCTTTAGAGAATAACAATTAAAAAAAAAAAATACTAGGTAGATGCCACAGGAAAGAAAGCTGAAGAACCTAATATATGTGGAGACCCTAGTAGATCTCCTCTAACACTTGACTCATGGAAAGTGAACCATAATAGAACTATCTGTTCTTATAGGCTGTGTCATCATCTCCCTTCAGGTTTATTGCTGAACTATGATGAACAGCTTTAAGTGATTTCCACACCCATGAAACTTGTGTCTCAAATTGATCAGCTTTACCTTGAAGACTCCTGACATTTCATTTACTGAATATATAAGACTTATCAATTTTACCTGCTACAGCAATGTGCTAGACCAGGATTCAGCAAAACTTTTCTGTAAAGGGCCAGATAGTAAATATTTTAGGCTTCATGGACCATATGGTCTCTGCTATGAACACAGCTCTGCCACTGTAGTGTAAAAACAGCCACCAATAATACATAAAGCCATGATCATAGCTGTGTTCTAGTAAAACTTTATTTATTTATGGACACTGAGGTTTGAATTTCATAAAATTTCCACATCATAAAATACTATTCTATTGTTTTTTAACCACTTAAAAATTTTAAAAGCATACTTACTTAGTTCATGGGCAATACAAAAGCAAGCAGCAGGCCAAAGTTTGCTGACTCCTGTGCTAGATTAGTCTTGGTGAAAGCGGGGTATTGACAGACATTTTACGGACTTAGTAAATGGCAATACTAAGCACAGAAACCGGATTTTAACTCTAACGCTATTATACAGTTTTAGTCCTGCATCCATCCATGACTTTGCTGAGACAATCACCACCACTATTTTTTGGATTAAAGCATAGGTCATACATTTAAATATTGCTGTTAGGTTTTATTTTAACTTTTATTCTCACAGATAACTGTGAAACTAACAACAAGATGAATTAATTTAAATGCTGCCACTGATAACATAGTCACAACATTCTCACGCAGAGAATAAAAACAGTACTAAGATGACTGACTGTAGTGGGAGAGATCTCTTCTAATGTAGAAAGGGAATGTACCTTTTAAACAGGTAAATAATGGGCAATCCCAAAAAAATGCTTTTCACTCCTCAAAATGCCATTTGGCTACACCAGGCCTACTGACATTTCTTTCACCTTAGGGCACAGAATGTGCTACATCAAGGGAATTTGGAAAATGGAAATAGAAGTCCTTCTTCAAAGCCATGAAACAGCAATATCCTGGTGGTTACTTTTCACACTAACATAACATTAAGAAATCATTCTTGGGTCTTAGACTTACACATCCCTGCAGATACAACGGTAAGTAGCAGATCTGGTGTTTAAAAAGTGAACACACATAACTTGGCCATTCTTAGCTGAAGAATACTTTAAGACAGAACACAACAGTTGGATCACAAGCATGTGAACATATATTTCTTCTAGCTTTCCAGTTTTGGTAAGTGTATTTACTATAGAAAAATACATTTCTAGATGTAATACTTTCAAAAAACTAAATCTCAGTGATTCAAAATAAAAAATATCTGGTTAAGCTCTTAGGTCTGACCGTTGCAGTGAAATAGTCACGTGACACAGTTTTGTACGCTGCAAACATTTTAATGATTATTGTTGAGCATACATTTTGGAAATTTTTTACTTCAAACTGCAACAAGTTAAATAAATGTTTATAATATACAAAGAAAATACAACCAAAAGTAAAACTTGCTTTAAGTGTGCCTTGCATCTAGACCAGTGTTTTTTTTTTTCCCCCTTAATATATCTTTACTTTTGAGCTGCACAAACACACTTAAGAATTTGATCTTTATAGTATGGCATTTAGGAAATAAAAATATACTCCCACCTCAAAGAAATAAAAAGGTTGTGCATGATTATATGCCAAACAAAAGAGAGAACACTAGAATACTCTGATAGTGCAGGCATCATTAAAAAGGAAAAAAAGCTTGAGATGCTCATTAACTCTCTATGTTTTAAGGAAGCAGGATTTTTGACCACATAGCTTAAAAGCCAGCAAAACAGGGATCAGTGACGGCAACTGTAGTGTATGAAGTATGAAACGACAAACTTTACACAAATACACTGTTAGAAATTTACCAGTGAACACTGAAGATCTGAGAAGCTGCTCTTTGGAACAGTCAAGTAGGGATCACCTTTTTCCAGTCACTAAGCCCTTGTAGCAACACACAGTGTTCTGTGCTATATACCTGCTGGCTGGGTAGTTAAAGGATTTGTTTTGTCATTAGCAGCTAACCAACTTATTCCACGTTCTTAAAGCCTTAATGGTTGAAATAAAGGCAAGTGTCATTAGCGTAGAGGATCATATACTTCTCTGCACACAAACACAAGAGGCTTCACTAGTATTTTAAAAGTCTCTGATGTCTCCCACTTTGAAGCTCAGTTGAGATGAAAGCCTTTCTCCATGGTAGCAGCTAGCAGGCGCTCTCTCATGATCTCCTCCGAAGAATATTCAGGCAACTTTAGATAATGCACACATGTATTCACTGATGGATAGCTTGCATCAGTGGCATCAACCTACAAAAAAGAAAAGTGAAAAACAGAAGGCCATGACTTTAAATATTTCTTTCTTTCAATCCTGAAGTTACTAAATTCCATTTGGATTCTCCATTAGCTAAAGTTTGTACCTTGCGTACAACTGTGAGCCTGGGATGCAGATTAGCTAGTCCACCGGGGGGCAGAGTTGAGCAACCAGTGGTAAACTGCAGGAATGCTTTCCTTTCATCTGAAGACATGCCACACAAAACCCTCACAAACCTCAGGAAACCGGGGCTAAAAGAGGAAAAAATACAGTTCAACTGATTGGACAGCTGATTTAAATGAAAACCACTACCACTACCTTGTAAGCCAGCAATAGCCCCCAAAACAACTATCAGCATTTTGAGAAGAATAGTACTATCTAGAGACTCTTTTTTTTTTTTTTCTATCTAGAGACTCTTGAGTAAGCATGAAATGAGTGGATATAAACTACTTTAAAAATATCCTGCAAAAATTGTCTTGCACTTATAAATGGTAAGAACTGAAACACTGATGGAGTACAGGGACCAAATATGCAACAAGGCCAGCAAATCAAAAAAACTTCAAACTGCACATGCCTAATTCAACCAAATATGGCTAACCCACCAAAGGGGATCTGAAATAATCCATCTTTGTTAATAGTGAAATCAACTATTTCTATATGCCACAAAAGGGAAGACTTTCATAATCATAATGTTAAACAAAAGAAGCCAGACCTTAAAAAATACATGAGATTTCATTTATGAAAGTTCAAAAGCAAGCAAAACTGATCTATGGTAACAGTGACTTAATATCAGAAAAGAATATGATGGGTAAGGGCAATTCTTGAGTTATTTCTTGTTCTGGGTGCCAATATACAGGTTTTCCTTTTGTGAAAATTCTCCAGGTTGTACATGCAGTTTGTACACTTCTCTATTATAATTCAATAAAAAGTTGCTTAAGAAAAAAAATGTTATCTAACATTAAGTATAAAATAATTCATAATACAGTTAACCCTTGAAGAATAAAAGGTTTGAACTGCGCAGGTCCACATGTATCTATGTGATTTTTTTCAATAGAGAACTGCAAATATAATTTCTCTAACTCATGACTTTCTTTTCTAATTGTTATCTGAGTATAGGTGGCAATGTTACATTAGTTTCAGGAATCCAACATAGTGACTCAACAAGTTTATACTATGTTCAACAAAAGTGTAGTTCCTCATGATTTTCTTAATATTTTCTTTCCTCCAATTTATGTAACGGTAAGAATACAGTATATAATATGTATAATGTATAAAATATGTGCTATTTATGTTAATGGTAAAGCCAATCAAGAGTAGGATATTAGTTAAGTTTTTTGGGATATATATGGATTTTCAACTGTGCCCCCAATCCCTGCATTGTTCAGTGGTTAACTGTACTTGCTCATTTATGTTAATTTGGAAACTTTTATTTTTATTTTTTTTAATGATTTTATTTATTCATAAGAGAAACAGAGAGAGAGGCAGAAACAGGCAGAGGGAGTAGAAACAGGCTCCATGCAGGGAGCTCGATATGGGACTCGATCCCAGGACCCCGGGATCATGATCTGAGCCGAAGACAGACACCAAACCACTGAGCCACCCAGGTGTCCCAATTTGGAAACTTTAAAAAAATAATAGTAATATAGGACCTGTGGTGTTAAAAATATATATATATCAGAAAAAAAAAAAAACAGCTGGAGAACTGTTTCCAATTAAAAACCTATCACAAAAAAAATAAAAAAATAAAAAATAAAATAAAAACCTACCACAAAATAACCCTATCGCAACCAAATGCTATTTCCTGACAACAGGAGTGGTGAGGGGAGTGCTTTTACATTAATGGAGTAATCAAAGAAACTGGACTACAGATTAGCTAATAGTATGAATTTGCTAGCAAATGTGGATGCATGGGAGACTTTATCTTCAGGAAATGTACACTCAGGTATTACAGAGTAAAGGGACATGACATATGTGACATTCTCAAATGCTTCAAAAAAATTATACGTACATGTATACATCATGTGTGTTTAGATAATAGAAATGTTAGTACAGTTGATTCTGGATAAAGAGTATATGGGAATTCTTTCAACTATTCAACTTTTCTATAAGTTTGAAATTTTTTAGAAATAAAGATTAATATAAAAAAATGAAGCCTGAGGGTTTACAGGGGAGCCTGAGTGGCTCAGTCGGTTAGGCGTCTGCCTTTTGGCTCAGGTCATGATCTTAAGGTCCTGGGATTGAGCCCTGTGTCAGGCTCCCTGCTCATTGGGGAGTCTGCTTCTCCTGCTGCCCGTCCTCCAGCTCGTGCTCTCTCTCTCTCAAATAAATAAATATTAAAAAAAAAAAATGAAGCCTAAGGGTTTACAGTTTACCCAGTTTTTAAAATAGTGAACAATTAAAATGGAATCTTAACATCAACAAAGACTCGGTTGTCTTTTTGTGTACACTCAGCCTTATCAATAGAAACTTAACTGCTTTCTCATTTCACTAAGTCATAGTTCTTTTGACAATCTGTCATTTGATTTTGGGACATAAACTATTTTGTTGAGCTTAGAAAATAACCAATTACATACCTGTCACGTGTATAACCCAACTTAGGTTCAGTATAATTAATAATATCTTCTGCTGCCCAGGATGGTGACTGGTTTCCACAAAGAATCATTTGGACTTCTTCATGGCTGAAGGAACTTAATTTCTCCATTGGAAAAACTTTGTTAAATCCATCTACATTATAAACAGCAAAAAAACAAAAACAATAAAACACACAACTCAATTTCTAAGTTATAATTTCAAAATACCAAATTTCAAATCAAAATACCTAATATCAACTAAAGGGACAGAATATGAATCAAATATTAATAAATGTTTGAAAAAAAAACAAATTAAAATAGCTTGAAATCAAAGCTTTTTAGTACAGAAATTTCATTTAATACGCAAATGTGAACAGAAATATTCAGTCACTATGGTCAGTAGTCAAATTCTAGTAATTTCTTAACTAGCTCTTTGTGTCTTAACAAGCTAGCTAAAGCTGTAGTCCCATGTTCAAAACTAGTATGTGATGGGGATCCCTGGGTGGCTGTGGTTGAGCGTCTGCCTTCAGCCAAGGGCCTGATCCTGGAGACCCGAGATCAATTCCCACATCGGGCTCCCCTGCATGGAGCCTGCTTCTCCCTCTGCCTGTGTCTCTACCTCTCTCTCTCTCTCTCTCTCTCTGTGTCTCTCACAAATAAATAAAAATAAAATCTTTAAAAACAACAACAAAAAACTAGTATGTGATGAACAGTCTCTCGTATTTTGCTTCAATTTTACCTGGAGAACTTAGGTTCCAACATGGTTTAATTCATCCTGATCATGAAAGTGTAAAGTATGCAACCTTATATCCATGTACAAATGAATGAAATGTAGGCCAAAAATGAATCCTCCATTACTCAGGAGCAACAAGCTGAGGGTATGCCACAGCTTGAGAATGTCCCAACCTGTTCCGGGTACTCTGCAGGACCTAACTATTTGTAAGACAGAAAACCAGAGGGCCAATCTAGAGATTACCTGCAATTCTTGACAAAAGAAGTGCCTTAATTTCAACTGTCTCAAAGTAAAAGAATGATTAATAAGGTAAAGAGCCCTAAAATTTACCTCTAAAGGCTTCCATCTGTTTCTGAATACCCGTATGCATACAAAAGTCAAACATCAAATCCACATACTCTTCTGCATTATCCATTGTTATCATCTACAAAGGAAAATTAGCCAACATTATTGTTAATATCTAGGAATATTTCAGCAGCACCTACTACAACTGGCCTCAGTAAGAGGATGTTCTGAGCTTACAACTATATCAAAAGCAAAATTTTTATTACCTCATCTTCCCCACTTGGCTTGAGATCCACAGCTGTAAAACCATATATTCTTGAGGAAGGGCAAAACTGGAAATTTAAACTAGGAAGACAAAAAGGATTGGATGAACATTCAGCTATCATTGATGTTTAATTTTTTAAAACACCGCTGCCAAAACTATGAATCTCCTGCCTCCTCCACAGCCCACCCCTGCACCCTTCCAACAAAAACAGTACACCAGCTCAGATGTTAAGTATGAGGCCTTTTGAATGCAAAAACTCTGCACAAAAACTATTAGGCCAACTGTTACCAAACCTGTCTTTGCAAAGATTGCACGAAACCACCACCTTTCCATATTGTGCTTCCCCCTTAGGGCACACAATTAATAAAGTAAGGGTTTTTGCAAAAAATTACAGCAGCAACATCTTTACTTTTTTTTTTTTCCAAGAAGAATCTATTGCTTTGCTAAAGTTATTCATCCTCTCTCCCTACCCTCAAATCAAGCCTTCAATATATAATAACTTATCAAACAAAACTTCTCAACACTAACAAGAAAGAAAGAAGAAAACAAGACTCAGTCAACCCAAAATCACAGTAAAACATACCAAGAGTATAATCATTACATGTATACAAATTAACAGAATTTTATTACAAGATGTGTAGCATTTGGTTGGCTAAGCCATTGGGCATAAGGCCTACATATAAAGCACACTATTTTAAGTTTTGCCAAGTATACTACATGTATTAACTAGCCATGATTTCTCAAAAATATTTTTGGGTTTGGACTTTCATAAGATATATACATTAATCATATTCAATAAATCAGATAATCTTCCAGAGATCTAATGATTAAAGCATTATGTTCTGGTATTCTGAGTGTGGTCTTTATAATATGAACTATTCAAAGATTCAAATCGGTACTATTTCCCCCAGCATATTATTGTTCTTAACAGACTATTTAACTTATACATTGCATATTAGTGGGTACAAAGAAACAAAAGCTTTAAAATTTATTCATCCATTAGGTTGATGAACATATATATATATATAAAACTTACCCTAAATCCTCTATGCTAAGTGGAGGCCCAGAACCTGATGGATTCTTTAGCACTAGTTCTTGTAATTTCGTGTTCTTCTCATCTTCAGAAAGACCTTTGTTGCTTAAAATCTGACGCCTCTTGACTGCAAGGTCTTTAATTTCTTTTAAAAATCTGGCTCTGTGTGGGTTTACTAGTTCAAAGTCTTCCCAAGTTAAAATTCCATTAAACCAAGCTGGGGGTTTGGGTTTGGGGGGATCTAGAATAAACTCTGATTTTGAATCCTCTTCAAAGCTTCCTACTGAGAGTGAATCATGACCTTCTTCTGTAGAAGCTTCAGACTGACTTTCAGTACAATGTAAGTCTCTATCACCTCGTGACTCATAAATTAATTTACTCATGTTGCTTTTAATATCACCCATGCACATAAGTTTAAAGAAAGGTTTAGAAATAGGTAAGTCCACAAGTCTATTGTCTTGAATGCATTTGGCCAAGAAAATTCCAAGGAAATGAAAGAGTTTCGTGATCCTTTCAAGCTCATCACTGTCTTGCGGAAATGGTGCTGTGAACAGTCCACACGATCTCTGCACATAGTATCCAGGAGGTTTCAATCCACCTCCAAGATCAACCTAATTTTTAGAGGGAGAAATATAAATAAAATTAGATAAAAGATGCATAAATATTAAACATCTTCATCAACTTAGTTATCTTAAAGTATTTATATATACTCCCTTTTATTAAATAGTTTTTGGTGACTGAATTTTATCCTTTAAAACCCTTTTAGGAGCATCAAGAATCATCAATAATAATAAGAGAGCCAGAGGAACTCCTAGGTGGCTCAGTCAGTTAAATGTCTGTCCTGGGAGGGAGCCCCATGTCCAGCTCCCCACTCAGTGGGGAGTCTGCTTGCTCCCTCTCCCTCTGCCTTTCCCTTTGTGCTCTCTCTCAGATAAATGAAATCTTTAAAAAATAAACTCAGAAAACTTGGCTTAAATTCTGAAAGCATAACCTATTCTTACTACTAAAAGCAGAATTACAAATAATCACAAATTGGGAAATAAATCTTACATGACGAGATTCATCATCTGGAAAGTTATCATCACAAAGCCAAGCTCCCAAATCAGTTCTCTGGAATTCTGCTGCCACCAGAGCATAAAACTCTAATGTAGGGCCCAAACCAGTTCCTTCCTCTCCTAAAAATTCAACCTAAAATATAAACAAATTGTGGGGAAAATTGAGCTTAAAAAATTTTTCTCAAATGATCTCATTTTTGCCAAGTAATACATCTTTTTCTTACAACAGCAGAATATTATAAACAACACATTTGTAAACACACAAGTTTTATTCTAGTTTTTCTAAAGAGTGTATTTGTTGTATACCATTACATATTTAAACACTGTGGTAAGCATTGTTAATACATTAATTTATTTCTCACACCCCATCCTACAAAAATAGATTTTCCTCTCTTTACACCAAAGGAAACCAAATTTTATTTTATTTTATTTTATTTTTTTTAGGAAACCAAATTTTAGATAAAAAGGTTACATCATTTGCTTGAGGAAAAGACGGCATACAGATTTTTATGTATGTCTATATAACACGTTTAAAACCCAAACTCTTCCACTTATTCCTGACTTTAGGTAGTCACTTTAAAGCTTTTTATCAAAAAAAAATTAAAGAAATAAAATTAAAAAAATAAAGCTTTTTATCCATACTCTACATATTCCACAAATGACTTGAGGCAGCTTACAAAAACCTAATGCATGGTAAAAAATAAATAAATAAATAAATAATTGAGGTTTATCTAGTTAGAGGAATATATGGGTAAGAAGAATAAGATGAAGGCAGAGATTATTATTATTATTATTATTATTATTATTATTTTATTGGTAAAGAGAGTTTAAAGTGAAAACCCTAAGAGTCTTATATATTTTCTAGAGATACACCATATTTGTCATGATCAGTCTCTGATCAAAAAGATAAACTAAGCAGCTGGTTCACATTTATGACAGGAGACAGATGTGTTCCATTGTGCCTATAAGGAATAATGGATATATAGGATATAATGGACAATGCCTACAATAACATCTCTACAGTAAGTATATTAAATTTTATACTGTCATTTGCTGTTAATAGCTCTCAATACAGGCCAAAGATATAATGCCAAGTACAGTTTAACAATATAACGAAACAGTGTGCTCCAAAATTGCAGATATCTAATAGCATAGCTTAATATAAAGGTAGAATTTAGAGTATCAAAAAGAGGGATGCCTGGGTGGCTCAGCAGTTGAGCATCTGCCTTTGGCTCGGGGCCAAATCCCAGGGTCTGGGAATGAGTCCCACATTGGGCTCCCTGAGAGGAACCTGCTTTTCCCTCTGCCTATGTTCTCTGCCTCTCTCTCTCATGAATAAATAAAATCTTTAAAAAAAAATAGAGTATCAAAAAGAATCCTTAGTGAGTGCTATTATTTGTTTCTAGCTTTAAGAAGGGAATATGTCCTTCAAAAAGGCCAAGCACTTTCTCACCTCAAGGACAGAGATACTCTTTGCTGCCCACCAAACCACAAGATCCTGACCTCTCTGAAGAAGTAAGCTGACATCCTCTTAGATGTTCTATCGGGGGAAAGGCCTTGCATAGAGGGTAGAGAAATCCTTCTCCGTTTTTCATTTCTATCTAATGCAGGTTGAATGTTGTTGAACATGCAGGTTTGCTGGTTTTCTGTCATTTGTACACACTAAAAGAAATTATATGCGAGGTACCTCAAGAACTGATTTCCGGTCTGCATGAATTTGCATGACGTTTTCAGCCCATTCCATCAGTGATTCACCACGTGGAACTTTTACTCTTTCATGCTTGAGACGACCCACTCGAAACTCTCCAGGATCATCTCGCCTTACACTACTGGTGGTTCTTGTTCTTTCCACAGTGGCTTCACGTCGGTTTTGTAACCACACTATTGCTCTAAAACAGAAAAATATTTATGTAGTTGTAACATTCAGTAATAGTTTGAATGTGCTACTAACCCAGGAACATAATTCAAAGATTTCACTATTCTTTTAAGTAGTATTAAGTGATAAAATTAGTTGTAAAACAAACAAGTGATAAAATTAGTAAATTCTTTTATTGCATAAATTATTGCTTCCTCTCTTAAAACATATAAATCCCTTTATTAATTTCCTTTTTTTTTTTCCTTTATTATTTTCCTAAACAAATTAAGAAAATACTTAGGTCTAAATTTTCCTTACTTTAGTAATTAACAGATCAAAATAAAGGTCCATGGTCCCAATCCTACATAACATAAAAATATATACAAATATAAAAATATATACAAACTTCGGATGAAAGGAAGAGCATCAGGAATACAATCAGTAGTATTATAATAACACTGTATAGTTGACATATGGTTGCTACAATTGTGAGCATAGCATAATGTACAGAGTTGCTGAATCACTGTTGTACACCTGCCATTAATGTAACATGGTATGTCAACTATACTTCAATTAAAAAATAGACAAATTTATGATACATAAAAAATATAAATGAATATTTCTTAACTATCAGAGAAACTAAAAAATGGTTAAGCTATCTTTGTTACTATGATACAAACTGAAAGCCATCATTATAATGCAATTGATTTTAAAATATTTTCTTTTGGGGCAGGTGGTTGGCTCAGTTGGTAGAGCATGAGACTCTTGGTCTCAGTTTGAGCCATGCTGTATGGAGAGACTATTTAAAAATAAAATCTTTACGGGTGTCTGGGTGGCTCAGTTGGTTAAGTCCAACTCTTGATTTTGGCTCAGGTCTTGATCTTAGGGTTGTGGGATCGAGCCCCACTTGGGGCTCTGTGCTGAGCACCGAGTTTACTTATCTCTCTCTGTTCCTCTCCCTGCTTGCTTGTTCTCCCTCTCTCTCTCTCTCTCCCCTCAACTCTAAAATAAATACAATCTTTTAAAAAATAAAATATTAAAAAAATATTTTCTTTTGGATAATGCAGAGCTAACCAAATCCATCAAGGGTGGGAGAAAGAATCCTGAACTATGAATAAGATGATGAAAAAAAAAAAAAAAGATGATGAAAGATTTGCTCTCACATGTGTTGTAATTTTTTGGTAATCTCAGGTCAATCAGCTATGTACTCTGAGAATTTCCTTATCTATAACAGAAACCATAACCAATGCCATTTATGACAACAGGCCTATAGTTCCACATGTACAAATGATTTGTAAATAGCATAACTTAAAAGTGAAGCCAACAGCTCCATTTTATTTATTTTTTTTATTTTTATTTTTTTAATTTTTATTTATTTATGATAGTCAGAGAGAGAGAGAGAGAGAGGCAGAGACATAGGCAGAGGGAGAAGCAGGCTCCATGCACCGGGAGCCTGATGTGGGATTCGATTCCGGGTCTCCAGGATCGCGCCCTGGGCCACAGGCAGGCGCTAAACCGCTGCGCCACCCAGGGATCCCCAACAGATCCATTTTAAATTATAATCTTTTTACATCAATTTTGAAAGTACTGTGGCTATTCCACCATTCAAAAAATATTTACTGAATACCTACAATGTGCAATGCTTTAGGAACTACAGCTAGATCAGTGAACAAAACTGCCAGAAATTCCTGCCCTCATGAAACTTTCATCTACTGGAAGGAGACAGAAAAAATAAGTAAAATACGTAGTATGTCAGAAGACAATAAAAAAAAAATGATGGCCAGAAGGAAGGAAACTTTCAATGTTATCAAATATATTTACAAGCAGTTAATCTGACATTCCCAGGAATATCAGCAACTAATACTTTATGTAAGCTGCTTAAGAAACTATACAGAAGGGGCACCAGAATGGCTCAGTCACTCAAGCGTCTGACTCTTGATTTCAGCTAAGATCATGATCGCAGGGTTGTGAGGTCGGGCTCTGCGCTAGGCATGGAGCCTGCTCAAGATTCTGCCTCCTCCCTCTGCCCCTTCCCCTTCTACCTTTGAAAAAGAAAAAAAGAAATTGTACAATAAATGCTGATAAAAAATATAATACAGTTGACCCTTAGACAGAACATAGAGACTCCTAACTCTGGGAAACGAACTAGGGGTGGTGGAAGGGGAGGAGGGCGGGGGGTAGGGGTGAATGGGTGACAGGCACTGATGGGGGCACTTGAAGGGATGAGCACTGGATGTTATTCTGTATGTTGGCAAAGTGAACACCAATAAAAAATAAATTCATTATTAAAAAAAAAATACAGTTGACCCTTGAATAACAAGCATGACCTACATGGATCTATGTATATGTGGGATTTTTTACTTTTTATATTTTATTTTATTTTTGAGGATTTTCAAAATAAATGTAGTACTATAAATTTTTCTTCTTCCTTCCTTGTGATTTTCTTAACATTTTCTTTCTTGGGATGCCTGGGTGGCTCGGCGGTTGAGCATCTGCTTTTGGCTCAGAGCAAGATCCTGGAGTTCTGGGATAGAATTCCGCATTGGCTCCCTGCATGGAGATTGCTTCTCTCTCTGCCTGTGTCTTTGCCTCTCTCTCTGTATCTCTCATGAATAAATAAAATCTTTTTTTTAATTTTCTTTTCTCTAGCTTATTTCATTCTAAGAATACAGTATATAATACACATAACATACAAAATACATGTTAACTGACTGTTTATGCTATCAGTAAGACTTCCAGTCAGCAGGAGGCTATTAGTAAAGTTTTTGGGAACCAAAAGCTATACACTTTTTAAGTATGATTTTCAAGGCATCTGGGTGGCTCAGTCGGTTAAGCATCTGCCTTCAGCTCAGGTCATGATCTCAGGATCCTGAGATTAAGCCTTGCGTTGAGCTCCTTGCTTAGTGGGGAGCCTGCCTCTCCCTCTCCCTCTGCCTGCTGTTCCCCCTCCTGCTTGTGTTCCCTCTCTCAAATAAAATCTTTTTTTTTTTTTTTTAATAAATGTGGTTTTTTTTTAAATCTTTATTTATTTATGATAGTTACAGAGAGAGAGAGAAGCAGAGACACAGGCAGAGGGAGAAGCAGGCTCCATGCACCGGGAGCCCGACGTGGGATGCGATCCCGGGTCTTCCAGGATCGCGCCCTGGGCCAAAGGCAGGCGCTAAACCGCTGCGCCACCCAGGGATCCCCTAAAATCTTTAAATATAATTTTCAACTTTGCAGGGAGGAGGGTTGGTGTCCCTAACCCCAACACCACTGTTTAAGGGTCAACTGTAGAAGAGCATATATCCAACTGGAAACAACAAAAAAATGTTTAAACACTGACAACTCTTCATAAGAAAACAGGATAATATATTCCTTCTATCAGTCTTGACAGAAGTATATTTGTACATTTTGAGCTTATATAACATTAAAAAATATAAAAAGGCAAACTTCCTACCTTGATGCACCAAATGCTGTACACGTGAAATACAGCTGTCTAGTTTCAAATGGTATTAGAAAAGGACACTTGCTGGTTAACTGTTCACACCAGTCTGGTAGAGCTCCACTTGCCAAGGCCAATGGTTCCTACAAATTAACAAATAACAATGTCTTCAGGCAGTTATTTAAAAAGGAGTCAGTTCTCAAAAGTAATTAAAGAAATTAATGCAGTGGGCCACATGGCCTACATCACTGAATCAGAGATTAACAGTAGAAATGGTGGGAAAGAGAAAAGGAAGAAGAGAAAATACTTTGAAAGTCCAAAAGTTACAGACTAAAGAGTTTGACTATGTGATTTTATTACCTCAATCTGCTGCAAAATTTTTGTTGTGATTTTTTTGCTAGTGAATTCATCTGGTGGAAAAGTAAACTGAGGCTGCTCATCACCTTCTGTAAAATTAATAAAATTAATAAAAATATAAACTAATTTCCTTTTTAAAATGCTACAGAAATGAAACAAAGATTCTTACAGACCTTCTTGGGATATTCTTGAATAAGGATCACTTGCAACTATATAGAGAATACGCAGAAGCTGAAGGACATCTTCTACTCCACAAGAATTCTGTCCATTGCCAGCTTTGGCCTGAGGCTGTTCTTTTGCCAAATTAAGAATATCACTACTTTGAAGAGTAGAAATGGCCCCCTGGTTTAATCCAGACTTTGTTCCATGCTCACAAAAATCCTATGGAAACAATTAGTAAAACTAGCCATTAATCACATTTTTGAGAAAAGCAATGTATCATCCTGTAAGTATTTGAAAATGCCTAAATTTTTCAAAGAACTGCCTTTAAAATAAAAACAGTATTACTCAAGTTGAAAATCAATGTGTTCTAAACCAATAGAATTCCCAAATATAACTATAACTATAGTTATAAACTATAACCCACCATAAGCCACAGTTAAAACAATGTACTTAGATCCAATACCACAAATCATATTTGAAATTTTAGTACTTGGCATATTAACAATGTTAATTTAACTTCATTTTTTAAACATGTCCCAATGAACCTCTTTTTTCTTATGACTCTTTAAAAGCTGCAAACAAAGCACAAAGCCATTCCCAATTGTGTTTTGATGCCAATATATACCTTATATGCAGCTATGAGCTGAGAACAATTTCTGTTTTTCCTAATACTTTTATTAGTGCCAGTTAATTTCCAGTGGCGCAGGAAAGCGGCGTCTGCATTCTTCTGCAGGTAGGTTATCAAGTCATTCTTTGGTAATTCATCAGTGCCAAGGTACTGTTCCACATGCTCTATAGACCAACAACCCTACAATAGGAAAAACCAAATGTTGGCCTTTCCTGATTAAAAGTCTATGCTGTTTCACATGCATTATATAAGGGAGCTTTAAAATCATGCACTTAACCTCATCTAAAGAGTTCCATGTTAGTGTTTTTTTTTCCCCTCAAACGTTCAATTAAAAGTATTAGTTTTTATCTTTTCCCTTTTTTTCAAGAAGATCCATTTAAATATAACTTACCATTTTTCCATTTTCCTTCTCTTTGTCAGAATCCTTCATTTCTCTGTACATGATTCTAAATATGAAGATATTATTCTCATTAATTCATAAATCAAATGATTTGTGGTTATTTCCAATAAGGCTTTAAGTTTTTAAAAAATATGATGATGTCATTCATTAGCCACATGCTTAAACATTAAACCCAGGGACAATATTTTTTTTTAAAAAATCAGTTTGTTAAACACAAGGGAAAGTAGCAGAAATCATATTCCTAAAAAAGTTATTATTTATAAATTTAGGGGAATTGCAAAGAATGTACACATCAAACCTAGAACTTTTAAAGATATGAAGCAATACACTATATCATGTGTTACAACTTTCATTTATTCTTATAAAAATAAAAAGAGATGAGAAAATGGTTTGCTAATGTGTCT
Source organism: Canis lupus familiaris (assembly GCF_011100685.1). Classification (NCBI taxonomy): domain Eukaryota; kingdom Metazoa; phylum Chordata; class Mammalia; order Carnivora; family Canidae; genus Canis; species Canis lupus. The sequence continues at coordinate 10,560,115 of NC_049229.1, forward strand.
AGATAGAAAAAAAGGATACGAATACAAGGACCAGGAGCCCTTATGTTCACATTAGGCAGTGGAGATCAAATTTGAAACTCCAATAACTGAACAAAGTGGGGAGAATACCATGATAAGCCTTCTGTTCTATCTCAAAAGGATGTAGATCACTTTATTAGACATTATATAAATTTATCAATGATGTTAAGAGAACATCAGAAAAAAGTAAAATTTACAGAAGGATAATTAAAATTTTATTTATATTAAATTATATTAAATTAATTATTATAAGTAATAGTAAACACCCAGATGATACTGAAAACACTTTACATATATTAATTCATTGATTCCTCACAACCACTCTCATTTTACAGATTAACAGAATGAGGCACCAAAATGTTAAATGTGCCCAAGGTGATTATTAATTATTTGCCTAATGAATGAATGAACAAAGAGGGGTAGGCTTAACTCGCAAGTCCCAAAACAAATAAATATTTGAAAATATTTAGTACTTCATATACAATCCCAAAGAGTTCAACAATTATTACATAAGATACTAGTCTAGTTTATTTCTAAAGTTACTTCCAGTTGAAACCGTAAACCAATCTACATCATGAGTCAGAAATGCTCTTATCCAGTGTTGTAAATCAAGAGAATAAGAACCAAATATTTTGCTTCTACAGTAAAAAATACAGAAATACAATGCTTCTTGGCCCATGTATCATGAAAATATCTACTTAAAACATTAAATTAAAATCTCTTACGTGTATGTTGGCTCCCAAATACGCCTAAGTTTATCTGATTTCACATTGCCATTACAGGACAATTGAAGCAATTTTTGTACATAGTAAAAAATGGTTGATCTGAAATTAGTGAGTGGTAATTCAACTTCACGAGTTGTTCCAAGACCTGTTACTTTCAAAGTGAGGGCTAATCGAGGTGATGGAGTGCATTCCACTTCTTCTAAGAGCTCTGAATGAGGCGTTCCTAAAAATATGGAAGACATCAAAAACAATCACACTTTAACAAGCACTCCATAAAAAAACACTGCACTGGGAGACAAAGCTACATGCAATCTAAATTCTTGTTATATTCTGTTAATTCTTCTGTATATTTTTCTGTTAAATTCTTCTGTTACAGTATTATATTATTCTGTTATATATATTAACTAAAGACGTCAGCTCCTTACAAGACTCCTGGCCTCAACTATTTGTTTAAAAATGGAAAGAATACATCTAGGCTACTTAAAGACCTAGCACTAAAGCAGAATTTATGAATTTGATAAGGATCTCTCATTTTAAGAAAACATGTGCTAACAGTATGAATATTTCAGAAACATTTTAGACTTATGAAAACACTAAAAGTATTCATAATTCTACATTCAGAGAAAACCACAGACTCTGGTCAATGAATTATCAATCTTTTGCTCACCCTGAATAAGTAGATTGTGAGGTAAACATACAAACACACACACAAACAATTAGGTATATAGTGTTTTTGGTGGTGTACCCTTTTTTTTTCATTAGCTCAGGAATTTTTTCCTCATATCACGATATAATCTTCTAAAGTATTACTTTATTCACTGCATGACATTCCATTAAATGTTAACCGAATTATATCCCTATGATACAAAATGAAGGTCATTTCCACTTTTCTGATGATATAAATAATACTTCTGTAGTCATCAATGTATATAAATCTGGGTGCAGAGACAATATTTCTTTAGTATAGATTTCTAGTAGTAATAAATACATTGCCAAAGAGCACTATAGAAAACTTTTACCTATTTATATTCCCTACCATAGATTTTTATTTTTAAAGGATCTTGAAAGACCTTGATTCAGCCTATATGCAACCTCACCACAGAACATCATACTATGAAGCACACCTACTTCCTTATTTAACAGACAGCATTCTATCAAGTAAAAAACACATTCCACACTAATCAACATTTAAGTCTTCCTTAAAGATAATATACCAATTACTATAGCTGACAATTATTGAGGCATGTATTAGGTACCATGCTAAGGACTTTATATTTTTTTTACCTCATTTAAAACTTTTAACTACTTCATTGAACAGAAACGATTATTTTCTCCATGTAAGAGATGAGAAAATTCAGGTTTACATAAATTAAATGATTTGCTCAGTGTATTAGCATCCTATTGCTGTTCTAACAAATTATCATAAACTGGTTGGTTTAAAACAACCAGTTCCAGAAGTGAGAAACCTTAAATAGGATGGCAGGGCTTTGCTCTTTCTGGATGCTCCAAGAAAGAATTTACTTGCCTTTTCTAGCATCTAGAGGCTGCCCATATTCCACAGTTCATGGCCCCTCATCACTGTGATCTCTACTTCCTGTTGTCAAATCTCCTTCTCAGTCTCAGATCCTCTTGTAGTCCTCTTAAACTTTTTTTTTTTTTTAAGATTTATTTACTTATTTTAGGAGAGAGAGACCCTGAGTGCAGAGAGGGAAGGGCCAAGGGAAAGGGAGACAGAGTCTCAAACAGACTCCACCCTGAGCAGAGTCTGACTCAGGGCTCTCATTGTTATGACCCCAAGATCGTGACCTGAGCTGAAACAGAGTCTGATGCTCAACCAACTGCGCCACTCAGGCGCCCCCCTCTGGTATTCCTTTTATGGAACACTAGTGATTACACTGGGCGTACCAGGCTGATCCAGGATAATTCTCCCATCTCAAAATCCTTGATTTAATCTCATCTGCAAAATCTCTTTTGTCATGTTAAGGTAACCTATTCCCAGACTGTGGAGGTTAGGACCTAAACACCTTTGGGAGATCATTAGTGTGCTACTACAACCAAAAAAGAGTTGTAAGAAAAAGAGTTACCAGGCTAATTGGAGACCATAAATCAAACTACTATACAACTTTCCACTGTCAAAGTAGAATAGGAACAATCCATAGCAATTCTGATCCAGTAGAATACAGAATACAAATTATCTATCTTTAAATGAGCCTTCCTTTAAAATAAAACAAATACAAAACACAGTGTTTTTAAAGCACTGTAATTTGCTTCTTTAAAAACAGTCTGCATTTTTTTAAGGACTTGTGGCTGGTATTTAGGTTTTTCTCCTGAAAACGTTTATTATAACCTGCATATATAAGTAGCCACTTCCTTTCCTAATTACATACAACTATCTGATTTGCTATCTGTTCAAATTATTATTAAAGATTTTATTTATTTCTTCATGAAAGACACATAGAGAGAGGCAGAGACACAGGCAGAGGGAGAAGCAGGCTCCCCACAGGCAGCCCTATGCAGGACTCTATCCCCAGACCAGGGATCACACCCTGAGCCAAAGGCAGATACCTGCTCAACCACTGAGCCACCCAGGCATCCCAGTATCTTTTCAAATTAAATCACAAAACTAAAATACACAGTACCTGGGGGTGGAATCTCTAGATCAGTCGTCTGCTGGACATTAGTACGACCAGGTCTAGGATCAAAAGCAGGAACCAAAGCAGAAAACTGCCGCTTGAGCACATAATCATCATCCCATGTTCTCCGACGTCCTCCTTTTGTTTCATACTCCTCTTCTTCCTGTTACAATTCCACATACAAATAAAGATAAAACTTTTCATTATTGCAAAAGTGATGTGCTATCTTTAAAATAAGGTATGTTAAATACTTCTCTATATAGCTATTACACTTCCTTATTTAGCCATATTTCTTATGCACAAAATGAGCCAACATAAACGTGTATGGATGGGCACATACATTTCTTAATGATTTAAGCTTACTACCTTAGTGGTGGCTACACTAATCCACACACAATAAAACGACAAAGAACCATATACATACACTGTCCCAATGTTAATTTCCTGATTTTGACTGTTGTTAGGTAAGGCATAACCATTGGAAGAAATTGGGCAAAGGGCACAAGACTGCTCTACTATCTTGCCAACTTCCTGTGAACCTATGAACTTATAATTATTTTTAAATAAGTTGCTTTTCTAAAAGCATAAATTTTATTACATACTGAATTACATACAAAATATAATGTTTAGAAGTTGTTTTAAGTAACTATGGGGCAAAATAAATCCTCTTGTTTGACAAAGTGTTGGTAACTATTACAGTCAGATGATGGACTCCGGGGATTCACTGCATTATTCTATTTCCGGCAGGTTTGAAAATTTCCATAATGAAAGTTTTTAAAAGTGATATTTTCTTCTCTCCTTCACTTTTGCTATCAATAAAAAAAAGAGATCAACGAACTTTATTAAATGTCTGATGTAATAAATAACAATTATGTATGTACTTGTATGCACACACATAACCCTCATATTTTGAACACTTAATTAAAATTAACCTGTGTAATAAATCAAATGGACATATGATAGCTGTATAGCCAGAATGTTTGGGTTTTAGTCCTAGATCCAAAACTTCTGTGTGACCTATAGCAAGGTCACTTCATCTGAAAATTAGGGCTAATAACTCTTAAAAGGTTGTTGAAAAGGATTGAATTAGCTAATACATGTAAAGTATTAAAAATAATGGCTAGGATTTAATTAATGGTTAATTAACTGAATTAATGATCAATAAATGTTAAGCTAGTAGACTAGTATCTCCACTACTATTACTGAAAACTGTAAATCTTGGTTAACAGTAATTAATCATTTTAATAAATGTTCACTGTTATCCAAGGGCCAAGATAATGGGCTTTCAAGTAAGAAACAGCTTTATGCCTTATGCCAGAGCAATTATGGACTCTTTCTTGAATACAGAACCCAAGCAGTAAGAGTAATTTCTTTTTGTTAACTCAATCTGGTAGTTTCCCATCCCAACCTTAACCCCTATATATTTTTCTAGGCATTTTGGTTGATGCTTTACTGTGAGAGGAAGAAAAACACACTGTAGGGAAGATAAACATTAAGATATTACCTGTTCCCCAATAGGTCGGCTCCCTGCTCCAGCAGGAACTTGTGGTAGCTGCGAGGTGACAGCGTGGTGTGTTACGTCAGAGCGAGAGCCAGCTCGACGCTGCAGGGATGGACGTCTCAGAATCTGAAATAAGAAAACGTGAAGAGACATATCTAATTATTTGACATATATCTCAAATATATATATATATACACATATATATACACACATATACATATCTCCCCATTTTGCTCAAACCTGAAACTATCAAACCCTATTATCAAAACTATCATTAAAATACTTCATGTTCATTAGCCACCTTCAGAAACCTTATAAACTGAATGCTTTATATATTCACCATGCATCATTTACTGACCTTCACAAGACATATGCTATGGTAAATCTGTTTTTTTTTTTGTGTGTGTGTGTGTGGTAAATCTGTTTTAAAGTTAAGATATACTTAGGAGTATACCTTAGGAGTCCTTCACCCTATTAAAAACCAACTTAGGACATTTTTAAAAATCTAGTAACATTTTATAAAGAGAAATAAAAAATATACAAGTTACAATAAAGGGTATTCTCAGGCGAAAGTTCAGTCTGAAGACAATCAGAATAGTTAAACATTAAGAGTTCTGGATCATACCTTCTAAGCTTGGGTACCCATTTTTGTACTTAATCGATTGATTAATTTGGACACATTATTTTTTCTATGCCTCTACCTCATAGCTGTAAAGACAGATGAAATAATATAGAAATACTGCCCGCATAACAGCATGTACAAAAACAGTTTAATTATTGTGTAAGAACCATGAAATTATATTCTTTAGGATCAGTGAGTTCTTTACACTTTTAAACCTCTCAAAACATCAGCATGTGATATTTTAGTATTTTCCAAATAGAACCAATTTATTTTTTTTCTTTAATTTATTTCTCTTAAAGGAGAATCACAAATGTTCAGATTAAAAATACTTTTCTTAAAAAAAAAAAATACTTTTCTTAATTGACCACGTTTTCCTAACTGTGCTGTATTTCCCCATTTCAAAGTTTAACCAGGACTTTGCTTTTCCTCTCTTCATTTCAATTTTTAACATCTTATGTTAGTTAAGAGAATGGGAGACACTCTCTCTACCATAACCTCCTCGTATTCTTGGTCCTCTTGATTGTCATCTTCATTCTCATCATCTTCCTCATCTGGCTCAGGCAAGTCTTCATCATCATCTAGCTCAGCTAATAGAGTACTGGCACGGCAGCTATCCAGGAAATCTAGGAAATAAAACCAACAATCTTACTCTCAACACAATAAAGCATTACAAGGTAACCACATACTGCTTTTACAAAACAAAGGTAAAATTCAAGACTACACAGAGTGATGCCACCCTTCTTCCACCACCACAAACACAAAATGAGTAATGTTGGTCACAAGCATGGTAGAAAACAACACAAGATAAAGGATGACCATAAACTAAATCCAAGTCTACAAAAGCATAATATAAACCATCAACAATAAGGGCTAGGTATAAAAATAACAATCCTATTATCACTGTCTGCATAAACCATAGGAAGCATAACATGGTGTGAAAAGAACACTTAGGAGTCATTCATTTTGTCAGCAAATATCTACTGAGTACCTATGTGCCAAGAACTGTGTTAGGCACCAGGTATATACAGTCGTAAACAAAACAGACATGGTCTGAGCCCCCATGGAGCTTACAGGGGAGAGAGGCATTTAAAAAGTAAACAAAAGAGGGGTGCCTGGGTGGCTCAATTAAGCATCAGACTCTTAATTTTGGCTCAGGTCATGATTTCAGTAGGTCCCATGTTGGGCTCCATGTGGGGCATGAAGATTCTTTCTCACTCTTTCCCTCCGCCCCCCCCCCCAAAAAAGCAAAACCAAAAACAACTAACAAAAGAATATATAAACTATAAAAGATCGCATAAAGGCAAAGACAGAATGAATAAAGTCAATCAGAGAGACTAGGTTTAGCTATGTGACCTGGCAGGTTAATGGTAACAACTACTTAAGGACACTGCCTGTTTACTATGGAGTAATGTATGTACCATCTGTCATGTTATCCATATTCCCTCTTTCCCCAAAGAAATGTGTGTCAGATAAACACAATCCCACATAATGAAGATGCTGACAAGCTATTCTGCACAAGAACAGAAAACGAAAAGTAATAATGGGACTAAAACAGGAGAAGGTTTTACTGGATAGGAAAGAAAAAAACCTTCTGTGGATAAAAAGACATACTCTATATTCCAAAAGAACATTCAGAAGACAATTTATAATTACTTGGTAGAATCTTTTATCTGCAAATCTCTGAACCAAATACAGTAATAATTACACAGGACTAAAATTCAATACCTTTTATGGACAGCTAGTAGAACAAAGAGGCCTGATACTATATTCAATTAGTTTCTAAGGTATGTATTTTTTTTTTTAAGACTTTAATATTCTGGAATCAGAGTGTGTCTTATACGCAATGGCAAGTCATGGCTAAATTGGCAACATTTTTTCCTTAGTGACATAAAATAATTATAATTAATGACATCTTAAATTTGATAAAATATGTTACCTCTAACTCATGCAAGATGCCATCCTGCAATTTAGGAGTGGTGGCTCAAGAACATGATGTCGTAGTGTACACACACACACACAAAATCAATTCCGCTTTTGGCTTACTTTCAAAGGAAATTTTGACTTTTTTTTTTTTATTTTGACTTTAGATAATGAAATTTCATCTCTCATATGTTGTAATTCACTGAAGTCAAAGGCTTTTTTTTTACTTATCATCTTCTCTTTATTGAGTGTAAGAACATTTAAATAGCTCCTTATTTCATAAATTTGACCATATCACAGAATCACATCCCTCAAAACCTAACATAGTAAAAGTCTGCATATAGAGAAATTATTTTATAAGACAGATGTTACTCTGATCCTTCACAGCAGCACCCTTAAAGAATCCTCTACATTTAGAAATGTAAAAAAGGAAATTGCAATCATCTAACAATAGTTTTTAAAAGGCAACCGGTAGCCCTAACTCCTTAATATTCTTTCCTACTAGCATACCCACAACCTTTTTAACTTTCACATGATCAATAAAGCTGGAAATTAACACGTAACAAATCAGTAGGGAGGGGCAGAGGGGCTCCATGAGAAAAACCAGAGTAGAATACAGCTTATTCAATGGATTTACATTATTTTGTCATCATCATCATCATTACTTTGCTACACACATATTTAACAGACAAGGTAGACACAGAGAAATATAATCATTCTCCTAAAACCACAGAACGCCAGATCCAATTTTTGGCTTGGAATAGGAAAGGACACTTTAGAGAAAAAAAAGAAAATACATTAAAGTTAGGATTTACATAAAATAGTACTTAAAATACATCTTCAGAAGCACCTGGGTGGTTCAGTTGGTTAAGCGTCTGCCTTCAGTTCAGGTCATGATCCCAGGACCCTGGGACTAAACCTCACATCAGGCTCCCTGCTCAGCAGGGAGTCTGCCTCTCCCTATCCCTCTGCCATTCCCCCAGCTCACGCTCTATCTCTCTCTCTCTCAAATAAATAAAATCTTTAAAAACATATAGATATGTATATATATGTACATACATATATCTTCATATAAATAAATGTTCTTGTATTTGAAATTAACAAATTCAATTTTTAAAAAGAACAGGCAGTGGCATCAAGGTTGTATGTATGTATGTATGCATGGTAAAGGATATTCTATAATAATGATGGAAGCGCAACATTTTTGAAAGGCAATTCAGCAATTACTTCTTTTAAATGTCCAAAATGGAGAATTTATTAAATAATGATCACATAGTCAAGCACCATAGAAATCCATCAAACAATGTGAAGATAATTTCACAATGTACTGAGTGAAAGGAGCTATCTGGGGATGCCTGGGTGGCTCAGCGGTTGAGTGTCTGCCTTTGGCCCAGGGCATGAGCCTGGAGTCCCGGGATTGAGTCCCACATCAGGATTCCTGCCTGGAACCTACTTCTCCTCTGCATGTGTCTCTCTCTGCCTCTCTCTGTGTCTTCCATGAATGAATGAATGAATGAATGAATGAATGAATGAATGAATAAATAAAATAGAAAGAAAAGAAAAGAGAAAAGAAAAGAAAAAAAAGAAAAGAAAAGAGAAGAGAAAGGAGCTATCTGGAAAGATAACTCCTTTTTGGGGAAAGAAGAGGGGCCACACACAGAGTTTAATCACCAACGGCCAATAATTTAATCAACTGTGCTTAAGTCATGAAGCCTGTAGGGCTTCCAGGCTGGTAGGGTCCCCAAACTCCAAAAGGACAAACTCCTGTGCTTGGGACCTTCCAGACCTCACCCTACACATCTCTTCCATTTGGCTGTTTCCAAGTTATATCCTTTTTCTAAGTAAAGGCTAACTAAAATCTAGTAAATAAAATGTTTTCCTGAGTCCTGTGAGCAATTCTAGCAAATTAATCGAACAAGAAGAAAGGGTCATGGAAGCCACCAATTTATACCCAGTCTGTAACACAGATGACTTTCAATTAGCATCTGAAGGGGAGATAGTATCATAGAACTGAGGCCTTTACTTACGGGATGTAACTTTATCTCCAGGTAGTAATAGTGCCATAATTGAGTAACTAAGTTAAACTGTATGACACCCACCTTGTGTCTGAAAACTGCTCGGTGTGGGAAAAATTCACAAACATTTGCCAGTCAGTGGTGCCAGCAGTGAAGCATTCTGTGAATAGTGTTGAGAATATAGAGGAGATACGTGGGGAGTGTTTTTCCTCTTACATTATAGTATACAAAGAATATAACTTTACAAAGCTTATTAATCTCTTACACTTCTATTCTTCTCTGATAAAAGTGTCAAATATCTTTGTTATTAGGATTTTTCCAATAAAATGTCATTAGTGTGCACAGGGTAGAAAAGGAAGACACAAAAGTTCCTAGATGTCTGCTTATGATCAGATAATTTAATAGTCCCCCACACGCTGAGTTTTTTCTTCTTATATGAAGATGACGTATCTTTAATAGGAGATAATTATTTTCTAATTGACAGTTAAAAACCACATAGCAGGAAAACATGGTAAAGCATCACTTTACAAATACCTAAATATTTTAAACTATCACTTACCATACAAGGAATATTCAGCTTCCTGACCTGTGTCACTCTCACTGGAGGTGGATGTGAGGCTAGTAGTTAAAGTATTACTTAAGGACTGACCAACTGATAGGACTGTTGTTGCTGTGGCCACATTGCTGCTGCTAGTCACACTGGATGTTGACATTGTCACTGTTGATGTAGTACCAGGTGTAGTCAAATTGGGGAAACTCTGAGCACCCATAAGAGGAGAAGCTAAAGATAAAAATGAAGCAAATCAGGATGACTGATGGTGGGATCGTATAAACCTAAGAAAAACTAGGTTTTGTATTTAGAGTAAAAGAATGAGATTATCAAACACTAATTATTAAAAGGCTAAAAAGCAACAACTTTGGGAACCCAACTGAAATCCAACTAAGAATCCTTGTTTTTATAGCACTGTTATTTTTTCAAAAAATTAAGTCCTGCTTTTTTAAAAAGTGAAACAGGCAATGAACTAATTCCCAATGATATTTTCCAAAGGAATTACCCATTAGCTTAAGTGAGAATTAAATACCTTCCAGAAGCTAATATCAATTTAGGACCTAAGGAAAAGTTAAACCAGTGTGATGCTCTGATTTCAGTTGACTATGACATATTTAATAGTTATCTATTTCCTCATGCAGCTGAACTTAACAATTTATCATAGAAGAGTGGAAAATAGAAGTGTGTTACTGTTTTATCCTTTCCAATTAAGAGGTTCTTTATCATACCTGATTTGAATTCTTAAGAGATCATGATTCTATAGAACTTAATTTCATATTCCTGAAGTGCTAAATCTGACGTAGTTGTATGTAACATGGTTAATGATCTAGTTAAAGACTGCAGCCAGAACCCACTGAACAAGAAACCCTACTTTGCATCCCTCCGAGTGGAAAAACGATTGGGTTCCATAAGGAAAAGCTCACTTACTTGCTGTGCTCATCACATTCCTCCCCAAAGTATTAGTGTTGTTATCACTGCTGCTTCGGCTTAGATTCATGTTGTTCGTGGCATTAGTCCGTGCTATGTTTGCCACTCTCCTTACAAAACTCTCCAAGCTAGATGTTTCTCTTGAGGACAGATTAGGTACACTTGCACTAGAGCTCATAGGGGCCCCAGCAGCCAGCAAAGAACTCACTGACAGTCTGTTACTTGCTGAAGAGCTAAGGGGCCGTTGTGAAGCTGCTTCTTTATTAGTTAACTCAGACACTGAACTAACATCAGGAGAACTAACACTAACAATTCCCATGGATATTGCACTAGATTCCCCAGGAGTGCGAACAGAACTATCGGGGCCTAACTTTCTTTCAGCATTTTCACTTCCCGTTTCCGCTGTTAAGGTGCTGGTGCTTGCACTGGAAGATGACCCTACTTCTGTTTGAGGGACGTTTTCAGCAGATGAAAGAACAACAATTGGTTCATGGACATCAGCTCCTGAAACTATACTGTGTTCCATTACAATTTCTGATCTCCGTTCCGTTTTGGTCGAACCCAAGCTGATGTCGCTGCTACTGGCCACGCTACACACAGAACTGCTGCTTCCTTTTCTACTTGAGGAGCCTGCAGCAGCAGATGTCTTGTCGGGACAGTTGTTTTTCACCAAGCTGCTCCATGATTGCGTTGTGCCTGAAACAGTGGATGAAACAGGTTTGGGTGATGCCACTGTATCAGGGTCGTACCCTGGTGCAAGCTTGAGGTCAAATTTTCCTTCTGCGCCCATACGGTAAGAGTTTGAGCCACCAGCATCCCAGGTGACATCAATCCAGCCTGGAAAGGGACAGGAGTTTGTGAGACCCGGCAGAAAGCAGATAGGAGCGTGTCAGACAGTAGCTCCACAATATGGGATCAGCTTTTCATCAGTGCTGTACTTCTCTGAATTTCTATAGTCATTAAAGGTCTGCCAACTAAAATTAAATTCTTCCTTTTATTTCTCTTATTTCTGAACTGCTTGCTCTGCTGATATTTGAAAACAATGTAAGGGTCGGTCATGTTTACATCTATCGGGGTATCTTTTGAGGGGAAAAACTATAAAAAGATTGATACAAATGGTGGAATACTACTTCAATTTATCGATGAAATCTAAATAAAAGGTTTTTATAATTGCTAAATATGATTATGGGGTCAAATGCTCTTTTTAGAAAAAAGTTCTGATTTATCATTAATTTTTAAGTTTGGGCTAAATTCTAGTAATTGACAAAATATTCATGTATCACTGTACAAATTTTAGGTCACCAGCTCAAATAACACTAAGTTAGCATTTCGGTTGTGTTCTCAAAGTTCAGTGGTTACTTGGTTTTCTTATGATTAAGTTTACTATATTTGAATAAGCACAGAAAATTCTAAAAACAAAAATTTTAAAATACTAAGCTCTTTTATTAGAACCTATAAGCTAAAGCTAATAATGTGCAAAGAACTAATGAACATGATATTCAATGTATATTTACTTGTACTTGTAAAACAATGCTTGCTCTTTTTAAAAAACAATAATTACCTTCCAAAAGCAGTAAAACAAATGGACTATTAGAACAGAAAATAATAAAAATTTTACAATTTTTGTTTAGTGTTATAAGCTAACTACTTCAGGGAAAAACACAACACATAAAAATATACGTATTTTTAAAAATATAACAAGCCTTATAAAGTTTGAAAGTACTTCACCCATACACACAGGTACTGCCATGCATGCGCACAGGTGCACACACACATATAACAAGTTCATATATATTAATGATGAGGCTCAGAGGGGTGTAAGTAATACTGAATTACCTGTATGGATTATCTGCATAGAAATTCTATGGGAGGAAAACTAATAGCCTCAAAATTACATGATCTGGTTTTAATGAAATGTCAACTGCCCCCATTTATTCCATATGCTGAAATAATTTGTGAAGAACCAACATTTAACTATCTCTTCTACAACATGGAATAGTGTGAATAAAGGAAAAGGTTCAAAAATATATCAATTCCAAATAAAAATAACATTTATCTTGCATTAGTCAGCTCCAAAATACACTGGTAATTTATTTTTTCATAGCAATCATCAAGATCTGTTAACTGTTTTTCTGTTTCACTCAGAAGGCAAGATAACATGCTTTTTTGGTGACCATTGTTTATCTGAAGTTAAAGTACCCTTCACATAGCAGGCACTTGTATTTGTGGAATACATTAAAAAAAAAAAACAAAGGGTATTCCCAGTAACACAGATTCTTTAGAAAGGAAAGATATTTGGGGCACCTGGTGGCTCAGTCAGTTAAGCAATTGACTCCTGATTTCATCTCAGGTCATGATCTCAGGGTTGTAAGATCATGCCCCACATCAGGCTCCATACTGAATGTGGAGCCTGCCCAAGATTCTCTCCCTCTGTCTTTGCCCCTCTCTCCACAAAAAGAAATGGGTGGTTCAGGGGTGCCTGCCTGGATGGCTCAGCAGTCAGTGGAGTATGTGATCTTGAGGTTGATCTTGAGGTTGTGAGTTCAAGCCCTACATTAGGTATAGAGAGAACTTGATCTTGAGGTTGTGAGTTCAAGCGCTACACTAAGTATAGAAAGAACTTGAAAGTAAAATCTTCAGAAAAATAAAAAGGAAGGAAGGAAGGAAGGAAAAGAAATGGTTGGTTTAACTATTTGAAAGCTAAGCATTTCCTCTAATATGAAGGTTTTAATGTAAGACTTAGTAAGAATGGCCACCTTGGTCAGCCGAAACCCTGAACCTCTCTACATTAGTCAGATCAAGAAAAATAAGCTTTTCTTATATACTAAATTATAAAATTGAGATTCCCATTTGCCTAGGCAATTGCTTCAGCGGACTCCAGCTTGAGAAAAATAAACTGCATTCATATATCCCTGACCAGCCCATACACATAAAAGCCAAAACAAACAATTTAGGGGAAACAATATTAACTAAGTAATAAGATGCTTTAAGAACATTTAAAATCTCTGGGTTGGGACTCCTGGGTGCCTCAGCTGTTGAGCATCTGCAGCTAAGGGTGTGATCCTGGAGTCCCAGGATCAAGTCCCGCATCAGGCTCTTTGCAAGGAGCCTGCTTCTCCTTCTGCCTGTGTCTCTGCCTGTCTCTCTCAGTCTGTCATGAATAGATAAATACAATCTTTTAAAAAATAAAATAATATAAAATAAAATAAAACCTCTGGGTTGGGCGCCTGGGTAGCTCAGCAGTTGAGCATCTGCCTTTGGCCCAGGGTATGATCCTGTAGTCCCAGGATTGAGTCCCACATCGGACTCCCTGCATGGAGCCGGCTTCTCCCTCTGCCTGTGTCTCTGCCTCTTTTTCTCTCTCTCTGTCTCTCATGAATAAATATACAAAAGCTTTTAAAAAATGAATAAATAAATATAAAATAAAATCTCTGGGTTGAATGGCATTACTGTCATCTCAACTATTATTGGTTTTTATTAATATTGGTAGTTACGTATATGCTCATTCACTGTAAACCTGCAGTAATGATGATTTGCAATTAGGGTATAACTATACAGAAGTGCCTTACGGTAGTAAGGTAATATAAGGAATAGAACCTTAAAAATAAGAAAATCAAGAATTTATCAGATAAATAAATGCCTGTATCACACAGAACATGAATATATTAAGATACTAAGTATTAGTCATTCCTCTAAGCACGGTCACTGTTATTATAGCTCTTCAGATATTTGGTATAAGAATATGAACATTTTACTCCTTTTTGTTTTTAATGCCAACCAAAATTCTTAGGAACACACTACTGGCTAGGCAAATTATCCACTAATAAATCAACCTTTTAAGTATTTATAAGAAAAAAATAGACATTTTAAGTTGCTTTTAGGAATCGAAGAGCAATTTATTAAGTGGGAATGAACTTCTCTAAAATCTACAGTATCAAAGGTTTAAAGTGAATTTGACTTAAACAACAACCCTTACCTTATAAAATATCAAAGTTTAAAATCCAAAGAAAAGCTAGTAGGCTGAGAAATATTATGAACATTATTTTAAACACTATTAATAGACGAAGAGGCTACAATTCTTGTTCTACACTTCATTAAAAGAATACTTATTAAAAATGTGAATGCTTCTTCTTCTACATGACTTACAAGAGAAAAAAAATAACTGCCTGATTCCTATCACACCAACAAGAAAAGCGTAAGAAATTAAGGACCACTGAAAACTTAGGAATACACCAAAAAAAAGCAGTGGAAAATGTGTCTTTAGAGTATTCAACTTATACTAACTTATTAATCACTGAAGTATTAGCAATAAGTTCTAAATCAAAACAGAAATTAAAAATTTCCCTTAATTCTAAGTAAATGATTTTTCCATTTTTAACATAAAATCAATACAGTTCTTCTACACAGTGCTGGGACATTTTTACAATTTGTGAACTATCCCAAAATAACAAAAGAAAAAGACTTTGTTATTTAAATACTCCATTTCTACACTACAAATGCTAAGTACCTACTCACCATTATGCAGTTCCCCTGTGACGGTACCTTCTCCCTGTGGGCTGCCATCCTGATCTCGCCACTTCCAATCAAGGCCTCTGATCACACGAGCCCCTGGAACCATGTATTTCAGAACCTGGGAGCGTACTAGACGTCTTTGTCTTCTAAGATTAGCTTCTGCTTCCTTAGCTGCTTTTCCTGTAAAGTAGAAATTAGAGAATTATAAACAAGTCACATTTTATAAATAGATTTGTTTTTAAGTTAAAACCCTGCTATCATCTCTTTACCTAGCTGGTCTTCACATACTCCATTTACAGTGCCATAAAGTTCGAATCCAGATAGTGACAGGTAATGGGTTTGTCCACTAGCATTCTTTCCCATCTGTTTAATTCTCACATGTCGCCACCCTTGTTTCTCATCCTTTGGTGGGTCAAGAGGCCAGGTGGCTGTTGATCTGTAATGTGTTAGGGAAAAAAGGACATAATGTTTTAAAACAGATGAAAAAGATGTTTAAGCTGGCGAAGATTTTTTACATAATAGAGACCAACAGAAAAAATAAATCAACTTCCACATTCAGTCTGTTACTGAATTCCAGTGTTACATAAGAATCAAGATATCAAAGGACAAAATCAGCCATCAAGAAAATAAGTTAAAAATGAAATGGTTAAATGTACACAACTAATGACTCATAACTTTAAATGATTTATGATTGATAAAATCCAAAGAAATAAAACAAGAAATTTTAAGGAAAAAAAAAAAAAAGAAATTTTAAGAACAAGTATTTTTTTTAAAGATTTTATTTATTTATTCATAGAGACACAGCTAGAGAGAGAGGCAGAGACACAGGCAGAGGGAGAAGCAGGCACCACGCAGGGAGCCTGACACGGGACTCGATCCCAGGTCCCCAGGATCACGCCCCGGGCTTCAGGCGGCGCTAAACCGCTGCGCCACCGGGGCTGCCCAAGAACAAGTATGTTCTTAAGATGAACAAGGTATTTTAAAATTCTTGCAAAGCTTAAAATGATATATTAAAATATTAAATTTAAAGCCAGAAAATATTATTTACTAATTCTAAGGTTAAGGAGCTCCTTCCATACTCTGTCAAATGCAGAAAGTAATTTAACTCCATGCCCCATATTCCCCTCAAAATGTACCATTGTTCAATTAAAACTCAGGACAGGGGGATCCCTGGGTGGCGCAGCGGTTTGGCGCCTGCCTTTGGCCCAGGGCGCGATCCTGGAGACCCGGGATCGAATCCCACATCGGGCTCCCGGTGCATGGAGCCTGCTTCTCCCTCTGCCTGTGTCTCTGCGCCTCTCTCTCTCTCTGACTATCATAAATAAATAAAAATTAAAAAAAATAAAATAAAAAAATAAAACTCAGGACAACTTGAATATTAAAATAAATAATGATAAAAACAGATTATAATCCATTTAATAGGAAACTCTGATCTTATACTGATATAAATAAATTGAAATTTTGCTGAGGAAATATTTATGTAATTTCAAAGAATCTCCCCCCACCAAAATACTTATTAATTACGAACAGGAAAGAAATACCTTTATAGTGGAGAAGCCTGGCAGACACCACTTTATTAAAATAAGTATCAATTATGAGACTAAAAAATAAAATAAAAAAATAATAATGAGATTAATTAGAGATGCCTGGGTGGCTTAGCAGCTGAGTGCCTGTCTTTGGCTCAGGGTGTGATCCTGAGGTCCCAGGATCGAGTCCCACATCAGGCTTCCTGCATGGAGCCCGCTTCTCCCTGTCTGTGTCTCTGCCTGTGTGTCTCTCTCATGAATAAATAAATAAAAATCTTAAAAAAAAAAAAAAAAAAAAAAACTCAGTAGAACTAAAATTTTTATAAATACAATTCTCTCGGGGCACCTGGGTGGCTCAGTTGGTTGAGCATCAGACTCTTGGTTTTAGTTATCTCGGGGCCTGGGATCAGCAGCGTTGAGCTCTGCGTGAAGTAGTGACTACTCCCTGTCCCACCCCCCTTGCACCTTCTGCATGCATGCTCTCCCTCTCTCAGGTAAATAAATAAAAATTTTAAAAAGGAATATAATACTTTGTTTTTTTAAAAAAATATGGTCAATATATAAAATTTAGAAAAAGAGACATATTAAAATAAAAATTGGAAGTTTAACCAAAATTCTATAACCAGCAATAGCTACCACTAATTCGTAGAATATACACATATATCTTATGCATATAGAGTTTAGAAAACACTAATCCCATTTTCTGTGTTTTTATTAGCATGCTATAGATACATATAACTATATATTAATTTCTTTTTAAACAAACAGGCTCAGTGTTCTACTGTTATATCTAAAGCTGTTAAAAGTTTTGATAAAATTATTTCAAAGTTTTAATACCTCATAGTATCAAGTGACATTTTTAAAAAGAAAATCTTGCTTCAATATTTCACACACACACAAAAAAAAGAGCTCTAAGGGCATACAGTTATAAAAATAAACAAGCTCTTTACTGAGTTTTTCAATTTGCAAAGACTCCTCAACTAACCCTGGTTCATTGAGACTGCAGTCATCAACATGCGTATACAAAGAAGTCCAGTTCTGTCCATCTTTGGATACCTGGAAAACCCAATTTCTCAGTGCAGACCTTCCATAACCACGAGCATGACGAAGTGTATATGCTGACGGTATCACCCAGAGACCCAGATCTATGGCAAACCAAGCATTCTTATCATCATTGCTATGACAATTTAAAGCTGAATTATCACGACTTAGTATGTCTTCTAAACGGCCATAAGGTAGATTTCTTCCTTCTGAAGATGTAACTACTACAAGTCCATAAGCAGCTGGATTTACCCATTCATATGCAGTCCTAAATAAAAGAAAAAAAATCAGCAGTTCACACTATTAAAATAACTGTATTTATTTATAGTAGCTCTTTTCCATATAAAATTGTATTAATTTTTTAAATCCTAAAATTGACAATTTAGATATTTTTTTCTTCATAAAAAGTATCTCAGATAGTCTTATTTTCAAACTGTAAGACAAAATTCCTTACACTGTAAGATACTCAGAGTGGTTAATAATTTTATTCTTAACTACCTGAAATTCTTTTTTCCAGATGAATGTTTTCATTCTACATTAAATAGCATGACTTACTTGGCATTCGTCCCAATCCAGTAAATGATTCCATTTTCATCAAAATCATGCTGGTGTCGAAATATAAAATTTTGGCCTTCTCTTAATTTTCGAACAAAAACAAATGAAGATCGGTCAAAATCATACCACTGCTTTGCTACCTACACCAAAGAAAATACAGAAGACACCTTAATAATGCTATTTTCAAACGCACTGCCCACTTTTTCCTATCCCTTTAATGTGACTTATTTTAAGAGTTGATTTACTTATAAGAGAAAGAAAGAGTGCATGAGGGTGGAGGAAGAAAGGGAGAGGAAGAAACAGGCTCCCCACTGAGTGGGAGCCTAATTCGGGGCTCGATCCCGGGACCTTGACATCAGACCTGAGCTGAAGGCAGAGGCCAACTGAGCCATCCAGGTGCCCCAATGTGACTTATTTTGTCACAATAAAAACTCATTAGAGAATATCTGGGGAAAAATCTCATGGTGGTTTCCATGTTCAGTGAGGAGTCTGCTTGAGATTATCTCTCTCCCTCCCCCTCTGACCCTCCCTCCCACCTTATATGTGCTCTCTCTCAAATAAATATATAGATAAATCTTAAAAAATATATTATGGAAAAAAACAGAAAAACACAAATTTCTACAACCAAAGCACCCCACTACTAGTATCATAGAGTATTTCTTTACTCCATAATTTCAACAGACAGGCTGAAACAACATTTGATCATATCATACCTAAATTTTTTTCCCTTACCAGTCATTATACACTTTAATAGCTATATAATATTCAAATTAATGGACATAAGTATTAGCTTGATATTCCTTTATTGACTGTCATTAGGATTTTGTTCACAATTTTAGTATTACAAATGACTAATAAATATTTATAATATATAAAGATTCTTAGAGTCCAAAAAAAGGAATTACATGGTCAAAGGGGGTATTACTATAACTCTCCGTACAGATTTCCGCAAGTACTTTTATTTTTTCTCAAGTACTTTTCTAATGGATTGAACCATAGCAGAGAATGCCTATTTCACCCTGGCCTTGCCAGAAACTCACCATTTTTAAGAGATATTGTTCCAGAGATTCAACTGTAGCTAAGGGTTCCATCTTCAACATCCTGCCAGTCCTGTCTATCAATGCAGTTTCACCAGGTGCACGTTCCAACCGAAATCTTAATCTTCTAGTGAGTATCTGAGCAAAAATGATAAAACTGCTTCAGAAAGCACCTTGGTTTTTCTCTTAGAATTGTTAAACTGAGAAGTGTTCTCAATAGTAATTGAGAATTATAAAGTATAACCATAGAAGAAGGATCAATGTCTATTAATTTTTTTTAAAAAAGGACCACTGAACAAGTGATACTGGTTTTCAAGAAAGAAACAGTGTTAACAACACACTTAGAATTTCTATAAACAACTTCAAATATACATGGTTTAAAGAAATCATAAAACACTAACGGAAGTATTGCATTGCTTAAAAGTTGCAATTTTCCAGGTAAAGTTATAAAAAGTAGCAAATTATTTAGCTAATTTATTCCAGTAAAGATAGAATATATTAAAACATCTATGGCCGATAAACTTTTTTTTAAGGTAAGCTTTACATAAACCCAATGTGGAGCTCAAACTCAACTCTAAGATCAAGAGTCGCATGCTCTACAAATGAACCCCCATGGCTAATCAACTTTTAAAAATACAAAATAGCCTCCAATCCAATACAGTTTTGAAGCAAGTATGAAACTAGCAATTTTAGGTAGTTTCAATGCTGTTTAAATCTTCACTAATTCCTATAGATACATAATTAAATACTTAACATGGGCATGTGGATAGCAATTTAGATTGCAAAATTACCAGAGGACACGTTACCAGCCTTCCTATCATTTTTTGTTACACAGTCTCTTAAAATGGGCAGTGAATAATAAAAGATGTTGGTGCTCCTAGGACTGTATAAGCGAGGAATTTTCCAGTCTTTGAGACTTATCTCTGCCTCATTTACTTATCAAGGACAAAGCCCTGGGGTGCCTAGGTAGCTCAGTCCGTTAAGCTTCTGCCTTTGCCTCAGGTCATGATCCCAGGGTCCTGAGATCAAGCCCTGCACTGGCCTCCTTGATCAGTGGGAAGTCTGTTTCATCCTCTCCTTGCTTGTGCTCTCTCTCTTTCTCCCCCTCAAATAAATAAGTAAAATCTTGAAAAGAAAAAAAAAAAAAGGATAACCTTAAAAAGGATATACTAGGGCTCCTGGCTGGCTCAGTCAGTACAGCATATGACTCTTGATCTCTGGGTTGTAATTTGGAGCCCCTGTTGGGTGTGATGATTACTTAAAAAAGAAAATCTTTAAAAAAGGGAGGGAGATGTGCCAAAATGCCCTTTGCTCCTCTTTATTATTCTACCTAAAATCCAACACAAAGTAGACCTCAGCATCATGTTAAATATGATTCCATGTCAGGTACACTAACATATTTTAACTACCTGGACAAGTTCTCTCCTCTGGGAATCTAGTGGCTTTGGCTAAGATTACTGGATTCTTGGGGGGTGTGGCAAAATTTTGGGGGGTATGACAAGATTTTTGTCTTGAGTAACCATTGTTTTGGCAAATACAGATTCTTAGTCACTTATTAAGGGCTCTATTTTTTAAAAATATTTTATTTAAATTCAATTTGCCAAAGTACAGTATAACACCAAGTGCTTATCTCATCAAGAATTAAAGGCTTTATTTAAAAGAAATGATTCCATGCAGAGCAAGCAGGATAGACTGAATAAAGGCAAGATTCAGGCGAAATGACATGTAAGGAATACTAAAGTAACCTACAAAAAGATATAATAAAGATCTGGGTTGGGATATTCATACAAAGAGTATTTGTTCTATCTATTCATATCTGGATACCAGCTGCTAACACAAGAATAGATGAATAAATGAGTATGAATGTAAACCAAAAAACATTTAGGAGAAAAACAAGCTTTTTATAAAACTCATAACAGATTTCCTAAAGAATCAATAGGAACAGCTAAGAAAGGCCACCTGGCTTTAACAAATGACATTAAGAAAGCAAGGTAAATGACTGGGTGATGGGCACCGAGTGGGGGCACTTGGCGGGATGAGCACTGGGTGTTATGCTATGTTGGCAAATTGAACTCCCAATTAAAAAAAAAAAAAAGAAAGGGAAAAAAAAAGGTCCTTCAAATATTTTCATACTTTTTCATCTATTAATACACATATGTATGAAAGGACTTAACTTGTAACTCTAGAACAAAAGGACCCCATTTCTTTTCCTGTCTTTTCCACTATTAAGACCTCTTTTTTTACTTACCATGGGCCAAATATGATTTATTACATTTATTGAAAATCCACAGCAATTTGATTATATAAAAAAATTAAAATATTAATAATTCAAGTCATTAAAAAACAATCAAATGGCATTAGGTTTATAGTCTTTAATGTGTAAGCATAATGGTTAGTTATTACTACAATATGAAACAAGGTTTTTCTTTTCTTAAGAAAAGTAAAAGACTTCTCCTAAATGTATTCAGCAATAGTAGCAACTGCATTTTCATGGTTACCTGCAAGTTATATGTGGATCCAGGTGTGTCATACAAATGAAGAGGTAGACGTTCAATGGACTCTAGTACAGCTATTAATTTCCGAATTAATGCAACTGCTGGTCGACTACAAAGAAAAAAATAATTGTTCAGAGCGTTTATATAATTTCATAACCAAGTTAATACAGAAACTGCATTAACTAACATCACAGGTTGGGTACAACTCCTACTTTCTTTAAATTACTATATACCCATAAAATATAGTAATTCATTTAAAACAGTATCCCAAATTAATGAAATGAATTTCATTTATTTTAAAACCTCAGTCACATTCAAAAGTAAATAGTAAAATAAACCTTCATCAACCCAAGACACAGCTTCAACAATTATCTACTAATAACTAATTGATTTCTATCTGTATCCCTAACCCATTTCTCTCTGTCCAATATATTTTGAATATCAGAGAGCATATCATTTCATCCAGAAATATTTTGAATATGTATCTCTACAAAAAAAGAATTCTTAAAATACAAAACTCTTATCATTATTACACCTAAAAATGAATTAACAATTTATAATTCATCAATAATAAATTTTATTACCCAATATCACCAAATAGTTAATCAGTGTTCAAATCTCCACTTCTGTATTAAATAGGTATCTAATTTTAATGTTTTTAAGTGTAGTTGATATACAGTGTTAAATTAGTTTTAGATATACAACAAAATATCTAATTTAAGTGGTCAGCTGCATTCATAACAGACATGTAATTTTTCTTTTATTCCATTAGATTTAAAAATTCTTCAAAAAAGGCCTTTACGGGCCCCGGGGTGGCTCAGTTGGGTAAGTGTCTGCCTTTGGCTCAGGTCATGATTGACCTGACATCATGGGATCGAACCCAACATCAGGCTCCCTACTCAGCAGGAGAGTCTACTTCTCTTTCTCCCTCTCCTCCTGCTCATGTGTTCTCTCCCACTCAATCACACTCTCTCTCAAATAAGTATTTAAAAATAAAATGCTTTAAAAATCTTTTCCATTATTATACATTTAAAATACAAAGCTAATTTTTTACTTAATTACAGAGTTCCTATTTTGAGTGGAAGCACTGTATTAGACTCTATTTTAAAGGAAGTATAACAACTTTAAACACTGCAAACATCAAATTAAAAGAAAATTAGTGATTTACCTTTCATCATCTTCATTTTCACTAAAAGCTGTTTTAAAAACATTTATTCTTTCTACCAGTTGACTACAATCTTGTTTCATATCTAAATCCATGCTCTAAAAAATAAAAATAAAAATAAATCCATGCTCTAAAAAAAATTAAAAAGGTACAAAAAGTATCTTAAGGCTGTTACCAAAATTTATGAAAAACACACATTACAAAGATAAATGTTAACATATTATTACAAAGTTATCAACATAATCTAAGTGAAATCATTATTCTCTTTCAATTAAAATTCTTTTTAGTACTATATAACTAGTAGATCACAGCTAATATATAGATTTTTTTTAATATAATGGGGTAGCAATTACATGGCTAAATCAGCTCCTCTCAAAGTATAGTATGCAAGATGATTTCGGATTATTTACAAATGAACATTTTTCATTTAACATTTTAATAAGTGGAAATTATACAAGTGGTAAGATTAATGAAGGGAATATACAATGTAAAGAAGTTAAAGAGAATTTTAAAAGTGTATTACTACATATACTAATTAAGACCAAAAATTAAACTGGGAAGTAGAACTAAGAAAACTTGCACTTTTTATTCTTTTGTTAGAATTTGTTGTAAGTATGTTTCATTAAAATAAAGAGATTTTTAACACAATAAAGAGATATTAAAGGTAGATTAAGTTGAAGAGAAATATAAGGTTATTAGCAAATACTTGTCAAATAGCTACAGTAACTTCCAAAACAGTTATGGCTCATAAATCAAGTTTAGGCAAGTAATTTAAGCACTTAAGAAGGTCTACAAATTAACTTCATTTTATGAAGAAATCAGAGCAGTGACTAATGTTAAAACTTAGACTAAAGTAAGTATTTTGTCAAACAAAATCCAGAATAAATTATAATTGGGAAACTCAAAAATATAAACACACTCAATTATTGTATTCAACTGGCTCAAACTAATGATACCACATAAAGGATAGAAAAATTATAAATATTAACATTTATTAACTTGATTTTTAAATATTTCTTGATAAAACAAAGTAAATACTGCTTTGCCAAAAGTGTAGTACAAACAACTGTCAAAAGTACTTACATAATCTGTTCTGTACTACTTCAGAAACTTACATTGTTTAAGACAGTAAGAAGTGCTTGCACCAATCCACTACTGCACATTTCATATGGTGAAATTGTGTTTTCATCCTTCAAAAGTACAATTAGATTTTCTAAGGCTGTCTTCATTAAATCTCTCCATGTGTTCTCACTCTCAATACACTAAAAGAAAAGAAAAATTTTAATGAAGACAAAAATAACAAAAAAATAAACAGGTCTTAATATACTTAATTTATCACATCAATTACCAAGATAATAAGTTGGATATTAAATAAGAATAAGAGATTCAAATTATTAATGTAAATTCTATCTTTACTAGGGTCAGAAAAAAAATTTTTTTAGAGAAGGAAGAGGTAGGGAGAGTCAGAAAGGGAAAGAGAGATTCTTAAGCAGGCTCAATGCTGAGCGCAGAGCCCAACACAGTGTTCAATCTCACAGCCCTGAGATCATAAGCTGAGCCAAAATCAAGTCGGGATGTATAACCGACTGAGTCACCCAGGCACCCTGTGCACAAAACATTTTGTAAGGAAAAATTCTAAGTATTTTAGGCTTTACGGGCTAATATGGCCTCTGTCTCACTTACTCAACTCTGTCCTATAACCATGCCACCAAATGCCACCAAAGCAGTTACAGACAATATGGAAAAGAGTGAGCATGGCTATGAGCAATAAAACTACTTTTAGACACAGTCATTACATTTTCATGTAATTTTCATGTATCAGAAAATACTACTCTTACCTATGATTTGTTTTAAATCATTTAAAAACCATTCTTACCTCACAAAGCCATATAAAAATAGGTGGCAGGCCTAATTTAGCCCATAGGTGATAATTTGCTGACCCCTCATCAATACCCAAAATATAAAGGATAAAGGGGGGAAAAACTAAACTGAGATCAATGTGTCATAAAATCTAGAGGCTGAATAACATACTTGTCTATTTGTATGAAGTTCCCAAGATGACTCTAACTGAGTTGCTATGTTTCTGAGTGTTACCACTACTCCACGAGGCATGCTTTCAACAGCTTTAAAGTGGTCGTCATATAAATCTCGAGCCATAGTTCGTACCTGCAAAATTAAAATTGCAAATATGAATTTCCACAATTAATACTTTTAACAAATCTTTTACCTACATAGACATGTGCAACTTTTAAAATTAGGATTTTTGGGCAGCCTCGGCGGCCCAGTGGTTTAGTGCCACCTTCAGCCTAGGGCGTGATCCTGGAGACTCAGGATCGAGTCCCACGTCAGGCTCCCTGCATGGAGTCTGCTTTTCCCTCTGGCTCTGTCTCTGCCTCTCTCTCTCTCTCTCTCTCTCTCTGTGTCTCTCATGATTAAATAAATAAAATCTTTAAAAAAAAAAAAGATTAAGATTTTTGTGCCATTAGCAACTTCCAAAAAAATGTTACTACTTCTACTCATATACGTCAAAAGGTTCTAATGGCTGGAAAAGAGTTAGCACATTTAAGCAATATCAAATAAAAGAACTCATAATCTTAATTTTTGGTATATTTAACATTTTTTTTATTTTTTAATTTTTATTTATTTATGATAGTCACACAGAGAGAGAGAGAGAGGCAGAGACACAGGCAGAGGGAGAAGCAGGCTCCATGAACCGGGAGCCCGACGTGGGATTCGATCCCGGGTCTCCAGGATCACGCCCCGGGCCAAAGGCAGGCGCCAAACCGCTGCGCCACCCAGGGATCCCAATTTTTGGTATATTTAAACCTTGTATTCATATGCCAAAGAGGAGCTTAATTCATTTAAATCCACTTTAACAACATGTAAAAATTAACTTCTTTTTTTTTAATAAAAGTAACCTAATTACAGTAAACGAATTAGAAAATATAAATAAGAAAAAAAATTAAGCAACCTGTAATTCAATCAACTACAGTTGAACCTTTTTAACTTAAAAACCTAATTGGCTTTTATTCAATGATCCCTGAATTAGGCAGCTTTCCATCTAGTGAACAGAAAGGAACTCACCTAGATTTGAATCTTTTTAACATTCTGGGGTGTACTTTAAGTTTTATTCTTTTTTCTATGTATATCATTCACACAAAGTATATAGGACACTATATATATTTACATATTTAATCATAAGGAAGAATGACTACAGTTAGTTTGGGCACTAGTCACCTCTCATTTAAATTAATGTTATTTCAGCTTTTATGCCTCTTGAACCATGGAGGAACAGCAGCCATGGCTCTGCGCTATCCCACCACCGTGGCCTTCAACAAGGAACACAAGGTGACTATGAACATGAGTGAACCAAGGAATAGCCATTGCCATGGGCACCTCACCAAGCACACCAAGTTTGTGCAGGACATGATCTGAGAGATATGCAGCTTTGCCTCATTACCAGCAGCATGCCATGGAGCTACCCAAGGTCTCAAAGGACAAATGTACCCCCAAGTTTATCAAGGAAAGAGTGGGGACACCCATGTGTGCCAAGAGGAAGACAGCAGAGCTGAACAATGTCCTCGCAGCCATGAGGAAAGTAGCAACCAAGAAGGACTGAACCCCTCCCACTCTGTACATAAGAAAGCCTTTTTGGAACTTGAAAAAAATGAAAATAAAGATAAAATTTAAATTAATGTATCCCAGGCTTGGGTCTGACAAAATTTAGTACATACAGCCTTTAAAATTATTTGCTTAAATAATCTAAATTTAGGACTTATATAATTTCATTTAAATCACAAACTAACCTAGCATAACTCTAATAGAAAAAAAAGAATTCACTCCTGAAATGACTTTATAGTACTTTTTCATTCCATTTTGGTGTGCTTTTCAGAATCAAGAGGAAAGTAAGCTCCGAATATTAGACAACACTTAAGAAACTATGCATTTATGAAATAGTATTAATAAATTAAAGTGAAGGTTAAAATTAATAAATTATTTTTACCTAAAATCAGTATATTTTGATATGTACTACTTTCATCCCCAAAGAAAAGCCACACTGTCAATGAGTTATTACTGACTTTAAGAAACGGAATCAATAATCACGTATTTTTTTAAGAATATATTTTTTAAGAATAGGACTGAGACTATATTCTCTATGATTTACTTCTTCTGTATTGTGAAGTTTCAGTTCCCTTTGAATTTGGTTGGTTAATACAATCTATCAGGAATTACAAGAAATTTCTGAAATCGCTCAGTGGGAGGTTTATAAAAAATTACAGCTGCTCATTATTTGAGAATTCTATATTTGTGAATTCAACTACTCACTAGTATTTATTTGAAATCCCCAAATCAATACTTGCAGTGCTTTCATAGTCACTTGTGGACATTCACAGTGCAACAGAAACTTAGGAGCTGCCTCATGTGCATGTTCTCATGTAAGGTCAAACAAGGTGAATGCTACCTTCAAACAAATGTCATATTTGTGTTAGCTCTCTATAAACAAATGTCCTCTCCACACTCTATTTTGCGTTATGCATTTTTTAACATTTTTTGTGGTTTTGTTGATGCTTGCATTGTTTAAAATGGCCAACAAAATTAGTACTGAAGTGCTGTCCAGTATTCCTAAGCACGAGAAGAAGGACATGTGTGTTAGGAAAGCTTCATTCAGGCATGATAGTGCTACTGGCCAAAGTTCAGTGTTAACAAATCAATAATACACATTAAACATGATGTCTTTAAACAGAAAGATACAGAAGATTATGAATGGATCAGTTACAAAAATGTGACCAGAGCCTCAAATGAACCTAACCCTGTATTTCCTCTAAGAGCAATGGGTGGTTCAGTATTCACAGAAGCTTTACATAATACAACTACTGTGAATAATGAAAATGGACTGTATTTAGTTCAAATTCCTTTTAACATCTAATGGCTATCTTCAACTGAGATAATTCTTCCTCAAATGCCCGTAAGATACCATGAATTAGAAAGCACTTTTGACCTCACATTCTTTTTAAAAACAAAGAAGCAATCATGAAATAATAAATATAACTACAGAGGTAGTTTATTTATTTAGATATATCTATAAAAATAGTTCATTTATTTATTTAAATATTTTTTCCCCAAGGTCTAGCAACTGGAAATATTTTGAAGATGGCACACACATTAACAAATAGAAATGAAAACATAAACACGTTATATATAACTGCCCCAAATAAAGTCTACTACTACTATTTCTAAGGCTAAAGCCATAAAAAACACAGTAACCCCCCAAACCCAAACACCTAAAAGCACTCTTCATATACTGCACGAAAAAACTATTCTATGTAATTGTACAGGTAAAATAAAAATTTCTGCCATCAGAAAATACTGAATCTAATTATAATTGAGATTTTCTTTTTAAAAAATGAAAAATAAAAAAATAGATATAATAAAGATGGAAATAACACCAGCTTATATTTTTAAGTAATTTCTACATCCAACATGCGGCTCAAACTTAAAATCCCAAGATCAAGAGTCACATACTCTATGTACTGACCCAGTCAGGTATCCCTTGGCCTTATTTTGAAAAAAACAACCCATACTTAACAGATAGAATTTTAAAATTATTATTGTGATTTTGAAGGTGGAGTTAGTACTCCTATATCTTTTTGAAACAGTTATTTCATCTAAGATGACCATTAAATTAAACATCAAAATATCTGAATATAGAACCAGGCATTCAAGTTGCTTTATCATAAAGTATTTTAGATCAGGATTGTGAAATATAATGATGTATTTTCAATCCCACTTAAAGCAGGAGTTCAAAGTTTTTGTGACGTTAACAAGTCAAATCATTTACATTTTACTGTCTTACAAATTTTAATGTTTTACTGTTGGTGTTTAGCATGTATATAAAATTATAGGTAAATATATATGTATTGTGGAAAATAAAATGATGAGCACAGAAAAATAAAATGTTAGATTAGGGTAACTTGTGTTATCTGGCTCAATTTTTTAAATGCTTGCAATATACCAATGAAACCTTACCAAGTCAGTATAAAAGACAAAAAAAGAAAAAGCAAATTCCACAAATATACCTTTTGCTTTGTCTTTTCTAATTTAGATTTCAGTTTTCTGCCTCTTTTACCAGTCCAACCAGTCACAAATTCTGAACCTTAAAAAAAAAAAAAAGGATATTTCAAAGAATTTATTTTATTGCAATTTAAGATACTCATTTATTTTTTTCTCATTTATTCTTATCTGATAAACTTATATATTCTATATAACTTACCCAGAGAAGTTTCTGCAGTAAATGAATGTTTGGTTCCTCTATTAGATTCAAATACAAAACCAGGTAAATCTTCTTTCAATATTGTTGCTTGCTGACCATCTGAGTTATGAATAGCAATTTCTCCTTCTTTCAAACAAGTTAGTGACCAATTCCCTACAGTGAGTTTAGTGGGTCCTGGTGCTGAGAGTATAGGTTGACTTGAAGTAGATGGCTTTACTTGGCCTCGAGCTCTTTGTAACTTCTCTAAGAATTCACTTCTGCTTTCTATAAAGACAAAATGATTATTTTAAAACCTTATTATTTTCAAATATTCCTTTTTTTTATAAAAAGAAAACTACATATTGGAATATCTATTTTATATAAAAAAACTTAATTAGCAGAGTTTTATTCTTTAGTGTATGCTCACTGGTGTGATATATTTAGGTTCAGGTATAAAAGTAATCCTACAGCCATAATTTTTTTTAAAGTATAAGCCTTTTGGAAAAGACAACTTGAGACAGCTTTACACACATACAATTCATCATTACATCATAAGAGGTAGCTTTAAGTAAAAGATAAGAGAGATTAAAAGTAGATAATAGTGCTATTCCTTATCTCATGCAACAAAAGGGTATCTCTTAAATGCTTCCATGATACAACAGCTTTTCTCTGTTGGTATTCAACAAACTGGACATATGATTACCAAAAATGTGCTATTCTATGATGCAAAAATATTAGCAGAAGAACAAATCACCAAAATTATACAAACTTGTAAAACATTTTAATAGGAACAGAATATTACCTGAACTATCCGATCCACCTTCAGGACTACCACTTGAATACATGGTGGCTAGTTTCCCATCCAAGATAAATCTGAACCATCCATTACTGCCATTAGATAATTCCAAGGCTGCTGCATCACTCCATATATATAAGCAGTCCCTTCCCCTAATGATTGACCAGTCTCTCCAATGATATGGTTTACCCTGCTGCAGCTCTTTAGCATCCTCCTGTGGTTCATCCTCCTAAATGTATAAAATTATTCAATGAAACAAGGGAAGTAATATTTCAAATATTCACAGGTTTTTAAAAATATGTCCATATATCAAATTTAGAATTAAAACATGCTGGATATAATATTCAGTTCCTATAGTTTAATATGTATTTTGATTCAACTCGTTACCTACAGATAAATCTTACAAGTCCTAAAAATGTTAAGAAAGTCACATAAATAATGACCTAAGCTATAACATTTCCAGGTATATTGGTAGAGAAGACCAACAGATTAGGTCTACACATAACTAGCTAAATACCAAGGACTCTGGTAAACTCAGCACATCTCTGGGCCTAATTACTTGTAAAAAAAAAAAAAAAAAAAAGGATATTTTCACTGGATCAATTTTATTCAATCCTAGAGGTCCAACACACTCACCAAAGATGCTTCTTAGGAATAAAATGTAACACCCTACCCTTAGCCAAGTGAATCAAATATACTGGATCATTTCTATAACCATAAAAAGCTTTTATAGCATGTTTAAAAGAAAAAACAATTTGTAAATATTGTTTTCCTAGCCTGACATCTTGAAAATTTTTGTGTTGATATTTAAGTATTGAAAATATTCATCATAAACATATATGAACGTGGTATGTGTGCACATGCATGTGTGTATGGTAAAGCACTTTTTTGTTTTCAAGATTTTATTTATTTTAGACAGAGAGAGAGTGAGCATGAGGAGGGGTAGGGGGTAGAGGGAAAGCGGACTCCTTGCTGAGCAGGAAGCCCGATGCAGGGTTCAATCCCAAGACCCTGAGATCATGACCCAAGCCCAACACAGATGCTTATTGCCTGAGCCACCCAGATATCCCTGGGTATAGCACTTTTAAACATCATAAAAATTTGTTATACTTAAAAAAATGTAAAACATTTTTTTAACACACACAAAAAAACAAGTAATTAGCTTAAACACTAAAATAAGATTGTAAAATACAGATTCCAAATTTTTCTATATCTAAGTAATTGTGCTCTAGGCCATGATGGGTTAACAAGTACCAAGACTTGTTTATCCACTGTAAACAACAAAAAGCTAGACAAAATATATGAAAAAGTGTCTTCAAACACTGGACAATATGCAACAAAGGACCATGATCCCCCAGAAAATAAAAACAAGTAAGGTAAGCCCCCTAGGTCCAGACACAAATTTCTGGCTAAGGTCTTAAGAAGAGGGAACACA
Organism: Canis lupus familiaris; assembly: GCF_011100685.1. NCBI lineage: Eukaryota > Metazoa > Chordata > Mammalia > Carnivora > Canidae > Canis > Canis lupus. The sequence goes on from NC_049229.1 coordinate 10,591,838, forward strand.
AAAAAGAATCCAGCAGTATGATTTCAGGAAATAGAGGTCTGTGTTTTAAGAGGCAAAAGCATGGGATGCCTCGGTGGTTCAGCAGTTGAGTGCATGTGCCTTCGGCTCTGGGCATGATCCTGGAGTACCGGGATCAAGTCCTGCATCAGGTTCCCTGAAAAAGCCTTCTTCTGCCTCTGCCTGTGTCTCTGCCTCTTTCTTTCTGTGTCTCTCATGAATAAATAAACAAAATCTTAATAAAGAAGAAGAAGAAGAAGAAGAGGCAAAAGCAAACATATGGAGGATGAGTTCAAGACTAGGTACCCAAGCCAAAAAGGCCTCTAGAAATCTGCAAAGTGGTCACCATGAGTGTACAACAAGTACTAGACCACTAATTTCCAGGATGATACTCCATAAGGTTGGGCAAAGAACAAATGGAAAATTATAAGCTGAAAAATTCCCAGAGATCATACAAGGTAGTCAGACAATTGTATTCCAAATGCTGAAAAATTTCCAAATTTGATAAAAACTGTAATCCCAAAGATCAAAGAAAATTAAACAATCCCGAGCAGGGCTGGACATTCAAATGTGCACACATATACAAGCACACCAAGGACAACAAAGCATAGGAAAGTCAAATTGCTTAAAATCATAAGAACAGCCAGAGGAAGAAAAAGATGTTGTTAGAATAGATTATGTTATGTACCAAAGAATTAAGATGAGAAATAAAGTGAATTTCTCAATGGAGAATATGCACATCAGGTGACAATGGACCATCTCTCAAAGTGCTAGAAATGATTAGCCAAAAGTCCTTGTAGGCACTGAAAATATCCATCAAAAATGAAGGCCAAATAAAATATTTTCAGACAAAATCTCAATTTTCTGGGTTGTCTGCTCATTTTCTACGATTTTTATTATTTAGAGACAGCACAAGTAGAGGGAGGGGCAAAAGGAGAGACAGAAAGAGAGACTGAATACCTCAAGCACACTCCACACTGAGCATGGAGCCCAACATGGGGCTTTATCATGACCTGAGCTGAAACCAAGAGTCAGACACTCAACCAATGAGCCACACAAACACCTAGTCTTTTCCCTTTCCAAGCAATGTATCTTAAAGAACAGAAGATTAATTTTGATAAACTATAATTTACTAATGTTTTTTGGTCCTTGTATAGTATAACCTTTTTATTATTTATAAGTAATCTCTATACCCAATGCGGTGGGTAAACTCACAACCCCGAAATCAAGAATCAGATGTTCTTCTAACTGAGCAGCCAGGCACCCCATAGTATAACTTTTTAGGGTTCTATTTGAGAAATCTTTGTCAAGATCAAGATCAGTGAGATTTTCCTTTTCCACTAGAAGTTTTATAATGTTAACCCATACATTTCAGTCTATTATTCATTTCCTGTTAATTTTTTATGTGGTACCTAATGTATAATCAAAATTTCTTTTTTGTGTATGTATCTACTTCTTCAAGCATGAGTTTTTGAAAAGATCATCCTTTCCTCATTGAACTGCCTTAGCACTCTGGTTGAAAATCAACTGACCATGTATCCATCCATGAACCATTAGCCTGTCTTTATACCATTACACCACACTTTTTTGATCACTTTGTTGACAGCGATGGCTGTCCTTCAACTTCTTTTTGATGTTGCTTTAGCTATTCTAGGACCCTAGAATTTTCATATGAATGTTAGAATTTTCTTGTTAATTTCTACAAAAAGAATTGCTGGGGATCTGTAGAACTGTAACATATTTCTTTTTTTTTTAAAGATTTTACTTAAATTCAGTATAGTTAACATACAGTGTAATAGGAGTTTCAAGTGTACAATACAGTGATTCAATACTCCCATACAACACCTACTGATCATCACAAGTACACTCTTTAATCCTCATCACCTATTTCACCCATCCCCTTACCCATCTCCCTTCTGATAAGCATCTGTTTTCTATAGTTAAGAGTCTGATTCTTGGTGTGTCTTTTCCCCTTCTTTGCTTGTTTTGTTTCTTAAATTCCACATATGAGTGAAATCATGATATTTTGAAACTATTTCTTGAATAGAAGAATTCTAGGGGGATGAACTCAAATAACACCTTTTATTTTGTTTTGTAGTTAAATCCCTTAGATCTCTCAAGTAATTTAGGAATTATCTAAGGGCGCCTGGGTGACATAACTGGTTAAAGCTTACAGCACCCAGTTTCTGCTCAGGTCGTGAACTGAAGGTCATGAGATCCAGCCTCGACCTGGGCTCCACGCACAGCACAGAGTTCGCTTCAGATTCTCTCTCCCTCTGCCCCTCCCAACTTGTGCAAGCTCTCTCTCAAATAAATAAATCCTTAAAAAATTTTAAAAGTAATCTCTCCCTCTCCTCCCACTCTTGCTCACCCTCTCAGGATTCTATGATTAACCTCTCATACTCTACCATAACCTCAAAAATATTACCATTCTGTCACTAATATATAGAAAGCAATCACTAATTTAGGACTAAATCAGTGCTGGAATCAGTAGGGACAGATTAGGTATACTTAGAATTTGTAATCTAAGGCAAGAATTATCAATGGATACAGAAACTCATGGATATATATTTAATGAGTAACAGCATATTGACAAGCAGCCCCACAAATTACTTATTACAAAAGAAAAAAGAGTAACTCTATGATAAAGAAACCAAGCACAGATAAACATAACGAAGTGATCCAAGTTAACATCATTGGTAAGAAAGCAGATACGATGTGTGTCTAAGAGAAGACACATTATGCATTGAGATAATATAACATCTCCTCTGTAGTCATCTTGCTAAAAACTCACAACCTGAATCTAATCACATGGAAACACAAATGCAAAGAAGGGTCGCTGCCCAAATTAACTGGTCTGTCCTCTTCACAAATGCCAAGGCTATGAAAGCAAAAGGCTAAGTTCTCATAAACATGATAACTAAATGTCATAATACATGCTCCTGGATTGGATTCTGGACCAGGGGGAAAAAAAATACTATTGAGGAAACAGTAAATTTGGTCTTTGAGTTAGACATCGGTTTTTTGATGAAGTTTAGGTTTTTATTTTTTTTTTTTAGATTTTATTTATTTATTCATGAGACACAGAGAGAGAGAGAGAGAGAGAGAGAGGCAGAGGGAGAAACAGGCTCTACGCAGGGAGCCCGACATGGGACTCGATCCCAGGTCCCCAGGATCAGGCCCTGGGCTGAAGGCGGCGCTAAACCGCTAAGCCACCCGGGCTGCCCGAAGTTTACGTTTTTAAAAGGGGCACTATATATCCATCTTTCCTCAAATAATATTTCATTGTTTGTTTTTTACAGTAAGCTCCAGGCCCAGTAGTAGAGTGCAACGTGGAGCTTGAACTCATGACCCCAAGATCAAGACATGAGTTGAAATCAAGAGTCAGACATTTAAAGTGTCTAAGCCACCCAGGTGCCCCTTAAAGATTTCATTTTTAAGTAATCTTTACATCCAACACGGGGCTCAAACTTAGAACCCCAAGTTCAAGAGTTGCAAACAGAGCCAGCCAGGTGCCCCTCAAATAGTATTTCTTAAATGTGTGTACGTTTACACAAACACACACAGTATCTGTCTAAATAAAGCAAATAGGGCAAAATGTCAATAATTAGTGAATTTATAAAGAATACTCTGATACTCTATTTGTAATTTTTCTGTAAGTTTTAAATTTTATCAATATATTTTTTTAAAATAACGAAATTTCTGGGGGCATCTGGGTGGCTCAGTCGGTTAAGCATCCAACTCTTGGTTTTGGCTTGGGTCATGATCTTGAAGTTGTGGGATTAACCCCCACACTGGGCTCCACGCTCAGCACAAAGAGTCTGCTTGAGATTTTCTCTCTCCCTTCCTTCCCCACTCCTCCCTGCTCACACTCTTTTTTTCTCTAAAATAAATAAATAAGGGGATCCCTGGGTGGCTCAGCGGTTTAGCGCCTGCCTTGGCCCAAGCAAGGCGTGATCCTGGAGTCCTGGGATCAAGTCCCATGTCGGGCTCCCTGCATGGAGCCTGCTTCTCCCTCTGCCTGTGTCTTTGCCTCTCTCTCTCTCTCTCTCATGAGTAAATAAAACCTTTAAAAAATAAAAATAAATAAATAAATAAATAAATAAATAAATAAATAAATAAATAGAATCTTAAAAAAAATTGAGTAACCAAGTTTTTAAAGCTTATAATACTACTTCATATTGCCATTATTTTGTCAAAAGCCATCACAGGTTAGAACTAGATTTCCTCAAAAGAAATCCTATTCCTGATAACACTGCAATCAACATCACTCACTTTTTCTGGTTTTGATTCCTCTTCATTCTCATCATCAGAGGAAGGACCTGCCAAAGTTGATACTTTGCTGATTACACCAAGTCTTGCTAGCTGATCCAAAAAAATATCACCACCTTTATCTACCAAATCTCTTATGATCTGCAAAGCCAGCAAGTGGCCATCATCATCATCCTGGGAGAAAAGAAAAAGGAAATTAAGGAAAAATAATAAAAATAAGTTTAGTTGCCTGAAATAGACAAATGCAATAATTTCACAGACAAAAGGATTTACTGATATTAGGACAAAAGTGAAATTATTTTACTGACCACTGTCTAAAGGGAATTAAAGCTACAGGAGTTTCAAAAAAAGACAAAAATCTGACCTCTTGATCAAGGACCGTTGCAGTGATTTCCACTAGTACAGTAGGCAAATTGTGACCAACATCAGAATCACAAACTTCTTTTAAAAGTGCTTCAGAGCAAAAATGAATCATTTTCCTAATCAGAGCAAGACTTGCCTTCCTTAAAAAATAAAAAATAAATAAAAAAAGAATTTTAGGAAGCCAGGATAAGAACCTAAAATAAAACAAAATGCAACTATACATTAAACATAACAAAAACATCCACTGGTAAATTTTATATACTCTTGCTGAAAAGTACACTTAATAAAAGTATACAAAAAAATAAAATACCAGCACTAGTTTATGTTCATTTTTTAAGCAATTTCATTTATTTTCTATTGTTAAAATAGTGAACTAATGAACTATTAACTATTTAACTTTAAATAGTTAATAAACATGTGATAGGATTAGAAAATCAGTAAGGAATAATGCAATTACTAAGAAAATAAATTATATAAATAACTATCTTAAAATTTCCTATAACCCAAAACACAAAGCTGTAAGTTAAAACATCTGGTAGTTTATACAGATCAAATTTCAAATCTGTCTTTTGTCAAATTTAAGCCCACAGTCCTTATAACTATGTCATCATATAAACGAAAATAAGACATTACAGTAACTCCCATTCCCCTAAATATTTCCACTGTTAAAAATCTGGAATGTCTCCTTTTCCTTTTTATATTGCTTTGCTCAGAACATAGATACTCAATAAAGTCATTCAAACTACCCTCAGTTTTATAACAAGGAATCTGTTCTTTTAAAATAAACACATATCCACACACATTTAAATTGTAATAGACTAAAAGAAGAGTGGTCTATTACGTTAAAGACAACAGTTCATTTAACACAAATAATTCTGAGTATGTAACAATGTCTTAGGCACGGAGCTATAGGTATCATTAACTTTGAGATAACTTCCACAAGGATGGAGAGGCAAAATTGCTAATTAAGTCCAAGAAAGGCCTGTGACACATGTATTTTTTCAGCATGTGGTCCCTACTCGATGTATATCATAACACTCTCTAGCTGAAATTCGTAACACTATACATTCAAGGAAAAAAGTATTATAAATTCAAGTACATTATAGAAAATGGTAGGCAAATGGAGGGCAAACTGCTCTAACAGGATTAGTTCCTTCCAATTTTTGCTAATGACTATTTATATTTGATTGTCAAATCAGTATTTACATTTAGTAGTTTTATATTGCGATTTATTTCAATTAAAAGAGCATAAAAAGGGTGCCAGAGTGGCTCAGTAGGTTAAGCATCTGCCTTCAGCTCAAGTCATGATGCCAGGATCCTGGCTGGGATCGAGCCTCACATCAGACTCCCCGCTCTCCCTCTCCCTCTGCTGCTCACCCTGCTCTCTCGCTCTCTCTCTCTCTGAAATAAATAAAATCTTAAAAGCAAACAAACAAAAAAACCACAACATACAAATGTTTATATGTTGGGATGCCCAGGTGGATCAACGGTTGAGCGTCTGCCTTCGGCTCAGGGCATGAACCTGGGGTCCCGGAATTGAGTCCAACATCGGGCTCCCTGCAAGGAGCCTGCTTCTCCCTCTGCCTATGTCTCTGCCTCTCTCTCTGTGTCTCTCATGAATAAATAAAAAAATCTTTAAAAAAAAAAGTTTGTATGTTATATCTGTTACTATTATTCTAAGCCATTATGAGCCAGGAATCCTATGTATTTTAAAAACATTACACTTCCTTTAATCCATGCAACAAATCCCTATGAGGCAGGTTCTATTGGCTCAGTTTTAAAGATAAAGAAAGTGAGACAAAGAAAGTTAAGTACGTCTACTAAAGTAGACTACTAAGGGTTAATAAATTACAGAGCCTAACTCAAACTTACCTCTTAACTAGTACACTATGCATAATACCTTACAGAACATAAAGTTTTCCTTTTTTTCTTTAAGGCTTTATTTATTCATGAGAGACACAGAGAAAAAGGTAAAGACACAGGCAGAGGGAGGAGCAGGAACCCTGCAGGGAACCTGATGCGAGACTTGATCCCAGGACCCAGGGAACACGACCTGAGCCAAAGGCAGACACTCAACCACTGAGCCACCCAGGTGTCCCGCAAACTGATTTTTAAAAAGCCTATTAAGGGGAATCCCTGGGTTGCTCAGCAGTTTGGCACCTGCCTTTGGTCCAGGGCACGATCCTGGAGTCCCGGGATCGAGTCCCGCATCGGGCTCCCAGCGTGGAGCCTGCTTCTCCCTCTGCCTGTGTCTCTGCCTCTCTCTCTATCATGAATGAATAAATAAAATCTTTGAAAAAATAAATAAATAAAAAATAAAAAGCCTATTAAGCAACAACATGGATGACCTTGAGGGTATTATGCTAAGTAAAAACTGCCAGAGAAGGACAACTATTACATGGTATCACACATATAGAATCTGAAACAAAAGTCAACGCACAGAAACAGAGTAGGAAAGTGGTTGCCACCTGCTGAGGGTAAGGGAATTCTAACATAAGTTCTGAGGATCTGGGATCCCTGGGTGGCGCAGCGGTTTAGCGCCCACCTTTGGCCCAGGGCGCGATCCTGGAGACCCAGGATTGAATCCCACGTCGGGCTCCTGGTGCATGGAGCCTGCTTCTCCCTCTGCCTGTGTCTCTGCCTCTCTCTGTCTCTGTCTCTCTCTCTGTGACTATCATAAATAAATAAAAATTAAAAAAAAAAGTTCTGAGGATCTAATGTTATAACTATAACTTGTAGCACTGTATTGTGTAACTAAAATGTAGAAGAGAGCAGAACTTAAATGTTCTCACACATACACAAAAAAAGATAAACATGTGATAGATGTATTAATAACTAGATAGGAATAATTCTTTCACATGGTATAAATCACCATGACATACACTTAAAATATCCTATGATTTTAGGTAAATTATACCTCAGTAATTATACGTAACATTTTTCCAAGTTAGTTTCTTGAACACTGTGCTCTTTGGCTCATTTATTTAAACTGGCTCTTGTATTTTTTTTTACCAAAAATTTGTGCTGTTTTAAAAAATAGTACTCTTTTGTATTAAAAAAAATAGTATCCTTTGGTCACACTTGCTAACAAAAAAATACCAATTTGTTGGTCTATTTATTTGGATTATGAGTTTATATTATTGGCACCTTTTTGGCTGTGGGTAGTATTGTTTCTGTGAAGTAGTTTGTCATAGTTTTACATAGACTAAATTAAATGACAACTGAGATAAATTTAATGACAGTACTAAAACAAACAAGCTTTGAAAGACATTCTTATCAAATTCTGATAAACATTCAAAAACATTTTTTTGTTTTCCTAAAGCTTATTTATTTTAAATTCACCTAGAATTTGTTTAGATATACAGCTAAAGGATTAAGGTGATACTTTTAAAATCAAACCACAAATCATACATTCTAATACCATTTAATAATCCTCCATCTTTCAAATGACCTATGAAATGTCCACTGTAACACATTCAATTCCTATATATATTATTGGCTCTATTTGGGGGGGCGAGACTATTGCACTGACTTATAAACTCTCATGCTGGTTATCATAAAGATTTAATTACTTAAGCTTACACTAGATCTTCAGATTTTCCTTTAATAATCTCATCTTTGGGACAGCCTGGGTGGCTCAGTGGTTAAGCGCCTGCCCCTGGCTCAGGGCGTGATCCGCGGTCTTAGGATCGATTCCCACATTGGGCTCCCTGCTTGAAGCCTGCTCCTCCCTCTGCCTGTGTCTCTGCCTTTCACTCTCTGTCTTTCATGAACAAATAAATAAAATCTTAAGAAATAAAATAAAATGCCTATAACAGTATGTAAGTTTGTTCATAGCATATCATTCATTAAAAATAAAAGATAATTGCTATTCTGTTTGAAAGCCTTTTATTAATCTATCATCTGCTCTGAGCAGACACTGTGCATTATAAAATACTGACAGATAATGGCTAAAGTTCATACATACAGACCCGCCTTTAATTGTCTGACCAGAATATATATGTGGACTCTTCTAAACAAACTTTAAAATGAAATGGTAAAAAAATAAAATAAAAAAATCAGGTTGCAACCTATGCCTTCTTGTTTTTAATTTTTAAAAATATTGTTAAATAATTTTTTTAAAGATTTTATTTATTTATCACGAGAGACAGAGAGAGAGAGAGGCAGAAACATAGACAGAGGGAGACACAGGCTCCATGCAGAAAGCCTGATGTGAGACTCAATCCCCGGGACGCCTGAGCCAAAAGTAGACACTCAACTGCTGAGCCACTCAGGCATCCCTATTGCTAAATAATTTTTAATGAACTTTTTTCAAATACCTCTAAAATATTAGGCACTAAGACAACACTTCATACATATCTAATTTTTATTCTCAAACCTACAGAGAATTTAATGTAATTATTTTCACCTTAGAGATAAACCAATTAAAGAAGTTAAGTACCTTTCTCATGGCCATATATTTAGAAGTGGTAACCTTGGCATTTGGACCCACTCTACATGGATTCCAGAGTCTGACATCTTAACTAGGTTTATGCTTTCTTACCCGCCACAATTAAATGTGTCTAATTATCACCTGGAGAATTTAGGATTGCATATACTCAAACTAAAATTGTATTTAGACAATCATTGAAATATTTATTTCATAAGTACAATATGTTTATTATAGAAACTTTAGAAAACACAACGAAAAGAAGAGAAAAAAAAACCCACCTGTAATTCCAATCCTCAATCCTGAAACTTTAAGAGTGAAAGAAAATAACCATCTAGGGGAACTCGGGTGGCTCAGTCAGTTACTTACACATCTGAATCTTGATTTCAGTTCAGGTCATGAGCTCAGAGTCAAGGGATAGAGGAGTCCCACATCAGGCTCTGAGCTCAGCAGGGAGTCTGCTGGAGATTCTCTCTTTTTCTGTTCCCCTCTGCCCTTCTGCCTCTCCCCTCCATCCCCCAGCCCCCTGTGCTCATGCTCACTCACTCTCTAAATAAATCTAGAAAGAAAGAAAGAAAGAAAGAAAGAAAGAAAGAAAGAAAGAAAGAAAGAAAGAAAGGAAGGAAGGAAGGAAGGAAGGAAGGAAGGAAGGAAGGAAGGAAGGAAGAAAAGAAAAGAAAAGAAAAGAAAAGAAAAGAAAAGAAAAGAAAAGAAAAGAAAAGAAAAGAAAAGAAAAGAAAAGAAAAGAAAAGAAAAGAAAGAGAAAGAAAGAAAGAAATCATCTAATAAGGGACCTCTGTTATATAGTGGCATACTTCATAATTTTCTGATGACCTTATCACGAAGGTCTCCAAATATATCAGGATTCTTTTATTGGTATTACAGCTAGTCCTCTAAAATTTTCAGGCCAAACTGTCTTGTTCAAAATTGAACTTGCTCATTCTTCACAATGATTCTAAGTTTTATTAAAAAAAAAAAAAAGTGGCCCAACTAACACCAATACCTCTGCAGCTATTTGGGGAATAAAAACCAAGTATTTCAATGTTCACAGTGAATATTTTACTGACACTTTTCTCCTACTTAAAGCAGACTGCCTGCACTCTAATGTCAATTCCTAGGCCCTTGAATCCTACAAAACTACATGTTCTAAAGACTTCTTTAACTTAGTATGCCCAAAATCAAATTTCAATCACCCCATCAAAAATTTAGCACTCATTCTTCATTCCTTCCTTTCCCTCACCTCTCACATTTAACAGGTCGTCAACCCCTATACAACCCATCTCTCAACCTTCTGAATTTGTTCCCACCAGTCTAGCTCCCCAGCAACTGTTTGAAGTCCATACTGCAATGAACCCTTAAGTAGTTTGTTTTCATTCTTGCTCTCCCCCAGTACTTTTCTCCACTAGGCTGCTAATGCCATCTTCATAAATCACGAAATCATTTGTGACAACCTCAGAAGTATTTAATGACCCTTCTTTAACTGTGGAATATGGTTCATTAACACAGGCCACAAAGGCCTTCATAGGTCAAAAAGACTCCTAATTATTTTTTAACGTTATTCTCTGAGTTGTCCAAACATATCCCATTAATCCAAACACAGTCCATTAATATTAAAATACTTACAACTGCTAATAAAACACACTCACTCAATCTTGCACTAAGAATCTACTGAGGACCTACTAAGTATCAAGCCCTCTAGTATACTTCCTTGTCTTTGCAGGAATATAGCAGTACACAGGCCAGTTCTCAAGGAGTTCACTTTGGAGGGGAGAAAGACAATAAAACACAAAAGTCGGGGCCTCAGATGGTTAAGCATCTGCCTTTGGCTCAGGTCATGATCTTAGGGTCCTGAGATCAATCCGTGCATTGGGCTCCCTGCTCAGTAGGGAGTCTACTTGTCCCTCTTCCACTGCCAATATCTCTGCTTGTTCTGTCTCTCTCTCAAATAAATATCTTAAAAAATAAATTAAATAAATAAGACGCACAAAAGTCAAAGAAAAGCACAATTTCAGACACTGAAACCTCTGTAAAGACAGTAAATGACCATAATTTATGTGAAAAGTATCCTAAGGGATAAATTTAAATTAGATGGATAAACATCAGTGGGTCTAACATTTGAATTGTGACCTAAATGATATGAAGCAACAAACCATGCAAAAGACCCAAGGATGAGAAAAGTTTCCAGTAAAGGGAAGTACAAAAGCTCTAAGGTAAGGAAGTACTTGGGAGTGCTCCAAAAACAGAAAAAAAAAAGGTTATTTTAAATGTAATGGGCTAGGGGTTAGATAGTACTACATGAGGTCAGAGAACTGGGTGGAACTTACGTAAGTCTTGCAAACCTGAGAGTTAAGGAGTTAAAGAGCATCTGAGAGGCTCAGTCCGTTAAGCCTCTGACTCTTCAACTGGCCTCAGGTCATGAACTCAAGGTCCTGAGACAGAGCCAAGTTGGGCTCCATGCTCAGTGGAGAGTCTACTTGAGATTCTCTCCCTCTCCCTCTGCCTCTGCCCTCACCCCCACTGCTCATGCTCTCTCTCTTTTTATTTTTTATTTTTTTTAAGATCTTATTTATTTGACAGAGAAAGACAGCACAAGCGGGCTTGTCACTAAGCAGGGAGCCCAACGCAGGGCTCGATCCCAGGGACCGGAGTCAAAAGCAATTGCTTAACCAACTGAGCCTCAGCCTCCTCCGTCTTCAAAAAAAAAAAAAGCAAGGGTTAGGTTTTAGTTAAAGCGAGGTGGAAACTACTGGAGGGTTTAAATCACAAAGTGATATAATTACAATTTGTAAAATAACTTAGCCTAATATGTAGGAAAAGATTATAAAGGAGCAAAAGAGGAAATAAAAGATCAATGAAGAGGCAACTACAGTAGTCAAACCACAGACTATGGACCAGAGTATTAGCAACAGCCGAACAGAAATGACACACTTACAGAGGGAAAGCCACCAGGATTTGTACCAGGATGAACTGACTCATACCTCCATGACTTTGCACATAAAGCTGCTCCATGACCCTTCCAATCTGTCTGCCTATAAAACCCCAAGTATCTTTTAAACCTCAATTTAAATCTCACTTCTGTATAAAATTTTCTCCAACGTGAGCAGCCCAATTGTTAAATCATCTCTATTACCAGAGATCTCTGATGTCCAATCTATCACTTACTACTCTTATTATTCATATCTTCCTCACTAGCCTGCAATGGTATAGACCCGAAAGCCAAGTCCCATTTTTTTTGGTAACTCTCCAATGACCATCTCACACGGTGTCTACCAAAAAGGCCTCCATAAAGCTCAGTAAATGTTTGCCGTACTTACCAAAATTTTTCTCAAGTTGATACACAGAGAGCTACAAAAATTGTTAGGAATCTAGTCTTGATTTTCAAAACTCCTTAAGTCAGATCATCAGATTTCCAATCTAACTTTTATCATCATCATTTTATCAGATCATCCAATTTCCAATCTAACTTTTATTCTAACCATACCTTTTGAATATTAAACTTCCATCCTTCTAGAAAAAGGAGATAAATAGAACTATATATATATATATATATATATAGAAAAAGGAGATAAATAGAACTATATAATTGGCATAATTTAACTAATAAACACAGATACTATGAATAACTACCTTATTGAAGGCAGCATAGTTTGCTGAAATGTCTGTGCAAACACTGGCAATAGCCTTTTCAAGTATATGGGTGCCATTTCTGGATCTCCTTTTGGCTCATTACATTCTTCTTCATCTTTGTTTGTATCTTTCTTTTTCTTATCATCTCCTTTATTAACTGGACACATCCAATCACCTGCAGACAAATATTGCTCAATATAATAAATTTCTGGAAATTTTTTCTTTCATGAAAAGAAAATACGATGTATCGAATTTCAAACTGTAATTATCCCTGGGGTGCCTCTGTGGCTCAGTCGGTTGAGCATCCAAATCTTGATTTTGGCTCATGGTTTTGATCTCAGGGTCATGGGGTCAAGCCCTGCTTTGGACCCTGCACTCAATGGGAAGTTTTTTTTTTTTTTTTTGGTAAGTTTACTTGAGATTCTCTCTCTCCCTCTCTCTCTGCCCCTTCCCCAACTTGTGTGTACTCACTCTCTCTCTCAAATAAATAAATATTCAAGAAAAAAAAGTATCCCTAATTACCAATAATTAAACTGAAATTAAGATACTGTATCTATTAAAGGTGCTTGTAAAAATGATACTATTCCAATTTTTTTTAGTATATGTGCTGCCAAAATTAGCACAAGAATACCAAAAAAAAATTAGTTCCACCAATGAGCTGAATCACAACTTAAGGAAATAATGGATATTCCACTTGATTCCAGAATATTTCACATTCATCTACTCAGTGAAAACTTAAAAATTTGCTCAAGGTACTTCATCTACACAATACCCAACTATTCTTTATGACATTCCCATGCCCCTTAAACTTTTGATTCTGTCATTCTGGAATCATGCACCCAGAGTCTCAAAGAACACTGAACAGTATACTATTAAAGGTTTATCAAATGTAAAAGTATATGCATACAATTACTTGACTTCATAGGAATAGTTCATTTATATAATGCTAATGTGCACCAAAAAAGCTGTATCTGTAAAAGTGAAGCTGAAAAATAATAGCAGATGGCTTGAAAGGAAAGATTTTACCACTCACCGGGAGACTGAAGAATTGCTACTACTTCACTATGGCCCCTTTCTCGAGCTTTATCTAAGGGAGTTTTCCCATCTTCATCTCTCAGATCTGGATTTGCACCATGCCGTAACAGAGTCTAGAAAAGAAAAGCATTTAATTTGAATATTAAGAATTAACACTGTTTCTTTAATATCCAACTTCTGCACTCAGACTCAGAATTACCTAAGCAGGCAGTAACTCCAAATCACTATTTTGCATGTATCAGCTATCTCAAAAATGGTCTAGCTAGATCTTTAAAAAATTGCAGATTTCACTTGGTTATTTATTAACAACTCAAATTAAGTATGTGCACATGTGAACCCATCATATTCTCCTTCAAACTCCTCCTCTCAATTTCTTCAACAGAGAGGTATTAGTGTACATTTCAAACACGGTAATCATCTTCCTCATTTCCTACATACTGCCAATTACCAAGTTAAATCAATTCTCCCAGAATAAACTACAAAATTTACATCTTAAATATGAATGATCTGTTTGCTAATTTTTAATAGACACTGGACTCTCTCCCCAACAGACTGTAAGCTCTTTTAAACAGAGAACACATCTCATGTTTTTCTTGTCACCCTCAGAACTGCAGTTTTTCTAACTTGGTTATAATATAATAGATATATCTTAACAATGAGTGAATATATACACACATCAGGAAAGTATGTAGTACTGACTAAAACATCCAACTGCTGAATTATAATAATTATTTTATCAAATCTAGGATGCCACAGATTATTAGATATAGCATTATCACTAAGAAATGAAAAAAGAAATGCCAGTCAATTTTGTAAAATGCTTTATTGTTTGAATTTTTTTAAGCTAATTGAAATAACTTTTTTAAATTTAGATTTTTTTCACACTTTTTACACTATTTATGTTGGACAAACATAAATAAGAGAATATAAATGATCTATAAGATATTCTATAACTTCAACATTCCGAGCACAATTCTTCATAATTAATATTTTTTAATTCAAAACCAACATTTGTATTTCTACAATGTTACCATGTGTGCCATAGACAGCATTAATGATGCAGCATTACTGAGTGCTCCTCTATCAGACAGGATTTTTTATTCCTGTTGCATGAACAAGTAATGCTGCACTTTCTATCTGGTCAACAGTAATTATACATTTTCCTATTTAAGAGATGTTAAAATGTGTATGGAGGGGGAAGGAGGAAAGTGGAGGTGTATCTTAGAATCATTTAAAAACAGAAGAATCTATGAAGATTAAATGATAAGACATGTTAAATACCCAAGACACTGGCTAGCACAGAGTTTAAGTGCTCAGAGAGTCCTACCTATTGTATCATTATTAGTAATAGTAGCTATCACTCACTGTAGGCTGACATATAATCAAGATAGGTTAGGGTGACACGTATAATTCATTTGGCTTCTTCTTCCTACCCTATCACTCATGACTGCAAAACAGTACAAGTCAAAAGAAAATGGGTCAATATAAAATTTATCATCCTTAGAGGCATAATTCTCTTTAGAATTTGACCTTAAAGAGAAAATCTTTCCCAAGTTAGAAAGCTAAACTGTTTTCCCCTATTTTCGTATAGTATAAAGATGACAATAACAGCAGCTACCATTTGAGCATCTACGATGTGATTACTATACTACATGTTTTTTAATGTATTTTTTCTGATTATAATAATAATCATGATATGAATGTATACACATTTATCTGAGAATACTGCAAGTCAAACTAAAGAAACTTGCCCAAGGCCAAAAAACTGTTTTGCTAATAAGCTAAAGCTTAAATCCAAGTGTGCCTGGCTTAGCAGATTAACATTGCATGTGCCAAATTACTTCACATTATGAAGATTTTAGAGACCTAGATCATTCACACATCAGGTCCAACCCTTATCATTTGACCTCTCTGAACCTTCTCAATTTTTCCTAACTATAAAAAGAACTTTCCAATGTCCTTTGCTAATCTGGAAATCAAAGATATTATCCTTCAGCAAATAAATTATCTGCTTTAATGATAACAAAAACAACACAAATATGTACAAAATTATTTGGTGCCAAGAGTAAAAAAATTGGAAAAATTAGTGTTTAGCAACAGGTGACTGGTTAAATAAATTTGCAGTATATCCACAGGGCAAGTATACAGATGTAAAAAAGCTATCTAAATGCTAATAGGAGGCAGCCCCCGTGGCTCAGCGGTTTAGCGCCGCCTTCAGCCCAGGATGTGTTCCTGGAGACCCAGGATGGAGGCCCACGTCGGGTTCCCTGCATGGAGCCTGCTGCTCTCTCTGCCTGTGTCTCTGCCTCTCTCTCTCTCTCCCTGTGTCTTCCATGAATAAATAAATAAAATCTCTAAAAAAATAATAATAAATAAATGCTAATAGGAAGAGGTCTTCAATATGTATGTAATATGTTATATTTTGTATTAGAAAAAGAGAGAATAAACATATATATTTCTTTTTGTTTGTATCTATGTTAAGAAATACTAAAAAGATAAATAAAACATGCTTACCTACAGTGAACAATGGGGAATATGGTGAATGGAGATGGCATGGAAGAATGACTTATCATCAAAATAAAAGTTTTTATATCATTCTAATTTTGGAACCATGTAAATGTTAAATATTAAATTAGTAATTTAAAAACCTGGATTTTACCTTTGCTACTTGAGGTCTTCCAAAACATGCAGCATAATGTAATGATGATGACCTTTGACCCCTATTAACATCAGCACCTCTTTCACAAAGAAATTCTACCTGTAAAATTATGAAGAATCATAAAGTTGCCTTATTAATAGTTCTATCTTTATTTAAAACATGAGCTTTTATATATTAGCTTACCATTTCCTGAGTTCCAAAAGCAGAGGCCCAGTTTAATAGAGTCTGACCCACATCATCCATAAAATTTACTTCAAAGGCTGGAAAAGTTTCAAGGAGAAAAATAAATTTTTAAAAATCTAACACAGTAATACTGAACTTTTCTACAATGGGAACCATTTAAAAATTATTATTAATAGTCACTAAATACAGAATCAATTTTAAACATTTGGATCAACTCTATAGTAGTTAATAGTCCACAAACAAATTCTGCTAAGAAAAGATATTCTAAAATTTTTAAACCACTGAGGATTCACAAGGCTTTAGGCCCTTAAAAATAAAGATAAAATAAGAAGAAAAAAAACCAAAAACCTAAATATATAACACAATTCAACAGGGTACTAGTTTCCTTTATTCATTTCATTTACTCTGTTAATAGGCATTTACTCAGGTCTTACCATGCACCAGGCCGATAATTATATACATGGGGAGAGGAAAGGGTGCAGAGGTGGTTGGTGGCCTTTCTATTATCTGGCCCAACTGCTAATAATACTGGTCTAAAATCTAGAAACTAGAAATTGCCTATATAATTCCTATCTGTTTTCTTTTTATATTTTAAAAAATATTTTCCAACCTCCTGTGTCAATTGCATCTATAAGTGCATCGGTATCTTTACTTCGAATACAGTCTATAAGCTGCCGATGTGAGCGCTCCCCAGAGCTATCCAATCTCCGAAGTCCTGGGATTCTGCCTGTAGATCCAGCACTAGACTTTGGCAAAGCTTTTCGTCCTTCAAATAATAGCACCAAGAGAAGGTCAACCAAACGCATGGTATCAAGCACACATCTTTCATCACCCTGCAATGCACTTTCAATTGAATCTGGAAGTTCTGACCTCAGGAGATCCTAGAAACGGAATGGGAGAACTGTTTAATATATTTACATTATGCAAAATACTTTTACTGAAAGATTAAAAATCACATATTCAAAAACATTCTTACATGTGTGACTACTGGAGAGCCTCTGCAAAGTGTTGAGAGCAGGCTTACAATTGTTGACACCTGGTTACTCAATTTGGAATCTGCAGCCGTGGAAGGTGCTCCTGCAGTGCTGCGACCAGGTTTACAAGCTGATGATGGCCCTGATACAGTACCACCAGCAGCAGCCATGCGAGATAACAGCTCCTCAGTTAATCCATGCTTGGCTAATGGAGCTGGGTCAACACCACGACGGGTAAATCGGTCAGCTAGTGATGCAAAGCACCGTAGGGCTCCATCTGAAACCTAATGATGTAAAGAATATGCATATAGATAAAATGTTCCTAAAAAGGGTACTGCTAATTTCATTACTGAGATTTAAGAATGCCAGCTATAGCAACGATATAAGGCATATAATCTGCCTAGATTTTAATCCTGGGTCCACATTCTGCCCAACTGTATGACCTCAGGTTATTACTTAACTGCTCAAGGCCTCAGTTCCCTTATCTGTAAAATGGAGATAAAAGTACCTATAATTCACTGTCCAACCTTAAATAAGATGACATACATAAAGAATCTAGATGGACAGTAAAAGCTCAATAAATATTAACTATTATTATGAACAATTCTGCCAAAATATCTATGAATATCAACCAAAAATAATTAACAAAATAGTAAAAAGGCATTTAAAAGTTTTATTTTCTAAAATCTAATTCAAAAAAAAACTTTACACATAAAAGATTTTAAATACTGTGTTATTTTACTTCAGTGAGAACTATCTCTTTAAGTCAGCAACTTGTGCTGAGTCAACAAATCACACTGAGCATAATGCAGCTTTAAAAATTATGTATTTCTGAAACATTTAAATTAAAAAAATAAACATATCACTTCTATAACTTAAAATGTCTCACTGCCAAAACAAAGATTACCATACAGAAATATGAAATGAGAAAAAAGAGAAAATGGAATTACCTCTAGTTCATCAAGTGAAAAGCTGAAATAACAGTGTATCAGAGTTATAAATAGGAGACACTATAAAATCACTTTTTGAATACAAAGTATATAACAGGGATTTATTTACCTGATGATCTTCATGTTTTAATAAACTAGACAGAGATTCCACACAAATTTCTAAAGAAGAATCTTGAGGTTCCATCTTGCCACAGAGTCTTGATACCACAGCCATGGCAGAGTGCAAGGTATCTTTATGAACCAAGTGTCCACTGTCACGAATGAAGGTAAGCACACAATTCAAACCACCAGCCTCAAACACTGCTCCTGATTCTCGAGTACATATCAGTTCTAACACCTACAACAGTAAATGAAAATTAATAAAAGAATGCAGTAAGTCCAATTTTAATTTTCTAGCATCACAGAAAGCACAACATGCTTTACAAATTTATTAGTAGTCACATTTTAAAAAGTAAAGCAAAACAAATTTATTTGAATATATTTAATTTAGCCAATGTATGTAAGGCATCATCATTTCAACATGTTATCAAAGTTAAAAAATGAGCTATTTTACTTTCTAAAAAGTTTTTACTTTAATTTATTTTAGAGAGGGGGAGAACACAAGCAGGGGAAAGGGCAGAGGGGGAGAGAGAGAAAATTCCAAGCCAACTCCTTGCTAAGTACGGAGCCTGACACAGAGATTGATCCTATGACCATGAGAGCACAACTTAAGGAGAAATCAAGAGTCCAATGCTCAACCACCTGGGCCACCTAGGTGCCCCAAATTCTTTTATGTATTAAGTCTTCAAAATCCCAAGTATATTTTATACTTACAGCATATCTTAATTTGGGGTAGCCACATTTGAAATATAAATATGGCTACCATATTAGACACTAGGTTCAGATGGTGAAGCCTGCATAGTAAGTTAAGCAACTAAAGTAACTTAGCAGAAGTTTATACAGGTCTTACACATTAAATAAATAAATAATGCTTGCTATTACATTCATCATCCTCACACTCTAGGAATGTTAAAACATTAAAAATTAACTCTTATTTCCAAATTATGCTGATGCTTAAGGGGTTCGGGTAGAACACTAAAGAGTTAACAGAGTCCACAGATCTTATGGACATAGCAGAAAATTTAGATTTTATTCTTTAAGCAAAAAAAGTGCTTGGGATACCTTTGCTCGGGTCATGATCCCAGGGTCTGGGATTGAGCCCCACAATGGGCTCCCTGCTCAGCAGGGAACCTGTTTCTCCCTCTCCTGCCCACCCCCCGCATCCCGCTTGTGCACACACTTTCTCTGTCAAATAAACAAATAAAAGCTTTAAAAAAAAAAAAAAAAAAACTTGTTTTAAGAAAACTGTTTTAAGCAGAAAAAGATGATATTTCCAGTTAGTAACTGGGAATGGGGCATAGGGAGAGTGTAGAGGCAAATGTAAAAATAAATTCAAGCATTAATATTCAAGAGAGAATGATAGCTTAACTAAGGTAATAACAACAGAGACAAAAGGAAATAAACTAGAAAATCACTTCATTAATAACTACATGTATGGAGAGGAAAAAAGGAAATAAAGGATAAAGCACAGGTTTCTGCCTAGAGTGACTGGGTGAATTTGATGCCAATTATCAAAATAACTGAATCTGCAGTAAAATATTATTAATTCAAACAGCTGGTTGGAGCTATTCAAAAAGCCTTTGAATATGGAGTCTGGACCTCAAGAAAGAGGTCAGGTCTAGAGATAAGATGTGAGGGATATATACAAATGAATGGTATTAATGCTGATAGATGAGATTATCTAAGCAAAGTTATAGTTTTAAAAAGGTAAAAAAAGAAAATACTACCATTTAAGAATAATAACAATAATCAGAAAAGGGAACAAAAAAAGAGCAGGGTATGAAAGACAAGAAAGTTTGAAATTATTATTATTATTTTAGAACTACTTGATGAACACATTTAGATTTTACATGATTTTTTATTTGTGATTCTTATTTCATTCTTACTATGATTCTGCTGCTCTGGGTCAGCAGTTTTCAAACTTTCTGCCTCAGGATCCCTTTATAGTCTTATTATCGAGGGGCCCTCAAAGAGCCTTTGTTTATGTAGGTTATATCTATTTATCTTTACTATATTAGATATTAAAACAAATTTAGAACATATGTTTACTTGAAATAAGAAACTCATTATGTGTTTAACATACATTTTAATGAAAATAATTATTTCCTGAACAGATAGAAACTCAGTGAAAATAGTAGCATTGTTGATAAGAGATCCTCATATTTACTTCTGCATTCAGTCGGTTACGGTATCACATATAGCTTTTCATAAATTCAAGTAGTTCTAATAAACTACTGACCCAGTGCTGGTGCTTTTTAAAGTCACATAAAATTTATAATTAGTCCCAACAGGAATAAAACAAAAGAGCTACTCTAAAGGAAGTACAGAAAAATAGTTAAATTCATGGGCCCACAAACCAGACTTCCTAATTTCAAACTCCTACTCTTCCAATAGTGTTCAAACTCCTACTCTTCCGATAGTGGAATCGTGGCTCTGCCACGAATTATCTGTATCACCACCAATCAAGTTAGTTAACCGCAATATGCTTGAAATTTTTTCAAATAAAATATAGAAATGCTGATATTAGCAGCACCTGCCTCATATAAAATTGTTATAAAGACTAAATGAGGGATCCCTGGGTGGCGCAGCGGTTTGGCGCCTGCCTTTGGCCCAGGGCGCGATCCTGGAGATCCGGGATCGAATCCCACGTCAGGCTCCCGGTGCATGGAGCCTGCTTCTCCCTCTGCCTGTGTCTCTGCCTCTCTCTCTCTCACTGTGTGCCTATCATGAATAAAAAAAAAAAAAAAAATTAAAAAAAAAATTAAAAAAAATAAAGACTAAATGAGTTAACACATGTAAAGTGTTTAGTATAATGTCTGACTCTGATAGTATTAGCTGCTGTTATTACTACTTTCATAAAAAATCATTTTGGCTAAGAACAGGAATAACCTATCTCAAAAGCTACAAGAAACCCAAGAACCAGCACAAAAGAGCAGTATCACTGACCTACAATTTTCTTTTCCTAAACTTCTAAGATTTCTTTTCCTAAACTTTATGGGATCTTTTTTGGTGCCACAAGGACTGTGACTTCCACTGTTGTCAACCACTCTCAATAAAGTAAGAATAATGAAAAAAATTTTCTTTTTTTAGTGAAATGTATTTTTTATTCTCTAGTCATCTTCAAATGGGCCAATAAATACTTAAAACTTACCTTTACACACTGTTCAGCTAAGTCTCTGCTAGTCCTGTTATTAAGTTCAACCACAACTAAACGATTACAAAGTGCTTTTATAGCTCCATCAACCCCAACAATCCTTCGGGTGCATTCTGCAGATACATCCAGGTAGTACGTGATGGCACGAGCTGTCACTTCTAACACATTGTCTGGAGCACTTTCATCAAGAAAAATTTTGCAGAGGGCTGGTAAGAAAGTGCGAGGAGGACATCTGTAGAGAAAAAAATCGTATTACACCTAAAAAATCGTATTACTAAATTCTTCACATCAAAGTATTAACAAAATAATAAATAAAAACTGTAACAATGCATCACATTCAATACTGTGTCTGATGTGTACTAGGTAATATTTCTCACATTGCTTTCCTTTCCAGAATACTCACATGCTGAAAATATCAAGTTATCAACAGTTTAAAGTAGCAGCATTAACTCAAAATCTTGTTTAAAAAAAATTCCTATTCAATACTCAGTTCAAACATCAACTGCTCTGTAAAACCTTCCCTAACCTCCTCAAATCACTAAGTGGTACTTTCATGTTCCTAGAGCCTATACAAACAGTACTCACACTATTTAATCTATCACTTTATTTCTTTATTTACCTTAAAAGGTTCTGAAGGCCAGGAACATTGTTTAATTCATGTTTTACTGGGAATAAGTGCTGACCTGGCATTTAATAGGTAAGGATAAAACATACAACATCTTTGTAACCCTTCTGGTCCTGTTTCCTCATTTGTAAAGCAAAGACAGTATCTAAAAAATATCTACTTTATGTATGATATGAAAGTTAAATGAAATTATACACGTTAAAACAGTTCAGTACATTGGCACAATATTAAACTAACTGACTTTAGCTCTAACTTTTCTCTTATAAATAGTCTAATACCTGCTATATAAACCCATATAAGACGACAGTTCGATCAAAAGCAGAATTTGTGAGGTACCAATAATATTCTCTATATTTTATCAACACTTGAAATATAAAAACTATAATGTACATTTAGTAGAAATCTCAATTATATGATATCAAAAACAGAATTCTAAGTTTTATGCACAAATTAAACTTTAAATGGGCTACAGATAACACAAAACGTAGTGCTCTAAATGGTCTAGTGGAATTATTTTTCCTCCAAATTTTAGGAGTATATTATCTTTAGTAGCTTTCTAAGACTGTCTATGTGAACATCAAAATAACTATTATGTATCTACTTAATCAGAACTTAAGGAGCCTGGCATCAGGAATATTATCAAAGATTTTAGAACAGTTCTTGCATTCAATGACTGACCAGTCATTGATTAAACACAGGTGGTTTTTATTAGTCCACAACACTGGCAAGCTACGTCACACAATCACCTATAATTTTCCCAAAGAGGAAATGTTTTGAGGCTACACTGTAGGAGATAGGCCTCTAGCTCTCAGGTAAGATCAGAAGACTAAATAGTCCATCAGAATCTTTTTTTTTTTTTTTAAGATTTTATTTATTTATTCACAGAGATGCAGAGAGAGATCGGCTGCGCCACCAGGGCTGCCCTCCATCAGAATCTTAAAGTACTTTTGGCGCTGTCTACCTATGCATATATAATAAACTGAAGAGAAAAAAAGAAACTATAAAAATGTTAATGCTGCTGGAGAACAACATGGTCTTAAAAACTAGTTTGGGTTTTTTTTAGAAAACAGTAGTTTTTGAATAAGAATAAAATGTTGAAGCTGATCGTTTTCAATTCAAATAACAAGAATGGGTCCACCATATACTTTACATTAAATATTTTAAGAAATGGGGGCACAGGAGGGGTGGCTCAGTCTGTTGAGTGACCTACTTGGTTCTGGCTCAGGTCATGATCTCACGGGTCATGAGAATGAGACCCGCCTAGGGCTCCAAACTCAGCAGGGAGTCTGCTTGAAGATTCTCTCACTCTGCCCTCACCCAACCTGTGTTCTCCTGCTCTCTAAAATAAGTGAACAAATAAATCATTTTTTTAAATTTAAAAACAAAAATAAATAAAATAAAAATTTTAAATTATTCATCTTTTTTTGAAGATTGATTTGAAGTGGGCACCTGGGTGGCTCAGTCAGTTCACTGTCTGCCTTCAGCTCAGGTGATGATCCCAGGTCTTGGAATCAAGCCCCACATTAGGCTCCCTGCTCCACAGGGAGCCTGCTTCTCCCTCTGCCTCTATCTCTCTTCCGTACTCTCATGAATAAATAAATAAAATCTTAAAAAATAAATAAACAGGGGCAGCCCCGGTAGCTCAGCGGTTTAGCGCCGCCTTCAGCCCAGGGCCTGATCCTGGAGATCTGGGATCGAGTCCCATGTCGGGCTTCCTGTGTGGAGCCTGCTTCTCCCTCTGCCTGTGTCTCTGCCTCTCTCTCTCTGTTTCTCATGAATAAATAAATAATATCTTAAAAATAGAAAAGGAAAGGAAAGGAAAGGAAAGGAAAGGAAAGGAAAGGAAAGGAAAGGAAAGGAAAGGAAAGGAAAGGAAAGGAAAGGAAAGGAAAAGAAAGATTGGAGAGAGTGTGAGCGTGTGGGGGGGAAGGGCAGAGAGAGGGGGAAGAGTTTTGCGTTTTTTTTTTTTTTTTAAATAACGAATGTGTTTTTATTTCTCTCCTAACTTTTAAAATGTGAACATTCTGCAATTTAGTCATTGGCTTTACTTCCAGGTGACTTCTTCCCTGGGTCTCAATTCCCTTCTAAACAACAAACTCTTATTCCAGAAGGCAGTTTGCTTTTCATCATTCTTTCTGTCTAGATAACATCAAAGGACAAACCCCAAAGGCACAAGTATATGTACCCAGTGGTCACAAACAATCTGAATTACGTTCATCTTAAGTGCTGCAGCCTGGGTACCACCAACAACCCCGCGACCAAAGAGAGGGAGTTTTAAGCAGACTCCATGCTGAGCCACTGCAGGGCTCAATCTCATGACCCTGAGATCACGACCTAAGCTGAAACCAAAAGTGGGACCTCAACTAACTGCACCACCCAGGCGCTCCTTCAACTAACTTCCTTATCCAGTACAAAAACTGCACACCAGGACACCTGGGTGGCTCTGCGATTGAGCCTTCACCTTTGGCTCAAGGCGTGTGATCCCAGAGTCCTGGGATCGAGTCCCACAACGGGCTTCCTACATGGGTCCTGCTTCTCAGTCTGCCTATGTCTCTGCCTCTCTCTGTCTCTCATGAATAAATAAAAAATCTTAAAAAAAAAACAAAACCACACCAAAAAATAGAAAGAGAAATGTTTAGTATAACTTTCTATATTTCATGGGGAAATGTAACAGTTGCCAATTTGGGGAATAACTGTTCTGTGTTCCCCAAAATATGACGGATCTCCTGAACAAGTATGGATAAGGACCAGTTTAAAAAAAAAAGTTCTAAACATAGTTTCTCAGGTTTTAACTGTGATCAATTTTATTTCTGAGAGAAAAACAAAGATGGTCTGCAGACATAAAAACTTATTTTATATCCAGTATAATGAAAACCTGCTTTGTGAACTTTATAAAGGTATAGTAAAAAAAAGTCTAGTGTACGACTGGACAGGAAAAAAAATTGTTTTTGTGGCTCCTGAGTTACTTCTTCAACGATGAGAAGGTATTTAGACATATTCATATACAAAATCACTAATTTTTCAGTTTAGAACCAAAGCAAATTACAACATCTCATGAATACAAATTAACTAAAAATAGGGCAAAAAGGTATGGGAAACACCAATATTAATGAATAAGCTCTAAAAAAGCACAGAATTGTTGAAAGAACTATACTTACATTACTTAAAAGTTCATAATGAACCAAGACAAATCACTAACAAGTATTGTGGATATCCTGCTTTAAAACAGCCATTGTAGGGACTCATGGATGGCCCAGTCAGGTGGTGAACTTTTAGTCTTGGGACAGCTCATGATCTCAGGGTCCCAGGGCTGCTTCAGGATTCTTCCCCTAACCCCTCCCCCCCCCCCCCCCCCCCAGCACACACTCTCTCTCTCTCTCTCAAATAAATAAATCTTGAAAAACAAAACAAAACAAAACCTGGAGGGTATCCCTGGGTGGCTCAGTGGTGGAGCGCCTCCCTTCAGCCCAGGGTGTGCTCTGGAGTCCCGGGATCGAGTCCTACATCAGGCTCCCTGCATGGAGCCTGCTTCTCCCTCTACATGTGTCTCTGCCTCTGTGTGTGTGTGTGTGTGTGTCTCTCTCTCATGAATAAATAAATAAAATCTTTAAAAAAACAAAACAAAACAAAACAAAAACTGGCCACCACTGTAATATAAACAGGTAATACCTTAAAATGTCTCTTCAGTTGTTCATCAGGGATTTCCCCCCTTCTTATCTGCTTTTCTTTTACATATAGTTGACAAAAATTTCTTAGTATCATTTTCAAAGAAACCCTATGTTGATAGATAATTCAACTCAGTCTTTGAATTCAACCTGAGCTTTATGGTTATTCAATAGCACTTGCCTACCTTATGAGTAAAATCCTCAAGTCTCTTGCTTTTTTTTTTTCAGGCCACTACCACAACCACATCTGAATCCATGTCAACAGGGGGTAATTAGGAAACAAGATTTACATAATCAAGAAAACTAAGGTCATTATAAATTTGTAATCACCAACCTTAAATGAGCATAATGTCCAATAATTCTGCTACATTTCTTCCACAGTCTACAATGAGTATTTCACACTTTTTCTTCAATTTTCTCTTATCTTGACTCCGTTGGGTTTTTTTCTCTTTTTTTTTTCCCCTTGATTTTTTTCCATCTGGCATTGGCCCTGAACTCCCTGCTTTTCTCTCTAGTTGGTCTCATCAACTCCCTTTGTTCATACATCATGGATGTAAATCTCATCCGTATACCATGAAAACTCCCAAAATGCTACCTCCACCCCGTAACTCAATCCCTATCTCTACTTAGAATGATCACAGGCACCTTAAAAAGAGTAGGTATAGGTACCTCCCTAAGAAGCCTGCACAAAAACCAGCTCACTACCCATTCCCAATTATGTTCCTTTTGGGTAGTTTCAGAGCACTCAGTGAAACCCATCTATCAAAAGTATCCATCAAACTACATTATATTTTCCCATTCACCTGTCTCATCAATGAAAACATGAGCTACTAGAGAGCAGAGTCTGTGCCTTATCTGTTTTCCTACAACCAGACTCAGACTTGTTATCTAGTGGATACTCAAATATTTGAAGAATATACAAAATACATATAAATATATGAATATAATTCGTCTCGAGAAATTCAGTTTAATAGGGAGAAAGATAACGTAATCAAGTAAAAATAAATGACTATAATAAAAATCTAAAAGAAGAAAAAAATAAAAAAATCTAAAAAGTATGTTCATAAAAAGTTCTGAGAGAGAAAATTCAACATAGGAGATTTGGGGAAAGGAAGACCTCACAAAAAAGGAAGACATTAAAAAAAAAAAAAGGAAGACATTTTATCTAAATCAAGGTATTCTTCATTTTGGAAAGTTATTACAAGGATCTGAGATAATGGGTATAAAATGTTAGTACAGGGCTCAGGACATAAAAAATGCTTGATAAACCACATGGTAGAAGTTGGCTGAGCAGAGAAGCCCCTTATATTCCAAGTAAGGAGAATAGCATGCGCAAAAGATGGAGACTTGAATTACATGATGTTGCAGGTTGCATTTTCCAATAATATCCATAACATTATCTCCATTCTACATACCCATATTTTCTTTTTTTTTCCCCTAAGATTTACTTATTTACTTATTTACTTTACTTATTTGGGAGGGGGGAGGCAAAGAAAGAGAGAGAGAGAATCCTCAAGTAGACTCCCCACTGAGCATGGTATCAAACACGGAGCTTGATCCCAGGACCCTGAGATCACAACCCGAGCTGAAATCAAGAATTGGATGCTTAATCAACTAAGCGACCTAGGTGCCCCTCAAGTTTTTATTTCAATTTTAGTTAATATATAGTGCAATACAGATTTCAGGAGTAGAATTTAATGATTCATCATGTGATTATATATTGGTAAAGCTTTTTTAGATGTCAAGTCAGGGAGCCATCGGGGTGGTTCAGTCAGTTAAGCATCTGCCTTTGGCTTGGGCCATGGTCTTGGAGTCCTAGGATTAAGCCCTGCATTGGGCTCCATGCTCAGTGGGAAGTATGCTTGTCCCCCTGCCCCTCCCCTCCACTTGTGCGAGCTCTCTCAAATAAATAAAATCTTAAAAAAAAAAAAAAAAAAAGAAGCCAAATAAGTTCAATAATATCCATCAAACTAAAGACAAACAGAAACACTTCTGAGAATCTTCTCTTCCTAAATACAGTTGACCCTTGAACAACATGGGGGTTAGGGTCATTGACCTCCCCATTACCCAAGTCCGCTTGCAATCAGAAATCTGTGTATAGCTTTTGACTCCCCAGAAAGTTAACTACCTATAGCCTCCTGTTAACCAGAAGGCTTACCACAGAATAAACAGTTACTGTATAGTACTTATTAAAAAAATAAAAATTCCATGTGTAAGTGGACCTGTACAGTTCAAACCCATGTTGCTCAAGGGTCAGCTGTACTGGTACAGGCATGTAAATATATACCTTCAAGATTGTTCAACACTATTTCAAGTAGTAAAAAACTGGAAACCAATGGTGAATAATGTATGGCTATTCACTATATTGGATGTTATGTTGACATTAGAAACATTGACCTAGGTTTATTTATATTAATGTGGGAAGGTGGTCACAGCATTATTAATTAAAGAAATAAGCAAATTATAGGATACTATTTGTTGGCTTTTAGTTGGGACCTCTCCTCAGTTTGTTAATAGGAACACCTATTAGTCTTGTGATGTGGCTACTTGGCCTTCTTCACAGTATGGTGGTTGTGTTGCAAAAAGCCAGAGTCCCAAGAGAATCCAGTAGAAACTTTTGTTGGCTCAGCTTTAGAAGCCACACAGCAGTCACTTTTACTATACTCATAAAGCTGGCCAGATTCAAGCAGTGGGAAAAAGAGGCCCTCTCAATGGGAATGCGTGTCAATGTCACATGAAACAGAATATATGGGAGGATGCCTGGGTAGTTGAGTTGGTTGAGCATATGACTTGATTTCGGCTCAGGTCATCATCTCAGGATTGAGAGATCAAGGCCCTTATAGGGGGCGATGGGTGTGGATCCTGCTTAAGATTCTCTTTCTCCTTCTCTCCATCCCAGCCTCCAGCACATACATTCTATCAAAAAATAAATAATAGAAAATAAGTTGAGGGGATCCCTAGGTGGCTCAGTGGTTTAGTGCCTGCTTTCGGCCCAGGGCATAATCCTAGAGTCCTGGGATCAAGTCCCACACTGGGTTCACTGCATGGAGCCTGCTTCTCCCTCTGCCTGTGTCTCTGCCTCTCTCTCTCTGTGTCTCTCATGAATAAATAAATAAAATCTTTAAAAAAAAATAAGTTGAAACAAACAAAAAGTATAATCCCAGAAGCATTTTCAAGATTTTTTTTTTCTTTGACAGAGAGAGACAGAGAGAGCACAAGCAGGGGGTGCAGTAGGCAGAAGAAGAGGGAGAGACAGGCTCTACACTGAGCAGAGAGCTGGACACAGGGCTTGATTCCAGCCCCTGCGATCATGACCTGAGCTGCAAATAGCACTTAACCAAATGAGCCACTCAGGCACCTCAAAATTAATAAACTCGTAAAGTTAAACACAGAATTACTCAAACCCTTATCAAGCAAATACAAAAAAGGGGATCCCTGGGTGGCTCAGCGGTTTAGCGCCTGCCTCTGGCTCAGGTCGTGATACTGGAGTCCCGGGATCGAGTCCCACATCGGGCTCCCAGCATGGAGCCTGCTTCTCCCTCTGTGTCTCTGCCTCTCTTTCTCTGTGTCCCTCATGAATAAATAAATAAAACCTTTAAAAAAAAAAAAAAAAGAAAATACAAAAGAACCTAAAGCTGTATGGTGTATACACCTGCATACAAACACTTGAGGATACAGTCTCTACTTAGAATCACAAAAAATTTATCCCAAAATAAATTCAATCATTCATATTTTACTTCTGCATTTCTAATATGGACCTTATTTCTATATGAATACATACTTGAGGCAGATACAAAACCACAGTGGGCATATATTAACGTTATTTTAAAATCTCCATTCCATTTTCTCTTAAAAAATAAAAATTTACTAACCTACTCATTCATTCCTCCAAGGACTGAAAACTTATAACATTATCTTCAATTAGATTTTCTTACAATGAACTCTAAAGTTCAAAACAACCAAAAGCCATAAGGTCCTCTACCAAAAGAAGTACCATTTTGAAGATAGTTCTAAAAAGATAATTATATACAAACACGTTGGGCCAGACTTCAAAAAATAATTGAATATTTGGGATGCCTAGCTGGCTCAGTCAGTTAAACGTTTGCCTTCGGCTCAGGTCATGATCTCAGGGTCCTGGTCAGTGGGGAGTTGGTTTCTCCCTCTCCTTCTGCCCCTCCCCTTGCTTGGGCACATGCATACTCTCTTTCTCTCAAATAAATAAAATATTTTAAAAAAGAAATAATTAAATGTTATTTAAAACTTAAGGAAACTTTGATTTCCTCTTATATGAATTATGAAGAATTCAAAGAAAGTTATCAGGCAAAAGTGTATATACAAAGATGGTCACAGTGACAAAAACTATATATCTAACAAGGGCATGATTTAGTATATGACACATCCATAGAGATTATGCAGGTACTTACTAAAAACAGATGATACAAATATTGTTTAATAGAAATATTAGGTAAAAGAAAAAAATCACATTCCTTATGGTATTCATCATGTTAAAATATGCAGAGAAGAAAACTAGATTTTTTGAATTTTCCAAATTTCTGTAACAAGCATATTTTGTAATTCCCAGATAATAAATTTAAAGTTTGGGGCAAGTTAACTACAACAAACTTATTATAGCCTATTTCTCCTAATGAGTACAACCAAGAACCTTGGACAAAACAGGAAAAGCAACTATCTGAGGACTCTGAAAAGTACACAGCAGATGGATTAGGGGAAGAAGTCCAAACTTAAATTTTAAGGACCCATGATGGAAGTGAGTTTCAGGGGCTTTTCTCCTCTCTTCTCTTCTGATTTGACCCCTTGTGGGTCAAGTCCCCAAATGTCACATAGCAAGAACACAGACCACAAACTCAGAACCAAGAAAGAGGGTCTCTGTGAGTCAGAGTGTGTGGGAAGAAATTCCTGAGGCTTCTTCTTCCCTGCCTGGCCCCAAGGCTATCCTGAGTTAAGCCTCTTACTAAAACCCTGAGTGACATGCACAGTGCAGTGGAGATGGCATAAGCATCTAAGGCCCTGGAGAGAACTGGCAACTAAGAAAAGGGAGCCCCTGTGGTCAAAAGAGCATAAGAGGAATCCTATTATCTTCTCTGTTTCTTTCACTACTTTCAATATGGGGGAAGTCTAGTCTAGTCTAGTCCCAGCACAAGGGCAAAGAAGAGTGTGGAGGGGGTTGGGAAGAAGTATAGTTATAACATCAAGAGAGCCTCAGTTTCCTAGCTAGAATACTAGTAAAAAGAGCTACAGGTAGCCAAAAGATACAGGGGAAATCTTAGAAAAGAAAGCAAAAAAAAGATCCCCGACACAAATCCTAAGCAGGCCTCCAAACTGCACTGTGGAGGACAGAGCTAAAGAAGAGCAGCAAAGACTCTGACAAATGAATATGTATATGACAAATATAATCCACCACCCAAGTCCCAGATTATACTCTGAATGAATTATGTACAGAGTAGACCCAAACACCATAACAAAAGCTATAAATCACTAACAATAGAACCATTACCCACAGAGGGCAAGACAGAACTTGCAATCTAAATAACCAGATTGACTACATGCTAACACAAAACAAAATCAACATTATCTCCAGAGGATTTTGATAAAACCCAGACTCTCACAATACCCCAAATATTTAAGATAAAATCCAAAATAACTTGAAACAGGGGGGCCTGGCTGGCTCAGTCAGTAGAGCATGTGACTCTCAATCGCAGGGTCATGAGTTCAAGCCACACATTGGGCATGGAGCCTTAAAAAACTTAAAACACAAAGAATCAGTACAATCTGATCTATCCAACTCAAGAAAAGGAGTTAGGATGGGTGGCTCAGTCGGTTGAGTGTCTAACTCTTAATCTCTGCTCGGGTCCTAATCTCAGGGTCATGAGTTCAAGCCCCGCATTTGACTCCACACTACACATGGGAGTCTACTAGGGGAAAAAAAAAGGCAGTCAATAAATGAAAAGAGAAAAATAATATAAACTTATCAGAGAGGATTCTCAATCAGCTATTGTAACTATACTCCATAAGGTAAATGAATGGAAACAGAAGTTTACAAAAGAGAAATAGAAAAAGAATCAAATGAGTTGTAGAAATAAAAAATAGTTTGTGAGTAGAGGGAAAACCTTACAAGATGGGCTCAAAAGCCATAAAACATAGTGAACTTAAACAGGTAATAAAAATTATTCAATCAGAAGAATACAGAGTGAGAAGACTGGGAGAAAAAAAGGAAATCGTGTTAAGAATCTGAGAGAACACATCAAAAAGTGTAACGTTTGTGTCAATGGAGTCCCAGAAGGAAAGGAGAAAAAAAAATGGCTGTAGAAAATAGATTTGATGAAGAAATTCCCCAAATTTGGTAAAAGACATATTCAAGGAGCTAAGCAAACTTCAAATAAGATAAATTCAAAGACAACCATGCAGCGACAAATCATAATCAAACAGCAAAAAAACCAAAGGTAAATTTTTAAAAAAAACCTTAGAAGCACAAGAGGAAATGCAACACAAAGAAACAAAGTTCAGTATAAATGCCATTTTCTCATCAGAAATCATAAAGACCAGAAAAGTGTGGAATAATATCTTTAAAATGGTGAAAAGAACTGTCACCCCAGAATTTTATATCCAGCAAAATAAAGACATTCTCAGATGAAGGAAAACTAAGAAATTAATCACCAGCAGACATCCTTGAAAGTTTTGCTAAAGAGGGGCGCCTGGGTGGCTCAGCAGGTTAAACATCCAACTCTTGATCTCAGCTCAGGTCTTGATCTCTGGGTCCAGAGTTTATGGGTCCTGAGCCCATGTTGGGCTCCACACTGGGTGTGGAACCTACCTTGAGGTAGTCCCTGGGTGGCTCAGTTGGTTAACCATCTACCTTCAGTTCAGGTCATGATCCCAAGGCCCTGGGATGGAGCCCTGCTTTGGGCTCCCTGCTCAGCAGGGCATCAACTTCTCCTTCTCCCTCTGCACCGCCCTTTTGCTCTCTTTCTCTCTTTCAAATAAACAAATAAATCTTTATTTTTTAATTTTTTAAAGATTTTATTTATTTGAGAAAGAGAAAAAGAGCCAAGCAAGGGGAACTGCAGAGGGGGCGGGAGAAGCAGACTCCCCACTGAGCGAGGAGCCTTAAATGGGGCTCAACCCCAGGACACTGGGATCATGACATGAGCTGAAGGCAGAAACTTATTAGCTGACTGAGCCACCCAATGGCCCAATAAAAAATATCAGAAAGAAAGAAAAAAAAAAAGAAAAGAAAAGAAAAGAAGAAAGAAAAGAAAAAGAATTGTTAGAGAAAGTTCTTCAAAGTTAAAGAAAATGATACCAGAGATATACATGCAACTTCAGCAATGAAAGAAGAGCAACAGAACTAATAAATATGTAGGTAAATATAATAGATTTTTTTCTCCTATTAAACTGACTTTTGAAAGTAAAAATTTTAAGATTGTATCTTCAGATTTTCAATTTATGTAGATTTAAGATACATAAAAATTATAAAGGATAAAGGGATCTCCATAGTTGTAAGGCTTCTTCATTTTACTTTCAATGGTAAAATACTAACTCTTAGTTAATTGCAATTCCCAGAGCAACCATCAAAAAAATATAAAGAGAGCCAAACACCAACAGGTAAGTTAAAATAGAACACTACAAAACACACAAAGGAGAAAAAGGAACATTACAAATGACTCTATGCTGATAAATTCTAATTCACATTAGAATTGGTAGACCAATTCCTTGAAAGACATACTACTAAAATCACTCAGGGGACACCTGGGTGGCTCAGTGGTTTAGTGCCTGCCTTCAGCCTAGGGCGTGATCCTAGAGTCCTGCATCCGGCTCCCTGCACGGAGCCTGCTTCTCCCTCTGCCTATGTCTGTGCCTCTCTCT
This sequence comes from Canis lupus familiaris, assembly GCF_011100685.1. Taxonomy (NCBI): domain Eukaryota; kingdom Metazoa; phylum Chordata; class Mammalia; order Carnivora; family Canidae; genus Canis; species Canis lupus. The sequence goes on from NC_049229.1 coordinate 10,625,754, forward strand.
TTCTCTGTGTGTCTCTCATGAACGAATGAATAAAATCTTTAAATAAATAAATAAATATGCACTCAGAAAGAAATAAGTAACCTAAGCAGTCCTCTACAAAGAATTGGTTATAAAAACCCTCAAACATATCAATTTATTCTCTTATGGATTATGTTTTTGGTGTTTATCTCTTAAGAAATATTTGCCTAACCTAGGGTCACAAAGGATATCTCCCATGTTTTCTTCTAGAGGTTCTATAGTTTTAGGTTTTACACTTAGGTCTACGATTCATTTTAATTTTATTTTTGTATACAGTGTAAGGTATGAATCACAGTTCATTTTTTTCTTTTTTCCATATGGATAAATTGGAACAACTGGAACAATTCCAATTGCAATTGTTCCAGCACCATAAAAAAAATACTATCTTTTTCCACTGAATTGCCTTTTCATCTTTGTTAAAATAAGGTATCTCTGTGAGTCTATTTCTGAACTATGTTCTATTTCATCGATCTATTTTCCTTCACATCAATACCACACTGTTTTGATTACTATAGCTATATAACAGGAATTTAAATACAGTATTATTAGTCTCCTAACTTAAGTTGTTTTGGCTAGTCTTTTGCATTTCCATATAAATTCTGAAATCAGTTTGCCAATTTCTACATCTTGTCAGATATTTCTCTAACAATTGCAGAAGAAACGAAAATACTATTTACACAGAAATCTTTATCACTAATGGTTATAACAGCTTTGGTCATAATCACCAAAACTAGAAAAACCCAAATGTCCTTCAAGAAGTAAATGGAGGGGCGACTGGGTGGCTCAGTTGGTTAATCATCTGCCTTTGGCTCTGGTCACGACCCCAGCGTCCTAGAATCAAGCTCTGTATTGGGCTCCCTGCCCAGCGGGGAGCCTGTTTTTCCCTCTCCTTTCCGCTCCTGCTCTATTTCTGTCTCTCTGTCTCTCAAATAAAGAAACAGAATATTAAAAAAAAAAAAAAAAAAAGTGGAAGAACCATCTGTGGGGTACATCCATAAAATGGTACTACACAGCAATTAAAAGGTAAGAACTATTATACCCACAGCAACCTAGATGACTCTCAAATGCAATACAGTACATTTAAGCCAGACTCAAAACACCATACAATGTATATGAGATTCAACAACAGTTTGGTAAAGTCAAAACTATAGTATCAGAGAACAGACTGCTAGTTGTCGAGCACTGGAACTGGGGAAGGAGTAACTTCAAAGGGACAGCTCTAGGGAATGTTTCAGGATGATAGAATTGTGCTAAATTTCAATTTTGGTGGTGGTTACATAACTGCATTTGTCAAGACTCAGAACTTTACTGTGTGTAATTTAAATAAATTTAAGAAAAAAACAAACATCACACATACCATAATCACAGCCCTCTCTGAATAATGCTAAAAGTATACATCCATGGCACAAAATTTTATTAATAATTAAAGAGTTACTTGTTAACATTATGGGTAGAAATTATTTTTATATTTTTATATAAGTAAACCTAGTACCTAAATTTATAGACCTAGTACCTACTTTATAGACCTAAAAGTAGCCTAATCAGGAAATATTAAGATTACTCCTATATGGAACTGTCAGTCAACAACACAAATGAGATTAAGAAGAAACTTCCGATGAATTTAAATTTAAGCAATGGTTTCCAAAATGCTACCTGCAATATCAGAATCTTTCCCTGATGAAAGCAGCGATAAGTAACTTAAAACAAGTACCAAAAAGTTTCATGAAGTTTCAAAGAGAAATAATTTCTATTGGGAATTGTAATAGTTTTTATACTCTAACTATCATTCTTTTTTTCCAGACCATATATCACTTAGACTTGGGCTTTTTGAAGATTTACAATATAAAATTTAACCTTTTTTAAATAAAGGAAGTTATCTAAAGTGGCAATATTTTACTGAATATGGTCTATAAATTGGGCATTTCCTTTATTAAAGAACTAAAAATTTTAACTGCAAAAGTCTAATAAATTTGGTTTCATAAAGATAATAAAAAACATCTTTTGATCCATTTCATCTTTTATTTTTGTTCCTGCTCCCAGCCTTGACTCTCTCTGTATTGCTTACCTAAAAATAACTCCCATCACAGCAGTTGAAAATTATGGCCTTCCCTCTCAACAAAAAAGGGAGTAAAATTCCAATATGTAGACTTGCTTTTCTCCAATTAAAACACACACATAAATCTGACTGCAATTCATTCAACAAGTATCTACTGAATGTCTTTTTATGCCAAGTACTGTGTTAGGTATTGGACGGTAGGATATAAAAATGATTAAGTCAGTGCTGGGCTCTAAGGAACTCAAAGGCCTAATGACACAGTCAACAAGTATGCAAAGCATACATTATTTATAGCTACAAAGAAGAAGAGTGGGTTTGTTGTTTTAGGGTTTTTTTTTCGTAGTTTAAGGTGACAGACACTTTGGTAAACTTAATGAAAGCTCACTGAAGATCATTATCTATGAGCCCCCTTACAGAGAATGGTCCTTATCTTCTAGCACTTCTTTCTGCTGTCCACTGAAAAGAAGTACATCAACAGCTGATCTCTGTAAACAGAAATTGCTTATTTAACTTTTTAGGATTATATGTATTTGAAATAATGAACATTCTCTATCCAAGGAAGAATGCTCGCTCTCTCTCAAATATTTTTTAAAATAAAAATTAAAAAACAAAACAAAACAAAACAAAATAAAATAAAAAAGAGAGGGGCACCTGGGTGGCTCAGTAGGTTAAGCATATGCTTTGGTCTCAGGTCATGATCCCAGGGCCCTAGTATAGTGCCATGTCAGGCTCCCTGCTGAGGGAGTCTGCTTCTCCCTCTGCCCCTCCCCACATTCATGTGCTCACTCTCTGTCTCTCTCTCAAATAAATTTTAAAAAAAGAAAAAAGAAAAACAAAAGTATTAGGTAACTAGTAGTACTATGAGAATGCAGAAGTCTTTGAAGGTATTTGAATCTTATCTACTAGAGAGAGATAAGACCCAAAGATTTTGTAAAATGGAGTGGTATAGTCAAATAATTATTTTAAGACTATTTATTCCTCCATAAAACTGAGGGGAAAAGACCATGAAAAATATTTTAAGGCATATTTTTTAATATGACTGGGTGGCTCAACGGTTGAGCATTCTGCTTTTGGCTCAGGGCGTGATCCCCGAGTCCCCGGGATGGGGTTCCATCTATCGGGCTCCCTGCATAGAGCCTGTTTCTCCCTCTGCCTATGTCTCTGCCTCTCTGTGTGTGTGTCTTTCATGAATAAATAAAGTCTTTAAAAAATATATATTTTAAAGTATGACTCTGGTTATTGTTAGCTTGGAGACAGGGATATTTTTTATGAAGCTATTAGCACATTAGGGGCATAGTAATTTCCCCATACCAGTCGGAGATATTATCATTCTTTTCAATCTCCTGCTTCAGGGAGAAAATAGAGGTCACCAACAAACCTAAAACATCTACATCTAATCTCTACGTCTTCCCTGTTTTACAAGGAACACACTACCTAAAACCTATCTTTCCACCAGTAGATCAGAGCTTTGCTCCTTAACAAGATTTTCTGACCACAGCTTCAACATTATCAGGTAGCATACTAGGAAAACAGACTATCAGCACACCAGACCAACTGAATCATAATTTGCAGCTTAACAAGATCCCCAGGTGATCTGCATCTTGCACACTGAAGTTTAGAAAGCACTGGTCTTAACAGAAGCCAATTTTCTCCCAGTTTCTCAGAATCCTAAACACTATGGATATTCTCTCGCCTATCTCTTTGACCTTTAAAAGACAAAATCCCCACACCCCCATTCCAATCCAACTTCTTGAAAAAGTTTTCCACACTCTCTGGCTCTATTTCTTCATACTCCTGCACCCATTCAAATCTGCCCCTCACCACCACTCCACTCCACTCTCATTAAGATCAAGGTCCTTGAGAATGTAGCTAAATCTAAAGGACATTTTCAGTCTTCACCCTACTTGACCTCTCACCACAATTCAGCACAATTGTCCTTTCTCTTTTTGAATCACTTTCTTCCTGTGTTGACATGTACACTAATGATGCAAAAGCAATAGTGGGTGAAACTGCTGGTGTTTCAGCATGAATCAAGGCAAGGGCACTATACTAACTACTAGCTGTATTCTTCACTGTGGAGCTCTGGCATTAGAGGGGCAGTTTCACTACAGAATTACAGAATAACCTTCATGAAGGGAAAAATTTTTAATTTTACTGAATTGCAACCCTTGAATACTTATCTTTTAGATATCCTACCTCAGGAAATAGAAGTAAATATAAAGCACTTCTGCATCCTGAAGAATGATGGTTGTGTCAAGTGAAAGCATTTGTATAACTGTTGGAGAACTGAACCAGACAGTTTTTTTCCACGCAACACCATTTTTACTTGAAAGAACTTCAGGCAAACTGTGATTATTCAGACTTGGAAATGTGGCAAACGTTTTCTCAAAATTTAACGAAGCCTTCCACTTCAAGGAAAACAACCAACAGTATTTATTGCCAAAGATAACACTAAAACTTTCAAGCAAAAATGACAATTTTGGAAAACTTGTATCTGCCACCATGAGCTAGACAGCTTCCCAATACCGAAACTTTTCTGATGACATCAGTATTCATATTAAACAAATGCGAGTTTGTGATACTATACAGTGACATATGTCAACATTTGGAATATCTGTATAATTCAGTAAATCCATAACCAGCACACAATTTTACAAGCTTAAACACGGGTAAAAAAAAAAAAAATCCATTCCAGACGAGATCAGGTGTGTTCAGGGTGCTACAGCCGTAGACAAAAAAATCCATTCCATGTACAAGAGAGACCAATAAATTTTATGTTAGCAGAATACAAAAAGCTCATTGAAAGGACTCAGAATCCACATTATAAGTAACTTTTAAGAAACTATCACTTGTGGGGCCGCCTGGGGGGCTCAGCAGTTTAGTGCCACCTTCAGCCAAGGGCCTGATCCTGGAGACTTGGGATTGAGTCCCACGTCAGGCTCCCTGCATGGAGCCTGCTTCTCCCTCTGCCTATGTCAATGCCTCTCTCTCTCCTCTCTGTGTATTCTCATGAATAAATAAATAAAATCTTTAAATAAAAAAAAATAAAAAAAAAAAGAAACTATCACTTGTCTAGTTTTGGTATGGTATCAAAGAATATCCATAATTATGTTAAAAAAATCATCACAACATTCCTCCCTTTTCCAACTACATCTATGGAGGATAATCTTTTTTCATGTATTTCTATCAAAACATAATGCAACAGACTGAATCCAGAGGCAGAAATGAGAATCCAGTCAAATCCAAACTCATGATCTCAGCCCCTCAAAATTCTTCCAGTATTCTCTCACTGAATGGCATCATCATCCATTGTAACCTGAGTAATCCATGATACTTCCTTTCTCACTACTCTCATATCTCAACAAATTCTATTTTACTTCCTAAATCTTTCTCATATCTACCCACTTCTTCCTACTTCTATTACTACAAACCTCTCTCTCTAGGCCATAATCTACCAAGTCTAGAAGAATTTGTTCTTTTGTCTTATCTAAGCATCTATTCTATTCTCAAAAGCAGGTAATGGGGCAGCCCCGGTGGCTCAGCGGTTTGGTTTGGCGCCCAGGGTGTGATCCTGGAGCCCCAGGATCGAATCCCACGTCGGGCTCCCTGCATGGAGCCTGCTTCTCCCTCTGCCTGTGTGTGTGTGTGTGTGTGTGTGTGTCTCTCTCTCTCTTTCTCTCATGAAGGAATAAATAAAATCTTAAAAAAAAAAAAAAAGAGCAGGTAATCTTTTTGAAAGACAAATGTAATCACATCAGTCATTCTTTTGCAGTATTTCATTGCCTTTGCATTGCTCTTAAGATAAAACAAAAAACTTTACTTACCATATACAAAAGACTCCATCCCATCTGGCCCCTACCTTCTACTAGCACTCCAGCCAACTTTCCTTGTCCCACTAACACTAGTTTTCTCCAAGTTCCTCAATCATGCCATACTTATCCCACCAAATCTTCACACATTGCTTCCTTATTTGAACACCCTTCCCTCCTCTTCATGCTTCATCCCATAAACTCTTACACTTCCCTCATATCTTTAGTAAAAACTAGTCTTCAGAGAAGGCCACTAGGAATACCCTTACTCCTCCAGGTTATGTCCCTTCTACATACTGTCATAGCACCCTAATCTTTTCCTTCATTGCACTCTTGACATCACAGTTTATAACTGCAATTTTATTTCTATAAATCCGCCTTCTCTATCGACTACTAGACACCTTTAAGAGTAAGAGACTGTATCCTGTTTTGGTCATCACCATATCTCTAACACTTGACATAAAGTAGGAAAACAATTTAAAAGGTTAGGGACACTTGAGTGGCTCAATCAATTCACTCTCTGACTTTGGCTCAGGTCGCGGTCTCAGGGTCCTGGGATCTACCATTGAGTAGGGCTCAGCACTCAACAGGGAGTCTGTTTCCCCATCTCCCTTTGCTCCTCCCTTGACTCATGTTTTCCCTCTCTCTTTCAAATAAATAAAATCTTCAAAATCTTTAAAAGGTTAAAAGCCTTGTCACTATTGTAGGTGTTTTTCACCTTATATTATAAATATACAACAGGAAGTTTTCATCACTGTGTTCAACTCGCCCACTTTGGAATACAGACTCAAGACCTTCTTCCTTGAGATACTGCTCAAAGAATACACTAGAAAAATGATTAGTGGTGGTTGCCTCTGAACTGATTAGCCAGGAGATAGGAGGAGAGACTATTCACTGTACTCCTTTTTGTGCCCTCATAGCTAATTTTTAAATTTTTTAAAAAAGATTTTATTTATTTATTCGTGAGAGACACCGAGAGAGACAGAGACAGAGACACATAAATAGGGTAAATAGATGATGGGCATTTAGGAGACACAGGCAGAGGGAAAAGCAGGCTCCATGCAGTCAGCCTGATGTGGGACTCAATCCCGGGACTCCAGATCACGCCCTGAGCTCAACCACTAAGCCATCCAGGCATCCCGTTTTGTTTTTTTGTTTTTAATTTTTTAAAGAGCCTTCAGGTGCCTGGGTGGTTCAGTCAGCTAAGCAATCCACTCTTGATTTTGGCTGAGGTCATGATTCATGATCTCAGGGTTGTGAGACAGAGACCCACCATGCTGGGCATAGAGCCTGCTTAAGATTCTCTCTCAAAGCGATACTTACTATAAGTACTATATATTAGTACCTATAAGTACTATCCCTAATTTTCCATTTTCTAGATCTTAGATTCTACCCACAAAATAGAACTTTTAAATTACACTATCTGAAGTTATAGAAGGCAGAATCTGCAAGTGCCCAGGATTTATCTATTTATAATAGGTACAATAATTATCTATTTTAACATGAACACAAACTCATTTGTATCTCATTAAATTTAACTCTTAATTTAACTCATAAATTTATGACATTAAATTGAACTCACTAACATAATCACTGATGAAAGCAAAAACTAAGCTTGAACTTAGCAAAAACTAACCTTGAACTTGAATTTTATTTTCTAGAGTTCAGGCATTAATAAGAGACAGCACAGCTTCACAGAAAACGTACATTCCTTAACTTCAAAAAGACTGTCAAAACTCCAAAACACGGAGAGCCTTGAGTAATACTAAGCCAAAGGAAAAGGTTTAACTATTATGTGAAAAGCACTATGCTAGAGATTTCACATATATTTATCCCTTTCAATCTTCACAAAAATCTAAACCCAAATCTATCCCATCCCAAGGCCATTTACTCTACCACACCATCTGCCTTTCCTGACTAAATACATAGAACTATTAATACAAGTTAATAAAGGAAAAACACATCTGAACATAGACACCTTTTGCTTTATTCAACATAACTAAGGACTATTTTCTAGTATATTATGAAATCAAGTTGGTATGGGAGATTTTCACCAATAGTTAAAACACGCGTATCATCTTGCTTTTCCCCTACACCCTGTTTGTTGAATGTTGAAAAGAATTTAAAAAGACTCTCCAAAATCAATCAGTTTCAGAAAATAAAGTCTCAAAATTCAAAATCAGAAATGTAGTATTAATGGGTAGCCCACTTTACCCAAAAACACTTTTCACAAACATTCTTTCCTTTAATCCTCACAAGGAACCTACTGCTATTTTACAGAGAAAGTAAACTAAGGCTCTCAAAGGCTAAATTACACGTAGCAGACCAAGAATCCAAGAATCCGAACTAGGTCTCTGATGCCACAGCCCATTCTTTCCACCAAATCATGCTGCTTCTCTGGCTCAAAGGAATCAGAACAATTTTTCTTGTGACAAGAAAATGTGACTATAGAATAAAAGAGCAAACTAAGAATTTTTTTTAATTGTCAGAAATTTAATTGAACATCCATTTTTTTGGTAGACAAATTACTGGTATGCTACATGAAACAGAGGTAACCATTTCAATTTGAAATAGTCTTTTTATCTTGGTAAATTAAAATTAAAAATATAAGTCACATCTAACTTTAATTTCATCTTTCTTAAAATTACATTATATCAAATATAAATAAGCCTAGAAAGGAATATGGAAAGAATAATGGTTATGTTAGGATGGTAGGATTTTATATAAGGATGTTTGCTATTTTAAAAATTTCCTTTAAAATCGTATTAATAATGGTAACACTTTTTTTTTTTTTTTTTTTTTTTTTATTTATGATAGTCACACACACACACACAGAGAGAGAGAGAGAGGCAGAGACACAGGCAGAGGGAGAGGCAGGCTCCATGCACTGGGAGCCCGATGTGGGATTCGATCCTGGGTCTCCAGGATCGCGCCCTGGGCCAAAGGCAGGCGCCAAACCGCTGCGCCACCCAGGGATCCCGGTAACACCTTTTAAAATGCCATTAGTAATAACTCTACTAAAAAAAAAAAAGAAATAACTCTACTATACATTAGTCCTTAATAGAAGTACAAAACAATCATTAATTTGATTGGCAAGTATAACCTTTAAAAAAAGCGTAAGTAATTCTCAGGTTAATAAAGACCCTCTAATGAAATCTAGGAAAACTCAAAAATCTACTTCACTTTTCTATGAATCCTGCTAAACTAAGTGTCAACAGGGAGGCTAAATCATTATCCATTCAAAGTTTGTTAATAACAAAAACGAGTTCACATGAATGGGCCATTAATAAATTTTTATTTTGGGAGGGGGGATGGGGTAAATAGATGATGGGCATTTAGGAGGACACTTGTAATGAGCACTGGGTGTTACAGGCAAGTGATGAATCACTAAATTCTACCCTTGAAACTAATACTACATTACATGTTAACTAATTTGAATTCAAATAAAATCTAGAAAGAAAACAAAAACAAAAAATAAATTGTGATTCTGAAACTTTGTAAGAATTTTTATCCTAAGATTTTTATCGTCTTAATGGGACTTACAACTAAGAATCAACCTTAATTCATATTCATTAATTATTCATTCAAAAATGAAGGCAGTTAAAAATATTTTGTCAATTTAGTAATAACAGCCTTTACTGCCACCTCAAAGAAATTAAGATAATTATACAGACTTTTTTTTTTTTAAGATTTTATTTATTGGGGATCCCTGGGTGGCGCAGCGGTTTAACGCCTGCCTTTGGCCCAGGGCCCGATCCTGGAGACCCGGGATCGAATCCCATGTCAGGCTCCCGGTGCATGGAGCCTGCTTCTCCCTCTGCCTATGTCTCTGCCTCTCTCTCTCTCTCTCTCTGTGTGACTGTCATAAATAAATGAAAAAAAAAAAAAAGATTTTATTTATTAATGAGAGAGACAGAGAGAGGCAGAGACACAGGCAGAGGAAGAAGCAGGCTCCATACAGGGAGCCTGAAGTGGGCCTCAATCCCGGGTCTCCAGGATCACACCTTGGGCCAAAGGCGGCGCTAAACCGCTGAGCCACCCAGGCTACCCAATAATTATACAAATTTTTTTTTTAATTTATTTTTTATTGGTGTTCAATTTACTAACATACAGAATAACCCCCAGTGCCCATCACCAATTCACTCAATTATACAAATTTTTAAGTCAACATCTCAAACATCTTCTAATCTCCTCAAAACGGCATGAAGACAAATATAGAAAATCTGAGTTTTCATTTACTTAACAATGGAATTCAAAATTGCGAATAATATAAACAGTAAAAACCAAATGTGTTCAGCATTCAGAATGGTTAATCTAACTGGGCAAGTATCATATAAGAGGAAAAACATAGCATTAATAGCCAATCTAGTAATGAATTTTTTCACATTTTCAAATAAATTCTACATTGAAACCTCTGAATAAAATTGTTTAAACTCTGCAAATTTCAGAATGTTTCTACTATTCCAAAAATAGACTATATGAGTAACACAATTTATACCCTTCCAAACTGAAATTTACAAAGCAATCATTTGCTTTAAGTACAACTTCCTATGAGTTAATACCCAAGAAGAAAGGGTAGTTGGAAACTATGTTCATCATTTTCTGTATTTTCATGTTTATTTCAAGTTAATGTCTTGGTACAGAAATAGGTATTTGTATTTTCTCAGTTTACAAAATAATTTGAACAGGAATCAAGAAATTTAGAAGTTAAAATTAATATTCCCTAATTCCTATTTACTTAACAAACATATATCTGTGTCATCACAATTATCACTACAGGAATTACTTCATCTACCAATTTTTACTTCTCAGAAAAGTGTACAAGCAGAACTGCAGAAACTTTAAAAAAAAAAATTTAAAACTCACTAGAGAAAAGTCTACAAAAACTGAAGTCAGCAAATGGTTGAAAACAGATGTCACCACAGCAACCCCAAAGACGATGATGAAGGGATGTACTTACGTTTCAAAACAACGATCCACGTTGTCAGACATCAAAAGCAGCATGCATAGCTGTTCAAGCGCTATTAGTTGCATGTCCCTTTCATCTCCCTGTCCCATCTGTAGCCATTCTAGCAATGTATCAGGATCCACATCTGCCATGGTTTTTTAAAAGCCTCTTTGCTTAAATTAAAAAAGTAAAAGGAAGAAGTCCTTTAAATATCCTTGACTGATCAGCGTGGGTCTAAAAAATTCTCTTTTACACCGGCTAGAACCAAATGTTCGTGGTGTCCTCCTGGAATTAGAAAAGACTCATAAGTATGTTTGGAGAGCATATTTTAATGCAGTTTTTCAACTTTATTCCTCCGATTTAACATTCATTTACCATACCAAATAAAAACCAGTTTTGCGCTAGAGTATAAGCTGATTAGGTTGCTACTTAACTGGAAACCAGAGCTGTCTTTGTCAAATACAGTCAAACTTTAGGTCCCACTACTGCTATCACCAACGTCTGTGCCAAAAGGCAAAGAACACCTTACTAAAGGTTCTTTTTTTTTTTTTTCCCAGCAAACTCCTCCCCCCACCCCTCCACCTAAAACTGATCTTCTGATAAGGGTTAGATTCAGTATTTTGAGGAGATTCTAAGCACTTTGATCCAATCTCCCTCCAAATTAAGTTTCTGCTTTAAAATTATCTCCAATTCCACTAATTCTGCTTACTTCCCAATTTACTTTACTGCTTCTTATAAGATGTTCACATACAAACAATAATTAGATACAAGATAAATCCAGGAACAAAGGCTTGGTTAAGAATTCTGGCAGTCTTGGCAACTCTTAAAAGTTAAAAAAAAAAAAAAAGAAAAAGAAAAAAAAAGAAAATGCTAAAAGTAAGTGCAATGGACCAACACCTTACGGATCAGGATACAGGCCAATCTCCAGCCCTCTTTCTCCATCTCCACAGAATGGAGCAGTTGGTTAAAAACCAAACAAATAAAAAACAAAATAAAGCAGCAGCCCCAAGAGGCGAGTCATTTCAAACGCCGGTGAGCGCCTGGCCCGGCGGGCAGCTCTGGATCCCACGTAAGCCAGCTGCAGGGGCGCGAATCCAGCCGCGGGCCCGGGTGGGCACCCAACGGCGGCGACCCGCAGGGACGAGCCAACACTCCGGGCCCAGTCGAGCCCCGCGCCGGGAGGCGCAGGCACCGCGCTCGGGTTTCCTGGCACCAAACCCTGCTAAGTTAGCTACCTGCGTCTAAGGACCGGGAAGTTCTGGAGGGGACGCAGCGAGCCTCGGAGCCCGGAGCAGGCCGCCGGGCCGAGCAGGGCGGCGGGTCTCTCGGGAGCGGCGCCCGGAACTCCGAGGCTCGGGGGCACGTCCCTGGCCCGACCGGGAGGCGAGCCCTCCTCAAGGGCAAGGGGGGCTCCGGCTCAGGCAAACCAGGCTCCGGCTCGAGCCAGCCGGGGCCCGCCGCCCGCAGGGCCGGGGGAGGGGAACAAAGGGGCCAAGCGGGTCAGCCCGCAGCTGCCCGGCCGACCTCCCCCGCAGCCGGGGTCTCGCTCCCCGCACGCCGCTGGGCATCCCGGCCCCGGCCCCGGCCCCAGGCCGGGCCCTCCCCACCGCCACCGCCGAGGGCGCTCCCGCCCCCCCAGCCCTCAAGCTCGTACCCAAGCCGGTCGTCCCAAACGCTCCGGTCCAGTTCCACGCAGGCCGCGGGCAGAGCCAGGCCCGGCCGCGGCCCTCGAGTTACCAGGAAGCCGCAGGCCGCGCAGGTCGAGCCGGGCAGGCGGCACAGGAAAAGCCGCGCCTCGTCCCTCCCCTTCCTCCGCGGGGACCTGGTGACGGGGAAGCGAGAGGTTCCCCCGACCGGCGGCAGCCAGCGCACGTCCGGTCCCCGGCACGCGGCTCCTCAGGCCTGAAGCTCAGAGGCCCGCGCGGCGCTGCCGGCGGCGGCGGGGGCTGGCCGCGTCCATCGCGATCCCGGACGGGGAAGGGAGGAGGGTCGGGCGGGAGCGGGGCGGGAGCGGGGCGGGAGCGGGGCGGGGCAGCTGCGGAGGGCAGCCGAGCTCGGCGGAGGCGGAGCAAATCGGCTCTCCCGGCGGCGACCCCAGCGGCCGCCACGTGGGGCGCTGCGGAGACCCGGAGGCCGGCAGCCGGCGGCGCAGTCGGCCCAACCTGGGGCGCCGGGCGGCCGGACGCGTGGCCGCCACCCCCGGGACGCTCTGGCCCTGCTGGCCTCGGACTCCCTTGTCAGCTGTCGCTTTTCGGTCGCACTCGCGGTCCCAGCGGCCCCGCACACGGGTGCACGCCCGCGCAGCCCGCTGTGCCCCGCGCCTACACACGTCGCGCGCTCCCGCCGGGAGGCCCCACGCCCCACGCCCCACGCCCCACGCCGTAGCCGCGGCCGCCTGCCCGGGCCGAGCCGCCCCGCTCCCCCCGCTCCCCCCGCTCCCCCCGCAGCTCCCTCCGCCCCGCGCGGCCGCGCTTCTCGCCGCCCTCCTCGCGCATGTGCGTCGCGGGAGGAAAGCACCTCCTGGGGGGCCCGGGAGGCGAGCCGCCCGCACTTCACCGCAAGGAAAACCTTTCACCACAACCCTGGACAGCAATCTTTTCGAGCATTATCTCCATCGCACTGATGAGAGAACTGAGGCTACAAAAGCGTAAATTCAGGCCCGGTGGCGTCCTGGTAAGCAGCTCCGCTGAGAGTGTGCCTTTGGCTTCTCCCTGTGGGTCGTGGTTATGCCCTTACAACGCTTTGTGTTTCACATGCTTTGAAAATAAAATATGCCTGCTTGTAAGTCACTCACTTGGAGAATTTTAGGACGTAGTTAATCGGTAATGTGACTTTTTTTTTTTTTTTAATAAAAAACGAATCCCTTGGTTTGTGAGATAAGTAAACCCATACCTCAGGCACTTTCACTGCACTCTCCCCTTTTGATAACAAAAATATTACATAATAGTATTTGAATGGTGCTCCTTTAAGCAATTTGCATTTGCTTCAAGAACCAGTATTTTGGAAATTACAGATTTGCACTTCAAATACATATACACGCACAGGTCCCACTGTCACAAGTAATGATCCCTAGGACTCCTGTTAACAGTTCAAATCAAGAGAAAGGGGTACAGGACTCCACTGTCTTGTCACGACTACAACACATGAGAATAACTGTTTGGGAGCTATGACTGTGATGTGGAGATGCCAATGAAATATTCAAGGAGGAGGCCTTTCTGGACTTTGAAGAATGGGTGTAATATGGACAGTGGAGGGGGGCGGAGTACAAGCAAAGCCTGATCTCTTCTGACAAAGGAAAGAGGAACTGTGTGCCCCAAGCAAAGAATAAGCATTAAGCAATGAAGGGGAGAGAAGGGGAGGACTAAATTAAGCAGGGCCCTGAATGCCAGCTGCAGAATTTAGGCTTAGATAAGTAACGGGTTTTGGATTAGAACACTGACTAAAAAAATCAGTCTTAGAAAGATTGACAGAATGGCTAAAAGGAGCTACCAAGACAAGAAAATTAGCTGGGAGAGTGCTGAAATCCTCCAGTGGGGAGAGGGGGAGGAAGGGCCTCCTTATTGACAGTAAGAATGGAGAAAAGCTAAATCTAACAATTATTTTTCAAAAAGATATATCAAGAATTTAAATACTAACTTCAGAGGTTCCTGGGTGGCTCAGTGGCTGAGCGTCTGCCTTCTAGCTCAGGTCCTGATCCCAGGGCCCTGGGATTGAGCCCGCAGAGAGCCAGCTTCTTCCTCTGCCTATGTCTCTGCATATTTGTGTTTCTCATGAATAAATAAATAAAATCTTTTTTGAATAAATTAATTAATTAAAAATAAATTAATAATAAAAAACTGTTTTTTGTTTGTTTTTTTTTTACCTGCAGAGGACTTGGAAGCTAGGAAAATGATTATGCTATTAACAGAAAGCAGAAAAGTTAGAAGAGACTATGCTAATTTTTTTAAGGTTTATTTTCCTTTCTTCTATCACCATCTTTATTTGCATCACCTATCACGTACCCCAAAATGAATGACTGTAGTATGCTTTAAAGAAACCTTATCCAAAAAGTGCTATGACTTTCATTGCATTTTATTATATTATTTTAAATTCAAATATGAAATCCCAGAACAAGAGTACTAAAGTAGAATAATAAAGCCCTGATGAAAACAGAACATCTTCTGAAGGCAAATGACCAATCCTGAATATATGTCCCAAGAAACTGGGATATGTTTACATGTTAATACTTCATCTTGATGTCAAAATATAAGAATAATGGCCATTGGGGGGCGCCTGGGTGGCTTAGATGGTTAAGTGCCTGCCTTCAGCTCAGGTTGTGATTTCCCGGTCCTAGGATCAAGCTTTGCATTGGAGATCCCTCTAGACAAGGAATCTGCTTGAGGATCCTCTCTCCCTCTCTCCCTTTGCCCCTCCCCTGGCTCATGCTCACTCTCTCTCTCTCTCAAATAAATAAATAAATCTTTTTTAAAAAATGGCCATTGGGAAATGCTATGTACCAGACATGGTATAAGGCACAGTGAGCTACAGACCTCATCTTCAATAAGCTATATAAAGTCTAAGAGAAAGCAGATGTGAACACACTTCCCTTGTCTTCTTCCATGACAATACTTATCATGTAATATTGTCAAGTATACTGAGAACATCAAGGAGGTAATGACATGTCAGAAGACTTCAAAAATGATGTGTGAACTAGATCTCAAATGATCAGTTGGAGCTGGCCAGACATTAGGAAGACCATGTAGAGAGGCACAGAATTGTGAAGAGGGCTCCTCTTGGGGAAGCAGAGGAAAGAGATCACCTTTTGGGCATAGGCCCCAGTTTTATGAAGTATCTTCAATATACACAGTTAACTGGGATTGATTCACAGGTTCAGAAAGGAAGAGATCATTCAAATTTACACTCTTATCCCACTGACTGACATTACTATGAATTTTTAAAATAAACCCTATTATCTTAGAAATAACACAATTACATGGCATTACGTTTTTTATGTATTAAAAGCATCATTAGATGTAAACATTTCAAATATGCTACAAAAAATGTCTGGGCATTTCTTCAACTTTTAACTGGAAATGGGACTATCCCTGGCTTCTCTCAACTTCTGATAAGCTATAACTATGAAAGATTGTGACCATTTGGGAACAACAGGAAATGAAATTTGGCTAGAACCTAGGGTAGAGTTAGTAGCTGGAAGAGAACATTGAAGTTAATTGGAATTCGTTTTCTAGAGGTCTTTAAACACCATGTTCAGGAGTCTGAAGTTTGTCCTTTGGGCAATGGGGAGCCTTTGGACATTTTAAACAAAGGAGCACTATGATATAATGCAAGTTTTTGGATTATTAGCCATCTTCAAGTTAAAAGTGATTTCCATAAGGGTGCCTGGCTGGCTTGGTCAGTAGAGCATGTGACTTTTAATATTAGGGTTGTGAGTTCAAGCCCCACGTTGAGCTTACTTTAAAAAAATTTTTATAGACAAACAGGAAAAAAAACCATAAAATTGATTTCTGTAAAGCTTTACAGTTGGCAAAAGACTTTCACAAAAATTATTTAATCCTCCTGTATTATTTAATATATATTAAAAATGATCTAACAATATCAGCATAAGCATTATCTTTATTTTACATAGGAGAAAAAGCTCAGAGAAGTTAAGTGACTTGCTTCCCGTCTCACAGCTAGTAAATGACAGGTCTAGTTCTCAAACCCAGGCTTTCAACTCTTTGGCTCTTAGAATCCGAAAGAATAATCAAGATAACCTGGGGTGCCTGACTAGCTCACTCGGGGGAGTATGCAACTCTTTATCTCAGGGTTGTGAGTTCAAAGCCCCACACTGGATATAGTGATTACTTAAATAAATAAACTCAAAAAAAAAAAAAAAAAAAAGATAACCCATTTTTACCTTCCCTCATGCTGAAAACAAAAACAAAAAAGCAATATAGCCATCTGTGCCATCCCTGACTTGCTTTCTGGATTCTTCTATAATATTTCCAGTGTTGGGAAATTACTACTTCATGAGGCAATGCATTTTACTTTCATCTACCTGCTTCAATTACTAAAAGGTAGTATGGTGAAAAGATTATACACATGAGAGTTGGCCGAGCAATGTATGAAAACCAGTTCCCATTTTCCTAGCTTGGTGAACTTGGCAAATTATTTAATCCTTCCAGACCTCTGTTTCTTCATATGTAAAATTAGGATAAACACAGTAGTAATCAGAGGGATGTTAGAAGAATTGAAGGAGATTATGCATGGAAAGAACCTAGGCCAGTAGTTCCCAACCCCAGCTGCACATTAGATTCACATGGGGAAATTTTTTTTTAATAGGCTATTTTTTTACAGCTGTTTTAGGTACAGCAAAATTGAGCAGAAAGTACAGAAACATATTTGAAATGTTTACATTTAAGGATGCTTTGTTTATATTTCCCTATATCCCTTGCACATGCACAACCTTCCTCACTATCAAAATCCCCCACCAAAAAATCAAAAACAAAGAAAAACAAAAACAAAATCCCCCACCAGAGTTGCAATCAGTGAATCTGCATTGACACATCACTATCACTCAAAATCCGTGGCTTACATTAGGATTCACTCTTGGGGGCAGCCCGGGTGGCTCAGCAGTTTAGCGCCGCCTTCAGCCCAGGGTGTGATCCCGGAGACCCCGGACCAAGTCCCATGTCAGGCTCCCTGCATGGAGCCTGCTTCTCCCTCTGCCTGTGTCTCTGCCTCTCTCTCTCTCTCTCTCTCTCTCTCTCTCTCTCTCTTCTCTCATGAATAAATAAATTTATTAAAAAAAAAAAAAGAAACCTTTGGGGAAAAAAAAAGGATTCACTCTTGGTGTTGTACATTCTGTAGGTTTTGGCAAATGAAATGTATCATGACACATTTTCATCATTATAATATCATACAGAATAGTTTCATTGCCCTAAAAATCACCTATGTTCCATCTATTCAGCCCTCCCTCCCCGGTATCCCTGGCAACCATAAATCTTATTTACCGTGTCTATAGTTTTGCCTTTTCCAGAATGTAATATAGTTAGAATCAGATAGTATGTAGCCTTTTTGGCTTCTTTCACTTAGTAATATGCATTTAAGTTTCTTCCATGTCTTCTCATGATTTAATAGCTCATTTGTTTTAGGACTGAATAACAGTCTGTTGTCAGGATGTACCACAGGTTATTAACCCATCCACCTACTGAATATCTTGGATGCTTCCAAATTTTGGCAATAGGAGTAAAGCTGCTATAAACAACCATGTATAGTTTTTTTTCTCTTTCTTTATGTGCAGGTTTTTATGTGGACATAAACTTTAAACTCATTTGGATAAATATCAAGGAACATGATTGCTGGATCATATGGTAAGAATATATTTAGTTGGGTTTTTGTGGGTTTTTTAAAAAGATTTTATTTAGGGGCACCTGAGTGGCTTAGTCAGTTAAGTGTCTGCTTTTGGATTAGGTCATAATCTCTGGCTGGAGATCCTAGGATGGAGCCCCACATTGGGCTCCCTGCTCAGCGGAGAGCCTGCTTCTCCTTCTCCCTCTGCCCCTTCCCCACCACGGCCATTTGTGCGCTCTCTCACTCACTCTCTCTCTCTCTCTCTCTCAAGTAAATAAAATATATTTTTTTTAGTTTTTATTTATTTGAGAGAGAGAGCACAAGCATGAACTGGGGAGGGGCAGTGTGAGAGGAAGAGGGACAAGCTGACTCCCCAGCATATGGAGCCCAACTTGGGGCCAATACCAGGACCCCAAAATCATGACCTGAGCTGAAGTCAGATGCTTAACTAATTGGGCCACCCAGGTGTTCCAGAATATGTTTAGTTTTATAAATGCCAAACCGTCTTCCAAAGTAGCTGTACTGTTTTCCATAAGTAATGAATGCGAGAGGATCCCTGGGTGGCGCAGCGGTTTGGCGCCTGCCTTTGGCCCAGGGCGCGATCCTGGAGACCCGGGATCAAATCTCACATCGGGCTCCCGGTGCATGGAGCCTGCTTCTCCCTCTGCCTGTGTCTCTGCCTCTCTCTCTCTCTCTCTCTCTCTGTGTGACTATCATAAATAAATAAAAATTAAAAAAATAAATAAACCCACTGTTAAAAAAAAAAAAAAAGTAATGAATTCGAGTTCCTATTGCTCCACTTTCTCAGCAGCATTTGGTCTTGTTATTGTTTTGGATTTTGTCCACTAATAGGTGTATAGTGGTATCATATTGTTGTTTTAATTTGCAACTCCCTAATGACATATTATATTGGACCTCTTTTCATATACTTATTTACCATGTGTATATCTTTTCTTTTTAAGATTTTATTTATTTATTCATGAGAGACACACACAGAGAGAGAGGCAGAGACACAGGCAGAGGGAGAAGCAGGCTCTGTGCAGAGACAGCCTGATGTGGGACTCGATCCCAGGACTCCAGGATCATGCCCTGAGCTAAAGGCAGGCGCTAAACCACCGAGCCACCCAGGGATCCCCACCATGTGTATATCTTCTTTGATGAGGTATCTGTTTGGATTTGTTGCCCATTTTTAAATTAGATTATTCATTTATTTATTGTTGAATTTTAAAAGTTCTTTTTTAAGTAGATTCCACACCCAGCTTGAAGAACTCTTTGTTTATTGTCATAATAGTTTTTATCAGATGTGTTCTTGTAAATTTTTCTTCACCTGGGGAGCTTTTAAAATGTCAGATGCCAGGGTGCTTGGGTGGCACAATCAGTTAGGCAACTGTCTCTTGGTTTCAGCTTCATGGTCTCAGGCTTGTGGGATCAAGCTCTGAGTCGGGCTCTGCACTTAGCAAGAAGTATGCTTGGGATTGTGTCTCTCTCTGTCCTTCTGCCCCTCCTGTTCATTCCTATTTCTGTTCTCTCTCTCTCTCTTTCTCAGATAATAAATAAATCTTTAAAATGTCAGATGCCTACACCACATCTCAGACCACTTTGTCAGAATCACTAAAGGTAAGATCCAACCATCAGTAATTTTTAAAGTGTTCTAAGAGACTCTAATGTATAGCCATTGGCCTAAGTCAATACAATAATAATATTTAAGTATAATTATAGGAATACTTGTTTTATTACTGCAGATAGATTTTATTGCCACTTACCGTGTCCTAACACTATTCTAAATATATTACAAGTATTACTTCACTATGAGTATTGACTACTTTGACTTATGATCTGTGTGACCTTGGTCTTTCTGAGCTTTGTTTTACTAATCTGTAAGACTAAGATAATAATAGAAACTAAAGCCCTCAATGAATAATTATAGTAAACAAGATAATGCATATAAAACCATATCATATATTAAATACTCAAAAATGTCAGCTGTTAATATTATTGTACTATTAGTTCTGCTGTCTAGTGTGGCATGCTAGGTCTGCTTCCTCTTCCATAGGACAGGTCATGAAACAGTCAAAGACAACAGTCATGTTCCCATGGCCTCTCTTCTCCAGGCAAAACAAGTCCAGTCCTTTCAACTGTTTTACGCTCCTTGGGCATGTTCCAGCTTCTCCATGTTCACTAACTGAAACAGTGCTTCCAATGAGGTCAGACCAGAACAGAGGAGTGGAGACTTTTTTACATTGAGTTAGGAGGGTGGTAATCACATCACTCTTTTGGCTCACACAGAGTTTGCAATAAACTAAAGTTTTAATGTCCTGCTCCCTGAACATCCAAGGCAGTTTTCCTTCAAATTTTTAATATGATATTTTGGTCTTTAATATTTAAACTATTGAAAGTATTTTTTCATTCTCAGTGTTGCATTCTGTGGCAATCTCCTTGAATCTTCATCAGATGCTACAATGTACCTTCCATACCCTCAGACTCTTTATAAGAAATCAGTTAAAGGTATTCAACAGGACATGGCCATAATGAAGGCTTTGGCATATTACAAACCTTTCACCAAGCAGTTATTTATCCATTAAGTAACATTCTCTGGGTATAGTTGTTCAGGCAACTAGGACTTTACCTCGTGACTTTACCTAACAACATTATCACCTGACCCACTTATCTCTTTCATGGCAGTAAGAACTTTAATATACTTTAATTTTTAAAATGGCAATATTAAGAAAATTAAAAATCAAAATTGAATTTTGTAGTACAGAATGAACACATTTGTATGTAAGATTTTTTTTACCTTTTTTGTAAAGATTTTTATTTATTTATTTGAGAGAGAGAGCACATGTGCACAAGACGGGGGAAGGAGCAGAGGGATAAGCAGACTTTCTGCTGAACAGGGAGCCCAGCATGGGATTCCTGGGCCTCCATCCCAGGACTCAGATCATAATCTGAGCTGAAGGCAGACGCTTAACTGAGAGCCCTGTATCTAAGATTTTAAAGGAAATCTTATCAAATGGCTTCTTGAAATTCATTTCAACTATGGCATCCCAATACTAATATTTGGGGAAGTTAAGCATCTGCCTTTAGCTTAGGGCTTAGGGCATGATCCTGCAGTCGCAGGATCGAGTCCCATATTGGGCGTCCTGCATGGAGCCTGCTTCTCCCTCTGCCTGTGTCTCTGCCTCTCTCTGAGTCTCTCGTGAATAAATAAATAAAATCTTTTTTAAAAAAATAAAAATTAAAAGGAAGTCTTATTTTATTTGCAACTTTATGTCTAATTTTATCTCAAAATTAAAAGTTAAAGAACACAGTAAGTTTAACTTGAGATAACAAATTCTTAGTAATGCTGTCTTCTAGGAACCACTCTTCCAAAGATTTCAAAAATAATGTATTTAAAAATACATTATAGAATTTTGACAATTTATTACAAGATTCACTGTATCCAATATATATCCCTTGGTAATGAAGACAAAAACCAAATTATAGGTGTAAAAGCTGTGTGTTTTATATTCCTAGATAGCTGTTCTTGCTCCAAGATTAAAAAACTCTTCTATAATTTGCTGTTGGTAAAATCCTATATCCTTCATCTTGAGGAAAATTATTCTAGTGGATAGTTTATTCTTCTTTAACATACTTGAGTGCATAATAGTTGCTTTATAGGTTTAGAGAAAAAGTATGATCTGCTTTACAAAAATTCATTCAATAAAAAACTTTCAGGCTGCCTGAGTGGCTCAAGGTTGGTTAAGCATCTGCCTTCAGCTCAGACCATAATCTCAGGGTCCTGGGATTGAGCCTCGCACTGGGTTACCTGATCAGCAGAGAGCCTGCTCCTCCCTCTCCCTCTGCTATTCCCCCTGCTTGTACTCTCTCTCTCTGTCAAATAAATAAATAAAACTGTTTTTAAAAAACCAAATTTCCAAGAACCTAACTTTTGTAAGGAATTATATGCTCTAATTACAGATTTCAAAATGTGTATTGGGGAAAACCTTACATAATAAATTGTATATATTTGAAGTTTCTCCTTATGGATATTTGCCATTAAGGAATTATTATTAATTGTTTTTATGTTATCTATTATAATGGTATAAGGTTATATTTTCTTTAAAAGAGTCATTATGGGCAGCCCGGGTGGCTCAGCGGTTTGGCGCCGCCTTCGGCTCGGGGCCTGATCCTGGAGACCTGGGATCAAGTCCCACATTGGGCTCCCTGCATGGAGCCTGCTTCTCCCTCTGTATGTGTCTCTGCTGTCCTCTCTCTCTGTCTCTCATTAATAAATTAAAAAAAAAATTTTTTTTAAATAATAATTTGGGAGTATCTGAGTGATTCAGTTAAGCATCCAACTCTTGATTTCAATTCAGGTCATGATCTCAGGGTCATGGGATTGAGCCCACGTTGGGCTCCAGGCTGGGTGTATAACCTGCTTGAGATTCTCTCTTTCTCCCTCTCGTTCTGCCTCTCCCCCAAAATAAATAAATCAATCTTAGAAAAAGAATCTATTTCTTTGTTTCTCTTTTCTTTGCTCGTTTGTTTTGTTTCTTATATTCCACCTGAGTGAAATCATATGGTGTTTGTCTTTCTTTGATGTTTTTCACTTACCATTGTTATACTCTCTAATTCCATCCATGCTGTTGCAAATGGCAAGATTTCATCCTTTTATATGACTGAATAATATCCATTGAATATGTATACCACATCTTTATCCATTTATTTAATGATGGACACTTGAGCTGCTTACATAATTTACATAATTGTAAATAATGCTGCAATAAATATAGGGGTGCATGTATCCTTTTGAATTAGTGTTTTTGTATTCATTGGGTAAATACCCAGTAGTGTGATTACTGGATTGTAAGATTGTCCTATTTTTAATTTTTTGAGGAACCTCCATACTGTTTTCCACAGTGGCTGTACTAGTTTGCATGCCCACCAACAGTGTAAGAGGGTTCCTTTTACTCCACGTTCTTTTTTTAAAAAATATTTTTTTTATTTATTTGAGAGAGACAGAGAGGGCACAAGTGGGGTGGGAGGGGCAGAGGGAGAGGGATAAGCAGACTTCCTGTTGAGCAGGAAGCCCAGTGCAGGGCTCAATCCCAGGACCCTGAAATCATGACCGGAGCAAAAGGCAGAGGCTTAACCAATTAAACCACTTAGTACTCCCTTTTCCTCGACATTCTTGATAAGACTTGTTGCTTCTTGTTTTTTATTTTTGCCATTCTGACAGGTGTGAGGTGATATCTCACCGTAATTGATTTGCTTTCCCTGATTGATGAGTGACGTTGAGCATCTTTTTTTTTTTTTAAGATTTTGTTTATTTATTCATGATAGACAGAGAGAGAGAGAGAGACAGAGACACAGGCTCAGGGAGAAGCAGGCTCCATGCACCGGGAGCCCGATGTGGGACTCGATCCCGGGTCTCCAGGACCGCGCCCTGGGCCAAAGGCAGGCGCCAAACCGCGGCGCCACCCAGGGATCCCTGAGCATCTTTTCATGTCTATTGGCCATCTGGATGTCTTTTCAAGATATGTCTGTTCATACCTTCTGCCTGTTTTTTAATTGGATTATTTGTAGTTTTAGCATTGAGCTACCTAAGTTCTTTATATATTTTGGATACTAACCCTTTATTGGATGTCATTTGCAAATATCTTCTCCCATTAAGTAGATTGTCTTTTAATTTAGCTGATTATTTCCTTTGCTGTGCAGAAGCTTTTTATTTTGATGTAATCCCAATAGTTTATTTTAGCTTTTATTTCCCTTGCCTCAGGAGACATATCTAGAAAAATGTTAGTATGGCCAATGTCAGAGAAATTCATGCCTGTATTCTCTTCTAGGATTTTTATGGTTTCAGGTCTCACACTTAGGTCTCTAATTCATTTTGGTTTTTTTTTTTTTAAGATTTTATTTATTTATTCATGAGAGACACAGAAAGAGAGAGGCAGAGATATAGGCAGAGGGAGAAGCACACTCCAGGCAGGGAGCCCAATGTGGGACTTGATCCTGGGACTCCAGGATCATGCCCTGAGCTAAAGGCAGACGCTTAAACGCTGAGCCACCCAGGCATCCCATAAACACTGAGCCCCCCAGGCATCCCATTTGGTGGGGGGGGGGGCTTATATTTGTGTATGGTGTAAAAAAGTCATGGGGTTTCATCCTTTTGCATGTAGATGTCCAGTTTTCCCAGCATCATTTGTTGAAGACACCATCTTTCCCATTGCAAATTCTTGCCTCTTTTGTCAAAGATTAAGTGACCGGATAATCATGGTTTTGTTTCTGGTTTTTCTATCCTGTTATATTGATCTTTGTGTCTATTTCTGTGCTAGTATTAATGAAAGATAGTTGGAAGAAAGGCAGGCAGGGATAAGGGGCCCCTAGCCCTAAGAGGAAACCACCCTTATTGTTAATATTAATGTTTTCCATGGCTGCTTTCCTTCAGCCATGAGGATTGTGATGAAAGAATTTTATATCACCGGAGAAGGAGACCTCCATCCTTTCCCACGTGATAGGTAGATGACAAAAACTTAATTGGGTGATAGGCTCATAGAGGGTTAATCAGATTACAATAGCCCACTAACAAACCCATAGAAAGCCCTAGACTTAGAAACTTTAGTGGCGGGGATCCCTGGGTGGCTCAGCGGTTTAGAGCCTGCCTTCGGCCTGGGGTGTGATCCTGGAGTCCCAGGATCAAGTCCTGCGTCCAGCTCCCGGCATGGAGCCTGCTTCTCCCTCTGCCTGTGTCTCTGCCTCTCTCTTTCTCTCTCTCTCTCTATATATATATAATAAATAAATAAGTAAATCTTAAAAAAAAAAAGTCAGCCACTTAACCAACTGAGCCACGTTGGTGCCCCACAAATTATGATCATATTATTAAACACTATAAAGTTAGTATGACATTAAACAAGTCTTAAGCCTTTTTCTTGGACTTCTTACATTACCAAAATCCAAAATTCATCTACCTATCACTATCCAAACTCTTGTGCGATTGACAGGTTTTTTTTATCCCTTTTATCAGCTAACTAAAGAATCTTAGGGCTAGACTTTAATTACCCAAGCCAGGAAAACTAGCTGGTTTTCTTCAGCCCTGAGGATTAAAATTCTATTCTCAGAGATCAGTGTGTCTATGATACCAGAGTTAAAGAGGTGAGTAGTTATTCAAGTGAAGCTGCTTTGGAGAAAAATCCATCTAGGTGGTTCAAAACCAGTATTATCTTATACTTTCCCGGAGGTCATTTGCCATAAGTATCTGAATCCTTGTTTAGAAGACCTAACAAGGGGGGATCCCTGGGTGGCGCAGCGGTTTGGTGCCTGCCTTTGGCCCAGGGCGCGATCCTGGAGACCAGGGATCGAATCCCACGTCAGGTTCCCCGTGCATGGAGCCTGCTTCTCCCTCTGCCTCTGTCTCTGCCTCTCTGTCTCTCTCTGTGCGACTACCATAAATAAATAAAAAAATTTAAAAAAAAGAAGACCTAACAAGGTAAATTAGAATTTAATATAAACTTGGAACCCCCCCCAAAAAAAAAAAATAAAATAAAATAAAAATAAACTTGGAGCCCATGGAATATTGTTTGACTTACTAAGCAAATGCCAAGGCTTGAGAGCCCCTGCAGACTATATATATATGTATTATTAATGTGGGAATGTGGATATGCTGACAGAGATTAAAGCAGTGAGTTTCTTGACCAAGGAAATTAACCACCAAGTTTTCAAGGAAATGATATCTATACTAGTATTTCTTTGACAATCATCATGACTGTATGATTTCAAGGTTTTTTATTATTCAGTTTCTTTAGGTTTATATTCAGTTTTCTGACGTGTATATCATATATTTTTATATATGCATATATATACATATTTATGACTGATTCTGGAACATTTTCATCACCCTAAAAAGGAAACCCCATACCCATTAGCAGTTATTAGTATTACATTCTCTCCAAGACCTAGTACCTGGAAACCATTAATCTACTTTGTATCTCTACAGATTTGCCTACTCCGGATATTTCATATAGATAGTATCATACAATATGTGTCCTTTTATTTTTTTTTATTTTTTTTTAATTTTTATTTATTTATGATAGTCACAGAGAGAGAGAGCGAGAGAGAGAGGCAGAGGGAGAAGCAGGCTCCATGCACCGGGAGCCCGACGTGGGATTCGATCCCGGGTCTCCAGGATCGTGCCCTGGGCCAAAGGCAGGTGCTAAACCGCTGCGCCACCCAGGGATCCCTATGTGTCCTTTTATTTTATTTTTTTTTTAATTTTTTTTATTTATTTATGATAGTCACAGAGAGAGAGAGAGAGAGAAAGGCAGAGACACAGGCAGAGGGAGAAGCAGGCTCCATGCACCGGGAGCCCGATGTGGGACTCGAACCCGGGTCTCCAGGATCGTGCCCTGGGCCAAAGGCAGGTGCCAAACTGCTGCGCCACCCAGGGATCCCCCTTATGTGTCCTTTTATATCTGGTTTCTGCCATTCAGCATTAGGCATTCAGGGTTCATCCATATAGCATGTATCACAACTTTCATTCCTTTTTATGGCTGAGTAATAATCCATTGCATGAATATAACACATTTTCTTATTCTACCCATCAGTTCATGAACATTTGGCTATTATAAATAATGCTGCTATGAATATTCATGTACAATACCTTGGATATATAGACATGTTTTCAATTCTCTTGGGTAATATACTTAGGAATGGAACTGTTAAGCTATATTGTTTAGCTTTGAGAAGAACTCTCAAATGTTTTCCAAAGCAGTAGTACATTTTACATCCCCACCAACTGTGTATGAGGATTCTACACCTGTTATTTATCTGTCTTTTTTTTTTTTTTTTACTAATAGTTGTGAAGTAGTATTACATTTTGATTTGATTTTGATTTGTTTGTTAACTAATGATGTTTGATGTTGGGCTTCTTTTTCTTTCTTTTCTTTCTTTCTTTCTTTCATTTTTTTTTTTTTTTTTTGAATGTTGGTGTGTTGGTGGGGTCCATAGCTGGCCAAGAAAGAATTCTTGAGACATCTTCATTCCAAAATGGTGGGTTTTTTAAAGCACAAGGACAGGACCTATGGACAGAAGAGCTGCTGTTGCTGCTGCCTGCTGCTCCCTGCTGCCTCGGGATTGTGAGGAGCAATTGATCATATACCTTGGGGTTGGAAGAAGTAAAAATAAGGGAAGTTCCGAAAGGACTTTCGTATGTTAAAGAAGACTCAGGATACTGGAGGAATGTTATAATCTGCCTATTACAAGTATTTGTCAATGGGCTGCAGGTTATGAGGAGATTTAATTTTATCTACATTTCCTTCTGCCTGTTTCCTACATCAATGTTGAGCATCTTTAGTGTGTTTATTGGCTGTTCATATATCTCCTTTGAAGAAATGTCTATCAAAATCCCTTACCCTTACCCATTTTTAAATTGGGTTATTTTTTCATTGCCGAGTTGTAAGAGTTGTTTGTATATTCTGGATGAAAGTTCCTTGTCAGATAAATAATTTGCAGATATTTTCTCCCCATTCCATGGGTTGCTTTTTCAATTTCTTAATGGTGTCCTTTAAAGCACAAAATTTTAAAATTTTTGTGAAGTCTGATTTATTTTTTATTTTGTCACAGGTAGTTTCAGTACCTAATAAACCATTATCTAATCCAGGATCATGGAGATTTACACTTACGGTTTCATCTAAGAGTTTGTTTAAGCTCTTACATTAAGGTTTATGATCCACTTTAAGTTCATTTTCATATATATTGTGAACTACAAATCAAACTTTTGTTTTCTCTTTTTGGTACAGGGATATCCAGTTGTCTCAGCATCATTTTTGTAAAGACTGTTCTTTTCCCATAAATTTCTTGGCACCCTTGTTGAAAATCAACTGACCATAAAAATAAAGTTTATCTGGACTGTCAATTCTGTTTCATTGATCTCAATTCCTATCCTTATTCCAATACTACCCTCGCTTGATTACTGTAGCTTTGTAGTATGTTTTGAAATCAGGAAGTGTGAGTCCTCCAACTTTGTTCTTTTTCAAGATCATTTTAGCTATTCTAGATTCCTTGCATTTCTATATGAATTTAAGATCACCTTGTCAGTTGCAAAAGCAAACAAAAAACAACAACGAAACCAGCTCTGATTTTGATAGGGATTGCATTGAGTGTTTACATCAATTTGGCCTGTATTGCCATTTTAATAATAAGTCTCCCAATTTATAAGCATGGGATGTCTTTCAATTTATTTACTTTTTCTTAATGTATCAATGATATTTTATAGCTTTCAGTATATAAGTTTTGTGCTTTTTTTGTTAAATCATGGAGACTTTCCTTGTGTACATGAGAAGAATGTGCATTCTGCTTTTGTTGAATGTCTAGTAGGTCTAATTGGTTTATAATAGTGTTCAAGCCTTTGTTTCTTTGCTAAGGAATCTGTCTGGTTGCTGTAGCTATTCTTGAAAGTAGAATAATGAAGTCTTTATTATGGTTGAATTGCCTATTTCTCCATTATTACTTTTTACTTCAGGGCTCTATTTTTAGGTGCATATGTATTTATAGTTATTATATCTTCATGATAGAGTAACCCTATTATCATTATAATGTATCCTTTTCTGGCTCTTAGTAACAATTTTTGTCTTAAAATCTATTTTCTCATATTAGTATAACCACTCTAGCTCCCTTTGGGGGTCTGTTTGTATATTTTCCCATTCTTTTCCTCTCAGGTTATTTGTGGCTTTGAATCCACGGTCCGTCTTTTGTAGAGAGCATACAGCTGGATCATTTTTTTCATCCATTCTGCACATCTCTGCCTTTTGATTGGAGCAGTTAGTCCATTTATAATTAATGTAATCATCAATAACATAGTTTTTACATTTGCCATTTATTTTCTGTCTTAGGTCTGTTTTGTTCCTCTATTTCTCCATTATTGCTTTCTTTTATGCTACTTATTTTCTGGCATACTGTTTTAACTCCTTTGTTGTTTCTTTTACTAAATGTTTTTGGTAAAAAAACGTTCATTTACTAAAATGTTTTTGAGGTCTTTATTATTTAAATTTAATTAATTAACATATAATGTATTATTATTAGTTTCAGAGGTAGAGTTCAGTGACTCATCAGTCTTATATAAACCCAGTGCTTACTACATCATGTGCCCTCCTTAATGTCCATCACACTATTACCCCATGCCCTGACCCCCTTCCCTTTCTGCAACCCTCAGTTTGATTCCTATGTTAAGAATCTCTTATGGTTTGTCTCCCTCTGATTTTGTCTTGGTTTAGTTTTCCCTCTTCCCCTATGATCCTGTTTAGTTTCTTAAATAACACATACAAATAAGATCATAGATAATTGTCTTTCTCTGATTGACTTATTTTACTTAGCATAATACTCTTTAGTTTCATTCATGTCATTGCAAATGGCAAGATTTCATTTTTTGATGGCTGAGTAATATTCCACTGTGTGTGTATGTGTGTGTAGCACAATTTCTTTATCCATTCATCTGTTGATGGACATCTGGGCTCTTTCCATAGTTTAGCTATTGTGAATATTGCTGCTATAAACGTTGGGGTACATGTGCCCCTTTGAATCAGATAGCATCTGGCAGTATTTGGTAATTTAAAATGTATCCACTCTTGGGGTACCTTTCTGGCTCAGTCAGTAGAGCATGAGACTCTTGATCTCAGGGTTATGAGTTCAAGTGCTCGCTTCGGCAGCACATACACTAAAAACAAGGGTTATGAGTTCAAGGACCACATTGAGCATACAACCTACTTAAAAAAATAAATAAATAAATAGGGACATCTGGGGGGCTCAGTCAGTAAAGTGTCTGCCTTAAGTTAAGGTTGTAATCTCAGAGTCCTGGTAATCAAGCCCTGCATCAGGCTCTCTGCTCAGCAGGGAGTCTGCTCCCACTCTCCCTCTGTGCTCTCTCTGTCAAATAAATAATAAAATCTTTTATATATAAATAAATAAATAAATAAATAAATAAATAAATAAATAAATAAATAAATAAATAAAATGTATCCACTCTCCCACTATGGGTCCTACCACAGATGAGAGAAATTCTCTTGTAATTCTAGTCTAGCAGCTGATATCTAGAAAAAAGGCCAAAACCTTTACAAAATTATACACTAATATTCTAACAATGGAAAGACAATGACTGGGATCCCTGGGTGGCGCAGGGGTTTGGCACCTGCCTTTGGCCCAGGGCGCGATCCTGGAGACCCGGGATCGAATCCCACGTCGGGCTCCCGGTGCATGGAGCCTGCTTCTCCCTCTGCCTATGTCTCTGCCTCTCTCTCTCTCTCTCTCTCTCTGTGACTATTATAAATAAAAAATAAAAAATTTAAAAAAAGAAAGACAATGACTGAGAATAAATAAAAATTTATAAAAGCTGCCTCAGATGTCCTATTGATATTTGCAATATGTTTTTTTTTTTTTTTTTTAATCTTCAGGGATTCCTGGGTGGCTCAGTCAGTTGAGCATCTGACTCTTGTTTTTGGCTCAGGTCATGATCTCATGGGCTGTGGGATTGAACACGCTGGAGATTCTCTCCCTCTGCCCTTCCCCCCACTCTTGCTAGCTCTTTCTCTCTAAAATAAATAAATAAACCTCTAAAAATAAATTTTAAAAAACCATAAAAAATTCTTCAACTTGCGGGTTGCCTTCTAGTTGTATTTCCATGAAGAAAATATAACTAAAAAAATGATTTCATGAATACCTCCACAATATCATAAATACCCATTCCTCAAGTAAACTTATTTTTAAAATCTGGTCCTAAGTGCAGCTGGGTGACTCAGTTAAGCATCTGCCTTCAGCTCAGGTCACAACCTCAGGGTCTTGGGATAGAGCCCTGCATTAGGCGCCCTGCTTGGTGGGAAGTCTGCTTCTCTCTCTCCCTCTGCCACTCCTCCCCTGCTCATGTTCTCTCCCTCTCTCTCTCTCTCTCTCTCTCATGCTCTCTGTCTCTCTCAAATAAATAAAATCTTTTAAAAAAAAAATTGTGAGTCACAGCTCACAATGATTCAAAACCTTTGGGACACAGCAAAATCTGTTTTTAGAGGGAAGTTTATAGCATTACAAGTTTACGTGTAAGAAAAATCTCAAGTAAACAACCTAACCTTACACCTAAAGGAGCTAGACAAAGAACAACACCCCCCCACCACCATCAAAATCAGCAGAAGAAAGGAAATGATAAAGATTAGAGCAGAGATAAATGATATAGAAAGTAAAAAAGCAATAGAACAGATCAATAAAAATCAAGTCAAGCCTAGCATAAGGATCAGGAATACCTGAATCAGCCAGCAATTTGAAATAAGTCTGAAAAAGAAAAGAAAAAGGAATGTTGTCTTAGTCTCCTATTCCCCTGGGTGTGAGGTCTATTCTTTGTATCATTTTTTGTTTTATTTTTAGGAAAGAAAACAATTATATTCACCTTGGAAGTGATTTTGAACAGGCCAGGTGTTAGTTTCAAAGGATAGATTTATCATCATTTATAGTATGCATTCCAATGCCTCATAAAATCTATTTTGGCCATTTTCCATAGCCCCATTAAAAAAATAATAACTGTGATAAAATGAGGTTGAAAATAATTATTCCTGTTTCCAGGTGGCCAAAAGTGGGATTCTTCATTGTAAACATTTAAGGATTGAGTTTTAGCAGAGAGAGATAAGAACAATAAGGTAATTGTTGGTGATTCATTAAACAGAAAGTGAATTTGGCCTTTTGCTCCTGTTGGAAACAAGTCCAAGTTGGAAATACCTTCTATACTCATGGTTGATGAGGTTCTGACCATGGTAATTCCTAAATATTAATGAAAGAGCAAGTTAAAGTAGATGATCAGATAATTATGACTGGTATGATTCAGACCTATTATACAAAAATACTCTTTCTAAGGAATTTCCTTTGTCCTTCTCAATCTTGAAGAAATGTGGCTAGATTGACTAGTCTAGAATCTTGCTAACCAATTGCATGATTTTCCATATGATCCTACTTTATAATATATAGGGTGGTGAGCCTTTGCCTTACTTTCTTACACTAAAAAACATACTCTCGGGATCCCTGGGTGGCGCAGCGGTTTGGCGCCTGCCTTTGGCCCAGGGCGCGATCCTGGAGACCCGGGATCGAATCCCACATCGGGCTCCCAGTGCATGGAGCCTGCTTCTCCCTCTGCCTGTGTCTCTGCCTCTCTCTCTCTCTCTGTGACTGTCATAAATAAATAAATAAAAATTAAAAAAATAAATAAATAAATAAAAAATAAAAAACATACTCTCTGTAACCCCCCTAATATATATTTTTTTCTTTTCTTTTCTTTCATTTTTTTTTTTTTTTTACTCTTTTACATTCTGAAGAAGCTCTATGTGGATATTCTTGTTTCCTTTAGCTAAAGAACCCCATGTCCCTTCTTTCTTTTTTTTTTTTTTTTTTTTTTTTACAAGAAGCATATCCTTTTTTTAATTAGTTCTGTTGGTTATTATAAATCCCCAGTATTTTTTCTTTTTATTCATGAGAGACACAGAGCGAGAGAGAGAGAGAGAGAGAGAGAGAGGCAGAGACACAGGCAGAGGGAGAAGCAGGCCCCATGCAGGGAGCCCGATGTGGGACTCGATCCCAGGTCTCCAGGATCACACCCCGGGCTCCAGGCGGCACTAAACCGCTGCGCCACCAGGGCTGCCCCCCTGTATCCTTTCATTAGTGGTCTGGAATCTTATCCACAAATAAAATTTGCACATGGCTTTTATATTAGCGTTACTGTCACACTGCATACACGGGGGAGATGGAAAACTCTAAAAATAACTACTCTAGCTTCAGAAAATGGACCAAACTATATATGTTATATATTCCAACAGATTTACAACCTAGGCAAGAGAATATTCTAAGAACAAATCACAATTGAAATCCTTATTCTCTTCTCCTTTAGGATTGTGTTGTTTTTTTTTCCCCCCTCTTTCCCCTTAACCTGGGCATGGCTGCAGGGTTTTTTAAAAATAGGCAACTTGCAGTCTCAATAAACAAAACATAGAACCTTCTTTTCATAGTGGTTTCTTCAGTCAAACACATTCTGTATTATAACATTGATGAAATTATAACAGAATTTTTAATAATAGAACAATTGCTTTTCCCCATTGACCTATTTTAGTCACTGAAACAATGTTCTTGCCCAGTGATGTGCTTATTTCTTATTGAGGGATTAATACAAATATATTTAGAGTGGTGTTGATTTGTTTGCTTGTTCTAGTTTTTAAATTCTAAATCCTAAGAATAAGTTTTTTGGGGGTTCCTGGGTGGCTCAGACAGTTAAGCCTCCGCCTTCAGCTCTGGTGGTCATGATCCCAGGGTCCTAGGATTGAGCCCAGAATCTGGCTCCCTGCTCATCAGGGAACCTGCTTCTCTCTCCTTCTGCCTGCTCCTCCCCCTGCTGTGCATGTTCTCTCTCTTTCTCTCTGTAAAATAAATAAATAAAATCTTAAAAAAAAAAAAAAAAAGAGTAAGTTTATTTGGAGCTATAATGAGTAAGTGGGCAGCTTTTCATTTCTTTCCGAAATAGAGCAGAGAGTGATTGATATCCTCATTTGCTTCTGACTTCTTACTCATAGGCTCCCCGCCCCACTTCTCTCATGTTACATAACACCAAGGAGCTTGGAACATAATGTCAGCGTCTTTCTAAAGGCACTGGGTGATGTTTACACATTTAAGCTGCTGGCATTGACAGGGTGACTGGAGTCAAATGTAAACCATGGTGTTTATCATTCCCAGGCAAATATATTGTGCAATGAGTAGCAATGGGCACTGTGTGAAAGGTTGCCTAATAAGCCACCCCAGCATTAGGATTAGTCAGCTTCTTGCTGTGAGGTGTGTGTGACCAAGATACTAGAGGTCGTTGGTGATGGAAAGGCAGGCTGGCCAATGACAGGATCCAAAAGGAGGGAAACTCAGTTCTTGGCAGACCATTGAATCTTAGCATAAGGCATTTGTTCTCTGAGGTACAGTGGCTGAGAAGCTCCTGAGAAACACCTGAGGGAAGGATTTTGTTTTCTTAGTTTTATTGTTTTACATGAAAACTTTCTCCTCTATAAAACCTTAGAAGCCAGTATGATTTCTGGTCATATTACATTACTTTACAGTAGAAACAAATAATGCTTTCTGGAGAAATCTTTTTCTTTTTGTAATAAAAAGTTTAATTATTAATAACAACATAACCACACTAAAGAACATTAGAGAAACAAAGCAAGGGGAACACACTCATACTCCCTTTTGCTAAAAATGATCACAATATCATAGTAGCATACTGTCTTACTGTTTGAACTGTTTTACATGGTTGTAGTCTTCCAGTGACAGGATTTTGTCACATAATTTTTTGGTAACTTATCATAAGGGGTTTTTTTCCCCATAGTGCTACACAACCATTCTTTTTTTTTTTTTTTTTTTTTTTTTATGATAGTCACAGAGAGAGAAAGAGAGGCAGAGACACAGGCAGAGGGAGAAGCAGGCTCCATGCACCGGGAGCCCGACGTGGGAATCGATCCCGGGTCTCCAGGATCGCGCCCTGGGCCAAAGGCAGGCGCCAAACCGCTGCACCACCCAGGGATCCCTACACAACCATTTTAAATAACTGAACAATATTCCATTCAGAATATGGTTGAACCAATTTATGCTGTTATAAATAACACTGAAGTGTTAAAAATATAGCTTTTCAGTATAAAATGTTTAAAAATTGGGCATCCCAGGTGGCTCAGCGGTTTAGTGCTGCCTTCGGCTCCTGGAGACCCGGAATCGAGTCCCACATCAGGCTCCTTGCATGGAGCCTGCTTATCGCTCTGCCTGTGTCTCTGCATCTCTCTGTCTCTCATGAATAAATAAAATCTTTAAAAAAATGTTTAAAAATTAAAGGTGAGGGCAGCCCGGGTGGCTCAGCGGTTTAGCGCCACCTTCCGCCCAGGATGTGATCCTGGAGACCCTGGTCGAGTCCCAAATCAAGCTCACTGCATGGAGCCTGCTTCTCCCTCTGCCTGTGTCTCTGCCTCTTTCTCTCCCTCTCTCTCTCTCTCATGAGTGAATAAATAAATAAAATATTTTAAAAAAATTAAAGGTGATTAGGGGCACCCGGCTGGCTCAGTCAGTAGAACATGTGACTCTTGATCTTGAGGTTGCCAGTTCAAGCCCCATATTGAGTGTAGAGATTACATAAAAAAATAAAATGTTTACTGGACTCTACCTCTGAAACTCATGATGTACTACTACATGTTGGCTAACTGAATTTAGATTTAAAAAAAATCTTAATAAATAAGTAAAAACTAAAAATAAATTTAGGGTGATTTATATCAAATATAAAACTTGTATAAAGCATATATGAACAACATAAAGATTAATAATAAAATGAACAGCTTAGCATCCACTTCCAACTTAAGAAATAAAACATTGCCTGTAATGTAGAAACCTGCCTGTGTGCTTCTCTCTGGTTGCATCCTCCTCTCTTCTCCCCTATAGAAATAACCAAAAGTTAAAATGTTTTGTTAATTTAAAAATATTTTATATTTTCCCTTAGAGTAGATTCTTTCTAGCAGAATTTAATAATTAAAGTAAGTGTGTTTTATTTATTCTTATTAGGACTAGTCTCTGATGTTGGTAGAGTGCACTTGCTTACATTTTTCCTTCAGAAATTATCAGGCTTAACACACCCAAGTAGGCAGGGCGGGCCCACACACCAGAGAAAAATTTGCCTCATAAGGAGGTGCAGTCTGTGACAGTTTTCTGCTGTATGAGGATATTGAGGGTTAGGACTGAGAACTCTTCTAGTACAGAGATGATTTTGGTTTACTTATAGGAGGGTTACCCTCCCTCCTTTTGGGCATTTCTCCATTCTCTAGTTGGTTTGATTTTGGTTTCTTATTTGCATGTTATTGTTTTTTTAATTATTCATTCATTTAAAATAGGCAGTTCTTTTTGTTCAGCCTATTGGTGTCTCTCTTGTGGGATAAATGCCAATATAATCATGTTCAATTGTCGATATAAATCATGTCTACCTAGCCCCAACGAATCAGATGGGTCAGGTTTTACTTGTCAGTTTTGAAAATGGAGAAACTAAATTTAAAAATTGGCTAATTGGCCAATAATAAAAAAAACATAAGGGTGGTTAGCTTTCTCAATAGTAAAAGCCCCAAACTAGTGTTTCTGATCACTTGCATCAGAATTGGTTTAAGATACTTGGTAGGTATCCCTGGGTGGCGCAGCGGTTTGGCGCCTGCCTTTGGCCCAGGGCACGATCCTCGAGACGAGGGATCAAATCCCACATCGGGCTCCCGGTGCATGGAGCCTGCTTCTCCCTCTGCCTATGTCTCTGCCTCTCTCTCTGTATGACTATCATAAGTAAATAAAATTAAAAAAAAAAAAAGATACTTGGTAAATTCAGAGTCCTTCATTTGAAAACTGCCAAATCATAATCTCTGGATTTGGGGCCCAGGAGGCTACAGTTTAATAAGCACCTCAGATGACTTTCCGTACCCTACACTTGAGAAGCACCACCCTGGCTCAGGGGCAGCAACCTAAGAAAAGTGATAGAGTAAATATTCTCATATTTTCTAGTATGTTTCTATTTGGTTAGCATTGAAAGGTAAGGTTGAATATTCACTTAGTGATCCTTTCTGTGGGACCCATTGTGACAGATTGTGCTAGACAAGAATGAAAAAACCCTATCTAGGGCTATAGCACCAGAAGCTAAGCAGAGGCGGGTCTGGTTAGTACTTAGATGGGACAACTGAAAATCCCAGTTCTTTAGTATTTTGAAATCTTAATACCATTGGAAGAAATTATACTTCAAGTGAGGTCTAGAGACCACCTTAATTATTTGTATCAAATTAGCAGATTTTCATTGACTCTGACCAAGAGCAAGAATGAAATGCAGGTGAAGGCATTTGCCTGAAGCAAAGACCAGGGTTCAGTAACAGTCTGTGCCAAGCACACTCTGTTTACTTCTCCGTTTGGAGTAGTGCCCTTTGTCTGTGACCTTGATACTCAGAATTGTTTTGTGCAACCATTAGCCTGCATAGCACTAGTTCTGCTTTATAATCATCTTTGAAGCAGGAATCCTTATGATCTCACCAAATCTGGAGGGACTTAACAAGGAAAAGAAGTGCACAGAAATTAATTGTTGAAAAGCTAAAAGACAAAACTTGGAAAAATAGAATAAAGGTAGAAGTAGAAAGCCAAGTACAGTCTGGAAAGAAACATCAGAAGTAACCTGAGAGACGTGGACATTCTTCACATTCATTTTCAATTAATATTGCTTGGGAGGTTGCTAAGCAAGCCCCATCTGAGAATTGAACTTGAGATCCTATTTAATACATGTTTGCAGTCTGGAACAGTGAAGGAACCCTCTGGCTGAAAATCAATTGCTCTGTGAAAATGATCATGACTAAAATAGTTATTACTGAAACTGCATGATATTTGACAAAGTTTCTCTCACTTTTTTATTTCATTTTTCTATGTTATCAGAAATTTGCCATATTTAAGAACCCAGCAATGATAATTAGGAATATTACACATTTCAATATTAATATGTTTTTAGACTTTCTTGAAACTTGAACATAATACTTAACCCAGAAAAAAATGAAGATGAACTAGTTGGTGAATATCAAATAGGCTGTAAATATACTAAGAATTTTAGTAATAAGAATAATAGTAACAACATGAATAAGAAAACCAATTAATAGGGATCCCTGGGTAGCGCAGCGGTTTGGCGCCTGCCTTTGGCACCAGGGCGCGATCCTGGAGTCCCGGGATCGAATCCCACGTTGGGCTCCCGGTGCATGGAGCCTGCTTCTCCCTCTGCCTGTGTCTCTGCCTCTCTCTCTCTCTGTGTGACTATCATAAATAAATAAAATTAAAAAAAAAAAAAAGATTTTAAAAGAAAACCAATTAATAAATTATATGTATATTTTACATTTTATGGAGGCTATTAAAATAACATCTTGAATTAAAATAGCATAGACATAAGGGCACCTGGGTGACTTAGTCAGTTAAGGGTCTGCCTTCGTGGTCCCAGGGTCCTGGGATCAAGCCCTGAGTTATACTCCCTGCCCAGTGGGTTGCCTGCTTCTCTCTCTCCCTTTCCTGTTCCCCCTGCTTGTGCTCTCTGTCAAATAAATAAATAAACTTAAAAAAATAAAATAGCACATCCAAGGGGATTTTTGGTTTTTGTTTTTTTAAGATTTATTCACCCATTTTAGACAGAGAACACAAGCCGGATAGGCAGAGGGAAAGGAAGAGAAAATCTCAAGCAGACTCTGCACTGAGTGCAGAGCCCAGCTTCGGGCTTGATCTCACCACCATTAGATCACAACCCAAGCTGAAACCAAGAGTTGGACGCTTCACAGACTATGCCATCCAGGCAACCCGCAAGGTATCTTTTTAATGTTTATTTGATCTACATTTTGAGTAAGTTCTGTCTCTGCAATACAAAATAATATCAAACTGATCTCAATATTTATGAAGAGAAACTATGAATATATAAGATAGTAATAATTTAGTAGTTAAGGGATTTCTTTTTTATTTTATTTTATTTATTTGAGAGAGAGAGAGCACAAGCAAGGGGAGGAGCAGAGAGAGGGAGAAGCAGAGTCGCCACTGAGCAGGGAGTCCGATGAGGCGCTTGATCCCAGGATCACGACCTGAGCTGAAGGCAGAGGCCTAACTTACTGACCACTCTGGTGCCCCAAGGAATTTTAGACCAGTAACCAATATCATACTGATTGAAGAAACACTAACGTTAGGTTAAAGCAGTTTTCCCACTTTATTTATCCTTATAAGGGAAATTCTAGACACTGTTCAAAAACAGAAATCATATGTGTAGTTAGAAGAAATTATAGATGAATATGAATCTGATGCCAGGTAAAGTTTTCCTAAGCAAAAAAAAAAAAAAAAAAAAAAAAAAAAAAAAAAGACAAAGAACAATAAAGGCAAAAAAAAGAGACAAAATAATAGCTTTGTAAAACTTCCTTACACAAAAACATGTTAAAGGTAAAGAACAAGCAAATTGAAGTGACCTGCAAACATGAAAAAATGTTTAAATCTACTATTAATGAAAGAAATGCAAGTGAAAACAATGATATACTATTGTTCTGCCATCAAATTACTCAAGATTTAGAATAATGAAAATACTCAGCACTGACTAAATGCAATGAAATAAGGTTTTTTTAAAAAAATAAATTTATTTATTTTAGTAATATTTACTGCCAACTTTGGGCTCAAACCCAAGACCCTAAAATTGAATCCCATGATCTTCTGACTAAGCTAGCCAGGCGCCCACAAATGGGAACTTTTTAACATTATTTGTGGGAATGCCCTTTTTGCTGAGCAATTTGTATCAAAATTTGTTTAAGTATACATATCCTCTATCCATTATTTTTCCAGTGGCATTCATTCTAGGGAAAGAAATAGGTGCATAAATAAAGATGAACAGGAATGTTCAGAACACCTTTTTATATAATATTGAAAAACTGAAACAATGAAAACCAAGAGAATGATTTAAGTATATTCATAGGATACACTTATGCTAATGATTACGAAAACTCATTTTTCTCACAAAATGTTATAAGCATAAACAGAGCACTAAAAATAGTAGATAAAGTCTGATCCCAAACTTTAAAAGTATATGCATATTCATAGAGGAGGAATATCCTCTAAAATATTTATGGGTGTTTCTTCTAGGTAATGGGATTCTAAGTTATTTTTATTTTATTTTATGCTTTTCAAAATATTCTTCAATAAACACATAATTATAAACATCATTTTTATTTTTTTAAAGACTTTATTTATTTATGAGAGACACAGAGAGGCAGAGACACAACCAGAGGGAGAAGCAGGTTCCATGCAGGGAGCCCAATGCGGGACTCGATCCCAGGACTCCAGGCTCATGCCCTGGGCCGAAGGCAGCCACTAAACCATTAAGCTACCCAGAGATCCCCCTAAAAATAATTTTAAAAGCAAAAACTTAAGTTAAAGAACAGTACTAACAAGTTAAAGAGAGTGACATTCAAATTATTTCCTAAATTTTTGCCTCTGACTCAGCAGGATTTTTGCTTCTAAGCAGATTCTGATCTGTATTAAAATAGAGGCTGGTTTAGATTTCTTGTTTCCTGAGAGAGGAAGCAGAAATTAATCCAATAAGTGGTTTTTTCACCCGACAGAAACTTTATTTTCATGCCAGACTACACGCACGTGCACACACACACACACACACACACACACACGCACACATTTATTCCTATGCCTGGACTCTTTTGAAAAAATAATAGCAAACTCCAGAGTTTGAATCACAGAGAATGGTAGAAGTCTTGGGATATACAAGCCCTAGACTTCCTTAAGGATGTCCCTAATACTAATTCTGAAGCTGGCACTTCTCAATGCTTGGATGTTGTTGAAATGCTTTGGACAAAAATACCCTAATCTGTTCATTGATGATCAGCTCATGGTATTATTTTCAAAGATCTAGCCAGGATACATTAGACTCCTAGTAATAAAGAAATAGAAAGTGTAGAGGAGGAAAAGCTTTTCCTCAACCCTCTTAGAGTCCTTGACTGGACCTAAAGATTAAACTGACAAAGACAGATTAACAGAAGAAAAGTGTCAAATTTATTTAATGTAAGTTTCATATGACATGGGAGCCTTCATAAGGAAATGAAGACCCGAAGAAGCACAATTAAGCCTGAGATTTATTTGTACTAGGTCTGATGAAGAATAGAAAACCATGGAAAACTGTGACAGAACAAGAGGGTATGAGCTAAGGGTAGTGAACTTGTAAGAACTTCACAAGGCCTATTTTGATTCCTCTCAACATCCCTTAATCTTCAGAAACAAGGGTGCTCCTTTCCTCTGAGTGTAGGGAGGGCGCCTCTCACAAGAGGATCGTAAGACCTGCTTCAAGGAAACTGAGGAGGTCAGAGAGTCTTTCCTGTACCTGCTGATTCTCAGGTTTTTTTCAGCTTAAAATATTGAATATGCCCAAGAACCATATTTTGGGGTAGCATGTTCTGAAACCTATGAGAGGAAAATAGGAGGGCCTCTGGTGTCTTGATTTTCACCCATGCCAAGTCCAGAAAGTTTTCTCTGGTCTGTAGTGAAAATGTCAGATCAAGTTTCACAACTGTCATTTTTGGGGGAAATCTCTTCTCAGATTATATCCAATGTACTTTTTTTTAGCTTTACTATATGAAATTATGGTGATACCATGATATGTCAGTTTTTCAAAAGTTCTTATTTGTCAATATAAAAAATTAGTAATCCCATGCCTGTTGTCTTCCACAACCTCCAATTTTTCTTTGGAAATCTGAAACCAAAGTCTGAACACTGAACACGGCTGATCCCATCAAACTTCCTTATTTCTATAAATGAAAAAACTGAGGGTCAGAAGGGAATGGAGATTTACCCACGGTTGTACAGTGACAGTGAAGATTATTTCTTTCTCCTTATGATCACACTGTAGAGTCTTCAGGGGCTCATCCTTCTGAATTGAAAAACATTCAGGAAACTCCTTGTAAGCTCTTTGTGGCACTTTCTACTTTTCAACTGACCATAGGAAAACCAGAAATCACCATCACTCTGAATGTCTTGGTTTTTTTTGTTTTTTTTTTTTTAAGATTTTATTTATTTATGCATTAGAGACAGAGAGAGAGAGAGAGAGAGAGAGAGAGATTGAGAATGGCAGAGACACAGGCAGAGGGAGAAGCAGGCCCCAAGCAGGGAGCTTGACCTGGGACTCGATCCTGGGTCCCCAGGATCATACCCTAGGCCAAAGGTGGCACTAAACTGCTGGGCCACCGAGGCTGCCCTGAATGTCTTGTTAAAGGAAATTAAAGCCAGGCAGTAGTTTAGTCAATATAAACAGATTTTATTCAGGAACTACTGCAGTAGAGGAAAAGAGACCTCAGTGTAGAATTGGGCACATTTACAAATACAGCATGATCAACTGGGTATTTAAAGGTAGGGGGGCTGAGTCATGGTCAGTGGATGGAAAATAACTAAGAGGAAAAATATCAGGGGTAAGGAGGGATTCTGGCTAAACCAACTTAATACAATTCTTGCTGAAGGCAGGCCTGGGTGATCAGATCTCAGGGTGGGAGATTCTCTCTATACTGACTTAGCAGAATCCTTGCTAAAATTGGGTGTTGCAGAGACAGACACAGAAGCCCAAAGGTCAAGGCCTAGTTGAGAAGAGGGTTCAGAGGAGCCTAATTAAAATTTGGTCAAGGAGAGCATCTTTGTTAGTCTCTCATTCAGAAGAACAAATATGTTACAAAGGAATGAAGGCCTGGTAATAAGTTACTTCAGGAAATAGGAACACCAAAAAAAAAAAAAAAAAAAAGTTATTTCAGAACAATATCTGCCCTCCTTTCCCTCGTCCTATACAAAAGTAAATTAATTTTAAATTTCACAATGTATTCAATACAAAGGTCAAATATCTCCAGCTTAGCATAAAATAGCTAACTTCTTATAAAAACATTATGTAAGGTATATACATAGATATAATATATATATTTATCATTATTTCTAATTTGTCTGTGTGGTCTAGCCCTGGGTTTTACTCCTACTTAAAACTTGCAAGATGAATAATTCCCTCTGAGCCTGTTTCCTCATCTATAAAAAGGGTATAATTTGATTGGTGTTGTGTATCTCACAGCACAGTTGTGAATGTAAGGTAAGAAAGTACAGATAGAGGGGTGCCTGAATATCTCAGTAGGTTAAGCATCTGACTCTTGGTTTCAGTTCAGGTCATGATCTCAGAGTCCTGAGATCCAGCCTTCCCTTGGAGTCTGCACTCAGCGAGGAGTAGGCTCTCTCTACTTCCTCTCTCAACTCTCTCATACAAAAAAAAAAAAAAAAAAAGGCATAGGGATCCCTGGGTGGCTCAGAGGTTTAGCGCCTGCCTTCAGCCCCAGGGCGTGATCCTGGAGTCCCGGGATCGAGTCCCACCCACATTGGGCTCCCTACATGGAGCCTGCTTCTCCCTCTGCCTGTCTCTGCCTTTCTCTCTTTCTCTGTGTCTCTCATGAATAAATAAATAAAAAATTTTAAAAAGACTTTTTAAAAAAAGTATAGATAGAAATGCTTTGTAAATTGTAGAATGCAATATGAATGTTATAATTAAAAATGTAAAAAAAAGTAGACAAAAATTTTTTCATCATAGCAAACCATCTGTTATAATCATAATATTTGTTCAAATGCAAATGAAGCCTTAAACCATCTCTCTCTTTGAGTTTAGTGATAAAATTAGATAAATAGCCTTCTGGGAACAATGGCCACTCCAACGGATTTGGAAAGCAATGTGACCATTTTCATAAAATCCTCTTTTAAGTATTCTGCATTGCACAGCATAGTTCAAGCAAACCATGGGAAACTGCCCATTTTTGTAGGTCAACATGACAGAAAATTAGTAATTCCTTATGACTCAACTTATTCTAATGTAACAACAATCTATAGAGGCAAAATCCAAAAAGGATTGAAGACCTACTAAAAGTCTCAGAGCCTTCTCATAAGTATCTCCAATGTCTCCTGTGGCTGCACAGTGCTTCTAGGAGCTGGGTAAATGTTCCCATTCTTATCTTAAAAATGAAAAAACTAAAATACAAATTTGCATGTCTATCACATAATCAGGTCAGCACAAGACTCATTTTGATAACTTCTATGTCCTATTCAGTCGTCCTTGCTTAGGACAGTGGGGCAGTAGAAATTTGTTGAATAGACTTAATAATTCTCAGAACAA
Source organism: Canis lupus familiaris (assembly GCF_011100685.1). Lineage (NCBI taxonomy): Eukaryota > Metazoa > Chordata > Mammalia > Carnivora > Canidae > Canis > Canis lupus. The sequence goes on from NC_049229.1 coordinate 10,669,637, forward strand.
CATGTTCTATTGCAGGCTATTGTGAAGGTTCTGCTGGTTCTTCAAGCTCATTATCATGTATCTTACCAGTTCCTTCTCAAAGCAGGTTATAAACTTGAAATTCAGCTCTGTCTTCTTTTCCTCTCTGTACCTCAAATCAGTCAAGGGTTTTTTTTTTGTTTTTTTTTTTGTTTGTTTGTTTGTTTGTTTTTAGTAAACTCTACCCCCAACATAGGGCTTGAACTCATGACCCTGAAATTAAGAGTCACAAACTCTACCGACTGAGCCAGCCAGGAGTTTCAGTTAAGTTTAATCCATTCTACTAATTCAATGTCTCTTCTAATCATTGGGTCTCTCATTCCCTAGATCAAGTCCCTGGCAAGTTTGCTTGACCAATTACTGTCTTCAAACCGGTCTTCCCATCTCCAGGCTTGATTTCTTACTTTCCACTTAAAAGATCATCCTTTATTCACTTTATATCTCCTGTAGCACCCAAGACAGGCTTTTTTAAAAAAAATATTTATTTATTTGATATATATATAGAGAGAGTGAGAGAGCACAAGGAGGGGGAGCGGCAGAGGGAGAGGGAGAAGCAGGCTCCCCACTGAGCAGGGAACCAGATGCAGGGCTCAATCCCAGGGCCCTGGGATCATGACCTGAGCCAAAGGCAGACACTTAAGAGACTGAGCCACCCAGGCACCCCCAAGACAGGCTTTTAATAAATGTTCATTGAATGTGAAGGGAAGGACAGTTTTTTCCTCTACTACAAGAGGTAGTTTAGTTGATAAATTGATAAAAGACAGATTAACAGGAGAAAAACTAATTACATGTATAGGGGAGACCCATTTGAATATTACACTCAGAAGTAGTCAGATAGTTGAGGTTTATATGCCATCCTGCACTAGGGAGGACATAAGGGTTTGAGACTTTAAAGGGAAGGCAGACAATGTATAGGAAAATGGGAAGGATAAATGTTTGGTAAACAAATGTTTTGGCATGCACTAATGGAGACAATGGGGCTCAGAGAGGAATTTGATCTCTAGGTTTTGAACTTCCCCCCATTTTACTATATCTAGCCCATATACTATGTAGTTATCTCTGCTGATAGTTCCCTTCCTGGACCAGGTGCCCTATCTACAATCTTTTAGTCATTTAAGAGGGAAAAAGGTGGGCAGCCCCGGTGGCGCAGCGGTTTGGCGCTGCCTGCAGCCTGGGGTGTGATCCTGGAGACCTGGGATTGAGTCCCACATAGGGCTCCCTGCGTGGAGCCTGCTTCTCCCTCTGTCTGTGTCTCTGCCCCTCTCTCTGTGTCTATGAATAAAAAAATAAAATCTTTTTTTTTAAAAAAAAAAAAGCAGGAAAAAGGTCTTCCTGAGTCTTTTGGGCCCAAGTTGACTTCAATTCAAAGTAATCCACATGCCAAAGCAGCACATTTTGAGGAGGCTCATTCTGAACCTGTTCAAATGAATAGCTAGGATTAAGAATTTGGCAATGAGGAAAGGGTCATACTTGTGCAGAAGTTCTTTTACATGTCTGGTACTATACTTTAGGTCGTTTAATCTTTACAACTCCTGGAGACTGATACAGACAAGATTTATTACTAGGAGTGTTCTTCCCTCCTTGCTCTCTAGAGAGAATTTTGTCCTTCCCAGTTTTTGTTTGTTTTTTGTTTTTAATGTAGGCTCCACACCCAGCATGAAGTCCAAGGCAGGGCTTGAACTCATGACCCTGAGATCAAGACCTGAGCTGAAATCAAGAGTTGGACCCTTAACTGACTGAGCTCCACGTGCCCCAGTTTCTTCTCAACTTCTAGGAAAATTTTTCTCCCCTCTATTCTTTTTTTTTAAGATTTTATTTATTTATTAGAGAGAGGGAACAAGCACAAGCAGGGGGAACATTAGAAGAAGAGGCAGAAGCAGGTTCTCTGCTGAGCAGGGAGCCCGATGTGGGGCTGGATTCCAGAACCCTGGGATCATGACCTGAGCCAAAGGCAGCCATTTAATTGACTGAGCCACCCAGGTGCTCCTTTTCCACTCTAGTTCTTAGAGTTTTGTGACCCAGGATTAAGAGAAGAGAGGGAGATTCCTCATTTGTCCAGATTGGTGGAGAAGCAGGGTAGAACCTCCTTTGTTATGGAGAATGCAAGTTAAGAGCAAATTGGGGAGAACATGAATTTTACATAATATACATAATAAAGAACTAAAAGGTGTGGGGGATCCCTGGGTGGTGCAGCGGTTTAGCGCCTGCCTTTGGCCCAGGGCACGATCCTGGAGACTCGGGATCGAATCCCACGTCGGGTTCCCGGTGCATGGAGCCTGCTTCTACCTCTGCCTGTGTCTCTGCCTCTCTCTCTCTCTCTCTCTCTCTATCATAAATAAATAAATAAATAAATAAATAAATAAATAAATAAATAAATGGGGTTGGAGAGGGAGAAAGAAGGTAGCTATAAACCACTCAGCAGGCAGACTAGGGATGAGGAGGGGATTTGCAGAGGTTTGAAGAATAGGCTTTGGAGCAGCTTTGGCAGAATAAGAAAGTAGAAAATGGAAGGTTTTAAATATTGTTGTGGGTTACAAATTTGATCTCTTTTATGTTCTTTGAAAAAATAAGAAACAAGTAAGGATGGGAATTCCTCTTGAAAGAATTTTGGCTGCTGGACCTTGTTTCTTTCAATGTGAAATTGAGCCATGTAGAGTCCACACTGCAGGGAAAGCTAGGGCTCAGAAAGCCAAACTTTTGCTAACATCACACAAACAGTAAAGGGCTAAGACAGAATTTGAACCCATACCTTTCAGATTCAAAGCCTATCAATTTTCATTCCCACATGCTACCTGTGGGTCAGAATAGATCTATTGAGTTGCACGTCCAAAAATTCCATCAAAGGGGCTCCTGGCTAGTTAATTTGAAACAGCCTGTGACTCTTGATCTTGAGGAGTCAGTGTGAATTCGAGCCCCACACTGCATAGAGATTACTGAAAAAAATGAAATTAAAAAAATATCCATCATGGATGCTTGGGTGGCTCAGTCAGTTAAGTGTCTGACTCTTGATTTCAGCTCAGATCATGATCTCAGGATCATGAGATAGAGCCCTACTTAGGCTCTGTGTGAACATGGAGTCTGCTTGAGATTCTCTCTCTCCCTCACCCTTTGCCCCTCCCCATTGAGTGCACCCCCTCTTTCTTTCTCTCCCCTCCAAAATAAGAAATATTTTTTTAAAAATCCATTGGAGTTGTAATAGGAAGTCTTGTTCCTAATAGCCGTTGCTTATGAGTTTTCAACATGAAAATCTTATTTCAGGAATGTTAGGAAACTGGAGAGGTAATTCAGTGATCCTTTTCCTCGCCCTGCAACTTACTGGCTTTCATTTAGGATTTCTAGCCTAGTCTTTTTGCATAAGAATAACTCCTGATTTAAAAGACCTTCAGAGAAACAATAACTTCAAAGGCTAAACTCTCTCCAGGGATAAAAGAGGAAGCACTTCTGTGAGTGTACTCTATTTAGAAGCATTACAGGATCCCACTCTGTCTAGAGAGAGTACAGTATTTTAAATCATATGGAAATGGAAAGATCTGAATTTAAGAGACTCTGAAGGATACATTGTCTTAAGAGTTTGGAAATATTAAGGGGCACCTGGGTAGCTCAGTGAGTTAAGCATGTGCCTTTGGCTCAGGTCTTGATCTCAGGGTCCTGGGATAGAGACCCACATCAGGCTTCCTGCTCAGCATAGAGTTGGCTTCTGCCCCTCCTGATGATCATTTATCTCATAAATAAATAAATAAATAAATAAATAAATAAATAAATAAATAAATAAAATATTTTAAAACAGAGTTTTGGAAATGTAAGAATCATTACCATATAACCACCATAGGAAACATAGACAAGACAAAATAATAATAGTGATGAAGGTGAAGATGATGTTGATGATACCAGCCATTACTAAGTGCTACTTGGAGCAGGCACAATGCAAAGTACTTTACATGTATGTAGCATAATATTTTGGGATATTAAATTTTCTTTTTTCCTTTTTCTTCTCCTAATCAGGCCATTCTTTGCCTCACAGGAGGTATGTAGCAGAACAGATAATAAAAGTGCCCTAAAAATTTCTCTGTCCTTTGCTTACCTTAAGTCTTAGAAGAACTTGGAGACTGTAAGAAGTGAAGGAGTTTGGGAAAGGCCACCTTCCATCTCACAAATGTGCCACTTAAGCATGCAGAATATTTTGAGCTAAAGGTACTTGAGACCTCTCAAGAGAAACTTTTGCCCCTCTCTTAACTACATAGAAGAATCTAAATTGGAGGGTCTTTCCAGAATAAGTATTATTAACAAAAATAAAATTTATCTGAGTGACCCATCTGTATGGCAGGGCAAACATCTAATTACCAAACATCTGCTCTTCTTATCACCCTGTGAAGTGCATTCCTTTCCTCTTAAGTCCCAGAGCCCTTAGTTCAGAATGGCATATATATATACACACACCTCATTTTGCCTGTCTTGGGAGTTTCCATGTCTGCATGGATTCCCCACACCTATGCTATTAAACTTAATTTTCTCTTATTACTGTCTCATGTCAATTTGATTCTTAGTCTAGCTAGAAGTACCCCTGAAGGGACAGGAATTCTTGTTCCCTGACAGAAGTTAAAAGAAGTAGATTTCTTTTTTTTTTTTTTAAGATTTTATTTATTTATTCATGAGAAACAAAGAGAGAGAGAGGCAGAGACACAGGCAGAGGGAGAACAGGCTCCCCACAAGGAGCCCGATGTGGGACTCGATCCTGGGAACCCAGGATCAAACCTGAGCTAAAGGCAGATGCTCAACCACTGAGCCACCCAGGCATTCCAAAAGAGGAAGATTTCTTTTTTTTTTTTTTAAAGATTTTATTTATTTATTCATGATAGTCACACAGAGAGAGACAGAGGCAGAGACACAGGCAGAGGGAGAAGCAGGCTCCATGCAGGGAGCCCGACGTGGGATTTGATCCCAGGTCTCCAGGATCGCGCCCCGGGCCAAAGGCAGGCGCCAAACCGCTGCGCCACCCAGGGATCCCCAAAAGAGGAAGATTTCTAAGAATACCTACAGCAGTGATTCTCAAACTTTCTGGTCTCGTGACCTCTTTATATTCTTAGATATTATTGAGAAACAAATGTGCTTTTGTTTATGTGTAATATCTATCAATATTTACTTAGAAATTAAAACTAAAAAAATTAAAACTCAAAATTTTAAATATTCATTAAAAAATAATAAAATAAGTAACACATTTTTGTGAAAAACAAAGTTTCCAAAATAAAAATAAATTTGAAGAGTCGCATTGTTTTATATTTTTGTAAATTTCTTTAGTGTTTGGTGGGTTTTTTTTTTTTTTTTTTGAGTGTTTGGTGGGTTTTTAAAAAGATTTTATTTATTCACTCATGAGAGACACAGAGAGAGGCAGAGACATGGACAGAGGGAGAAGCAGGCTCCCTATGGGGAGCCTGATACAGGGCTCGATCCCAGTATCCCAGGATCACGACCTGAGCCAAAGGCAGACACTCAACCACAGGGCCACCCAGGTGCCCTAATGTTTGTTTTCATAACAAACAACTGGATTCTCATCTTCTGCATTCAGTCTCCTGTTGGTTGCAGTATATTAACAAAATCCAGTCTTACACAGCTATATGGTTGGAAAAAGGAGTATTTTAATAGACTTTTCAGATAATTTGTGGATATTCTTTCTGGGTACAACACTAAAACTCAACAGGTGTTAATTTCTTTATTGTTTAGTTGCAATGTGGAATCTGAAATCAGATAAAGGAACTTTTTATATATCCTTACATTAAAATCTGTTGATCTGTGCTGCACTTTGAATAGCTCTTCCTCCCCTTTGTGATTTTGTAACGTCATCTACTGGCCATTCAGAAAATATTGGCTTACTGAGTTGTCCAGATCTTCCAAATGTTAACATCTTCCACTACATAATATCCAAAGATCACATTTGTTATTATCACCATTGATCTCATGAGAAATGTTGTTAATGTGCTGGGGAGTTGTTAACCTCAAGATCATGGATACAAGTTTTTCAAAATTCCTTTTTTTTTTTTTTTCCAGATTTTATTTATTTATTTAGAGCACATGAGCCTAGGGAGGGGAAGAGGGAGAGGGAGAAAGAATCCCAAGAAGCCTTCACACTGAGCAAGGAGCCTAACTTGGGGCTTGATCTCAGGACCCTGAGATCATGACCTGAGGAGAAATCAAGAGGCAGGCACTCAACTGACTGAGGCACCCAGGCACCCCAATGTTTCAAAATTCTAAATTTTATCATTGGTAACAAATTTTGTTGTTTATTTAAAAGCAGCAGGTTCTCCTTGCTCGTTTTCTAGAAAATGTCAGCCTAATGCTCAAGTCTGAATATAATGTTTGTCTGTCAGTAGTTGTCTTAATGAAAATTGTGTTCCATGAAAAAAAAGCAGCTGGTTTAGCTCACAATTCAACTGCTCCAGTGCGTTGTAATACTATATGTAGCAGAAGCACGTTACATGTACTTTCCATTTCACCACAGAGTGTTAAAGGTTCAAGATTTAATAAAAGTAATACTTAAAAAAATAAATAAATAAAAGTAATACTTTTTACTGCTTCATCAAGGAAATTCTTAAAGGAAACTTTTTTTTTTTTTTTTTTTTTACTGCAAGTGTGTGATAGTAAAGAGGGCAGTAACTGTTAGTATAGTTTGATGCTAAGAGAAAAAAACTTTCCCAATACCCTCTTAGATTCAGTTCTTGATAACCTGTGAATTAAACTGACAGAAGACAAGTTAGCAAGAGAAAAGACAGATTTGTTTATTCAAGTAGGGACACACTGGGGTCACATAAAGTGTGACTCAAAGAGGTGGTTAGAGTTTTGGGCTTATATTCCACCTTATTAGGAAAGAAGAGAGGGAGAATGGCACTTAGAGAAAACAACTGACTTGCAGGGGTGCTCAGTGGAGTGTGTGACTCTTGATTTAAGAGTTGTAAATTCAAGCCCCATGTTGGGTGTAGTTGATTACTTTAAAATAGAATATTTTATTAAAAAAACAAAAGGAAAACAATGGACTTCTTAATAAAGGAAAGGGGAGAATGAGAACTTATGGGAAAACACATGATCTTTTAGAAAGATAAATGGGTCCCGAAGGCACCTGTCTGTTTAGGTGAGGTGTGGGTACCTCATCTCAGTGATAAGAGTTAATCCTCCCTGATTGCTCCTGGGGAGGGATTTATGATACCTGAGTTCTTTTGGGAGGCTCTACTTCTGGGCAGATAAGGGGTTTCAGGAACTCACATGCCTAGGGACACCTGGGTGGCTCAGTGGTTGAGCATCTGCCTTCAGCTCAGGGCCTGATCCCAGGATCCTGGATCCAGTCTCACATTGGGCTCCCTGCATGGAGCCTGCTATGTCTGCCTATGTCTCTGCCTCTCTCTCTATGTCTCTCATGAATAAATAAATAAATAAATCTTAAAAAAAAAAGAGGAACTCAAATGCCTTCTGTTCAAATAACTGTTAGGCCATAGTGGCATATTCTTCAGTGCCAGCATGTTGATTAGGAGCCAAACACCAACAGTTTCACACACTATTGTTTTTGTAGTACTGGTGCAAATACCAACATGGTAAGAAGGACAAATAACATTTTACTGTAATTATGAACATAATTTTGATTTCTCCAACCCCCTTAAAAGATTTTGGGGATCCCCTGGGGTGTGTGCTCCCTACTTTAAGAACCACTAAGTGAGGGTGTCTTAGAGAATCAGAGGGGGAAAACTGCCTGAAAAACAAATTGCTCCAGGTAAGTGGTTAGAAGGATCGAAGAGGGAAGTCTGCAAATCCTAGAGAAGGGCAGAAAAACACTTTCCTTTTTTGCACAGGGAGGAAGCAAGACTCCGGAGAGGAATAGCTATTTGCCAACCTTCCCCTTGGTGGACAAAGGATAAGATATCTTGGCAAAAGACTCCTTTGCTTCCAAAATGGTGTAGGCACTTCAGAGTGCTGAGGATAAGAATAGCAGAAACCCTGCCACCTATGTGGACTGATGGCTATGGATCAAAAGGAAACACATAAAAAATTTTTTTTAAAAAAGGAAATACATACACAAAGGATACACTGAGGCCTGAGCACTTCATAAGATTCTTGGTACAACCCCATGGATGGGCAAGGGAAGGCTCCCAGAATGCCCATCTCAGCAGAATGGGGGCCAGTGCAGATATCAAGTAGAGTGCTAAATATTTTCCCCAAAAAATGTTTTTACAGGTAGGTTCCCCATGTAGTGTGGAGCCCAATGCAGGGCTTGAACCCATGACCTTGGGATCTACACCTGAGCTGACATCAAGAGTCAGATGCTTCTCTGACTAAGCCACCCAGGCACCCCTTAAAATATTTTTAATAACTGGGATCCCTGGGTGGCGCAGCGGTTTGGCGCCTGCCTTTGGCCCAGGGCGCGATCCTGGAGACCCGGGATCGAATCCCACGTCGGGCTCCCGGTGCATGGAGCCTGCTTCTCCCTCTGCCTGTGTCTCTGCCTCTCTCTCTCTCTCTCTGTGACTATCATAAATAAATTAAAAAAAAAAATTTAAAAAAAAATATTTTTAATAACTGAGTTTGTAGGTCTCTATAGGCATCATCTTGTTTAATACTTGACAATCTTATGAGGTAGATATTGTCAACATTCCCATTTTATAGATAGAGAAGCTGAGAGGATAGATGATTTACTTTTAAGTGGCAGAACCAGGATTAGAACTATGTATGAAACTTTGTGCTTTTATTCAACATACTCTCTCTGTTGATTTAGTGTAGATTATTTTCCATTTCTCTATTCATCTATTAATGTTCCTTGTCATGGGATCAGAGAGAGAGAAGATAAGTTGTTTGGTTGACTGGTATTTGCCCAGTTGTTTGCCATATTTGCAGTTGTTTGTGGGCTATTATAACGCTGGCAAGAAATGACCTAGATATTAGATTACTTAGTCTAAAATTATCCCTAGAAGGAAGATATGGTAAATGTTGAATGAAGATGGTAAGTTTTGATACATTTGTTGTGAGTCTGCCCAGGAAGCCCACACAACTACAGGTGGTGTAAGCCTCATCTCTCTATTCTCTGAGCCTCACATCTGAAAGGAAGGTTGATGATTGAGATATGGAGGCTTGGAAAGTTCTAAGGAAGGGGAGATCAGACCCTGTGAACATAGTGTCAAGGAAGCAGACTCATCAAAATGAAGTGTATGTGCCTCCTGTCTGGCATTCCTTTATTTATTATTATTTTTTAAAAGAATCTATTTTTATTTTGAGAGTGTGTGCAGGAGGCAGGGGAAGGGCAGAGGAAGAGGGAGAGAAAGAATCTTAAGCAGTCTCCACACCCAGCACGGAGCTGAAGGCAGGGTTCAATCTCAGGACCCTGAGATCATGACCTGAGCTGAAATTAAAAGTCAGATACTCAAGCGACTGAGCTACTCAGATACCCCTGGTATTCCTTTAATGATAGAAACACAGTATCTCTAACTAGCACATTCCAAATACCCCAAGGCACTCCACAACATGAATACTGTGGTGATTTTAAAACATGTCTACAGAGCAAATTCTTTGACCCATTAAGAACTGGGTTTTAATCCCTCTTATCTGCAACACAGGCTGCCTTTAGTGACTGGACCTCAATGGAACTGAATGTGGCAGAGTGATGGCTAAGTTAAAAAAAGTTAATTCAGCTTCTAGAAGTGTCAGATTAGTTTTTTGTCTGTTTTTTTGTTACGTTTATTTTTTCAGAATACTATTATTTATAATAGTATTATAAATATTATATTATTTATTCCAAGGGTGCTGAGAAAGTTGTTTCTTGGGTAAGGGAAAAAAAAAAAAAAAGCCCTACATTCCCTAACACAAAATCTAACAGATTTGAGGAGATATTTTGAGTCTCTACAGCTAGTCTGGAGGCTTGAGAGAGAAAACCTTTGGAGAACCTCCTCCCTCATAGACTTGGCACCTCAAGTACACTCAGAAATACAGGATATCCTGACTTAAATAATAAAGGCAGCAATGTGAGACCTCCGATGAGGGTTCCAACTGGTTTTCCCATTACCTGAATTAATAGCACTGTTCAAAAACAAAATCTATGCTAAGATTCTCTGCTGCCCTCAAAAAATAGATTCAAAAAACTCTGGCTGAGGGGTAGACAGTGGTCCAGTACCTTCTTTGAGCTTGGAGCAAAGTGGCCTGGCCCATCATCATGGCCTGGAGTGACTTTTGTCACCTTCTATAGTGGGGCTTTGCCCAGCAGCTTCCAGAATCTGAGGTGGGGCAAGAGCTACCTGCTTCTACTGAGCTCTCTGCCTTCATCCCAGCTGCCCTGTTTTGAGCTTTTGAGTTGTGTGTCCCCTAGCACTTGGATGTAAGTCCCTACCCTTTACAGACACCGCCTGGCTGTTGCTGGCCCGTTTGTGTTCACTGGCAGCTGGGAGACAGAGCATGAGCCTCCTCTCCTGATGGTAACACTTAAATCAATAGCCTTCCCAGGGACCAGTGAGCACATTTAAATAATAAAAATAATTGTTATCATTCTATAAATAACCAATGATAAAAACATACTGGGACAGAAAAAAAAAAAAAAACGATGCCTTAGAAACAAGAAGATATGTTTAAAAGGATTCAACAAGGGACACCTGGGTGGCTCAGTGGTTAAGTGTCTGCTTTCAGCTCAGGCCGTGATCCCAGGTCCTAGGATCAAGTCCTGCATTGGGTTCTCTGCAGGGGGCCTGCTTCTCCCTCTGCCTATGTCTGCCTCTATCACCGTGTCTCTCATGAATAAATAAATACAATCTTTAAAAACTAAAAATAAATAAAAAATAAAAGTATTCAACAAAAAGGGAAAAACTTCTCCAGTAATCACTAGTCCCCATCTCTAAATTCTCTCAGTGGCTAGCTGGCAAGCAGATGGAGAAATCAGAAGATGCCAGAGTTGGAGTACCTGGGTGGCTTAGTTGGTTAGGTGCCTACTTTGGCTCAGGTCATGGTCTCAGGGTCTTGGGACTGAGCCCCACAATGGGTGCCCTGCTCAGCAGGGAGTCTGCTTCTCCCTCTCCCTCTGTGCAATGCCCCCCACCCCCATCCCCGCTCATACTCTCTCAAATAAAATCTTAAAAAAAAAAAAAAAAAAGAGGACAGCAGTCATCTTCAGACCTAACTGTCCTTTTTTCTCTAATAAAGAGATCCAGAAGGATCTTCTTACTTGGTTACCCCAACCTTTGAAAACATCTGAATATCTACATTAAGTAGTGTGTGTATTGGGTTGTATTATGATTTATAAAGCACCATGGAAACATTCTCATTTCCAGGCGTGAGGATTACACTGATTTTACTCAAATACAGAAGCTAGTAGAGGGATTTAATGCACTAATGTTTCTTGTTGGGGGTTCAGTAGCCTGAATGACTAACGGGGACTCAATAGCTGCCATCAAAAGACAGAATTTCATTAAACACAGATCTAACTCTGAGATTCTTGATTTTCAACATTAGGAAGGCCAATTATATTTTCAAAGTAGTGGGTAAGGTAGCCTCTTAAATGCACCCAAAAAATTTTTTTGTTCATCAGTATTTTAAATGATAAACTTCGTACTCATGTGAGACAGTTCAACAATAAAGAAGGGGGATCCCTGGGTGGCGCAGTGGTTTGGCGCCTGCCTTTGGCCCAGGGCCCGATCCTGAAGACCCGGGATCGAATCCCACGTCGGGCTCCCGGTGCATGGAGCCTGCTTCTCCCTCTGCCTGTGTCTCTGCCTCTCTCTCTCTCTCTCTCTCTATCATAAATAAATAAAAAAATTTATAAAAAAAAAAGAAGGATATAAGATGGTTTCCTGATATAAGGGTTTTCAGCTCTTAATCACCATTAATATTTTCTTGTACATTCTTCTACAAAATTCTTATGCTTATATAAAAGTGCGCACACACATACACTTCAACAAATATGAAAACTACATACAGATAAATGTATTTATGTTATATATGTATTAACTATGGAGTCATAATTAGGAGCATAATATGCATTCTATGCTGTAAATTTTTTTTTTACAATTAAGTGTGTTAGGCATCTTCACACATTAGTATAACTGATCTGCTACATTATAAGAAATAGTTTCATATTATTCCAATATTTGTATTACTCTGGTTTAACTAGAACCTTAGCAATGGACATTTCTGTTGTTCATAGTTTTTGTTGTTGTTGTTTTTTTTTACATAGGTATCACTTAATTGGCCTCTAATATGTTGCATCAATTTATACTCCTACCAATGGCATATGTGTGTGCCTGTTTCTGAACCCCTATTGTCACTGAGGACTATCAAAACTTTTTCATATAGATTTTAGAATTTATCTAAGTCAGTCCTTTGTGGTAAAAATGTATATATGGAGGAAATGCATGATGTCAGCATATTTACCTGAGTAAACAAAGTATAGATTCCAGGTCAATGTAAAAGTAAAGTATAGGGAGTCACTGATTTGTGATTCTTGGATTTATTTTCTTCTAAGATATGGAACTCAGAATGTTTTCTCATTACAATTCTCCAAGTGTTGAACAGGTTTGTTTGTTTTAAAGATTTTATTTATTTATGAGACACACACAGAGAGAGAGGCAGAGACACAGGCAGAGGGAGAAGCAGGACTCAATCCCAGACCAGGATCATACTCTGAGCCAAAGGCAGACGCTCAACCACTGAGCAACCTAGGCATCCCATGTTGAATAGGTTTATAGGCTAGACAATGCTGTTGCTCCATAGACTGTTCTAGGCCTCTGTTTCATAGTTAACATCTCAAAAGTATAAGGTTGTGTTGGTAGTTTGAGACTCTAATCAATGTTTATCCATGTGTTTGTATTTGAGAATACATTCAGACACCCAATTTGGGAGACCAGAAACACATTTCCTCTCTGCTGTAGTGATAATGAGGCATACTCACTGTATCTTCCCCAGAGATTTGGATCTTGGCAAGAGGCCACTCCACCTTACATACTACCTTTGACTGAATGAAAGACAAGCTGAAAAGCACAACTACTAAATGGAAGGGGGGAAAGAGGACTGGGCAGAGAGGTGGGAGGGAGGATGATAGATAAAAATCCCCCTTGGCTTTGGAAGAAAGGCAGAGGGTTTCAGTTCTCTTGTGAGAGGCAAAGGTGGCATGAAGCACCAGGAACAGGAATCAAAATAGTGATCCTGGCAGGGCATACCAGACTTCTGAGACTGATTATAAAAGCTTTCAGTTTATGAAGTCTCCAATGGCTTTTTTCAGCCAGTAACTGGAATGCCAAAGGCAAGGCATTTTTCCAGTAAGCTAATATACTTCCTATCCACTAGAGGTTCCTTCAGGCTTCTTGAGTAAGGAAGCAAAGACTTCTCTCCTGTGTTGAAGGAAAGAAACCGGTTTCCTCGAAATAGCTGTCATCTTTCATCAGAAATACCGGCATAGCCTCACTGGTTATATTTCACAGGGCTCTGATAATATTCTATATTCTCAGAAGGAAAAGACAGGTGAACAGAAATCCGCTTCAGCATTTTAGATGCCTGGGTGCACAAAGCATATTGTGTTTACTCTCATCTCCATTTGCACCACAGTATTTGTTTCTGGCACTGAGAAACAGCATTCAATGAACCCAGAGATGCTTGGGTTTTATACAACAGTTACTGTTTTTTTAATAAATGCTTACTTTAAAATTAACTGGTTAACTAGTTTTCAAATTTTATCAACTAGTTTTCAAAATTTTAAATCAAAACTTTAAAAAAATAAGATTTTATTTACTTAACAGAGAGAGAGAGGGAGAGAGAAACAAACGGGAAGTGGCAGGCAGAGGGAGAGGGAGACTTCATCAATCCCAGGACCCAGAGATCATGACCTGAGCCAAAGGCAGACAGTTAACCGACTGAGCTACCCAGGCACCCCAAAATCTCAAGTTTTTGTTGCAGGTTTAAAAAAAAATTAAAGCCAAATATTAAAGAAATTCAGATGATTATCAAATATTTACCCTCAGGGATCCCTCGGTGGCTCAGTGGTTTGGAGCCTGCCTTCAGCCCAGGGCGTGATCCTGGAGACCCAGGATGGAGTCCCACATCGGGCTACCTGCATGAAGCCTGCTTCTCTCTCTGCCTATGTCTCTTCCTCTCTCTCTGTGTGTGTCTCTCATGAATAAATAAATAAAATCTTTAAAAAGCAAAAACAAATATTTGCCCTCAGAAAAAATTTCAGGTATAGCTAATTTTACTACTGAGTTCTTCAAGGCATACTTAGCATCTATTTTATCAAACTGTTCTAGAAAATAAAGTTCAGAAATGGTCAGCTCAGTTTTAAAGGCTAAGATCTTTTAAAAAATGTCTTCATTTACTCTTTTAAAAGTGAGAATTAACTAACATATAACATTAGTTTCAGGTGTACAACATAATGATTGATATTCATGACTATTGTGAAATGATCACCACAATAAGTCTAGTTAACATCTGTCACCATACATAGTTAACAATTTTTTTTCCTGTGATGAGGTTTTTTTTTTTTAATTTTTTTTTAAATTTTATTTATTTATGATAGTCACATAGAGAGAGAGAGAGAGAGAGAGAGAGAGGCAGAGACATAGGCAGAGGGAGAAGCAGGCTCCATGCACCGGGGGCCTGACGTGGGATTCGATCCAGGGTTTCCAGGATCGCGCCCTGGGCCAAAGGCAGGCGCCAAACCGCTGCGCCACCCAGGGATCCCTGATGAGGACTTTTTAAGAAAGCTAAAATCTTGGGGGTCCTGGCTGGTTCAGTCAGTAAAAATGCAGATCTTTTTTTTTTTTTTTTTAATTTTATGATAGTCACAGAGAGAGAGAGAGAGAGAGAGAGGATTAACACAAGAGAAAACAAACAAATTATTAACATATATGCCTTATGTTTCCCTGGGTGATATCCAGGGAAAAATCTGTAATTCTCTGATGTGTCTTAGGATTCAGGATTAAGTACTAGTTTAATAGGGAAAAGAGGAGAGGGGAATGTAGGCTTCTTTGGGGAGAATAAACGATTTGCAGGAAAGATAAATGGGCACTCAGAAGAATAAATTATATGATATATATGATAGTTTGTGACATAGTCTTCCTTGGTATGGTTTTGACTTCTAGTCTCCTCTCCTATGATAAAAGTCAGTTTTCCTTGGTTGATGAAACTCTCAGGGAGGCGGATTTATGTCAATTGAGTTCCTTTTGGAGTCTCTGTCTAAGGCAGATAAGGGAGTTCCCTGCATTTGCTGTTTTTCAAGAGCCTACAGCTCAAAACAACTAACACACCAAAGTGGCATATTTTGGGTTGGCATGTCCTGAACTCCTATAGTTATATTTTGGAGTGGCATTATTCTGCTACCCTTCATGCTATGAGGAAGAAAAAAGTTACAGTTTAGCAGGTTCCACACAAAATAAAATTTCCTTGAAGATGATTTATAAAGTGCTGAAAACATGAAAAAGGAAAAAATGTTGTAGACTTCTGGTTTTTTTTTTTTTTTTTTGGCTCCAGTTTGCAATTCTTCTTCCTAAGTGGGAGAAATTCTTTATTGTATACCATGTAGGTGAGATGCAGTGCTCTGTTTTCCACAATGAAAGCTTAGGTGGAGACATCTTCCCTCTTCTTGAACTGTAGTATTTCAGCAGCCAGAGTGAGGTATATGATCTTGGCTTAGCCACAGAGATGCTCCGGCTGAGACTCTACTCTAGGCAGATGGCCCCTGATGTTTCCATTGCACCAGCTGTGCTAGCTAGAGCTGTGCTAGGGGCAGTGTCCTGCAGCTTCCTACTTTTCATTAAGATAGTTTTGTTTTTTTTTTTTAGATAGTTTTGTTTTTGTTTTGTTTTTTATAGTTTTGTTTTGTATGTAGCTAAGAACCTTGACTGATACACCACCTACAAGTAATCCTACTAGTAGTATATTCTATTTCTTTCCAGATACTTGCTTTGCATTTTTATGTAATTAAAATAAAACTCTATATATTTTTTGTATTTATCTAGCTCAACATGCACAAATTCGTTATTTTAAATACTATGTAAATACATTTTAAAGTTAATGTAATTATTTTATAGTATTTATACCATAATTTCCTTACCTGTGATCCTATTGGATATTTGAGTTTGTTCCAAAATGTTCATGTTATTATAAATAATTCTTGAAATAAATCATTTATGCTTTTTTCAGTTTTCTTTTTTAAAGATTTTTATTTATTTATTCTTGAGAGAGAGAGAGTCAGAGACACAGGCAGAGGGAGAAGCAGGCTCCATCCTGGGAGCCTGACATGGGACTCAATCCCAGGTCTCCAGGATCATGCCCCGGGCCGAAGGCAGGTGCTAAACCGCTGAGCCACCCGGGCTGCCCTTCTCAGTTGTTTTTAATATTTCCTTATGGTAAATTCCCAAGAGTGGAATTATTATTCCCAACGGTACGAGTTCTAATATTAAGCTTGTGTCCAATAAATACAAAAATGCATGACAATGAAAAGAATGGAGAAAGGGATGCCTGGGTGACTCAGCGGTTGAGCATCTGCCTTTGGCTCAGGGTATGATCCCGGGGTCCTGGGATCGAGTCCCACATCGGGCTCCCTGCATGGAGCCTGCTTCTCCCTCTGCTTATGTCTCTGCCTCTCTCTCTCTGTCTCTCATGAATAAATAAATAAAATCTTAAAAAAAAAAAAAGAATAGAGAAAAAGCACCCGCCACTATAATCATCAAAAAAATGATTGAGCACCAATTACATAAATGGTCTTATTGGTCACTAAGCCATGACCTCCGTCCTTACAAGTAAGTCAAACATTTCTCACCATCTAACTTGTAAATGAGATCTCCCAATAAATAATCTACAAAAATGAAGAGTGCAATGTGCAAACAGGATGCTGCACTAGAATGTGCTGTGATAGAAGGCAGAGTATTAGTATTAGAGGGAACTATAATAACACTACAAAGTACAAATGAAGTAAAAAAACAGAATTTGTTTCTCAAGCTGTATAATTATAAAGGTTTGAACAAACAGACAAATGAACCTAAGTACTTTAGGTCAAGATAAACTTTCAAAAAAATTTTCTGGCTATAGATTTATTCAACATAAACAATCTCTTCCAAACCTAAGTTGGCTGTCCAAGTTCACAACCATATTTCCTCTGAAGTGGAATTCAGTTGCTGAACCAGCAATTTGACCCCATAATCTGTCTACAGCTGTCTCTATAGCTTCTCAAAGTTAAGTCTTATAGGCCACTTGCCCTCCAGACCTTTCAGCAGACCTATCAGTCTCACGATGGCTGGGACAGGGGCGCCTGGAAGGCTCAGTGGGTTAAGCAGTTAAGTCAGTTAAGCCTTTAGCTCAGGTCATGATCCCGGGCTGCACTGGGCTCTCCGCTCAGCGGGGAGTCTGCTTTGCTCTCTGATCCGCATCCCCAATGCTCTCTCTCTCTCTCAAATAAATAAATAAACTCTTTGGGGAAAAAATAAAAAGAGCTGGGACACCAGGTGGTAGGCATGCTCTCAGGGGGCAATCAAGGGAGGTAATCAAGGAAATACTGGCTACTCTTGTTGGTAATGTATCAGTAAAAATGACTGCAGGCAAACTGTTCCTTCAGTAACCTCATGACTTGAGAGACTACATGACCCTCATGACATGAAGGCTGGGCATGTTTTTGTCTGACAGCATGGGGTGGTGTACTTTGGCATGCTGATATCCTTTTGGCCACCATCACTCCCTTAAAAAGGAGTTTATAAATCAAAACAGTATGGTGCTGGCATAAAAACAGACACATAGATCAATGGAACAGAACAGAGAGCCCAGAAATAAACATACACTTATATGGTCAATTAATCTATGACAAAGGAGGCAATGGGGAAAAAGATAGTTTGGGGAAAAGATATGCAATGGGGAAAAGATAGTTTCTTCAACAAATGGTGTTGGGAAAACTGGACAGCTGCATGCAAAAGAATGAAACTGGACCACTTTCTTACACTATATATAAAAATAAACTCGAAATGGATTAAAGACCCAAATGTGAGACCTGAAACCATAAAAACTTTAGAAGAAAATATAGAAGTAATTTCTTTGACATCAACCATGGAAACATTTTTGTAGGTAGGTTTCCTGAAGCAAGGGTAACAACAAAAGCAAAATTAAACTATCTGAACTACAACAAAATAAAAAGCTTCTCTACAGTGAAGGAAATGATCAACAAAACAAAAAGGCAACCTACTGAATGGGAAAAGATATTTGTAAATGAGATATGCTGTACAGGGTTAATATCCAACATATATAAAGAACTTACACAACTCAGCACCAAAAACCAAATAATCAAAAAAAAAAAAAAAAAAAAAAAAAAAAAAAAAAAAAAAAAAAAAAAACCAAATCATCCATTTAAAAATGGGGAGGGGTGCCTGGTTGCTCAGTTGGTTAAGCATCTGACTCTTGATTTTGGCTCAGGTCTTGAGCTCAGGGTCAGAGTACATACATACTCATGTGTCTGGCTCTGCACTCAGTGTGGGACTTTCCTTGAGATTCATTCTTTCCCTCTCTCTCTCTCTCTCTGCCTCTGCCCTTCCCCCTGATCACTAGCATGTGCTCTCTGTCTCTCTCTAAAATTAAAAAAATGGGCAGAGGATATGAATAGACATTTTTCCAAAGAAGAAAACATACAGATGGCCGAGAGAGACATGAAAAGATGCTCAACATCACTTACCGTGAGAGAAATGCAAATAAGAACCATGATGAAACAGCGCCTTACACCTGTCAGAATGGCCAAAATAAAAAAAAGACAAGAAATAACAAGTGTTGGTGAGGTATGGAAACAAAAGAACACTCATGTACTGTTGATGGAAATGTAAACTAGTGCAGCCAGTATGGAAAACAGTATGCAGGCTCCTCAAAAAATTAAAAATCGAAGTGCTATATGGCATTTACCCAAAGAAAACAAAAACACTAATTCCTTATGGTAAGTGCACCCCTATGCTTATTGCTGGATTATTTACAATAAGCAGGATATGGAAGTAACCCAAGTTGCTGATAGATGAATGGATAAAGAAGTGAGGGATCCCTGGGTGGCGCAGCGGTTTGGCGCCTGCCTTTGGCCCAGGGCGCGATCCTGGAGACCTGGGATCGAATCCCACATCGGGCTCCCGGTGCTTGGAGCCTGCTTCTCCCTCTGCCTGTGTCTCTGCCTCTCTCTTTCTCTCCGTGTGACTATCATGAATAAATAAATTTAAAAAAAAAAAAAAAGAAGTGGTACACACACACTCACTGGAATATTAGCCATAAAAAAAAAAAAGAATGAGATTGGGGTGGCTCAGTGGTTGAGCATCTGCTTTTGGTTCAGGTCGTGATCCCAGTGTCCTGGGATTGAGTCCCCTATTGGGCTCCCTGTGGGGAGCCTGTTTCTCTCTCTGCCTATGTCTCTTCCTCTTTCTGTGTCTCTCATGAATAAATAAGTAAAATCCTTAAAAAAAAGAGAGAGATTGCCATTTGCAGCAATAATGTTAAGTGAAATAAGTCCATCTGAGAAAGAAACAACATATAATTTCCCTCATATGAGATTTAAGAAACAAAAAAAGGCAAAAACAACAACAACAACAACAACAACAAAACAGACTCAAGTGCCATAGGCTCTTCCAACTGAGCCAGCCAGGTGCCCCTTTAAGATTTTTTATTTTTATTTTTTAAGTAGGCTTCATGCCTAGTCTAGAGTCCAGTGTAGAGCTTGAACTCATGACCTTGAGATCTAGACCTGAGCTGAGATCAAGAGTCAGACACTTAAAAAAAAAAAAAAAAAAAGAGTCGGACACTTAACCAACTGAGCCATCCAGGTGCCCCAAGATTTTAGTTTTAAGTAATCTCTACACCCAATGTAGGACTTGAATTTACAACTCCAAGAGTCACGTGCTCCACTGACTGAGCCAGCCAGATATCCAAGAGTACATTTCTCTTGAGCTCTGAGAAATGTATAGAATTGCTGAATCACTAATTGTATACCTGAAACTATTATCACACTATGTTAATTATACTTCAATTTAAAATGCAAAAAAAAATTTTAAAAAAAGAAAATAAGTTTCACAAGAAGGACTTTTGTTCTCTAAGTCCTTATCTTTTACAATATCTGCAAGCCTTTTGAAACAAATAAAGGAGTTTTGGCAACTGGTTAAAAAAAAATAAAAGAAAAAGGAATTTATAAATGGCAATTCAGTTCTTTGTGGGCATCAACATCACCAGGGACTGAGGCTGGAAAGCCAAGATAAACTATTAAACTTACTTCTTTATAATAAAAATTCAGACAGTCTGCATCTTAGAACCAGAAAGAACTGCTGGAGGAGGACCCAGTCTTTTCTCATTCTCCATATAGGGCTATTTTCAGGGACTACTTAAAGAGTTCAGTTTCTTGGAAAGACTGTGGCACTTGAGAAGGAAAAATCCTTTCTTTAGTCATAGTACTAAAGAAGAGCAACAATATCTTCTAAAAATCTTATTTCATTTATGCTTGTCCCTAGAAATGGAAAGGACACAAGAATCTGTAGAATTTTCTAAACAATTTCTTCTGCTTAACTGCTAAGCTTCACCTTTATATCGAATTGCTGCAACCTCCAAAGGCAACCAGAGATGTTTTAGCCTGCCAGAGCAAACAGGATTTTACAGCAGGAATTTTAGACCAAACAGGGTAAATCACTGGTCTGAAAAAAAGACACAAAACTCCCAACCTTCCCTGGAAAATTTGGGAACACATTGAAGAATGTGTCCCCATCTGGAAGGCAACATGGAGATCCACTCCACTGCATTTTATATTCTCTGGTACCAGAGCCTGGTGCTCTAAAGGTTTTTTGGTTGCATCACGAATGCCACTTGCTGTGGCCTAGAATATCTGCACTGAGAACACTCAGTGCAAATGCCATTTTCCTGGGCATGACAGACCTCCATCCCATCGCCAGTCAGCCTTTCACCAGCACATTAGGGTAGTTCTGCCCAGAATGCAAGGTGATATTACATTCTGGGTAGAACTTAAGGTAGCCACAAATATAGCCTTTCCTCCTTCTTACAGAATGGTGCCTTAGATTTGCGTTGCATTTTTGTAGGAGCAAAGCAGTGAGTGCAAATTAACTTTAGGATTAAGTCAACAAAACCTCCAGCTTTCAGAGGAGAAGGAAGTGGCAAACAGAACCCCTACAAGTAGGGATCCCTGGGTGGCTTAGTGGTTTGGCGCCTGCCTTCGGCCCAGGGTGTGATCCTGCAGTCCTGGGATCGAATCCCGCATCGGGCTCCCTGCACGGAGCTTGCTTCTCTCTGTCTCTCATGAATAGATTTTTAAAAAGCCCTGCAAGTAACTTTTTTTTTTTTTTTTTTTTAAGTAAGCTTTACTCCGGAGGTGGGTGGGATTTGAACTCAGGAAGCCGAGATCAAGAGTGGTGCACTTTAGTGGAGCTGGCCGGGCTCCCCCTCAAACTGAACCCCTGATAACCAAATTTCAGAGATCAGTTTAAGATACATAACTTTACTATTAAAACCCCCAAAACAAAATCCTGACAAAAACAAAGGTTTCTCATGAACTCTCCACTCCCCACCCTCCTCATCTTACAGGAATTAAAGGTGGGGAAGCGTTGGCGCACCTTCTGAGCTGAGTCTCCAGCCGTGAGCACGCGGCACGCTGTCCTGCGGCCCCAGATCTAGGACCCGGGCCTCGTACCCTCGCAGAATTTCCCGAGGTTCTCGCGCTCTTTTCTCTCTGAGAGCGAGCGAACCGGAAGGCGTGCGCGCGTGCACGCATGCGCGACGGAGGGGCCGGCCCGACGTCCATAGGGCGCCTGCGCTTGATCCCGCCGCCCCGAGGTCCCGCCCTGAGCCGAAGGCAGGAGTGGGCTGCGCAACTCCCGAGCCACGCGGCGCCCGACATTGTCTCCTTCTGAGGCGGCCTCATGAGAGTGAACACGTGGACCATATCCTTGCAGCCAGCTGGGATCTTGGAGGGCCTGCCACCTTGGTGCCACCTAGATGAGACACCTCCACCTTCAGGTCTTCCAGCATGTCCTCGCCCTTGGCGTGAAGGCCTCGAGCCTTAATCTTGGCCCGTGCAACACAGGCCACTGCCGCCGAGGGAGAGGGAGAGAGGCCGAGGATGTTTCCTGAGAAGAACAGCACTGCCATCTGGCTGGATAGCACCACACATCTGACTGCATTTCGTAGCTGTGAAATACGCTTGGGGCTGAATCAGGCTTCCATTGGACCTCTTTGGTGACATCTGATTTTTTTTTCCCCCCAGAAATGCTTTCCCAGGTAAGACTAAAGAAATGAGAAGCTCCCTCTCTCCCGCCTACCTATCCCCCTCCAGCTCCACAGATGAGAGTTAAAGGCCAGTGGCCAGGGCTAGTGGCCCAGTCTTGCCAATCATGAGAACTTTTCACCTACCAGGACGTACAAAGCAAACCAGCACATGTCTTTTCAGTTCTCCACAGTCTATTAGGTAACATATAATACTTTTCAACTGAAAGAATTTAACGTCGCATGCCTAGAGCCTTCTTATTTGGCCAGTCTCACTCGTGTTATGCTGACCATGTGTCACCAAAAATATCTTTGTAGATATTCATGCTACTAGATCCCTTTACCACTGTCTTGATTATGTGTAAACAAGAACCTTCATTTGAGTCATAATTAATCTCCAGATAACTAACTCATGTTAACATGCTTGTGGCTAAAAGTTTCCTTTGTGAATAGTCTCAAATTCTACTAAAGTAAAACTGACAGAAAGGGAGGAGGAAGGGGAAATATTGCCATTTGGCACATACTTCTTAAACCAGTTGAATCTGATTTTACTGTATATTTTAGCCAGTTTAACGTGATCTTTACTGGATTTTTGATTGGTTAAGGGTAGGTAAAGAGATTTTACATGACTGCTATCTTAATTTGCTGAGTTAGAGAAGTTCTTTGTCACTTGGTTCCTTAAATAGTTTGTTAATTTAGCTCTTTTGACTTTATGAACATTCTATCACCACTCAATAATTAGTTGTGGCTGTGTTTTGAATCCAGCTGTTTAAGAAGGAACAACTGGGAAGGAAATTGGGCCAAATTTTTTCTAGGAGGTGAGATCAAAATACGTGTTGATCACAAGCAAAAAGCCAAAATTAAATCAGGCATACAGAAAATGAACAAGGTGATTATGAAGCTTGCTTTAAATTAGATATAAATGCAGCAAGCTGAATCTTTGATTTCAGAGTCAGCTTAGGGCCAGCTGGCAGCCTCTGTAGTCCCTTGCACTGTGGCACATCCACTCAAGACTTAGTTCAGCTGTCTTCCCTCTTGATTCAAGTCATCCAAGGATCCTTTTTTGAAGTCATGAAAATAAGATAACGGACTGTCGTCAGCATTGGCAGTCACTTGCTCTGTTTTGATTTTTAAAAAGCCTTTCTAAGGAAGCTGATTGCATGTGATCTTATGCTGGAATAAATCTGTATCTGAGGATGCCAAAGGACTTGCTGCCAAGCCCGTTTCGCATACACTCTAAACTGGGAAAGGAGCCTTCTTTGGGATGATGGCCAAGGAGCTGGTCAGTTATGGATGTAGCTTAAAAGGTCATTGGCTTACTTGCAAGAATGCTGGCAGCCTCAACATTTGCTACAAATTCTCTCACTAGTCAATTGTTTTTGAATTTCTTTCCCACTGGGAAACCCAAGAATGTCTTTTGCCTGAGTGTACCATTTTCAGCTGATCTCTTTTCCTTGGGATACTAGGAATGATGCCCTGCTGTATCCCCTGTGAGTCATAGGTCTGGAGGCAGGAAGTCTTTCAAGTTCTTTGCATATAGCCACCACCCACCCTGTCTGTCCACACTCTCAAAAGAGGATAGACAGCATTTCTGAGGCTTAGACTCAGAAGTATCAGAATTAGAAAGGATTTCAGAAAGCCCTCCAAGAGAGTAACTAACCATGTCCATTTACCTGGCACTGAAAACTTTCCTGGGATACTGAACTTTCAATGCTAAAATTGGGACTCCTAAGCAAACTGGGATGGTTGGTCACACTAAACTGTTTTGCAGAGAAAAAACCTCGGCCCAGGAGGCTGACTTGCCCAAGCTAACAAAAATTAATCAGTGGAAGATCTTGAATTAGAATCTGGATCCAGCCCGGGGAGCACTCACCTGAGTGCCCGCCGAGAGCCCACCGAGTACCAGCTGAGCACCCACCGAGCGCTTACCTGAGTGCCCGCCGAGTGCCCATCTGAGCGCCCGCCGAACGCCCACCGATCGCCCACCTGAGTGCCCGCAGAGTACCCATCTGAATGACCGCCAAGTGCCTGCCGAGTGCCCGCCCAGTGCCCGCCTGAGCGCCCAACGAGCGGCCGCAGTGTGCCCACCTGAGCGCCTGCCGAGTGCCTGCAGAGTGCCCACCTGAGCGCCCACTGAGTGCCCGCCTGAGCATCTGCCAAGTGCCTGCCTGAGTGCCCACCGAGCGCCAGCCGAGCACTATTCTTGCCTCCCCTCCACCACGGTGCCAGGGCCCCGGGCTTTAGATGCTCACCCACACCGAAGACCCCGCCCACCCCTGGAGCCCTGTCCCAGCGCCCCGCCCTCTCTTCCGAAATGACCGTTCTTCATCACAGCGTTTGTCACAGTGCCTTGTGACTCCGGATTGTTTAAAGATTGTACTTACTTATTTGAGGGGGAGAGAGCGAGCGAGCCCGGGCAGGGACAGGGAGGAGGCAGAGGGAGAGGGAGACTCCTGGCTGAGCAGGGAGCCGATGACCCTGAGATCATGACCTGAGCCACCCAGGCACCCAGACACCTGATTTTTTTTGTTTGTTTCTCTTTCCTTGTTTTCCGTCAGGGCCCTGAGAACGGAGATGATCTTGTTCTTTTCTGTACCGCAGTGTCAACGCGTTAGCACACAGTGGGCACTCAGTAGAGGTTGAATTGACTTTGGGTGTCCCTCTTGCCAGAGTCCCTCTGGAGGGGCATTCCCGGGAGTACCCCCAACTCCCAGTCCAACTGTCTTTCCAACATCCTTTACCCGTCTCAAGCTCTACCCCGGTACCCCACCCAACTTTAACCCCTGCTTCCCTGAATTTCCCACCAAGGCCTCCCACCCATTAGCTCTTTCCCTTCTATGGGCATGTATTGCACTTCATATGCAGAATTGCAAATGCCATGGGGCGCCTGGGTGGCCCAGTGGTTGAGCATCTGCCTGTGGCTCAGGTTGTGACCCCGGGTCCCTGCATTGGGGTCCCCGCAGGGAGCCTGCTTCTCCCTCTGCCTGTGTCTCTGCCTCTCTCTCTGTCTCTCATGAATAAATAAAATCTTAAAAAAAAAAAAAAAAAGAATCTGCTAGAATTCAGTGCTCTTTCTTCTTCGCTGGTACTTCCTTATATTCATACAGAGCATTGCATACAGTAGGTGCTTATGTTTCTGTTGTGGTTGTTTTCTGAGTTCATGGGAAGTGCTTTTCACAGATATGATAATTCTTAATTAGCAATGATCTCACTCAAAGTCATCCTGAATCAATTGTGAAACCAGGTCTCTATTTCTAGACTCTGAACAGAGTGAACAAAGGGGAGGAATAGAAGCACTTAGGAAAACACAAGGATCAGCTAGTGAAGTAAGTCAGTCGGAGAAGGACAAACATTATATGTTCTCATTCATGTGGGGAATATAAATAATAGTGAAAGGGAATATAAGGGAAGGGAGAAGAAATGTGTGGGAAATATCAGAAAGGGAGACATAACATAAAGACTGCTAACTCCGGGAAACAAACTAGGGGTGGTAGAAGGGGAGGAGGGCGGGGGGTGGGAGTGATTGGGTGACGGGCACTGGGCGTTATTCTGTATGTTGGTAAATTGAACACCAATAAAAAATAATAAATAAATAAAAGGATGTTGGCAAAAAAAAAGAAAACACAAGGATCAGGCAAAGAAGAGGCCCATGTGTGCAGGTGAGCGGAGCAGTACTGCAACATATAGAACATGTAGTTAGTTATTAATCAGCAACAGTATAACTTTTGGTGTAAACATCAAAGAAAAGGATATATTCTTTCTCTGTCCTCAGAAAGAGTATGGTAGAAAGAAAAGCGCCATCATTCTTCTGATAAGGGAAGAAATGTAGCCATAGACGTACACACACACACACACACACACACACACACACACACGGTAATGACCATGTAATGAAAAAGCTATCACCTGACGTTCAGGGTTATATGTTTTCTAAGGACTTCAAAAGAACCTAACTCCCAGCAGTGTTCTTTATCATTTTGGATTTGAGACTTGCCCTGTTTTTGCCAGTTTTCTCCCCTGAGGTTTTTATTTTGTTTTGTTTTTACTGAGTTTTTAATAAAGTAGCATAAATACTAGGGATGATTAGCGGTTATACCTAGAGCTTTATGATCACTTACCTAAACTCATTCATTGCAATAATATTCTCATCTGCAAGATGCACTGTTGTTATCTGGGTGAGGGAATGAGAGAAAGCATTAGGAATATGAGGAGTTGAGGATTAAGACTAAAGAAATGACTACTAGAAACAAAGGTCCAGGAACAATGTTATTTATTGTGGCCATCTTCCGCATTTTGTGGGGTAGAGCTTGGCACTTAGTTTCTTACCCCCGGGATGGAGCCCAAGGAAGTGGTACATAGAAATGGAGCAACATAAACAAAATGGAAGTGACTCAGGTGTTTTGACACTCATTAAAGATGGGTGTTACTCTCAAAATGGAAGCCAGGGACCTACTTTTCTATTCCACCACACCTTTTCCTGCTGGTGACCAGGGACAGAGTTATCTGCCCTTCTGACTGATACGTAAAAACACAGGTGAACAGAGACTTGAGCTGACCTACTTTGCAAATACTTGTTATGGTATTAGCAAACTTACAGCAAGCAGGCAGTGGTCAGGTGGCCTCACAGCTATTCTAGTTTAGGCTGAAGGCCAGACTAGGAGCTGACTTTAGTTAGGATGGTACCTCTGAGAAATAAGTGCTAAAGATGCAAATTATTGGACCTTACCCAGACATTCTGAATCAGATTTTTTCTTTTTAAATAAACTTAAATTTAGAATAGTAGATTTACAGAAAAGCTGTGAAGATAGGACAGGGTTGCCATATACCACACATCCAGTTTTCAACTATTATTGTTGTTTTTTAAAGATTTTATTCATTTATTCATGAGACACAGGGGGTGGGGGAGCGGAGACACAGGCAGGGGGAGAAGCAGGCTCCATGCAGGGAGCCTGATGTGGGACTCGATCCTGGGTCTCCAGGATCACACCCTGGGCCGAAGGAAGGTACCAAACCGCTGAGCCACCCAGGGATCCCTAATTTTTTTAAAGACGTATTTATTTATTCATGAGAGCCCAAGAGAACAGTAGAGACATAGGGAGAGGGAGAAGCAGGCTCCTTGCAGGGAGCCTGATGTGGGGCTCCATCCCGGATCCTGGGATCACAACCGGAGCTAAAGGCAGATGCTCAACCGCAGAGCCACCCGGGCATCTCTAACGTACCCCTCTAACTCCCCGTTGCTACCCACGGTCTTGTGTGTTCTTCTGCTTCCCACACACGACCTCATGCTCTACGTCTATAACTAGACACATGATACCATACCCGTCTAGGGAATAAGCTAGGACGGCATCGATTCTCATGTGACTGTTCTTGTGTT
Organism: Canis lupus familiaris; assembly: GCF_011100685.1. NCBI lineage: Eukaryota > Metazoa > Chordata > Mammalia > Carnivora > Canidae > Canis > Canis lupus. The sequence continues at coordinate 10,697,241 of NC_049229.1, forward strand.
GAGGACGTGTTCTTGTTTGCTGTAGTGGTGGCGACAAAACAGAGGGCCTCTCTCTCCACACACGGTGCCAGCTCGTGGGGAGATGAGGCAGGAAGGATGGCTTTCGGTTTGTGGACATTTCTACAACCGATCAGGAATGGCTCCCACCGTCCAGTGTCCCGGGTCTTTTTAGTTTTCAACTATTATTAACAGTAAAATAGTATGGTACATTTGCCACAAGTAGTGAATTTAATATGAATATTAAAGTTCATTTTTTTAAGTTTTATTTTTCTATTTTTTAAAGATTTTATTTATTCATGAGAGAGAGAGAGAGAGTCAGAGACATAGGCAGAGGGAGAAGCAGGCTCCACGCAAGGAGCCTAATGCGGGACTGGATCCCAGGACTCCAGGATCACACCCTAGGCCAAAGGCAGGTGGTAAACCGCTGAGCCACCCAGGGATCCCCCAAGTTCATACTTTTAAAAAATTTCCTTAGGTTTCACCTAATACCCTTTTTCTGTTCCAAGATCCCATCCAGAATGTCACATTACATTTAGTCATGTCTCCTTAGATCCTTCTTGGTTGTTAGTTTTTCAGACTTCACTTGTTTTTGATGACCTTGACATTTTAGGAGAGTACTGGTTAGATGTGTTGTAGAACATCTCTCCATTTGAGTTTGTTTGATGTTTTTCTCATAGTTCGACTAGTGTTAGAAGTTTTGGGGAAGAAGACCACAGAGATAAAGGGCCATTCTCATCACATCATATCAAGGGTATGCACTATCAACATAACTTATTGATGTTAATCTTGATCACCTGGCTTACGTAGTGTTTTAAGGTTTCTCTAGTGTAAAAGTTTTTTTCCTCCCTTTTCCTTTGAAAGGAAATCATTATATGCAAACTACACTACAGGATGGGGTGTTAAGTTGCATCTCCTTGAGGGTGGAATATCTACATAACTTATTTGGAATTCTTCAACATAGGAGATTTTCTATTTTCCATCATTTATCCAGTCATTTATATCAGGGTATGCACTATCAACATAACTTATTGATGTTAATCTTGATCACCTGGCTTACGTAGCGTTTTAAGGTTTCTCTAGTGTAAAAGTTTTTTTCCTCCCTTTTCCTTTGAAAGGAAATCATTATATGCAAACTACACTACAGGATGGGGTGTTAAGTTGCATCTCCTTGAGGGTGGAATATCTACATAACTTATTTGGAATTCTTCAACATAGGAGATTTTCTATTTTCCATCATTTATCCAGTCATTTATATCAGTGTAGACACATGGACATTTATTTTATACTTTGATATATCTCCATGAGTTTTTTTGTTTTTAGCGCTTCATTACTTTTTGGCATTTAGTTTTTGGGGTAGGCACTTATTTTTTTCAGCAAGCTTTCCTGATGCTTCCAGGCATACTGCACATAAATAGGTTTTGACGGTGAAGAAACTCCCTTGTTTGTGAGATTATGTGAGTCACATGGGCTGTAGTTAAAAATAAGTCTCAGGCCCATCCTTTGGAGATTCTGATGTAGTAGTTCTAGGGTGAGCCCTAAGATGTGGATTTTATAACGGTCTTCGGATGATTCTTATAATCAGATGTGTAAACATGGCCTTTTAATGAAGACTTTGGCGTAAGGCTTAAATTAGATAGATAGCTACAGTCCATGGTATTGGAAGAATAATGCTTTATATTTGGGGGTTGCAAGTGTGTTCACATGCACTCTGATTTAATTCTCATTATCAAAATATGAAAGAGGAAGAACATTTTGTAGATAAGAAGAGTGAAAACTCAGATGTCTTTCCTAAAATCACACAGTTGGGTATATCACCGTACTCTATGGCCAAGAAGCAGAAAAGCAATACAGAATCTGATGTGTTTGGGAATTGAAATAGCACTATTACATAACTATTAATAGTTATTAATATAACTAGTTACCTCACTAATAGTAAGATAACTAAAAAAATAGATATAGGGGATCCCTGGGTGGCTCAGCGGTTTAGCGCCTGCCTTTGGCCCAGGGTGCGATCCTGGAGTCCTGGGATCGAGTCCTGCATCGGGCTCCTGGCAAGGAGCCTGCTTCTCCCTCTGCCTGTGTCTCTACCTCTCTCTCTATGTCTATCATGAATAAATAAATAAATAAAAATCTTTAAAAAAATAGATATAGCCTGATTTTTAAGCAATAAGGAATTATACTATTATAATAAAATTGATCTACACAAAGTATTATTCCCAGTAACTTTTTATCCCATCAAAATAAACCAAATTCACTTAATATACTGAGGAACTACTATGTGCCTGATCTCTTCGTAAGACTCCATTTAAATTTTTATTCTTCACATTTTAACTTAAATTCTAGTTAACATGTATGTAATACTGATTTCAGGGGTAGAATTTAGTGACTCATCACTTACATATAACACCCAGGGCCCAAAACAGCAGGTGTACTCCTTAATCCCCATCACTCATTTAGCCCATCCCCTGCCCACCTCCTGTCCAGCAACCCTATTTGTTATGTCTAGTTATGAGTCTCTTAGGTTTTGCTTCTCTCTTTTTTTCCCCTTTGCCCTGTGTTCATCTGTTTTGTTTCTTAAATTCCACATATGAATGAAATGATACGGTATTTGTGTCTTATTTTGCTTATCCATAATACACTTTAGATCCATACACCTGACTCCATTTTTAAAACTTGAGAAATAAATCTCTATGAGTTTTCTAGGGTTGCCGTAACAAAATATAACTACAGTAGTTCCCCCATATCTATGGGGGATAAGTTCCAAGAATCCTAGTGAATGCCTAAAACTGGGTAGTACTGAATCCTACAGATACTATTGTTTTGCCTATACACACATATTTATGATAAAGTTAATTTATGAATCAGGCACAGCAAGAGATTAACAATAACTAATAATAAAGTAAAACAGTACTAACAGTATACTGTAATAAAAGTTATGTGAATGTGGTTTCTCTCTCAAAATATCTACTTGTACTGAAGTCCATCTTCTTATGATGATGTAAATGATAAAACCCTTATGTGATGGGACAAAGTGAGGTGAATGACAAAGGTGTTGTGACACAGTGTCAGGCTACTGTCGATCTTATGGTCAGAAGGATTATCTGCTTCTGGGCCATGGTTGACCTGTGTAACTGAAACCTTGGAAGGTGACACTATAGATAAGAAGGGAAACAACAGAAACTTATTCTCTCATAGTTCTGAAGGCTACAACCCAAAATCAAGATGTTGGCAGAATCATGCTTCCTCCAAAGCCTCGAGGGGAGGATCTTTCCTTGCTTCTTCCAGCTTCTGGTAGGGCCAGGCATTCCTTGGCCTCTATAACTTGTACCTCGCATCTCTGCCTCCATCTTCACATGTCCATCTTCCTCAGTGTCTTCACATGGCATTCTCTTCTTCTTACAAGGACAATAGTTCAAATGGCTTAAGGGCCACCCTCCCTCAATATGACTATTATTAACTATCTTAACTATTTTTTTTAAAGATTTTATTTATTCATGTAAGACAGAGAGAGACAAAGAGAGAGAGAGAGAGAGAGGCAGAGACACAAGCAGAGAGAGAAACAGGCTCCAGGCTGGGACTCCAGGATCACGCCCTGGGCCGAAGGCGCTCAACCACTGAGCCACCCAGGCATCCCTATCTTAACTATTTACATCTGCAATGACCCCATTTCCAAATAAGGTCATATTCTGAAGTACTAGGGGTTAGGACTTTAGCATCTTTTTGGTAGACACAATTTCAACTCATAACAAATCGGTGCCACACAATACACCGTTTTGAAGTGTACTATTCTGTGGTTTTTATTATATTCACTAGGTATTATATTCACTAGGTTGTGGAGGCAGTATCACTAATTCCAGACCATTTTCTTCATTCTAAAAGGATAACCTCATTCGCATTAGCACTGCCCCACCTGAACCCTCCCCTAGCCCCTGGGAACACTTATCTACTTTCTGTCTGTACAAATTTGTGTATTCATAGGCATTTCATGTAAAAGGACATTTCACAGAAATGGAATCATAAGATTTATCCACATTGTAACATGTATCAGCACTTCATTCTTTTTTATGGGTGAATAACATATGTATACATTTTGTTTATACATTTATTTATCAGTTGATGGACACTTGGGTTGTTCCCAATTTTTGGCTATCACCAATAATTCTGCTATAAATATTCATGTACATTTTTGTGTAACTGTTTCAAATTTCTTTTTTTTTTTTCTAAGTAGGCTCCATAATGAGGGCTTGAACTCAAGACTCAGATTAAGAGCTACACTGAGCCAGCCAGGTGCCCATGCATGACTGTTTTTAATTTTTTCTTACCTAGAAATGGAATTGCTAGATCATGTCATAATTATGTTTAACTTTTTGAGAAATGGCCAAACTGTTGTCTGAAACAGCTGTACTAATTCTTACTAGTAATGGATGAAGGTTCAAATTTCTGCATATCCTCTACAGCACTTGTGTATTATCTTTTTTTTAAATAGGCTTCACACCCAGTTTGGAGTCCAATTTGGGGCTTGAACTTAGGACATTGAGATCAAGACCTGAGCTGAGATCCTGAGTTGGACACTTACCCAACTGAGCCACTCAGGTGCCCTTGTTATTTTTTTTTTTTTTTGACCATAGCCATCCTAGTGGATATAAGTGGTATCTCATGGTGGCTTTGCATAACTGAAGACGTTGAGCATCTTTTCATGTGTATATTGGCTATTTGTGTATCTTCTTTGAAGAAAGGTGTATTCAAATCCTTTGCCTTATTTATTTATTTATTTATTTTTTTTTTTAAAGATTTTATTTATTCATGATAGACATAGGGGGAGAGAGAGGCAGAAACACAGGCAGAGGGAGAAGCAGGCTCCACGTAGGGAGCCCGATGTGGGACTTGATCCTGGGACTCCAGGATCGCGCCCTGGGCCAAAGGCAGGCACTAAACCGCTGCGCCACCCAGGGATCCCTCTTTGCCCAATTTTAAATTGTCTTTTCATTGTTGAGTTCTAAGAGTTCTTTATATATTCTGGGTACTATATTTTTGTTCTATATAGGATTTGCAAAGCTTTCCCTCCCATTCTGTGGATTATCTTTCACTTTTTTTAAAAAAAGATTTTATTTATTTATTCATGAGAGACACATAGAGAGAGCGAGAGGCAGAGACACGGGCAGAGGGAGAAGCAGGCTCCACGCAGGGAGCCCGACACGAGACTCGATCCCAGGACTTAAGGATCACACCTTGGGCTGAAGGCGGCACTAAACCGCTGAGCCACCCGGGCTGCCCTATCTTTCACTTTCTTGATGGTGTTCTCTGAAGCATAAAAGTTTTTAATTTTGATTAAAAAGTCCAACTTACCTTTTAACTTGTGTTCGCTAGGTGTCATAGCGAAGAAAACCCTGAAAAACAGGCACTTTAAAATGATTACAGGAAAAAATAATTATAGAAGATGATTAGGAAACTAACATTATGAGATATGCTAGGTAGGTTTTCAAGGAAGAGCACAGAAACTCCCAACCTTTCAAAATAGTTACAAACTGTTCTAAATGGTTTAGGCATATGTTTGCTGAGAGACAGGTTCTAAGGTGATTTCTGGAAGTCTCAGTACATGTTAAGAGCATTAATAAGAACAACTAAGGAAACATCTTCATATTGTAATTGTAGACAATTCTACAAAATTTTTTGATACATTGAGAATTCAGAAGGATCACATTATTAGTGAAAAGAAAAAGCGTCTGCAATGAAAAATGTAGCAAATGGCAGAGTACTCTGAAGAACACAATGGACCAGAGAATAGAAAGTGCATTGTCTAGCCACTTCTCATTCGATACTGACTTACAATAGGTCTGTTGACTGCAGAAACAAAAGCATTTCCATAACTTAGAAAATCTACTTTTAAGACAGTTTTATGTTTAAGTAGTGGCCTAGAAGATGTGTTTCTAGTAACTGCCTGATACAAGGGAGGAAAGATATGGGAAGACCAATCACCCTGGCAATTCAGGGAGTCATGAGCACTCCTCCTGCAGCTATTTAACTATAAAATACAAGCCCCCCTCCCTCAAAATAAAATAATAAAATAAAATAAAATAAAATAAAATAAAATAAAATAAAATAAAATATAAAAAATAATAAAATATAAATAAAATATAAAATAAGAAAATACCCAGAGCTTTTTTTTTTTAACTTTTATTTATTTATTCATGAGAGACACAGAGAGAGAGAGGCAGAGATATAGGCAGAGGGTAAAGCAGGCACCATTCAGGGAACCTGATGTGGGACAAGATCCTGGGATCACACCCTGAACCAAAGGCAGATGCTCAACTGCTGAGCCACCCAGGCGTCCCTCAAAGCTTTCTTAAGATCAGAAACAAGTAACCAACAGAAATATTGGGGTTTATAGGCCTCTTTATTATTATTTTTTAAAGATTTTATTTATTTATTCATGAGAGACACAGTGAGAGAGAGGCAGAGACACAGGCATAGGGAGTTTTGGAATATAGGTGAGGTTTGGTGGGGTGAGGTCTGAAGCCGACGACCAAGAAGGAATTCTTGAGACATCTTTGGTGCAAAATAGTGGTTTTATTAAAGCACAGGAACAGGACCCTGTAAGAGAGGAAGCAGGAAGAGCTGCTGCCCTGGATCTGTGAGGGGTGGCTGATTATTATACCTGGGAGTTGGGAGGGGTTTGAGGATAGTATACTAAGAAATTTTGGAAGCAAGGACCTTGCTTCCATCCTTCCAGGACCTTCAGGGGGCTATAGTTGGGAAAAGGTCACTTGTTACCGTCTAATAAAACCTGAGTCATGAGACCCTTCAGATATGTATCAGTGGGCCATGTGCTTGGAGGATGATTGCCAACACGTATCTTGGGTGTTTAGAGATAAAGGAGATTTCTAAAGGAATTTTTATATGTTAAAGTAGACTTACAGGCTCTTGGGGGTCAGGCTAAGATTACCTTCAGCCCTTAGCAAAGTATGAACATCAAGGCAGTTGAGTCTAGAGGAATGTCACTCTCCCTGTTGCAAGAACTTGTTAACGTGCTTCCCCAGGCTTGTGCCGTGTCCTCTGCTAGCCCTGTGTTCCCCCATCATTGTAAATATGTGAATGTATATGAAGAATGGCTAGCTCCTTTGAATATAGAGAACCTGGGATTGTATTGTATTTGTACTGGATATAATCAAAACAACACAAAATTTCCCTTTCCCTCAAAGCTAAAAGCACAGGCAGGCATCAGTTAAACAGACTGTCAGAAAAGAACAGAAAACAGCGAAGTCAATACAGACACAATTAATTGGTGGATCACTGTCAGACAGCAGGGAGTTGGGAGAATTGTATTTCTATCAAACATGGAGGTAAAATGATCCTGATAAATTGAGGCATTAGAAGGGTTAAGAAATTATTTGTACAGAGGAAATTATATTCAATTGATGGAGAAAATCCAAGATATGTAATTACCTTGGCCCTAAAGTTATGATAAAAAGACAAAAAGGGATTTCTTTAGGCTATAGCAAAGATAGAATTCTCTTCAAAATCATTGTTACAAAGAACAGGATTTGTATTTATTCCCTCAAGTAAGTACCACTATTCTCTAAGCCTATATCTTAGTATATTATACGGACTTCCATTAAGTCCATCTTGGAAGCCTTGGTCTTCTCTGGTCTTCCCATAACATTATGCTTGTATCTTTATTTTTTATTTATTATTTTTTTAAAAAAGATTTTATTTATTCATGAGAGACCCAGAGAGAGAGAGAGAGAAAGGCAGAGGAAGAAGCAGGCTCCCTGCAGGGAGCCTGATGTGGAACTCTATCCGTCATGCCCTGGGCCGAAGGCGGTGCTAAACCGCTGAGCCACCCGGGCTGCCCGTATCTTTATTTTTTTTTAAGTACTCTTTTACAGGTCTTACCGTATTTATTTAAGTACCTTAATGTTCCCTTTAAGGTTGATGTAAAAGTCTGTTTTATAGAAATAATATTTTGCTTCAATGCTCTATTAATAGAAATCTGTTATATCCAGTATTATTTTTTAGGTCTTTCCATAATAAGCTTTTAAGCAATGGGTTAAATAAAATGGGACTCAACTAGAAAATTTGGCTCCATCTTTTTTCCCTTAGAAAAACAAAAGCTCAAGACAGATATACTATGTTTCAGCCAAGTTATTATTATTATTATTTTTTAAGATTTTGTTCATTTATTTATGAGAGAGGCAGAGACACAGGCAGAGGGAGAAGTAGGCTCCCCGGGGGGAGCCTGTACCCAGGACTCGATCCAGGACCCCAGTACCACGCCCTGAGCCGAAGGCAGATGGCTCAACTGCTGAGCTACCTAGGCGTCCCTCAGCCAAGTTACTAAGCAAGCTGCTTAAAATGCAACAGCGTTATCATAACTAGAAGCTCTTTAAAATAAAAAGATACAATTTTTGATGTACTTTTCAGATTAAACTATTCACCTATAAGCAAATCGAAACTTCTATCAGTATCTATTCATATAGTCTGTTCTCATACAAACTGTGGAGAACACACACACACAAAAACAAACCAAAAAACTCTTTCCTAATGATCAGAAAGCTTCTAGTGGCAATTTGGAGAAATACAACTGAAAACATTTTAGACAAGGAAGAAGGCTCCTGTGGGAACGTGAACACTGGAAAAAGAAAAGAGCTACCCCTTGATGAAATCAGGACTGCCAGAGTACTTGTTTTGTCTCTAGCATGGACCCTGGATCTGAAAGGTTCAAATCACAGCTGTTAAGTCTTACTTTCCTTATCATTAAGGATGTATTCATTAGGGGCACCTGGGTGGCTCAGTTGGTTAAGCATCTGCCTTTGGCTCAGGTCATGGTCCTAGAGTCCTGGGATCAAGCTCCACATGGGGCTCCCTGTTCAGCACAGAGCCTACTTCTCACTCTTCCTGCCATTCCCCCTGCTTGTGCTCATTCTCCCCGTCTCTGTCAAGTAAATAAAATATTTAAAAAGGAATACATTTACTAATTCAGTGTTGTTTTATTTTTTTTTAATTTTTTATTTATTTATGATAGTCACACACACACAGAGAGAGAGAGGCAGAGACACAGGCAGAGGGAGAAGCAGGCTCCATGCACCGGAAGCCTGACATGGGATTCGATCCCGGGTCTCCAGGATCGTGCCCTGGGCCAAAGGCAGGCGCTAAACCGCTGCGCCACCCAGGGATCCCTTCAGTGTTGTTTTAAACAAAGTGATACATTAAAAAAAAAAAAAAAGGCCATAGGATAGAGCCTAGCTCAAAGTTCTTAATTCTGTGACATTGGACATATTTTTTCATAACTACTGACATTCATATAACACCTTTAACTGAAACAATTCAGGAAACTATCACTAAATCATGAGAAGAAGTCTAATGTTTAAGGATGAACTAAATGAAACAAATGGACAAAAGAACTAAAAAATCAAAGTAGTAAGTTGTATCGTTAAGAACAGCTCAGTCTAGCATTTGTCTTGAAAAAGGAGTAGATTTCTGAGCTCACATCCATCCTGTATTAGTTTCAATAGTAATTAGGTATCTAGTTGATGCCACAAAGGCAGTTACAAGAAAAAATTCCTCCCTAATGAAGGTGATCTAAAAGGGAGATAATAAAATGAAATGTGATGTACCATGCATAGAAGAACATGTTAAGTACTCCAGGGACACAGGTGAGGAAGCAGTTAAATGTGCTTGATGTAAAAGGGTAAGAAGTGTTAAGGAGAATTAAGGGGAAGTGACATTTAAACCAAGCCTACAAGGAATGGGAGTCAGCCAGACACAATAGAGAGAAGGGCATTCAGGTGAAGGAAATAGTAAGAAATGTATACTCAGATTAGCAGAGACAATTAGGAAGACAGAATCCAAAACACTGCAAAGAATGCTCCAATGAAAAGGCTCCTCTGAGAAAAATGCCAATTTACAGAGAAGAGATATTATTTGCTCCATGGAATTGATTTTCTGGAGTCTGTGAGACTAACCAGCCATCTTTTGTGGGCAAAATAATCTCAAATACAAGAATGATAAAGAAAATTAGCTTTATTTATGTAAATTAAAAAGATTGTAGTGTTAGATTTTTGTCAAGTGTTTTCATTCTGAACAATTTACAAGAGTATTTATATACAAACATAATAAAATAGAGTACATCACATTGTTCCTGCTTGACTCAAAGTGTTTTCTCAATTCTGACCATGTCCCTATCACTCCAGTTTTTAATTTTTAACAGGGAAATACTATGATGTGACATAGTGCTTGATTCCTACATATAACACTGAAGTGGAAGGAGGAGAGTCAGTGATTACCAACAGTTAAAAAATATTTTTTCAACCAATATGACTCTATCATTAGATTTTTCCTATATTAAAATATGTTTCATGATAAAAAAAGTACTTGCATTCTGTCGATGATCTAAATTTGTTGTTTTATATAAACCTATATTTGACCTAAGTGTAGATACTAGTCTATATTAAACTTATTAATATGAATGTCTGTTATAAATGAAAATAAAATTGTCAAGAACAGAAATAACAGAAAATCCATTTGAGAAATTGAAGTGGAGATGCCCTATTCTATTTAAAATAAGTAAAATTTCCATTTTGCGAACCCAATACAAATCAAACCAAAAGGTGGTAAAAAACCATGATATTTATATACACCAGATCTTAAGTCACACTGTAGGGCTATAATTAATTAACTTGTACTACTATATAGTGGATATTTTCTAAATATCTTTCCAATCATTTATGTTGAGAAATCCAAGAACGTTTAATATAAATTACTGAATAAGGCAGAATTTTAGCAATTGGTATACAATATAAATGCAGATAATTTATACTATAGTCAAATCTATATTTACTAAAGTATTAAGGATACCATGTGTGTATGGACTGTCAGAAGAAATCCATTTCATTTCTAAAGCAGTGGATTGTTTAATATGTTCAATTCTTTAGCACTTTCTTGAAATTCCTGGCAAGAGCTTTGTGGTTTTATTAAATTGAAAAAAAAAATTCACAAAAAATGTTAGGTTTGATATTACTTCAAAAAGTCACAGCTATTGAAGACAATCAACCAGACCTTCAAGTGCACTTGTGTCTAAAATGTCACTTTGTCCCCTAAGAAAAGGAAATGATCAAGTATTTTAAGATGCTTACTATTAAAAAAAATAATCAGAGGAAGTTGGTCTTTAATTGGATGCTTGTATTCTTTCCAGGGTTCTTAGTATGTTTAGATGTTGGTATCTTGATTTTTACACTTTCCTGATTGCCCTTGATAGCAGCCTCAAGGCGGGCTTTCAGGGCTGGAGAAGAAGCCATTACATTTTTAAAAACTGATGAATACTGAGGCCCAATCTGCATGAGATTTTGCAAAGCGAAGTCATGTAAATTTTTCATTACAGAAGTTGCAGATCCCAGATCATTATCATCCAAAAGGAAGGAAATGAGGATGGGCAGGAGACAGGCCACCAGCTGAGAACCTGGCAAGTAAATAAATGATGTAAGTTCTGGGTTAAAGGGTGTAGATATTTATTACATAAAGTTGTAAACTCACTTATCTGTACACATTTTTTCCTACTGAAGGGGAAAAAGGATCCTTCTAATTTCTCCTCTCAAATTAGTACTACATAATATCAATACTTGGAATTAACACCTGCCTTTCAATGAATGCAGAAATATAATGTTGAGTGACCAACTGAATGTTTTACATTTAGAATAACATTAAACTTCTGATCTGGGACAGATTCTTATTTTAGTATGAATTTAATGCTGACACTTACGGTGTTGTTCTTCGGCAATGGCCACCAGTGCTTGCAAGACCTTTATGCCTTCTTGAAAGATCTGAAGCTCAGCAGTGTCTTCAGGCTTTCTCTTGTCTATTTCCTGTAGCTTTTCCACAATAGAGGATACTAAAGAGTATATGTATGGGTAAGAAACAGCTGGATTTGGATACTGAAAAATGGAAAGTAGTAGCTGATAGGTCTTGATTTGTACCTAATCAGATAAGAGACAAAAGAGTATAAACTGTAAACATAAATTTATATTAACATGCAGATTGCAATCTAAATTTTTAAAAAGGAAATAAAAATTGTGAACTGAAACGTTTTTCTTGAGAAAAGTCTCTTAAAAAGGCATTTTAATTTATTTCTAATTTAATTTTGGAAGTCCAAGTGCTAACAGGTGTTAAGAGGGACAACAGCCCCCCAAAAATGGAGTCACCTGGGCAAAGCCCATGTTACCAAACCAAGATTCAATACCTGACTTAATTACAGTTTCAACCTCTCCCAAGACTGGAATCTTAAACCAGTCAATCTGGAATTACCTGGTCAGCACTATGAGGTAATCTGCCTGATAGACCCCTGCTAGCCCCCTAAGGGATGTAGCTTTGGCTGAAACAATCCACTCTTTGCTAGTAACTTCCTCGTCCCTTGTTCTGTCTATAAATTTTTCTATTTGGTATGTTGGTTGCTGCCCAATTTGTGAATCACTGAATGAAGCCAATAAAATCTTTAAAATTTACTCAGTTGAATTCTGTTCCTTGACAGATTTGGTGATAGTGATGGGATCCAAAGGAAACCTCTGAAGGCTTTGGTGTGGGGGGTGTGGCGGGGGAAGGAGAAACACAGATGTGGACTGCTGGTTCCATCTGCAGTTCTCCATTTGTATGGAATCCCAGTCTGCAGTCCCCATTTGTTGGGGTCTGCTGGTTCAGTTTTTTCCCCAGACCCCGCTTCCACATTGAGAAATGCTGGTGTTGCACACAAGGCCTCTACAGGCCAGTCTGCAGTAACATCTCTTTGGTCGTTTCTGGTATGTTGATGTGCACACGAAATAAGACTGCTGTATAGGATAAATTGGTCACAGAATGGGTTAGAATAACACAGGTTACCCACCAACCTCAAGAGAATTTCTGTGCAACAAAGTACACTTTAAAACACCATACAATCCCCACAAAGCAACACATCCCTCTTAGGTATTAGTTTGGCTCTGAGAGACCCAAAGATTTAAAGAAATGGAATCCTTAAATTCCAAAAAGTTGAACAACCCACCTTTTGCCATACCTGCTTATTTTATGTCTAAAGATTATGGTCTTTCTAGCTATAAAGACCTTTAAGAATGGCAAAATCTTAAAAGGCAACAACCATTATGGAGAAAGTGCCAACTAGACAAGGTCATTTAAGAAGTGCACTTAAAAGCAAGAGTTTCCAAATCAAACAAAGAGAATGGGATACTTATTTTAATTGTTATGCAGAAGTTTCCAAAAGGCTTTAAGATTCCAAAATAGCTCCACTGAAAGTTTCTTGCAAAAAGCAAATAAAAAATTAGACACAAAAGGTATCTAAAACAACACCTCCTGCACTGCAGCCTTCTAGGCCCATCATCAAAACGTGGCCCAGAAACTGGTGTCTCATTTCTTTTAAGATTTTATTTATTTGACGGATATAGAGAGAGCCAGAGCACAAGCGGTGGGGGGAGAAGGGGACAGGAAAATGGCAGAGGGAGAGGGAGAAGCAGACTCCCTGCTGAGCAGGGAGCCCAATGTGGGGCTTGATCCCAGATCCTAGGATCACAACCTGAGCTGAAGGCAGATGCTTAACTGGTTGGGCCACTCAGGTGCCCTGTGATGTCTCATTTCTAATTAACTGGGATATTGGAAAAAAGATTGTTCTCAAAGGTTTTGTGTAAATCCTTCAACCCCAATTCGAATGCCTCCATATCTATCTTGGAAGGAAGGCCTCTGGTCCCTCCTGGAGCTGAAGAGATTCTGAAGGAATTTCTGGTACACTACTATTATTCTTTAAACAGACAAGGGAAACTAAAATTAAAACTAATGGAAAACCTCACCAAATTCTGGTAGATACTGGAGCTACACTCTCTGTGTAAATCCCACTCGGGACTGCACATGGCATGGCATCCCAGGGAAACTGGTAGAAGCCAGCTAAGGATGACAATCCTTACCAGAGTCCACCTCCCAGGTCTGTCTATAGTAACTAGTAGATTAAGGGAAATAAAACATCTTTTCCATCCTCTTTGAGGATGCCTCTTGAGTTCAAGGGGTTGGCTGGTCAGTATGGCCAGGAATATTTACTATTTGTCCTGGCTAAAACCTGACACAGAAGAGGTTCAAAAGAACCTTTCTTTTTTTAAGGTAAATTTATGGTCAAAAGTTGGGGGGGCAGGGCAGCCCCGGTGGCCCGGCGGTTTAGTGCTGCTTTCTGCCCAGGGGCGTGATCCTGGAGACTGGGGATCAAGTCCCACGTTGGGCTCCCTGCACAGAGCCTGCTTCTCCCTCTGTCTGTGTCTCTGCCTCTCTCTCTGTCATAAATAAATAAAAAATCTTAAAAAAAAAAAAGTTGGGGGGCAGCCTGGTGGCTTAGTGGTTTAGCGCCACCTTCAGCCCAGGGTGTGATCCTGGAGTCCCAGGATCGAGTCCCACGTCAGGCTCCCTGCATGGAGCCTGCTTCTCCCTCTGCCTGTGTCTCTGCCTCTCTCTCTGTCTCTCGTAAATAAATAAATAAAATCTTAAAAAAAAAAATTGGCCAAACTAGAAGCAGATTTTCAGAGCCTGATGGGAACTTTTTTTTTCTTCCTTAAACTAAAATGAAACTCTGTACTCACTAAAATACTCTAAGACACACAATTCTAAATCGAAAACCATAGCAATCTCTTGTTTTCCATCTTAGTTGATGATCTCCTATATATAAAGAAGCAAACTGAAGATAATGTAGTTGTATAGGTGGATCAACCTATGAAGTCTTTTAAGGTGCAAATCAATTATTTGAGGAGTTCAAAGCAATTGTCCTTATTTTACAAGTTTTTGCAAAAACAGAAATGAGGTTCCAGAAACAATTTAAAATCCATCTATCCTTTTTACCAATCCCAAAACGTACCCTTTTTATCTCGAAATGCTTATTAAGTATTGTTAAAAATTCAAGTCAAAGGGAACAAAAGTCCTTTCTGGAGGATCTTGCATTCTCTTTCCTGTACCTTTGAGATATAAATGATTTACCAGGCATTCTCTGGGAACTCTTATCTAGACCATTCCTGATTCCTAAAACTGAAGGGAAAAAGAGGGAGAAGAGGCCTTTTTTTCCTGTTTTTTAAATGGGAGGGGTGCTTGGGTGGCTCAGCAGGTTAAGAATCCAACTTGATCTCAGCTCAGGTCTTCATCTCAGGGTTGTGAATTCAAGTCTCAAATAAATAAGGGGCACCTTGGGCTCCATGCTGGGAGTGGAGCCTACTTAAAAAACAAAAAACAAAACTACTATATAATGGAATATTATTCAGCCATAAAAAAAGAATGAAATCTTGCCATTTGACAGGGTAGAAGAGCTAGAGTATTATGCTGGGCAAAGTAAGTTAGAGAGAGACAATGCCATATGATTTCACTCATATGTAGAATTTAAGAAACAAAACAAGCAAAGGGGGAAGAAAACAGGGAGGGAAATCAAGGAACAGGCTCCTAACTATAGAGAACAAACTGATGGTTACCAGAGGGGAGGTGGATGGGAGAGTGGGAGAGTGGGTGAAATAGATGAAGCTGACTAAAGAATACACTCGTCATGATGAGCACTGAACAGTGTATAGAATTGCTGAGTATACTGTACATCTGAAGCTAATATAACACCGTATGTTAACTGGAATTTAAATAAAAACTTAAAAGACAAATCTTAAATGTCTTCTCCACAAATGTTAGTAAAGAAAACTTTAGCCAGCTGAGCAGGTAACCTTATCTCAGCTGGCAGAAACACAATTTGGGTCCAACTGCTCTTTAATTAACTGGTAAGTTTTGCATATCATACCTATGTTATGGCTCAAATTTAAAATAAAAGCTCTTTGCTTGAGAACATCTAAGGAGTGACCAGGGAGGGCCATCAAAAATGTCATGAATGTTTTCCAACATCACTGATTCCAAACACCTTGATGCCAAAGACGCTTGGCTCTAAGGCATAAATAACTTAAGGAAGATACCTAATCATTCAATCCTTGTTTGATCAATTCCTGGATGTGTGAGAGGACACATACAACAGACTGCCTACCATCCTCAATAAAACTCCTGATCCCCTTGCAAGGATGAGACTCATGCTCCTTTTCCTTTCTGAGTCTCCTAGATGATTTGTGTATCTGCTCTATGTCTTCAATAAACACTGCCCATTCTTCCTTTTGGCTTGTGTTTGATTTCCATCCTGTGCAAGGCCAAAGACCTTCTTAGGGTGGGTCCTGCAGGATCCCTCTGGGTCCTCAGACCTGGCCTGCCTATATCTGTATGTCTACTTAAAAATCGTTTCTAAAAATCTTTTTAGGAACTTGGAACCTTAAAATTATACTGAGGTAAGTTGAAAGATGGATAGTCAATGAATATCTGGATCATTTCCAAATAAAATAAAAAACTGAAACATTAATTACTGAACATAGGTTTATCTGTTTTTGGTTTATTACCAAGAAATTTAGTAAACATATTTGGTTCCCCACCAAATATTTACTGAGGAAGATTATATTTTTGGAAATTATAAAATGTATTCATAAATTTGTCAATCTCAAGAATGATAGTATAACAGCTCACAGTTGTTCACTTAGTTTTCCATTAGCAATTAAAGTTTCTGGGGCACCTGGCTGGCAGAGTCGGTTGAGGGCCCAACTCTCGGTTTCAGCTCAGGTCATGATCTCAGGGTCATGGAATTGAGCCCTGGGTGATGCTTCGCACTTGATGTAGAGTCTGCTTGAGACTATCTCTCCCTCTATCACCCTACCCCACCGCATGTATTTTCTCTCTCTCTCTGTCTCAAATAAATAAGGGGCACCTAGTTGGCTCAGTCAGTTAAGTGTCTGACTTTGGCTCAGACCCTAATCCAGGGTCCTGGGATTGGGCCCTGTTGGGGGCTCCTTGCTCCGTGGGGAATCTGCCCACTTACCCTCTGCCCTCCTCCCCTTTTCCTGCGGTCTCTCAAATAAGTGAAATCTTAAAAATCAATAAATCTTTTTAAAAAAGAAGTTAAATCTAAAAAGATTTTATTCATTTATTTGAGAGAGAACAAGCATGTGTGCACGTGCACAAGTGAGGAGATGGGCAGAGGGAAAGCAGACTCTGTTGAGCAGGGAGACAGATGCAGGGCTCTATCCCAGGACCCTGAGATCGTGACTTGAGCTGAAGCCAGCTGCTTAACCAACTGAGCCACCCATGCAGCATAAAAATTAAGGTTTCTAAGAGTTAAAAAGTTTTTCATGTACATAATTAAACTACTAGAAGTATTTGTCAGCAGGCCCTCTAGCTCAACTATAGGCTCCAACAGTTAAGACCAGAAATAGACAAGATTGCTTAACTCATGCTCTAACTGAAACCCATTGTTATTTCTTATCGTACTTTCTTGAGGCACTGATGGAAGATGTTTTGCAATGACCTGAATATTCCAATTACCAGGCCAGAAAAGCCCCAATAGCAACGAAGACCACATCCCATGCCTTTCCCTCCCATGATGCCTAGCAACGAAGACCACATCCCATGCCTTTCCCTCCCATGATCACTTGCTGCACACATACCAATCCCCTCCCATGATAAGTGCTGCCTGCTTTTACATGTATCCCTCAAACCTCTCCCTATAAAATTCTAAGTGTCCATATTGTTGGCAGAGAGGTCAGCTGTAGCTTGAGCTACCTCGCCTGGAAGCTGGTGCCCAATATAAAGCTCTCCCTTTCTCTTTTCCAAACCCTTGTCTTTTGAGTGATTAGCTTCTCTTGCAGTTAGTTTACCTGTGTTTGGTAACAGTGTTGACAAACTCAGCCAGGAGCGCTTTTGCTTTGTCCAGTTCTCTTGGGATGCCTAGGAATGGAGCAGTTGGCCTAAGCAGCATGCCAGGGCTTAACCATTTGTTTCTTGAGTTAGTGAGTGTAATCCATTCATTGATAACAGAATCATCTTTGTATCCTAGTAAAGTAGGATGTGTGTTTCAGTAAAAGAGAGAATGAGGACTGCAGATGCAATTTTGTTGAGGGAAAAGAAAGTATTTTTTTCCTCAAGTGGTTAAACCGTTGTAGCTTGAGCTACCTGGTTATTTCAGGTATGGGAAAGAGGAAAAACAGGACAAAATCCGAAAGTACAAAAGAAAGTTATAGAAGGTTTGTGGAAAGGGATTTTGCTAAAGGAATTTTATGCATGGTCAAGCCGCCTAAGATTAGAATAAATCTGTTTAAAAAAATGAGCCTTAATATAAAAAAATACACTGGTACAAACTTAGATTTTGACTTTCTCTGTTAAAATGACAAAGTTTTCTTGATTATTGGTCTGCTCTTGTTAAGAGATTATAAGAGGTTTTTTTCTGCCTTTTAAAATAATCTGCCTAGAAAATAAAGATTCTATATTTTATCAAAATAATTTCCTGTTTCATGTTGTCTTATCAAGTCCTTGATTACTCAGGAAAACTGAATCTTCTCTATTAAAAGAACTAAGTTTTGTCTGTTCTTTAAACTATGTAACTTGCTGTATTGCCCATGAAATTTTTAACTGTCCTTCTGATTAAATTGATAATGAAGTATTGTTTCATAGTGATCTATAATCCTACTATTTGATGAAATGTTTGACAACCTTTTGATACTGACAAATTCCCCCAAATCTAATTCTAAATTAAGTCTTTCTTTCTTTCTTTCTTTCTTTTTTTTTTTTTAAATTTTATTCATTTGACAGAGAGAACAAATTAGCACAAACATGGGGAGCTGCAGCAGGAGAGGGAGAAGCAGGCTCCCCACAGAGCGGGGAGCTAGACGTTTGGCTAGGGTTTGGCCTCAGGACCACGACCCTGAGCTGAAGGCAGATGTCCAGCTGATTGAGCCACCCAGGTGTCCCTAAATGAAATCTTTCTGACCCAGAACCAACTTTGGAATTTTTCATATGGCTCCTGGAAAATCACAAAAGAATTATTTTTGCTCCTTACAAAACCAGAGCTGTTAAACTAACTAGGCTTATTTGATATTAAATCATGTGGGAAGAATTCTCAAAAGGAAGTAATACTAAGCTGCCTTTATGTTGTATTTCTATAAGTATAGGTTATAAATGTTACAGAAATATGTGAAATTCCTGGAAATCTGACATGTCTTTGTATAACGTTATTAGTGATAATTCTTATTATTACCTTAAAATACTGTGTGTCAACCAAATTTTTATGTTAGTTCCATTATAATGAACTCTCCTCAGAGCTTTAACCATGGACATTTTTAAGTCTTCTGTCATGTACAGTTATATTTTACTCTGATTCTTTTGCAAAAGTGAGACTCATGGAAAAGACCCTATAAAATTATTTTTGTATATTGATTCCTGCAGCAGGGTCTTCCTTTGATTTAACAGATTTTAATTGGTTTGGGTCTTGGAGGCTGTGGCTGCAAAGTGCACTCCAGACATTAGAAATTATCCTGCTTATGCTAATCATAATAATCATCTCCATGGTGTCCTGTTCTCCTCAAATGTTTTAAATGCATGTTTGTGGCTGCTAACCACCATGCAAACGACCTGCAAAAGACTGGAACGTCAGAAACGGAACAAAAAGAATGACCAATTTAAAAAATGTGAACCTTAAAGTAACTTATGAATACCACAAAGATCAGCAAAAACTGCAAGAACTTCAATGGTAGCACTAATGTTTTCAACTTTGACCAGAAAAGGTGAGAGTATGATCAAAACGGGGGAGATTGTTAAAAAAAGAGACAGCAGGCCAAATGGAGTTACCTATGCTAAAGCCCATGTGACCAAACCAAGACTTAATACCTAACTTAGTTATAGTCAATCTGGAATTACCTGGTCAATTAGTGAGGCAATCTGCACAACAGACCCCTGCTGTTTCCCAAAGGAAGGTGACTTTGCCTGAAACAATCCATACTATGCTAGTAACTTCCTTGTTCTGCCCCCTTCTGTCTATAAATCTTTCATTTTGTATAGCTCTTCAAAGCTCTTTTCTGTCTGTCAGATGGGATGCTGCTCAATATATGAAATGTTGAATAAAACAGTAAAATATTTAAAATTTACTCAGCTGAATTTTGTTTCTTAACACAGGTACTCAAACTTGCATGCTAACAATGGCTGTGCAGTCTGGAGTGAGAATAGAGGCACGTGGGCAAGATAGGGTAGGATAACTGGTGGTCAACTCTTTTTTTTTTTTCTACTTCCCATTTGCCTTCTCATATGCCCCTCTATAATATAAAAAACCAAAACCAAACATGAAAACGTGAAAAATATTTTTGGGATTTCAGAAAACATTCTAGATAAAAATCACATATATCTGATGTTCAAATGGCCTGGTCTTCAGGTTTTAAGGAATCATGTCTGGATCATATTAATTTTGTGTCATCACACAGGAGAGGGAGTGGGAAGAAGCAGACTCCCTGCTAAGCAGGGAGCCTGATGTAGAGCTTGATCTCATGACCCTGAGATCATGACCTGAGCTGAAGGCAGACACTTAATCAACTGAATCTGTCAGGTGCCCCCACTGTGATATTTGAATGATTATTTTTTTTCTGAGAGAAAATTTGGTTCTTTTATTTCAGGAGTCAAGGAATTTGGGCCACAAACTCATTCTGTAGTGCATAAAGGAGCAGGATGTTAATTTAGTGAATGAAGGGGTCATAAAGAAATGAGATAACTTGTGTGTACTTTTTTGGGATGAGTCCCATTATTTTATATCATATTCTTGAAGACAGGTGAAATCCTTTTTTAGGAAATCTATTATAATAAGCTACAAAATATCTTACTAAGGGGTGCATGCAGGATTTCTCTTTCTAAAATAAATAAAGAAATGAATAAAATCTTAAAGTATCTTACTAAATGTTCCTTGTAAGTTCTAGTGATATATCAATATTAAGATGCCATTTCAATTTTTTTTAAACATTTCCTTTCTCTTTCTCCAACTGTGCTCTATTCTTGAGGCCAAAGAATAAGACCGTTGTAATCTGGCTTTGTTATCCCAAGAATAGGAATTGCTCCAAACCTAAAAATAAAAAATTTAGTCTGGTACTTCTTGTTGGAGCCAGTAAAATCACAAGGAAAAGTTTTACAAAAGCCTAAACATATTCCTATTACAAACATCTCTATACTAAAGACACTTACCACAGGATCTTTTATCTCAAGAGTAGCCTTAAATTTCTCAATACAGCGCTTCTGAAGGCATGGGATGGTAGTAACTTCTGGACTGGTAGACAAAATAAATACTGTGATAGCAGTAAGTAGACTGATTTCATCAAGTTCTTGATGTGTTCCATCTACTAAAGAGAAATGATCTATGAGAAACATCCCAAGATTGCCATATTTATTGTTTTATGTATCTGTGTGAAGATGCCTCTAGTTTGACAGCAATAATTTCAATAATTTCACAACAGTTACAGACAATAAACACTAATGGACTGATTTTAAGAATGCTGGCAGATATTGTAGGTTTTAAAATGTACTTTTTAAGTAATTCTAGAGCCAAAAAGTACTAAAGTAATTATATTCTTCACAGGTAGACATTAAGTAAATATATATGTGTACATACTAGGAATATACATTTACTAGTTGTATGACCTTGGACATCTAACCCCATTTTTAGTTTTCTCATTTATAAAATGGAAATATTAACATTTCTAAAGTTATGAGGATTAAATGAGTTATTCATATAAGGCATTTAAACAGCATGTTGCACATATGCTCAACACGTGTTAGTTATTATAATATTTTTGTTGTGAAACAAATCAGAAATGCATGTACAGCTGATTTTTCTTCGTTAAGATTAAGGTATTTATATTTTGATAATACAGTGTCAAGTGAAAATACCTTATTGCTTTGCTATATATACCATTTCTTAACATTTTTTTCTTAAAAAAAAAAATACTGCATAGGCCACAATCATTTTGAAGGAATTTTCTATTAGGTATAATTTTCCTTCATTTTCTCCTATATTTATCTTCCTAATCTCATTTAATATTTTAGTGAACCTGCTATGAAAACTCAGTGTTATTTGAAAAGCAAAATCCATAGGAATGGATTACTACTTATGAAGAAATGATACACAGGAAAAGATTATAGCTTTGCTAACATTCATTCAACAAATATTTAAGAAACAGCATTCTTTTTGGCACTGAAAATCTAATTTACAGAGAAAATACACTGTACAACAGGAAGTAAATAATTTTGTTAGTCACAAGGTCTATGAATATTAAAAAAACATTAAAAGATAAAGTTGGGGCTCCTGGCTGGCTCAGTCAGTAGAGCCTTTGACCCTTGATATCAAGATCTTGAATTCAAGCCCCACACTGGGGGCAGAGATTACTTGCTTATTTACTTACATACATGCATAAAATTTTTTTTCAAGTAGGCTTCATACACAGCATGGAGCCCAATATGGGGGCTTGAACTCACAACCCTGAGATCAAGACCTGAGCTGAGAGATCAAGAATTGGATGCCTAACTGACTGAGCCACCCAGGCACTCCAAATAAGTAAATATACATACATACAAACATACAAGCCTTGAGGAGATTAATATCTTAACTGACACCTGAGAAGTAGTAATGAAACAATGAAAGCAAAATATTATGGATGAATGGGATTATGGATGAATGGGATTTTATAAAAATAATTTTAATAATTTTAAGGTAAAAAAGGTACATGGATCAGCATTTAAAATGATGACAGCATTATTATAACTACCTTATATATATTAAATATTTAATCCACATAACAGCACCATAAGATGGGTATTTTTATTTCTTCCATTTTATGGATGAGAGCCCGAGGAACAGAAATTTAGTCATTTGCCCACGTTACACAATTAATAAGGTGGACAGTTTGATTCCAGAGGGCATACTGTTAATCATGATGCTATACTGCTTCCCATACAGTTGTTATATTCAGTCATTCATGACAACTTGAAATTATAACACAGTCTGTTTAGTAAAAATGTCTTTTTATTTTCAGTAATATACAGCTCTCCTGGGTTCTTCCCATTTCTTCTAAAATTCACTACTTCCCCTCCCCCTCCCCGAACTCCCTTATTTCCATCCCCTTTTACCTAGCATAAATTCAAGTTTCCCTTAGCATTAGCCCTATGGAGAGGTCTCTTTGATAAGAAAGCGAAGCCTTCTGCTAATAGCCAGCAAGAGACCAACAGCCATGAGTGAGTCATCTTGGAAATGGATATTCTAGCTGCAGCTCTGGCCAGCATCTTAACAATAACCTCATGAGTGAGAACTACCCACCTATGCTGCTCCAAATTTCTGACCCATAAACTATCAGATAATAAATGTTTTAAACCACTAAGTTTTTGGGCAATTTGCTACACAGAAAATGGTTTACCTGTGATC
Source organism: Canis lupus familiaris (assembly GCF_011100685.1). Lineage (NCBI taxonomy): Eukaryota > Metazoa > Chordata > Mammalia > Carnivora > Canidae > Canis > Canis lupus. The sequence continues at coordinate 10,720,534 of NC_049229.1, forward strand.
ATCAGATCCTGCTTTAATTTCTCAGTAGCTAGTCTAAATTCTCACAGTCCTAATCTCATTCTCTGATAAATGACAAAAAAAAGTATTTGTAAAAAAACAAAAAAACACAAAAAACCCCCCATATTTGTGGTGTGTGTGATGGAAGAGGCAAGCTCACTGTAACTCTCATTATAATAAAAGTTAAATCTGTTACTTCTCATTTTTACCTCCTATATGTCCCTCCCATTGGCAGAGGTTAATACTTCTAAATGTACTATGAATTTTATTTCCTCCTGCTTAGGAGGAGACATTGCTTCCCTCCCTGATATTTCCAACTCCATTCTCATCTCTACCTTCTTTTTTTCCCCCCTAAGCACAAATTCATGCAAGTGTCTCATCATTTTTTTTTTTTTTTTTGGCTTTACAGAGCTACTTTTTTATTTTTTTGTATTTTTTTTTATTAGAGTTCGATTTGCCAACATATAACACCCAGTGCTCCTCCATTCAAATGCCCCCTCAGTGCTCATCACTCAGTCACCCCGTCCCCCTGCCCACCTCCCCTTCCACCACCCCTTGCTTGTTTCCAGAGTTAAGTGTCTCTCATGTTTGTCACCCTCTCTGATATTTATCACTCATTTTCTCCCTTTCTCCTTTATTCCCTTTCACTCTTTTTTATATTCCCCAAATGAATGAGACCATATGTTTGTCCTTCTCGGATTGACTTATTTCACTCAGCATAATACCCTCCAGTTCCATCCACATCGAAGCAAATGGTGGGTATTTGTCGTTTTTTTTTTTTTTTTTTTTTCGTTTCTAATGGCTGAGTAATATTCCATTGTATACATAGACCACAACTTCTTTATCCATTCATCTGTAGATGGACACCGAGGCTCCTTCCACAGTTTGGCTCTTGTGGACATTACTGCTATAAACATCGGGGTGCAGGTGTCCCACTGTTTCACTGCAACTGTATCTTTGGGGTAAATCCCCAGCAGTGCAATTGCTGGGTTACAGATCTATTTTTAACTCTTTGAGGAACCTCCACAGTTTTCCAGAGTGGCTGTACCAGTTCACATTCCCACCAACAGTGCAAGAGGGTTCCCCTTTCTCCACATCCTCTCCAGCATTTGTGGTTTCCTGCCTTGTTAATTTTCCCCATTCTCACTGGTGTGAGGTGGTATCTCATTGTGGTTTTGATTTGTATTTCCCTAATGGCCAGTGATGCAGAGCATTTTCTCATATGCTTGTTGGCCATGTCTATGTCTTCCTCTGTGAGATTTCTGTTCATGTTTTTTTTTGCCCATTTCATGATTGGAATTTTTTTTTTTTTTTTTTTTTTGCTGTTGATTTTAATAGGTTCTCTACAGATTTTGGATACTAGCCCTTTATCTGATAGGTCATTTGCAAATATCTTCTCCCATTCTGGAGGTTGTTGTAGGTTTTAGTTTTGTTGACTGTTTCTTTTGCTATGTAGAAGCTTTTTATCTTAAATCTCAATAGTTCATGTTTGCTTTTGTTTCCCTTGCCTTCATAGATGTATCTTGCAAGAAGTTGCTGTGGCCAAGTTCAAAAAGGGTGTTGCCTGTGTTCTCCTCTAGGATTTTGATGGATTCTTGTCTCACATTTAGATCTTTCATCCCTTTTGAGTTTATCTTTGTGTATGGTGTAAGAGAACGGTCTAGTTTCATTCTTCTGCACGTGGCTGTCCAATTTTCCCAGCACCATTTATTGAAGAGACTGTCTTTTTTCCAGTGGATAGTCTTTCCTCCCTTATCAAATATTAGTTGACCATAAAGTTGAGGGTCCACTTCTGGATTCTCTGTTCTGTCCCACTGATCTATGTGTCTGTTTTTGTGCCAGTACCACACTGTCTTGATGATCACAGCTTTGCAGTACAACCTGAAATCTGGCATTGTGATGCCCCCGGCTCTGGTTTTCTTTTTCAATATTCTCCTGGCTATTTGGGGTCTTTTCTGATTCCACACAAATCTTAAGATGATTTGTTCCAACTCTCTGAAGAAAGTCCATGGTATTTTGATAGGGATTGCATTGAATGTGTAAATTGCCCTGGGTAGCATTGATATTTTCACAATATTAATTCTGTCAATCCATGAGCATGGAATATTTTTCCATCTCTTTGTGTCTTCCTCAGTTGCAAGAGTCTCATCTTAAAAAAAAAAAAATTCCTTTACACTGTTCACCATGCTCTCACCATTAAAACTTTTCTTTGGCTTCTGTGACTGCGTTCTCCTGAATTTCCTCCCATCTTGTTCCATAAACTCAACTTTGGTGATTTGAAATCATCTCTAGCTTGTATTACTTTCTTGAACTCCAGACCTCTACATATTATGCTCCACTTGATTATCCGATAGGAGTTCAAACACTACTCATTACATACCCCTGAAAATGTTTACTTTGGAATGGCATTATGAGTGCTCAGTCAATGTACCCTTTCAATTTCTATTTTTTTTCCCTTTCAATTTCTAAACCAAACTATCGGTAAATTCTGTTAATACATGCTAACATTTTATTTTTCATTATTCTACTCTTTATCCTTACTCTATTTTACCTCCAAGAATTCTGTTGTCTATAGCTGCCACAGTGATCCTTCAGAAATGCAAACCCTATCACTTACTCCCCTTCTTAAAACCCTTTAGTGATTTCACATGCATATTAAAAGCAATCCAAATTACAAGCCATGTAAACCTTCCACAATCTGGCTCCATGTACCATCCAACTTCATCTCTTCACTAATCACTATTCATTACCCTCCTCCTCTTCCTTTAACCCCAAATTCTTTGGTTATTCTGCTTGCTGCCCCCAAATGTACCATACTATTTAGGTCTACAGGCGTGTGATCACAATGTTGTGTCTAGAACCCATATCTATGATGTCCATGTGGAAGATGCTAATTCTGTAAGAAATTGACTCTTCTGAGAAGCTTCTTGTGGTAGATAAAGAGCTTTACCACTGAGATCCCCTTCATGGGGGAAGGTGCTGCACAGCCATGGGGAGTATGGTCAGTTAGCTCCCTAGTATGGCCTTAGCTAGAGTTGCCTTGACTGAGATCACATCCTTCTTGGGGTAGCCCACATCTGAGGATAAAGTACAAGCCTTTTTTATCCTATGTGCAACATTCGAATGGGCAATCTGCAAAGCTCCCAATTATTGGGGGCTTGCATTGGAGCCCGACTTTGTCTTTTGCCCAGTATTACTTTCCCCTACTCCCTTTACAGGTGTTTCTTTTTGTTTTTGTTTTTTCCCTCGCCCCACAGGTGTTTCTTAATAAACCTCTTGTTCCCCAAACTCCATCTCAGTGAGAGCTTCCAGAGAAGCCTGCTACACTCTGCCTGATTTGCTCAAACAGAGCAGATTACTCTCATTTTTTATGTTTCTTTTTTACTATATTTAGAAATGCAGTGATAATTAAGACATTACTGTTGCCATCAAGGAGTACTTTATGGTATTCATCAAAAATATTAATCATACAACAATTTATAGGTACCAGATTCCACCAGACTCTCAACTTTGGGCACAATAAATGCTGAATTCAACTGAAACCTTTATATCATATGAAAGAGAATCTGGTGAAATATGACATTTATAAACAGAACAAGGAAAGTGGGGATACTCTATATGTCTACGGGCTTTTTTTTTTTTTAAGATTTTATTTATTTATTTATTCATGAGAGACACACAGAGAGAGGCAGAGAGAGAAGCAGAGACATAGGCAGAGGGAGAACCAGGCTCCCTGCAGGGAGCCTGATGCGGGACTTGATCCCAGGACCCCAGGATCACGATCCGAGTCAAAGGCAGATGCTCAACCACTGAGCCACCCAGGCGCCCTATCTAAGGCCTTATTACAGGACTAATGACAATTACCATTACTTATGTTGAAAATGAAAACTATACAACAATAATAGCAAACAAAATTCAATGGCTACTGAACACATACTGGCTATCATTTATTGGTATATGCCAGATAATAAATGAAATGCTTTCCATATATTATGTTAGTGCTCTAACAATTTCCTGCAACATAATAAATACCTTTATTTTGTTAATGAGAAAACTAAGGCTCAAGGAAGTTGAGTAACTTGGCTAGTCAGCTAGTAAGTGGTAGAATGAGGATATAAACTTGATCATTCCTATTTTAGATTTACAATGCAGAACTTACACACTTTTAAATATATTGTGTGTATTAAAAGTTTCTGTCAACTAGTTATGGATCATATTATATTTGTAAATTAAAATTACATTTGAAGGTCTCTCACTGTCAACTTAATATACAGGCTGCCAACATTTAATTGCATTAAATAGTAAAGATACTAAAATGAGAACAATGATGTTTCTATCTATTTTATACATATTCTCTGAACACATACACAGTGAGTATGGGCCCCTCTAGGTAAGAATGCCAAACATAATTTAATAGCTTATTCTCAAAAGAAATCTCTCTTGCTTTTTATGACAAACTAAACAACTGCTTCTAAACAGACTTAATTACCTGGATCCCAACAGTCAAGTATTGTTGTTAAAGCACTACGGAGGAGGTCAGTCCAAGCACTGTGACTCTTTTCTGCTCTGGCCATGGGAGAAGACAATATTCCTTTCAGAGCCTGTAGGGAAGCTGCAACAGTTGAAGGTAACTGGCCTCCAGGTAACTTCACAGCAGTTTCTCTGAGGACCCCAATTGTAAGGTATAATATAGTAGGGAGAATTGAGATGCTTCCTGTAAGATATATTTTTAAAAATACTCTGTGTTTCAGTCTATATATATAGTTCCTAAAATGAAATCATCAATGAATAAGACAATGTCCAAGATTTCTAGCTTTTAAGACATTTTTCAGAAAGGATTACAACTGTTAAGATAATTGAGGTAGCATTAAGATTTTTAAGATTGCATCAAGTTTTGATTATAATTGAAAATGTTATTTAAATTATGTCACAGTATTTTTTGTATCTTTTGGTGTCTTATTTGGTAGCTCACAAATGGCGAATTTATTTTTATTTTTTAGTGTGATAATATATGGGCAACACAAAATTCACAATTTTAACAATTTTAGAGTGTACACAATGTTGTACAACCATCACCTATTATCCACTTGAATTTATTTATTTTTTTTCCACTTGAATTTATTTCATAATAAATTCATTTTCTAAGGAATTTGTAGCACTCAGTACAAATTATTAAAAATTTCATGGTCATTAAGGAGTTGAAAAGTCAGTTATGATTAAAATGGAAGAGACTAAAACTAAAATGATAAATTTAATGTTCCCAGAGGCTACTCAGCAAAACTCTTCTAGTGTATTTTTATCCCAAATCTTCTGCTAGTCACTTTTTCTGCCATTTTGGTGCAAGGCAGTATGTGAGAATAAGGAATACAAGTTTTAATTCAAATCAAAGCTGAAAATGATGTTAAAAGTAAGATGGCACATATGCTGGTCAAGACATGTTTAAGCAAAAATATGCTTATCAATTAAGAAATCTATTAAGAAAAAAAAAGAAATCTATTAAGTACTGAGTGCCTATTACATACTAAATTTCCTAAGGGATACAGTATTTCATTGGAAACAAGACACGTTTGCATACATGTTTATCTTTTTGATATGTAACAACAAATTACAGATAATGCCTCTATATGATGCATTAAACCTATCTACATGTAGAAGCAACATTATACATACACATATATGCATACACACATGAAAAAACAAAACTTTATGACCTAGAGTTTTTAGCAAAGAATTTACAGATGACATAGGCCTCGAGATGAACTTCAAAGGAAGGCAAAATTTTAAAAGGGGAGAAGGGATGGGCCACTTCAGATCAAGTAACACCATGGACAATAGGGATAAGCATGAAGGCTTGTAGGTTAGACTCACACAAAAGGAATAAGGAAGAGCTAGTGACTAGCAAAGCCCTATGGAGCCTTAAATGCTCTTAGAAGTATGGCCTTGATTCCAAACTGAGGACAATCTTGTCATTACCAAGATAGGGAAAGTCCATTGGGTATTTTTTTTCCCCATTGGGTATTTTATACCAAAAAATGCCCAAGAGCTAAATCAGTGCCACTGACAGGTTAAAAAAACTGTCAACCAAAAAAGAGCATTATCCGTTGATAGTGCATGCTCTCTGCCTTCACCCTTTTAGTAAAACAAATTACTAGAATGCAGTGTTAATCTTAGAGGATTAAAAACATTACCCACCAAACCTTTGAGTCAGCATTAATTTAATGAGAAAGGGACTGGCAACCATTGTCTGCTTTATTTATTAAAACCATTTCTCTTTCTCCAGGGCAAGAAAATCAATCAAATACCACAGCATACCTTCAGGAGAGCACACGGCAGGAAGTTCAGAGAGGATAACTAACGCAGCTGACACCAATCTACTTCCATCCTCAGACAGCACCTGTGGCTTTGTAGCTTTTACTCCTGGGCTGCCTGTCAATTTAGGATTTAGTTCTGGAAGCTGTCTAACTAAAATGCATACACACAATTCCAGTGTTGCAAAAACCAAAGATTTCCCAGGCACAAGTCCTCCTGTGTCCTTTCCCTCTCCAAACTCTGGCAGGGTTTCCTTTTCGGCAGCCCCATCATCAACTAAAAGACAGAAAGAACAGTGTTGAATAAACACTTGTGTTTGCTCTGCTTTTGGTAGATGGTAATTTAGTCCATTTCTGTTGTAGATAAAATATTTAAATGGCTGAAGTCTTGGGTGTTAAAGACTGAAAGATAAAGTTATGGAGGTAAATGGAGTTGTCTTTATAATGATTTTTTTTTTCCAGTGGATCAAAAGAAATCCTTGGTAAACCTCTCAGCCTTAATATGTTGTCTGGTTAACACCTTGCCATTACGACTGTGAACCTAATAGGTCCAGCTCCAGGGCCTACCTTGTAATTTTAAATAGTGATAATGGCAAGCAGAAAGATAAGAACTGAGGTCCCTGATTTTTTTTTTTTTTTTTAAATAAACTGCCACACTAGCTCAGGACCCACCTGCCTCTGGGGCTTTTTTTAGATCACAGTCCTTGTGTTTTAAAATACACTATTAGATTGAGTTTTCTGTTATATGTAGTCAAATGTAATATTAAAAAAACTCATCAGTACCAAATTAGACTTACAAACAAGCAATTTAATCACTTTGCAAAACATAAGTCATTAAATGACTGTCACTAGTTATGGGGTACTTGGCTGGCTCCATCAGTGGAGAATAAAATTCTTGATCTCTGGTTTTAAGTTCAAGCCCCAAAACTGGGTATAGAGATTACTTAAATAAAAAAAACTTTAAAAAAACTGTCAGTAGTTCTTACATGTCAGTATCAGTAGTTCTTAGTAAACATTCATAGCTAAATTAAGTACTCAACCAGTATAAGGGATTTTTTTCCCTCCCCTTCTAGGATTTTGTTAGAATTCTCATTTTTCCAAGGAATAGTTTCACTACTGATAAAATAAATCCAGGCTAACATGTAGAGGTGGATGAAAGGACTTAAAGCCATACCTAGAGACGTTTCATTTGTGCTACACACAAAACATTATCAGAACAACGTAGACATATATGAATAACTTTTAAAAATGCTAATTAATTTGATTATAATAATATGATTAATTTTGCATTATGGGTTAACATTAATTTTGCATTATGGGTTAACATTCACCTTCTGCACTTCGTCTTTTTTCCTTGACATGTTCTTGAGCTGCACAGATAATCTGTCTTACCACTTCAAGTGAAGCCAATTGAATAGAGGGTGATTCTCGGGTCAAAATTACTCGATGTAGTACATTCAACAACTCGATGCCCAAATCCTATCATAGAAAACATTTAGGGGAAACTGTATTGGAAATCACATACCTTCTTTTTTAAAATATTAATATTAAATGCCATGAAAAAATTCAAAATGGGAATATAACAAATTGCTCACAAAACATAAAGGTGTAGGTACAACAAAGTTAGGTAACACTTTTTCCACTTCAAATTGACCCCAGACTGGTTTTTGTCCAATCTTGCAGAAGATGGCACTATGATAAAAGACCATTTTCCTAAAATGGGAAAATGGAAAGGGAAACTTCCAAAGCAAGATGAGAAATCTGGCTAAAGGAATGTGGTAAGCACTGCCATCTAGATTTCCAGATCTGTATTGAGGTTTCTAGCAATAACAAAAAATGACAGAGAGGGATGACATTAAAAGTGGTAAGTTAATAAGCATAGAATGGATATCTCTCTAAAGAAAACAACAACAACAACAACAACAACAACAACAACAACACTGGGACACCTGAGTGGCTCAGTTAAGTGTGTCTGCCTTCAGTTCAGGTCATGATCCTGGGATGGAGCCCCATGTTAGGCTCCCTGTTCAACAGGGAGTCTGCTTCTCCCTCTCCCTCTACTCCTCACCCCACTCATGCACACTTTGTCACTCTCTCTCAAATAAATAAACTCTTTAAAAAGAAGAATAAAAAGTTTAGAATTTATTCTAAAGTAAATTCAAGTCAGGGAGGATGCTGTTTAGTAATTTAAACCTAATAAAAACTAGTGTTAATAGGTTAAATTACAGTCTACATAGACAGAAAATCATAGTTGCTCTTAGGAAATAAGTTAAAGAAAGTGCCATACTTTCATAGTGATCCTATTATCATGGTCACAACTGGGTCAGATATTAGTGTCTGATTCCACCTATAGACTAGCCAGTAGTTTCTTTAAAAACCAGGAAGCAGGGGACCCCTGGGTGGCGCAGAGGTTTGGCGCCTGCCTTTGGCCCAGGGCGCGATCCTGGAGACCCGGGATCGAATCCCACATCGGGCTCCCGGTGCATGGAGCCTGCTTCTCCCTCTGCCTGTGTCTCTGCCTGTCTCTCTCTCTCTCTCTATCATAAATAAAAAAAAAAAAAAAAAAAAAAAAAATTAAAAACCAGGAAGCAGAACTCAGCCAACAGGGATGCTCTGTAATAGACATAATAACTATGTGAACCAAGTAGATTCTCTCTTGAGAAAATGGAATATAAGATACAGATTATAGTATACAAAGAACAGAATACACTGAAGCCGCAAAATACAAAGAAGGAAGGCTATATGTAACTAGTGGCTACTATACCAGCCACTGCATTACAGCCCCTTCCTCTCATTGCTGAAAGTTCAACTACAGAATGGCTGTACTGAGTGGTCAGAGGCATGCCTGCTCCTAGATCAGTATAGTTGCTGACACCACTCTAGCCCTGAGAGATCTAGTCTTGCAGCAGTTTAGTTTTCTTTTTTTACTTCTCTGTGTTCGTGTTCTGTTTGCTGTAGTAACCTGAACATGTTTTTATTCCTGTTCCTTGAAAACTACATAAGCCTAATAACAAAAACCAAGAAATCACCTGATCACTGCCAATTTTAGATCTGGGCCAAGGAACATCTAGAAGGGCCTGTAAGGCATGTAAACAAGCAGTAATGCTTTCCATGGTTGCATCTGAGCGTAAGGAACACAGAAACTCCACACTTATTCCTGTAGAAAACAGAAAAAGAGAAGCTTCTTTGAGATTAATTTATCAAGTTAAGGAATTCATTTTATATTTAGATATGATAGACAATTAAGCTTAGCACAAAGGTAAAATAAAACACAATGAATTTAAGACTAAACAATTAAGACTAAACACCCTGGGTGGCTCAGCGGTTGAGTGCCTGCCTTTGGCCCAGGGTGGATCCTGGAGTCCCAGGATAAAGACCCACATCGGGCTCCCTACATGGAGCCTGCTTCACCCTCTGCCTGTGTCTCTGCCTCTCTCTCTCTGTGTGTGTGTCTTTCATTAATAAATAAAGATCTTTTTAAAAAAAGATTAAGCAATAAAGCAAGTTTTTTAGTTGTTTTTATCAACTTGTACATGAAGAGTAATCTCAATCAGGCTTGTGCACTACAGTGTACTGCTATGAAATAGTTCAAAGATGCAAAAATTATAATAAAATTACACTAGAGAGCTTAATGTGTAGAGTTTTTTTATTAAAAAGAAAAATTGGGGGATCCCTGGGTGGCACAGCGGTTTGGCGCCTGCCTTTGGCCCAGGGCATGATCCTGGAGACCCGGGATCGAGTCCCACATCAGGCTCCCGGTGCATGGAGCCTGCTTCTCCCTCTACCTGTGTCTCTGCCTCTCTCTCTCTCTCTCTGTGACTATCATGAAAGAAAGAAAAGAAAGAAAGAAAAAGAAAAAGAAAAAGAAAAAGAAAAAGAAAGAAAAAGAAAAAGAAAAGAAAAGAAAAGAAAAGAAAAAAATTGGGGGTGTCGGCCCTGGTGGCCCAGCGGTTTAGCGCTGCCTTCAGTGCGGGGTATGATCCTGGAGACCTGGGATCGAGTCCCACATCAGGCTCACAGGATGGAGCCTGCTTCTCCCTCTGCCTGTCTCTGCCTGTGTCTGTCATGAATAAATAAAAAAAAATTTTTTTTTAAAGATATTTATTCATGAGAGACACAGAGGGAGAAGCAGAGACACAGGTAGAGAAAAAGCAGGCTCCCCGTGGGCAGCCTGATAAGGGACTCGATCCCAGGACCTCCAGGATCATGACTGAGCCAAAGGCAGACGTTCAACTACTGAGCTGTCCAGGAGTCCCTAAAAGAAATGTTTTGTTGTTGTTGTTGTTTTGTTTTTTGGTAACCTGAATCTTTGACGTTTTATGTATATTGAAATTCAATTTCCCAACCTATAGTATAACACCCTGTACTTATCCTGACAGGTGCCCCCCTCAGTGCCCATCACCCAGTCACCCCATGCCCCTGCCCACCTCCCTTTCCCCAACCCTTTGTTCGTTTCCCAGAGTTAGGATTCTCATGGTTTGTCTCCCTCTCTAATTTTTCCCATTCATTTTCCCTCCTTCCCCTGATAATCCTTTCACTATATTATAATCTCCATATAAGTGAAACCATATAATGTTTGTCCTTCTCTGACTGACTTATTTCACTCAGCATAATCCTCTCCAGTTCCATCCACATTGAAGAAAATGGTGGGTATTTGTCCTTCTAATGGCTGAGTAATATTCCATTATATATATGGACTGCATCTTTTTTTTTTTTAAGATTTTATTTATTTATTCATGATAGACATAGAGAGTGAGAGGCAGAGACACAGGCAGAGGGAGAAGCAGGCGCCATGCCGGGAGCCTGACGTGGGACTCGACTGCAGGATTCCAGAATCGCGCCCTGGGCCAACGGCGGGCGCCAAACCGCTGAGCCACCCACGGATCCCCTGGACCGCATCTTCTTTATCCATCATTCATCTTTCGATGGATACCGAGGCTCCTTCCACAGTTTGGCTATTGTGGGTATTGCTGTAATAAACATTGGGGTGCAGGTGTCCTGGTGTTTCACTGCATCTGTATCTTTGGGGTAAATCCCCAGTAGTGCAATTGCTGGGTGGTAGGTAGCTCTATTTTTAACTCTGAGGAACCTCCACACAGTTTTCCAGAGTGGTTAAAATAGGCCCCATGCCCAATGTGGGGCTTGAACTAATGACCCTGAGATTAACAGTCACATACTCTATCAATTGAGCCAGGCAGGTGCCCCAACATGTAGAGTTTCATAACTTTGTTCTTACTAAAATTTCTCGAATTTTTTTTAAAAGATTGTATTTATTTATTTGTGAGAGACACGGAAAGAGAGGCACAAACACAGGCAGAGGGAAAAGCAGGCTCCCCATGGGAAGCCCAAAGTGGGACTGGATCCTAGGGTCCCGAGATCACGCTCTAAGCTAAAGGCAGATGCTCAACCATTGAGCCACCCAGGCGTCCCTAAAATTTCTTGAATTTATTGAGTGAATATTATGGATCAAGCACTGCAATCTTTACATACACCATTTCATTTCATTTCATTTCATTCTCACAATACCTGAGGAAGCAGGCACTTTTTTTTTTTTTAAGATTTTTATTTTTAAGTAATCTTTATACCCAAGGTGGGGCTTGAACTTAAAACCCTGAGTTGAGATAAAGAGTCACATGCTCCATGGTATTATTAACACTCTTTTTGACAGGGAGATGAGCACATAGAGCTTAAGTTACTTAATTTGTTCAATGTCAATTACAATGGGGTACATCAAGAATTTAAACTGAGGTAGTAAAACTGCATAGCTTATGCTCATAGTAACTGCCATCCTTCACTCTATAAGTTTGTTTTTATTTATTTTTTATTTTTTTAAAGAGTTTATTTATTTATTCATGAGAATACACAGAGAGGAGAGAGAGAGAGGCAGAGACACAGGCAGAGGGAGAAGCAGGCTCCATGCAGGGAGCCCGACATGGGATTCGATCCAGGGTCTCCAGGATCAGGTCCTGGGCTATAGGCGGCGCTCAACCACTGAGCCACCAGGGCCGCCCTATAAGTTTGTTTTTAAAAAGCTCCTGTCTCAAGGCAAATGGAAACAAAATTTTAATATACTCAACGATATAGGAAATGTGGTCATGTCTGGTCTGACAAATAATAACAGAAGTTCTGTGAACCACAAAGTTTATTTAATTTAATCTTTTACCTCTGTAACCCTTATATTTCATTTAATCGATAATTTCTTTATAGGTAGTGATCTAAATGGGTTGTTTTCTAAGAACTAGGTAAAATATGAAAAACATTTCTTTCATTTATTCTAGAAATTCACTCTTAGATATTTGACTTTATTTATTTTTTAATATATTTCACTTTAAAAATGAAATTTTGGGAAAGCCAAAGAATGGGTTAAACTTCATAATCTAAAAATTTCATCTCTTTGACTTTAAATATTTGCTTGCAATTTTGTACCTTGAATATATTTTCTTGAACCTTGCAATCCTTGAAAATGCAGGTAGGAGGCAGGAGGTGGGATGGGGTTTACAGGAGGAGTCAGTATACCAATATACTCAGTATATTTGTATTTTTTAATATAGAGAGAAAGAAATTTAAAAAATTTATAGACACCACACGAACCTTTAAAAATTGTGTGGGAAAAAACTAGGATTGTCTTACAATTCCTATAATTCATTCAACATGATGCTAAAGCCAGCTTGTAATGGGATTCCAGACTTAATGAAATCTTCAATTTTGTAAATTACTCAATTATACTCAATTATATCAAGGTTATCACTAACACCTAACAAAGATGAAATAATAACCACCAAGAGCTGATAGGCAGTGAGGCACATTTCAAGAAAAACTCTATACGGTTGGAAGCTTGTTAGCTCTTTTACTGACCTAAAATAAGATGGAATCTATCAGTGCAGACATCTTCAGGGGACTTAACTGTAGCTCCAGATGATGAACCCTGACACATGGAAGTTGGTGTTACAGGTCTTGAAAGATGAGCTGCTTCTTCATCCGGATCAGCAACAACAAAACCTGTGCTGGTAAGCCACAATGCTGTAGCATGCAGGATAAGCGCCCAGGAGTTGTAATAATGTAATTTTGCATTTTCACTAGTCTCTGCTGTGTAGAAAGCACCACCTACAAAAAAGCAGCAGCAGTTTCAGGAGGAAGAAAAGAGATTAGTTCCCACTATGTTTTCTCTCTTCTCTATTACACGATAACAGACCATTCCCATTATCCCAAAGTTCCTTTATGGAATTTACATGTGACGTGTGTTTGAAACAAATGTGCTGATATCCATTTACTTATTTAAAAGATTAACATTAACATTTTGCCTTCCTAAAAAACAAACAACAAAAGAAACACAAACATTTTGCCTTCTTAAATCATTTATTTATTTTAAAAAAACAACAAAACCCTAAAACTTTGTTATACCATTAATTCTATCCCTTCTGTAATCACTTTCCTCAAGTCAGTGAGTCACTGCCACAATAGATGCTTGTATTCATTCATAATAGATGTTTACAATAGATGTTTATATTCATAAATAACATGCGCTATTATTTTAACTTTTTAAAAGGCATCATATGGTAACCTTTTTGAACTTGTGTTTTTCATCGAATTTTTTTTTGAGATTTACTTATGTTGCTTTATGTCTATCATTCACTAGTAGCTGACATACTGTGCCAATGAATCAATTTATTTCCATTTTGATGCTACTGAAAAAGTACAATGAACACTCTTTATCTCTCTGTGTATAATTCCAGTTAAATTTTTAATAGAAGTTGTCAGGTCGACCTGAAATTCATATCCAAGAGGAAAAAAAAGGGAATTTTGGAATAACAGGAAGAGTAAAAGTGGCTACCAAATATCTAATCCAAAAAATGCAGATTAATAACTGACTACAAAATTAGATGCCTATTCCATTCACACACACACAAAATCTAGTTGCACTAAAGCCCAAATTGTAAAGTATAAAATTGTAACACTTCTAGGTCTTTATGATCTTAAAAAAAAACCCACTTATCAGGTATTATAAAAAACCACAAACCATAAATGACTGATTACACTAACTTTAGAAAGATAAAAGAATAAGCTATAGACTTGGAAGGCACATAATCACAAAATAATAATAATACCGAAATTATAGAAGGGATTAACAATTCAGTAAAATCATGACAAATACCAAGTAGAAAATGGACAAAGATTATGACTAGGTGACTGATGGAAGAATAAACTTAGCACATAAACCTATGAAATTATTATTATTTTTTATTTTATTTATTCATGAGAGACACAGAGAGAGAGAGAGAGAGAGAGAGAGAGAGGCAGAGACACAGGCAGAGGGAGAAGCAGGCTCCATGCAGGGAGCCTGACATGGGACTCGATCCCGGGACTCCAGGATCACGCCCTGGGCCAAAGGCAGGCACGAAACCACTGAGCCACCCAGGCGCCCCCAGCACATAAACCTATGAAAAAAGGTTTTCAATATACAAAATAACAAAATAAAACAACGAAAAACTACTTCATATCCACCTAATGGACAGAAATTATTAAGCGTGACAACATACAATGGTAGAAGATGTAGTGAAACAGAAACATGCTATTGGTGGGCATATAAATGGTTATAACTGCTTTGGAGAGCAATCTGGCAGTATCTTATAAGGTAAGATGTGCATGCCTTATTACCTAGCAGGTCAACTTCAGGGGTACCATCCTGAAGCAATTCTCACATGTTTATTCTATCTATAAATGGAAGTTATTATAGGGAAAATGTTTCAGATAAACATTACCTACTAAAGGATAAATTCTGAAAAAAGTTACTGATTGTCACTCTAAGAATTATGTACATATTTTACAAACTCCTTACCTTCAACAGGAAGTTGGGAGGCAAATTCTGAAGGCAAAGTTAAGAGAGCAAAATCCTGAAGTGCAGCAAGCCAGAGCCTACTCAGTGTGCTCAGGTCTGTGTGGACTAAGTCAAGCAGTCCATCTGTTGAATGTGGCCCATTTCTGACACTCTCTTCTGAACAGGGGATAGTCTTCAAAGGTTGTCTGTGGCTTTTATGTCTTTCTACAGCAATTATGTAGACCTGTGACAGGGTTAATTTGTAAATAGGAAGATCTTGTACCCATAATAAGGTGCTGTAATATTTTCATCTTGCTCAGGAGACAGACCTTACCTTTGAGCATACTAGATTTCAAATGCACTCTGATACCAAGATGGTATACACATGTAACCACACATACAAACAGGAGTAGAGAGATCCACAAATATTCCCTCAATGAGATGCATTATGGATAGCAAATACTTGACAAATATGCTACCGTTCTGCACTTTTATATCCTTGACAGCTCTAACTAAATGATCACAACATTCTTTCCACTAAACCTCGTTGTAGCCCTATAATCCACCTCAACATATGGCTTCAGGGTCCATTTCTGAACTGCGATAAGCTGAAATACAGAAAATATTTTCTATTTCAAAGTCAGTACTAAATTACTACAAAAAGTTTACATAAATAGATTGAACATGGATTATTTATAGGACTACAGAATGTAAGTATTCAACAGAGGAACAGAGGATACAGCATTTACTATCCCTTTAACTCTAAAATTCAAAACACTGAAAAGTAATTTCAATCTGGTAGCAAACTAGATTGAATTTACGTTCAATGTTTATGTTTAATGTTTATGTTCACTGTTTATGTTTATGTTCAATGTTATGTTAATTTATGTTTATGTAGGTTATTTATAATTTCTATTCAACATAATGTGAATATTCAAACATTTTACTACAGATATATTAATGTGCTTGATTAGAGATTCTGTGATATTGCCTCAATTTCCTGGAGGGATGTATGAAATATGCATTGTGTTACTTTTCAAAAATTCCTCAAATTCTGACTTCCAAATAATCTGACTCCAAAGACATTAGATAGCAGATTATAGACCTCAATTATACACAAACTTTCGGTCAGTCATTATTTTTACTGAGGAGGAAATGGGAGATAATGGGCTTAAGCAGGAGCCCAGAGATTTAAGTTATTATAAAAAACACTATATAAGTAGAGAATTATTTATACAATAGGTTACAAAGATTAGAAATTTTTTTTGCTCTACTAAAAGCAAATGTTTAAAAGCATACAGTGTTGACTATTAGAGTGCATGTAAGTTCCAGCTTACTAAATCTAGGCAGAACTATTTCCTAACCAAGGTTTGTCAAACCTAAATAATGACAAAAATAGACTCCAATTTTGAGGTTTTAATTTGCTTTAATGGAGAAAATGCTTTCTTACATATTGGCTAATTCTCTCAGTCGCAATCTGAGGCTACGTATCTTCACTAAAATGATACATAAGGGCAGCCCGGGTGGCTCAGCAGTTTAGCACCACCTTCAGCCCAGGGCGTGATCCTAGAGACCCAAGATCGAGTCCCACCGCTGGGCTCCCTGGATGGAGCCTGCTTCTCTCTCTCTGCCTGTGTCTCTGCCTCTCTCTCTGTCTCTAATAAATAAATAAAATCTAAAATAAATAAAATAAAATAAAATAAAATAAAAACAGAACTGAAGCTGGCTAGTGTGGGAACTGCTGAAGCTCCAATGGTGGGTATATATGAATGTATTATATTATTCTATCTACTTTCATATAAGCTCAAACATTTTCATAGTAAACTTAAAAATTATGTACCTTTCTTCCTGATTAAAAAAAGTAGACAAACATCTTCCTGCAATATTTCATTAATTTTGGAAAATGACTTATTTTATATTCAAAAGTCACTGTATGAAAGAACACTAAAAAAAAAAATACACTGACATATGTGTGTAGAATTGATACGACATACAAACAAACCCCATTTCCAAAAGTTGATTTCCATTGGTTATTATAGTCTCTCTGGCTCATGGCTACCCCTTCTTAAAGTAGCAGATAATAGACAATGAAGAATGTCTTAGAATGCTTGGCTAAAAAAAATTAATTAACATATAAAGAAATCTCATGTTGAAAGCCTTTTGTTAACCTTAAAAATGGACTTAGTTGTGTTTAAAATAGTTAATTTCAGTTTTTAGCCTATGGTCTTTATTAACAACTTCTAAAATTCCAGTTATAAATGGAGAAGCACTAACCTCTGCCCAGGCTTTCAGCACAGCTAAGATCTCCATGGTAGAAGCGCTTTCATTATATAAGTGACTCAGAGCCTCTTTTCCAGCCTGTATTTTTGTTAATGATGAAACAAGCAACTGATGAACTCTTCGTAAATCATTAAGGTCACTTACAACTCCACTTGCTATCCAGGCACTGCAAACCTGGTTTTTAAGAAAATCAAAAGTTACATTTAAAAATTATAGATGCCTCCTCTGTGAGTTCAGCAGAGTTCAGCCATATCTTAGGAATCTAGACACTGAAATCATCTTGCTGTAAGGAAACCCAACAGATCCTGCTGATAACGCCAGGCAAAAGCCAGGATTTCAAAAGGGAACAAAGTCTAAGGTTGAAGCAAGGAAACCAGTGCCAATAAGTATATAAATCAAAGAGTTTCAGATGTTATTAATATGGAGAAATGAAGCCATGAAAGGTACCACTTTCATAAATGTTTGGATTTACATTTGAACTAAATCTTCAATCTTGATTATTTCATCTTACTATTTTAATTTTTTTATTTATTTTATTTTTTTAATTTTTTTTTTAAAGTTTATTTATGATAGTCACAGAGAGAGAGAGAGAGAGAGAGAGAGAGAGAGGCAGAGACATAGGCAGAGGGAGAAGCAGGCTCCATGCACCGGGAGCCCGACGTGGGATTCGATCCCGGGTCTCCAGGATCGTGCCCTGGGCCAAAGGCAGGTGCTAAACCGCTGCGCCACCCAGGGATCCCCTTCATCTTACTACTGTAAAAGCAGTGATGTTGGTTAATTAATATAACTGTTGAAAGATAAATAACTTAATTATCAGAGGCTGTCTGGTTTTCTTGGATGTCACAGTATTTCTCTTTTTCTAGAGAAAATTAATTTTTCATCTTCCATCTATTTATTCAGTTCCTGTCTCATTTCACAAAATATTTTAGTGGCTTAAGGCAAGAGCACAAATAATGAAGTGATAATAGAGACTTGGCACAACATTTATTTATTTATTTGAGAGACAGCAAGAGCACACGCACACTCGCAAGAGAGAGCATGGGCACGTGGAGGAGGGGGAAAGGGAGAGAGTCTTAAGTAGACTCCATGCTGAGTGTGGAAGCCGATGAGGGGCTCAATTCCATGACCCTGAGATTACTACTGGAGCCGAAACCAAGAGTTAGATGCTTAACCAACTGTGCCACCCAGATCCCCTCAGTATGAGATTTAATATAGCTCTTTGAATATTCAAGGTATGAAACATATCCTAAACACAAGTGAATAAAATAAAGTTGAAAGAACGGACTAAAGTTAAGTTTATTCCATTATGTTTATAAATAATTCAATTCAAGCCAGTTCTGCTTTTAATTACTGCAGGTCATTTAGGGCTGGATATTGAGTGTTTGATAATCATTCCTAGAAAAGTAATATTTTTTAAATCCATCACTGGTTAAATAAATTATGACATAGCCAACACTGGATTACCATGCTGTTACACAGAAGGAGGGGGAAATTCTCTAAATTTAAAAAGTAAAGGAAAAGGAGCAGCTGAGAATGAATGGTTTGACAACTGTAATGTAGAACCCTTGCTATCAAATACAAACTGGAGAATTGCATAAGAGAGGGTTTTACTTCTTAAGCTTTGTCTTTTTAACCATTTACCTGACATGCTTTGGCAGTGACATCAGGTGGCGTCTCTGAAGTGAAGGCTGGCCTAAGTGCAGCTCCTACCTGGCAACAAGATATGAAATATCAAGCATCACTAAGTAAAATAATACAAACTCTTTTTAATATTATTTTAAAAATTTAAAATTATTTGTTTATAATAGGTATTCCAGACACCGATTATTTTTGACTGTCCAGTATATCTTCTTTTAGATAAGAACACCTCAATTTTCCTTTGGGGAACCTTTTCTCTCATTCACTCTTCGCCCATATTGTTGCTACAGAGCTGGAGAGCACTGCCTGACTCCAGAGACCCAAGCAGGGGTAATCAAAGGTCTCCTGAAGACGTTTGCTGGGAGTACTGGGACAGAAGCACAGACTCTTTTTAAGACTGGGTGCTAAGAACGGGGATGCCTGGGTGGCTCAGTCCGTTAAGTGTCTGCCTTTGGCCCAGGTCATGATCTCAGGGTCCTGGGATCAAGTCCAGCTTTGGGCTCCCTGCTCAGCAGGGAGTCTGCTTGTCCTTCTCTCTCTGCCCCTCTCCACTGTTTGTGCTCGCTTTCTCAGATATATAAATAAAAATTAAAAAAAAAAAAGATGGTGCTAAGAGAGCCATCTTGATACCACTTGGAGAGAGCAAACTCGAGAATAAAGCCAGTGTAGAGGAAAGCAGAGCCAACTGAGATTCTTGAAAACAATTTTCCTTTTCAGCTTAAGTGAGCTGTAATTATATTTCTATCATGTGCAGTTGTTTTTTTAAAGCAAGTCCTATAGCCAGCTCAAACTCACTATCCTGAGATCAACAGTCCCTTACTGAGCCAGCCAGGCACTCCTCATTTGCAATTTTACCATGGCTAAAAATATGAGAACTGAAATGAGAGTTGAATTGTAACATTTCATTTGAATATGATACTTCTATGTAACTCCAAGCCCTTTCTTTTGCTTTCTTCCAGAGCATACATGGGCATTTCCTGCTGGGAAGATGTGTTGGAAACTGCTAACTGGTGAACTGCTCCTGTCTCTCTTTACTGCTAGCTGACAGAAGCTGCCACTGAATCATAATGAGAGGTAGGAAAGGATGAATGCTACTGGAGGATTACATGTGATGTGTGTGATGGAACATTTGATGATTCTGTTATCTTTCTTGTTCTTCCTACATTGCTCAATGCCCAGTAAAACATCAGTTAAAATGATTATAGAACTAGTAATAGAAGGCTGAATTCTTTTCTAAGCTGAGAGAAAAAAAAAAAAAAAAAGGTTACATTTATTTCAGGAATGATTTTAAGGTAAGACATGCATGTAGGCTAAATGGAATATTTAGTAATGATTTAATGTTATTTTAAGAATATTCAGACATTTTGTAAAGAGTTGAATTAGCAAAGTCCTTTATTCCCCCAAATTACCAAGAAAGTTTTAATTATTAACCTTTAACCTTATAAAAGACCTGTTTTAGGTACCATTTTGCTTTTACTTGAAGATTTCTTCTTCACACATATTTTTCTATGTACTGATTATACTGGTGATATATTAGCAGAGATATATACTCATTTATGTATTAAAAAGTGACATGCCAATTAGTTTCACAGACTTTTTATCCCAAGTGTTTAAAAATAAAATTCTCTAACCGAAAGTGCTTACATTGGCTTGATACTGTTCCAGAATCACATGACCTGGAAACTCTGGTTCTGGAATAGCTGCAAATCGCCGAATAACAACTAATAGTGTTTCAAGGCCAGAAAGTCGGAGCTGGTCACTGTGATCTGTGGCAGCCATAAAGGCCATGCGAATTAAGTCGGCAAGATGTAGCACCAAAAAGTCATCTACAAGATTAAGAAAGTCTTATCAAGAAAAAGCATATGCTGGAACTAAGATTTACATTAAATGATCATTTCTCTTCCTTATAATTTCAGACTTTTTTAGACTTGCTTTTAAATACCTCTGATTTGATTTACTATTTCGTTGTACTGTTTGTTAAATACAGACTTTAAAGCTGGATTTGCTGCACTACTGCAAATAATCACACACAAAAAACTCCCAAGGCAAACAATTATGCAGCTATTCAAAAACCAAAGGCAAAATTAGCATCCTTTAAAAGAGTGCTAACAGTACCTTCAATAAAAACTTTTTTCAGACTTTCTGATAAAAGCACTTTAGAAGTATTTAGGAAACTTTGGGTGCTGATGAGTTAGGCAGTAATTAGATAGTATAACAGTAATTACATCAAGTTGAATCTGAAAGACTTCAATGTTCCTTTTGAAAAAGTTTTATGTGGTTATTTAAATGGATTAGGTTATGTTATTTCTGTATGTCTTAGTGCACCTACAAATGATATGAATATAAAAAATATTTGTAGCTATGAAATTATAAACGAGCATTCCTTTCATTCCTACAATACATTCTTTGGTATAATAATTCTACTGGGGAGAGCCATAGGACAATCACTTAACAATATTCCAATGATAAAATGTTCAGGGGTACAACTACCTTTACTAAAATATACCTGGGACTAATTTTAATAAGAATGTTATAGATCACAACAGAGAGACCAACTCATCTTAGTAAGTGCCAATTACAATTTTAATTGGGAAGAAAGGAATCAATAAGCATCTATTACGTACTAGTTTTATACCTGTCAGTATCTAGAATGGTACTCATCATAAATAAAGAGACTTAAGAACTACTTGTTTGAAAAATCATTAAAACAGAGATATCTAATTCATATTCCCACACTGGCAATAGTAACATCTTGCTATATAATTCTTTTGTCTGGTAAAAAAGAATCATGAAACCAAAATAATCTATAAGCAAAATTACTGTAAGTTAGAATTCAGAAAATAAATTTTGAGTGTTAGCTAATGTATGTACTACTTTCTAAGAACAGGATTATTCTCTATAAACTTGTCACATACAAGTCCATTAAACAAAAGTGAATAACTTAAGAAGCTAAATCACTGAAAATGAGTATAAGCATTAAAATTATGCTAGCTTCAAAGATTATGCAAATATTATAGTCAAATTTCATAATTTCAAAGAATACAAACTACTTTCTAGTTGTATTTTTTAAATTAATATTAAAAACATAAGCAGACAACATTTCTATGTACATACTCTGGTTTTTTCATTTTTATGCCACTTACTTCTTGAATCCCTTTTTTTCATTTCTTGTGCTAAAGCAATGTCAAAATGTGCGCTGTGTGCATTCTCACACTGGTTAATTATCCTACAGACACATTCGGCAGCAAAGACTCTAGTAGCCCAACGAGGATTGGTGAAAGGAAAAGACTTGTCATCATTTCCAGTGGTCAGAACTGAAGCATCATCCCCTTTATCTCCTTCCTCTTCTTGCATTGTATCCACACAAGTCACAGTTGTAAAATCTTTCATCAAGGGATAATATATGTAATTACATCAAATATAAGATATATTTATAAAGTAACACAAATGATTTCAAATTCATACTAGAATTGCTGATCAATCAAACATCTTTAACAATGTAAAATAACCACATAAAATACAAACTAATTACATCTAATAACTACAGACAACAGTGGTATCTAAAAAATGCTGTTGGGATCTCTGGGTGGCGCAGCGGTTTGGCGCCTGCCTTTGGCCCAGGGCGCGATCCTGGAGACCCGGGATCGAGTCCCACATTGGGCTCCTGGTGCATGGAGCCTGCTTCTCCCTCTGCCTGTGTCTCTGCCTCTCTCTCTCTCTCTCTCTATCATAAAAATAAAAAAATAAAAAAAAAAATGCTGTTAAGAAATGTTCTAGGTCAAAGTGATAAAGTTGTTGATTATACTCAAAGCGAAAAACAAAACATGGTAATACAGATATGATGCTAAATACTAGGATAATTATTAGTCCCCTATATAGATAGTTACTTAAGGAACCTCAAAATTCTCTGGCATGGAGCACGGTGGTTACACTAAGGAGGTTATTTTAACAGTAGGGCCTTGAACAGATAAAAGGTTCTCGAACCCACTGAAAATGTCCGAAAATATTTTTCTTAGGATAGACTCATTGCTGTCATTTATAGTTTCATAATGTCCAAACGGCCAGAGCCAGTGAGTGAGCATTTTTATTTTTTAGATAGATAGAGCTCACACGCACATACATGTGTGGGTGAGGGGGCAGATAGAGAAGGAGAGAGAGAATCCCAAGCAGGCTCCTTGCTTGGTCAGTAACACAGGGCCCAACACAGGGCTGGATCTCACAACCCTGGGATCATGACCTGAACTGAAATCAAGAATCATGCTCAATAGACTGAGCTGTCCAGGTGCCCTTATTTCCTCTTCATATTACTTATTAACTTAACTAATGCTATAAAAAAGCAACATTTTTTCCCTTAAATCATCTTGTATATGAACATTTTTTGAATGTGTTATGAAAGCGAATATGTCACAAAATTATGGCAAAGTCCTGTCTTAAGACTAAGATAATAAACAATATAGACTGAAATGTGTGTTTTCCTAATAAGAAGGGATATAGCCAAACTACAAAGGATAAAGAACAAATGGCAAAATAAAATTGAACAAGTAAGCGCAAGAAGTATGATGTAGAAGTATAAAAAAACAACAGGTGAGACACCAGAGAAGTAATCAACCTGTCTATCTAGGTACATAATAGATTTTCTTTCAAAGAAGTCCTTGTAAGTCTCAAGTAGTGGTGATAGAAGAGAGTCTTTTAACAGAGGGAAACATATGATGATTCATAACAGAGTTGAAAGAATGAATATAAATCAGTGGAAGAGAATAGGACCAAGGTAGACAGTGGAGAATATTAAAAAAAAATTTTTTTTAAATACCTTGCTTCCTTTCACATAATTCAGATACATATTAAATTATAAGGCTTGGGTAACTAATTTTAAGCGCTAATTTTAATACAGTAGGAAGCTGGATTTTATTATTTTAAAGATTTTATTTATTTGAGA
Source organism: Canis lupus familiaris (assembly GCF_011100685.1). Classification (NCBI taxonomy): domain Eukaryota; kingdom Metazoa; phylum Chordata; class Mammalia; order Carnivora; family Canidae; genus Canis; species Canis lupus. The sequence goes on from NC_049229.1 coordinate 10,744,508, forward strand.
GAGAGAGAGAATATGAGCAGTGGGAGGAACAGAGGGAGAAGGACAAGCAAACGGCACTGAACACAGAGCCTGATGTGGGGCTCGATCTCACAACCCTGGTATCATGCGTCACTGGAATCAAAATCAAGAGTGGCACACTTAACTGACTGAGCCACTCAGTTGCCCCAAAAGCCAGATTTTAAAGTGAGGTAGGGTAAGGTCTGAATACATCTGTTGTGTTTTGGGGCAAATTACCTAGCCTCTCCAAGTCTGTTTTCTCTTGTGTAAAATGGGATAATACTGCCTATTCATTGGATGGTTAAAGGATTAAATCAGACAAAGTATGTATAGTACTTGGAACAGAACTGATCTTTCTCCTTTCTTCCTCTCATTTACTTTCTCTTACTCCAAAGATATAAATTTGAAAGACTATAATACACTTTCTCACTAACAAGTATCTTATACTGACAAAAACATTAGGAAATAACACTATTTTCTAACCCTGTTTAAAATCAATATTACTGAGTGTATAGGAACTTGCTTGCTCAAAATGTAACTTTTGATGATTTTTCTATTAAGTGGATTTGATGCGATCTCTCAAATATTATGTATGAAAACAAATGATGCGGCTACTCTAAGTCATGTCATCACTTTTGCACTTTTAGCTTGTTTTATACAAGGAAGTCATAAAGATAATCAGAAGAATAAAAAAAACCACAGACATAATTGTTAGATGTAAACACTACTGTTTACATCTTTTTTTTTTTTTTAAGATTTTATTTACTTATTCATGAGACACAGAAAGAGAGGCAGAGACACAGGCAGAGGGAGGAGAAGCAGGCTCCATGTGGGCTCAACCACTGAGCCACTTAGGCATCCCTAAACACTAGAATCTTCATTTGAAAAAAGCAAAAGCAATTAAAATCCAAATACTCAGACAAAATTGATGAATTGTCACCAGCAAATAATTTTATATATTATTTTAATTTTCAATTTTATTCCAAACGGTAACCATCAATACTTACCAGCTGATGCAGCAAGTACATCTTTACAAAGCTTTAACCAGAAGGAGAGCTTATCCACTGCCATAGATGTAAGCATATGATTTAGAGTCTCTTTGATATCATGGCATAACTTCTGGTCTGTTTCTTTATCTAGTAAGGTCAATAATGCCCCTTCAAGGCCCACTTCTCTGATGTTAGCATCTGACAAGAAGAAAATCGATGATCTAAGTAATACAGAAAACAAAACTGCCATATGAGAAGCACACATATTCAAAAGCTATTAAAATATTACATGCAAATATTCTCACTGCAAAGTAATGAAGCACCTCAAAGGAGAAACATAAGCCTTGGTTTAGCATCTACTTCCTCTAATTCTGAAAGTGCCAAAAGAGCAAATAAATTTTCTCTTGAAAATTTAACTTTTTTAGCATTTATGAAAGCATCTAGATTCTAAATATTATGCTACTATTACACTATTTTGAAAGAGAAATTATCTTTTTTTTTTTTTAAAGGATTTTATTTATTCATGAGAGACAGAGAGAGAGAGAGAGAGAGAGAGGAACAGACACAGGCAGAGGGAGAAGCAGGCTCCATGCAGGAAGCCCGATGTGGGACTTGATCCCGGGTGTCCAGGACCAGGCCCTGGGCTGAAGGCAGCACTAAACTGCTGAGCCACCCCGGCTGCCCAAAAAGAACCTTCAGCGTCCCCGTCAGGGAATCGAACCCCGGTCTTCCATGTGACAGGCAGGGATACTCACCACTATACTAACGAGGAAAACCACATGAGTTCTTTACTGTATTTTACTCATACAGCTAATTCAAGAATTCTAGGAACATATATCAGCATGTTTACACAATGAAAGCCAAAGCAAAAGATGTAGATAATTAAAATTTCTCTGGTTAAGGTAAGTCATTGTTTTCATGAGTGTTGCAACCTGTTTGATGACTACTATACTAGTTAAGCAATGCTGATTAACTCAAGTCAGAGTTACTAAGTTTTAATATAATAACAACTAATTTAAGGAGCACAAGTTGACAGTAAAACACATCGATCTGAGAGCTTTAGATACTGGAAAGCTTTGTGAAGCCTGAGACTTCTAAATGTGTGATGGCACTTTGGAAACTATATACATAAAAGAGCTTATAAGATAGGGATCCCTGGGTGGCGCAGCGGTTTGGCGCCTGCCTTTGGCCCAGGGCGCGATCCTGGAGACCCGGGATCGAATCCCACATCGGGCTCCCGGTGCATGGAGCCTGCTTCTCCCTCTGCCTTTGTTTCTGGCTCTCTCTGTCTCTCAGTCTTTCATGAATAAATAAATAAATAAAACCTTTAAAAAAAAAAAAAAAAAAAAGAGTAAGATATTACCATTACTATTTTTGTAGGTTGTTTGAATTTGTGATGCATATTTGGGTTACTCACATAATTTTATTTTTTTTAAAGATTTTATTTATTTATTAATGAGAGACACAGACAGAGGGAAGGCTCCCCACGGGAAGCCTGATGCGGGACTCAATTCCAGGACTCCGGGATCATGACCTGAGCTGAAAGCAGATGCTCAACCACTGAGCCACCCAGGCATCCCTACTTACATAATTTTAAAATAAAGATATACATACTTAAAACAAATCTTACTGGCTAAGAAATCCTTTAATTCAGCTCTAAAATAAAGAAGGTATAAAATAAAGAAGATATAAAAACTCTCTAACCTGAAGAAGATTCATCTATGATAAATTTTATTAAATTAGATTTCAGAGGAAGAAAGGTACATATGGCAAACTACTTAAAGAATCCAACTTCAATTGATTGTTGTGAAAAACCTTGTTCTAAAATCTAAGAGGCTCTCAAATTTCAATATACATTAACAGGGATTATAAAACCTAGGTAAAAGATTGCTGCTTTCCACTCCTAGATTTTTGGCTAAGCACACTTGTGATGGGGTCCAATAATTTGCATTTCTAACAATTTCTCAGTGAGGTGGATATTGCTGGTCTGGGGGCCTAAGTTTGAAAACCATTGCTCTAAACCAGTAACATCACTTGCTAAAATGACAGTGATTGTTAGCAACTAGCAGGTTTAAGACATTATATATTAAGTTTTAAATTTCATTTTAAAACCTCATGTTTATATGGAAGATTTAAAATTAAAACAGTCATTTGAGCTGGAGATAATGCTGATAAAAAAGTCTTACCTGAAGTCAACTCTTCTCTGTTGTCTTTAGCAAGCAAAACAGCATGTTCTGAAACTTCAGCTGCTTCTCTCTGTACAAGTTGACGGAGACAGGCCAGTACTGCTCTTCTCAGTAACAAATAGGGACTACAAAGATTCACCTGAAAAATACCATTTGGGAAATGAAAGAGCTGAAATTCTTGGTGGCATTCACACTAAGTCTAACAGACATTCACTGGATGGATCCCTCCTAATTCTATCCAGCCCATCACTGTACTAGATGCAGTTTATTAAATACACAGAAACTTCTTCAAACTATTCTAGTACATATTTTTTATTATAACCTAGACATAGCTTAAGTACATGCACATGTACTTGATTATGCATTATTCATAAATAAATCCAAACAGAAGCCTCTTGAGTGTTAGAAGACACAAAATTTAATGAACAAAAATAGTTTTGAGAGAAAATATAATTGAGAATTTATTTGTAGCTCATATGTTTGCACTTCATGCAACCTTATAATGTTTTACATTTTCTAAGTAGAAATTTATACAGATCCATATAAGCAATATAGCATATTGGTTAAAAGGGAGGCTCTGGAGTCAAACTGCCTCAGTTTGAATCCTAGATCTACCACTTACTAGCTTTGTGACCTTGGGCAAATTATTTAATCTCTCTGTGCCTTAGTTATTCTTATTTGTAAAATGGAAATAACACTACCCCATCTCACTGGGCTGTTGCAAAATTAACACAAAGAAACATGCAAAAGGGCTTAGCACAGTACCTGGCAAGTAGTGAGTGTCAATAAATGTTAGTTATTATTAACTATTATTAACAGTCTTTATCAATAGTATTTTATTCAGATGCCATACAGAGTAAGTAAATGCATTTTCAAGTAACAGCAGAAAAGAGTTTTACTCAGAAAACATATTCACCAAAAACACTCTCTAGAGATACACATATATGTACATAGACTTGTACAAATCTAAGAGAGAATATTTTTGCTGACACACTCAATACATATTCTTTTTACTGAGAAGTATCTGAACAATGTATCTACTGAGGCTGTATCTACTAAAGGTAAATGACAGGATTATGATATACCTTAAATGAACAATTAAAACAAGTCAACGTTTTCTGGATACAAATTCTTACTCAGTGATTCATAAATAAAATAAAGTATAGGTTTCTGAAATTTATTTTTTTCTAACTATGGAAGTAAAGAGCAGTTTAGGGTGGTTTATGACAATGAATATGTGTTTTACATTACTGATTTTCCAAACAAGATTTGAGAAGTAATAGCCTAATTCTTATAGTGATCTTTATTTAGATCTGGTGTATGTGAGAAAAACAGGACTAAAGTAGGTGAGTTTGTTGAAAAGAGCAGAGGATAAATTCTGAGAAAAAGAGCAGGTAGTGACAGCTGGTTTCTGATACATAAGAAATATATGCAAAGACAGTGAAACCCTAAATTTTATCAGAAGTCAAAAGACAGAAAAGATGTGTGAATGTATCAGCAGTGAAACATATCAATGAGAACTGCTTTATAAATATATTCTATTATACCCTCAAGTCATATCATGAACTCAAAAGTGGAAAGAGGAATCCCATTCACAAGTTAATGTCATTCCAATCATGTTAAAGAACCATTGTTAGAAACTAGTATGTAGAGTAACGGAAGAGTTAAAATGTAAAAAAATTAAGTTTACTCATGCCCAAGATTACAGTTGTATTTTACAACAATGACAAAAAAGCATTCTACAAGGCAATTTTAAAAAAAAGTTAATGAATCTACTAATTATTTTCATTGGAGTTGTACAAGCATATAATACAAGGCAGGTGCGGCATTTATTCAGGCTGGTCAAACACTCTTAGAGAAAGCATGCTTAAAAGTACTCTTTACTTGTTTGGAAGAAAAAAGATTAAAGGCGATCACACAAAGCAAAATGGAACATTTAATATCTCCATGTCATTCTCCAGCATTGTATATTGGGAAGAGGAATACAGTGAGTTAAGGCAAACAAACCGAGCAGGCAAAATGTAGAAATAAAGTCAAACCATAATTACAATTCCTTTCTGAAATGAATATGTAAATCAAAATGATGCAAAATTAAGTGCAAGGACTGAGTGCACCAGCTGGAGAAGGTTAGGGAGGATATGTTTACAGTGGTATTAAATAAACACCATGTAACATGCTACACATACTGGACTTTGCATTAATGGTTAGCTTAAACAAAGAGATGCAGGGGAGAACAAGAACATCTACAACCAAAAAAACAACACAAAGAAACAGCACTGCAAACCTCAAAAAAAGTTAGGAATTGAGGGTCAGGGACCTACCAACACAGAATTATCCAACAAGATCTCCTGCACAAAAACAAATGACAGACTGGTCATGACAAAACCAAAAGATAAATACTAGGATGATTTTGACAACAGTCAGCTAAGCATTAAAATATAAATGTTCATAGAGCTATCATTCAAATTGGCTTAGCTTCAGCTTTAAAAATATGCCACAATTACTTCATTTTCCAACTTTAAAATATGAGTTGAGCTAAGATCTTGGAAATAGTCAACTCAAGATGTAAAGATATAAAATATACAATAACTTAAAAATGTACATTTGTGTAATTAGGTTTTCCTTTGGAATCTCTCATTAAACCTCAATAACAAAGCCAGATCAAGGAGACATGAGTATTAAAGGAGTGATCTGGATTGCATTCACATGAGCAGGAGTACAGCAAGGGACAAAGTTAATGATTTAACTCATCACAAGTTAATTATGGATTTTTTATTCTTGGAAGCCAACTTTTAAAACTAAGAGTACTCAGAATTACTAGTATAGCTAAGACCAAGTTCAGAATGGAAGTTACATAGCATGCAGTTAGAAGAAAACTCTTTCCAGTAAGATTCTTTCCTAATGATGACATGTATTCTGAATATTCAAGGAGTTTCAATTAATATGAAAACATTTCATGCTAAATAATTAAGTTCTCTGTACAAAAGAAAATCTGATCATAAAGTTGTTAAACAGAAAAGCAAAAGCAATTTTCTTACTACAGGGAATACTCTAAAATATAATAAATTCAATCAAATAAATTCAGAATAAAAGCTTACTAAAAATTAATAAAATTAACAAACTACAGTGATAGCAACTTTTAAATGATTTCTGTATAAGAAAAATTATTTTATAGCTTAAATATTATGAGTAACATGAATAAGATTTGTTAATTGTTAATTCTGATTTTCTCAACTGTTCTAAATATTCCTAAAAGAAAAATCTTTTTCTTTTAGGATAGTAGTCTCTATTATTCTCTATATGTAAACTTTCTCAGTCTGGGGGAAAAAAAGTAACAAACTTGGTCAGATCCAATTCATCAAGAATTAGTAGTAAGTTTTGCTATTTTTCAATAAACTTGGTAGATGAATTCATGTATCAAACAAATTTCAAAAGGCTACTAACAAAGTTTCTACTATAATTCTAGAAAAAAAAATGGCAGTAAAATGGAGAGTGAAAGTTTGATCAATTTGCAAAGGAGTGGCTATTTTTCAATGATTGGTTTTAGTGATGGCTCCTAGAATACAAAGAGTAATATTCCTAGGGAAAATTCATTGAGTGGTAAAAGTAAAATCCTTTTTCCAGTTAGTGCTATTTTCTCTACTACATGTTTAACCCAGATAGCAACCAAGTTTCTATCAGAAGTCAGTCACATCCTCCTTTAAAGAGTCTTACATAATCTTGCCTGTGAAAATCACAATGAAGATTAATATAAAGTAAAAATTATATGTTAAGAAAATAACATATATGGTTATTAAGTGCTTGAGACATGTGCCTTTATAGGTGGCATCTTGTGTAATCCTTGTGTTTTATAGACAAGGTAGCTAAGGCTGGAAGAGGTTATGGGACTTCCATAAAGCCACGAAGCCAGGAGGTGGTAGAATTAAGAGGTAACCATAACTATAAAGTCAGTACGAAATAAAGAAATGGGAACTGAACAAGGAGTATAGAAACCTGGATTCTAGACTAGAGCTACCACTACACCTAGGTATGTTAACTTGGGCAAATTATTTGATTTTTTTGGTCCTTGGTTTCTTCTTTTATTGGGGAAGTTGGTTTGAAAGATGTCTGAAGTTCTTTCAAGGTCTGAAATGCTGCATATCCTGCCTCAAGCTTTTAAACAAAAAGTCTGTCTAAAGTAATGATGCTCCACTGGCATGTTACTAATGGGAATGTGCTGTGGACATTCTAGGAGAAGTAAAAGCAATGGTGTCAAGTTTTAATTCCAAATGTAACTCAATTTTTGAAACAAGTCACACAGAAATTGGTGATTCTCAAGGTAAATCTTAAAACTAGTGACGATTATAAACCACTTTACCAGAACTTTTAGCATATTAAACATATTATTAAAACCCGGACACTGATGCCTTATGCCAACTAGAATATCAAAGAAAAATGTTCTGCCCATCTAGGGTGGACAGAACTTTTTATGTAATTATGTAGAATAACGGAAGGAAAAAAAAAAGACACGACATAAATTTTTCCATGTGCTGTGGCATTTAAACAGTATCCAGGACAATTAAGCACCTGATATGTTTACTGACTAATGAATAAATATCCCAAATGTTAGGTTCAACATTAAGAGAAAAATGAATTACTATATGAGAGATTTACAATGCGATTATATGAAAGTTGGCCCTACTCCATAAAAAAGACTAGAATTGAGAGAAAATAGCTATTATACACAGTTTCCAATGAAAAAAATCTAAGGACTCACTAATAAATTTATACTCACACAGAGGCAGCTGACCAAGCTGGACAAGTTGACATGTCTTGGTGCAAACATATGAAGCTGCTGAAGGCAAGAGATGGCCTGAGCTTGAACGAGGCAGTCTGGGTTATCTTGCATCACTGCACAACCCAAAAGACAGGAAGTCCTTAAGGTAGAAATGGAAGTACTATTACCTAAAATGAAAGCAGAGAGCTTTAAATAATTTGTCTATGAAATCATTCCTCTTTAAACATGTATTACCAGGTTTGTTTGTTTTTCAACCAATTTTAAACTTAAGGATCTGTGAAGTAAATTTCTTCTACAAATGCAGGGATAATCCAGATGACAGATTTTTAGTTATATTGTTATTCTTACTCTAATAAATTTACGTCAACATAAATCATTAGGCGAACAAGAACATAGGAAGGACTATCTGTAAGTTATATCAAATTTTCATGAAAAGCAGAATTAGAAGTGGCTAATGAACTAAGCACCCTGCTTAAATTAGTTGAGTTTCTTTCTAATATTAAAATCATATACTTTATATTTGAACAAATCAGATTATCTGAGTTTGGGGACTTATTTTTTAGAAGAGATGCGTTCTTAAACTATTCCACTTAATGTCTATCACCTTAATTGTCAAGGAAGCATTTAAAAAATACATCTAATCTTTCTAAATATGGTACTCTGTCTTTTCAAGGTAAGAGAAATCACACTGAATGGTATTTCACAAAATACATGATCACCTACTATATGTCAATCACAAAGACTTTTCAACTTTTCCCTCATTTGGTAGAGAAGGAAACCAAAGACAAAGATTTTCACCCAATTAAGTAGTGGTGGAGCTTATATTAAGTTTCCTCATTTCTGTGTTATTTTCTATTATGTCAACATGTAGGAGTCAAAGTCTTCTTCCCAAGATGACTCTCAACATTCTGCCCATGTATTTGCATAGAACACTGTGCTAAACTTCACGTCACTGAGAAGTATTTGAGTAATAAGAAATGAATTGATTTTTTATGCATTTTTTTTTACTGTAAAACATCATAAAATAAGCTATGCATACCCTGTAGCTCTGGACCCAATGTAGTAATGAGGGCATTCAAACAGCGACCAAGACTCTGGTGTACTTCAGCATGAGTAGGAGGCACATTTAACAGTAACATTATAATAAGAGAAAGGGTGGGTTCCACATGCATATGATAGAGGGGGCCAGCAGAATCAATTATCAATGATAGCGAATGTAGTGCCCAGGTCTGTGAAGACAGAGAAAAATAATTTAAAATGCTACAGCAGCATTAAGAAACATAAAACACAATGAATTGTTCTTTGGTGAAGCAAGTGATAAAGTAGTGGCAAAGTAAAGTTATTTGTGTGCTATAACTAACCTGGAAAGAAATAGAGAACATAAGTTTAGAAAAAAATTTCTCATCAAATATCCATTAAAAAACAATCAAAGACAATCATCTAATATAGAATGGTAAACTTAAATCTCAGCACTAAGAATTCCAAGACTATGTTTGATTCTTTAGCTAACAGCTTGAACTGAATCTAGTTTGCTGAAAATTATTTATTGTTTAATCTATGTGGAGAACAAAAATTCCAGTTTTTAAAAAATTCAAAATAAGTAAATAAATAAAAAAATGATTCAACAAAACCTACAATTACATGCAGTAATATGGACAAATCTCTTGAACATATACCACAGGATTCCATTGATATAAAGAATAAAAGCAGGCAAAACTAATATATTATACTGCAAATTAGGATAGTGGTTATCATTGGTGGGGCAGGTAGTAACTAGAAGAGAACATGAGGAGAGCATTTGGGGTACTGGTAATGTTCTATTTCTTGATCTAGGTGCTGGTTACAAGGTATGTTTAGTCTGTATATTCTATTCACAAAGATACACACTTAAGTGTACTTTCATAAACATATAAAAATGAATATGTGTATAAATATGTATATATAAATGTTTATATATTAAATGAAATACCTTTCAGCCAAATCTGACCTGCTACATGTTTTTATAAATAAAAAAGCTTTATTGAAACACAGTCATGCTCATTTATTTACGTATTTATGGCTGCGTTACTACAATGGCAGAATTGTGCAGCTAACAGAGACTGTATGACATGTAAGTGTACACAATTTACTAAGCGGCTCTTAATAGAATGCGTTTGTCAACTCTGGTATACATGAACGAACCTCAGGATGGGGCTGTCTTCAGAGACAGGGCCTTTAAAGAAGTTAAAATGAGGCTATTACAGTGGGCCTTAACCCAATGTGACTGATATCCTAAGAGAAAATTTGGATAGAATGACATTAGAGATGCACATGCACAGAGGAAAGACCATGTGAAGACATGATGAGAAGGTGACCACCTGCAAGCCAAGGAAAGAGGACTCAGAAGAAACCAAACTGGCTGACACTTTGATCTTCTAGCCTCCAGAACCATGAGAAAATAAATTTCTGTTGTTTAAGCTACCAATAAATCAATGAATGAACGAACAAATGAATGAATGAATGAAACAAGACTGACCATATGCTGATAATCAATGTAGTCAGATGATGGGTATAATAGGTTCCTTACAGTATACTTTAATTCTACGTATGTTTGAAGTACATAAAAAGTTCTCCCTTCAGGAAATTGACAAAGTTTTACCCCTCTTGCCAATGAATGCATAAGAAAGCTTACAGTACTTTAAAGATTTTTAATTTATTTATTCATGAGAGACACATAGAGTGGGGACGGGGAGAGAGAGCGAGACACACACACACACACACACACAGGCAGAGGGAGAAGCAGGGAGCAGGGAGCCTGATGTGGGACTCCATTCCGGGACTCCAGGATCACGCCCTGGGCTGAAGGCAGGCGCTAAACGCTGAGCCACTTGGGGATCCCCGAAAGCTTACACTACTTTAAATGCTACAAAAATAAACTGTTAAGTAAGAGATAGCAGTAATCAAGAAGAGTCAGATTTGATGACACTGGGAGCCACTAAAAGCACTTAATCAATAAAAAGGTATTTAATATAAACGTATGTGCATTCACAACAGACTTCTTGAAAGGGAAGAAGAGAAATATAATAAATGGAAGCAAAAAGTACTACAATAAAGGAAGATGAAAGAATGGAACACCTTATAAATTAACTCAGTCAACTACTAGATAATGATGAGGAGACTATTAGTAATATGGTAATTCAAAGAATGAAAGCTAACTGTGGATTAAGGATGTTGAAATTTGAAGAGAAGGTGGTTAAACTACATTTCAGAAAGAACACTAAAAATTTTGGATTATCAGAGAGGAATAGGAAGGGAAAAGAGTAATAGGAAAAATATAAGTGCAGATATGAGAAAGGCCTGTATAGGATGAAAACAGGCAGATCAGAAGTGCCTGGGTGGCTCAGTTAAGTGTCTGCCTTTGGCTCAGGTCATGATCCCAGTGTCCTGAGATGGAGGCCTGCATCGGGCTCTCTGCTCCACAGGGAGCCTGTTTTTCCCTCTCCTGCCTGCTACTCTCTCTGTTTGTGCTCTGTCAAATAAATAAATAAAATCTTTAAAAAAAAAAAAAAAAAAAGAGAAAAAGAAAAGAAAATAGGCAGATCATCTATAAGAGAAGCCAGTATTTTGGGGTAATAATAGACAAGGTTCCTGGGTCAGATTGGAATGAGAAGGTGATTTAGGAAGCAATAAGCAGTTTCCCCAGATTTTTGGTAGGGAAGGGGTAAGATGAAAGTCTTTCAGGAAAACAATGTGTTTTCACATCTAGGGAGAGTTGAAAAGAATCTAAAACTACTATAGTAATTAGGAACACACAAGGGAGGCAGAGATAAGATAAGGGGAGTAAAAGAACAGGAGGAATGTCAATTATTCAAAATTTGATTAAGACATCAAGAGAATGGTGATTTTTAACAGAAATGAGTAAGATATGTACAATAATATGGTAAAGTAGTTAAGAACATGGGTTCAGAGTTCATGACTTGTGTTTGTGAACTGATTCCATGATTTTTTTTTTTTTTATTCCATGATTTATTAGCTTTCAGCTGTGAGCAAGTTACTTAGCTTCTGTAAGCTCGTTTTCTTTTTGTATAAGGGGATTACTGTGAGGTTTAAGTATGTTAAGGTTTTTGAAGAATATAAAATAATGTTTGGTACCTATCAAGTTCTCCAAAATAGTCAATGTTATTAAGATGGAAGGAAGATTCATTTTCAGAAAAAGATACTGATTTTGATTTTGGAAATTCTGAGTGCAAAGACACTGAGATTTGAATTTCAAAAACTAGTCAAGGTTAACAATGGTCTGAATATTTGTTGAGGGGGGATTATTTACAAATTACTAATGGCATATAAAAACAACCTGCATTATATTCAAATCATGAATTTCAAGAAGGTATCACATGGGGTATTTACCTGCACATCAGGAGAAGTACTGTCCTGAGACAAAGTATAAAGGATTCCAACACAAGAACTCAAATGTTGAGAAGAACTTATTCCTCCTAAATATCTATGTAGAGATCCCAAAGCCAATGAGTATCCTGTTCTGGTAACCACATCCCTTGCTGATTTCAGTCTATAATTATGGAAATAAATAATAATCACTGAACAAAACTAATGCATGTACACTGTCACATAGGCAAAATGTATGGATAGCTGCAAAATTCAAAAATATATTTTCTGTTAACTGATAAAAATAAAAACTCTGGAATGACCTGAAAGGTACCTTGAGAAGAAAAACATTTTTATTTAAAATAAAAATGTTATTTTATTTTAAATAAAAATGTTTTTACATTATTAAGTATGAATAATTCCAATGTTTTTTCAGAGATACATTAAATTTGTAAGACAAGCATTATTAGTTTATTGTTAAGTTACTTTTCAAAAGTTGAAGTATCATAAACACACAATATCCTATCAGTTTCAGGTGTACATCATAGTGCTTTGACATTTTTATCCATTATGAAATGATCTCCACAATAAGTCTAGTTACTGTTACCATACAAAGTTTCTGCAATATTATTGACTATATTCTATATGTTATACATTACATCCCATGACTTATTTATTTCCTAACTGGAAGTCTGAACCTCTTAATTCCCTTCACCTGTTTTGCACCCTCCTCTCCTCTCTGGTAACCAACAGTTTATTTCTTTTATCATTTCTTTTTACATGTAAGTGAAATCACATGGTATTTGTCTTTCTCTGTCTTATTTCACTGAGCCTAATTCCTTCTAGGTCCATCCATGTTGTCACAAATGGCAAGATTTCCTTCTTTTTTTATGGCTGAGTAATATTACACATACCATCTTCTTTATCCATTGATTTATTAATAGACGCAGGTTGATTCCATATTTTGGCTATTGTAAATAATACTGCAATGAACACATGGGTGCATATTTTTTTTTAAAGATTTTTCTTTTTTTTATTATTTACTCATGAGAGACACACACACAGAGAGAGAGAGAGAGAGAGAGAGAGAGAGAGGCAGAGACACAGGCAGAGGGAGAATCAGGCTCCGTGCAGGGTGCCTGACGTGGGACTAGATCCCAGGTCTCCAGGATCACGCCCCAGGCGGCACTAAACCGCTGAGCCACCCAGGCTGCCCTCATATATCTCTTTTAATCAATGTTTTCATTTCCTTTGAATAAATATCCAAAAGTGGAATTGCTGGGTTGTATGGTATTTCTATTTTTAATTTTTTGAGGAACCACCATACTACTTTCCATAATGGCACCAATTTATATTCCCATAGTGTATGAAGGTTCCCTTTTCTCCACATCCTACTCAATACTTGTTATGGACACTAGTCAATTAGACAAGTGTAAGGCGATGTCTCGTTGTGGTTTTGCTTTGCATTTCCATGATGATTAATGATGAGAAGCTCTTCAAGTGCCTGTTGGCTATCTATATGTCTTCCTAGGAAAAATGTTTATTCCATCCTCTGCCCATTTTTTAAAAATCAGGTTTTTAACATTAAGTTGTATAAGTTCTGTATATATTTTGGATATTAACCCTTTATCAAATATATGATTTGCAAATATCTTCCACCATTTTAGGCTGCCTTTTTGTTTTGTTAATGGTTTCCTTCATTGTACAAAAAAGCTTTTTAGTTTGATGTAATTCCGTTTGTTTTAGCTTTTGTTGCCATTACCTGACCTCCTTCCCACTAAATATTGCTAGGACCAATGTCAAAGAGTTTACTGTCTGTCTTCGTCTAGGAGTTTTATGGTTTCTGATGTTACTTCAAGTCTTTCACCCACTGAATTTATTTTTGTGGTCCAGTTTCAATCTTTTGCATGTACCTATCCTGTTTTCCCAACACCATTATTAAACAGACTGTCTGTCCCCCATTGTTTTGTTTTTAAAGTAAGCTCTAAGACCACAGTGGAACATGAACTCAGAGCCCCAAGATCAAGAGTTGCATGCTCTACTGACTAGGCCAGACAGGAACCCGTTTTCCCCCTTATTCTTGATTCCTTTGCCAAATTAATTGACTAGATATGTGTGGGTTTATTTCTGGGCTCTCTATTCTAACACACTGATCTGTGTTTGTTTTTGTGCTAGTAATGTACTGTTTTAATTATTATCACTTTCAGCAATGCTGAAAACAGCCATTTCTCCAGCTTTGTTCTTCTTTCTCAAAACTGCTTTGGCTATTTGGGATCTTTTGTGGTTCCATACAAATTTCAGGATTTTTTTTCATTCTAGTACTGTGAAAAATGTCCTTGGTATTTTGATGGGGATTATACTGAATCTGTAGATTGCTCTGGGTAGTATGGATATCTTAACAATATTAAATCTTACAATCCATAAGCATGGTGTGTGTATGTGTACATTAAAATATGGAACACTTTGGGGCACCTGAGTGACTAAGTTGGTTAAAATACGGAACGGAACGCTTCATGGATTTGCATGTCATCCTTGTGAAGCATGGGTCATCTTCAATTTTTTTCAACAATGTCTTAATGTTCTTAGTGTGGTTGTTCACTTCCTTGGTTAAATTTATTCTTAGGTGTTTTATTCTTATTGACAACAGTAATTGGGATTGTTTCCTTAATCTTTCTGACAGCTTATTATTAATGTATAGATATTGATTCCTGTATGTTAATTTCATATCCTGACTTTACTGAATTCATTTAATTCTAAGTTTTTTGGTGGAGTCTTTAGGATTTTCTAGTTTTGTATCATGTCATCTGCAAACAGTGACAGTTTTGCTTCTTCCTTTCCAATCTGGATGCCTTTTAGGTCTTTTTCTTGTCTAAATGCATGGCTAGGACTTCCAAAAACAAGGTGAATAAAAGTGGAGAGAGCAGGATTTCTTTTTTTTGTTCCTCATCTTAAAGGAAAAGCTTTTATTTTTATTTTTATTTTTTTATTTTTTTATTTTTTTTTAAAGGAAAAGCTTTTAGCGTTTCACCACTGAGTGTGTTAGCTGTGGGTTTGTTATATTTAGTCTCTTTAATACTAGGGTATGTTCCTTCCATATCTGCTTTGAGAGCATCATTTACATTTTAAAAACTCACACTGCTGAGATACTTTAATACCATACAGTCTCAACTCAAGAACTTTGATTTTAAAGTTAAATATAGTAAGAATAATAAGTATTAGAGGAATTTTCTTATGCATTCGATGCTAATTGAAATGTTTTACATTTAGTTCTTTCATCCTTCCAACACATTGAGATTCTATACTATTATCAGTTCTTTTACAGATGAGGAGAACAAAGTGATAGCCAAAGTAACTCTTAGAAAATAACCTACTATTAAGTGGAAGAATGGGATTTGAACCAAGTTAGTAATCTGACTACAGATTTCAAACTCTCTTTTTTTTAATTTATTTTTATTTTTTATTGTTATTTTTAAAGATTTTATTTATTTATTCATGAGAGACACAGAGAGAGAGAGAGGCAGATACACAGGCAGAGGGAGAAGCAGGCTCCAAGCAGGAGCCCGATGTGGGACTCGATCCCGGGACTCCAGGATCACACCCTGGGCTGAAGGCAGGTGCTAAACAGTTGAGCCACCCAGGGATCCCCAAACTCTCTTTTTTTTTAAAGTTTATTTATTAACAATCTCTATACCCAACATGGGGCTTGAATTTACAACCTTGAAATCAAGAGTCACATGCACTACTGAGACTGAGCCAGGTAGGCACCCCCAGACTTCATTCATGCTCTTAACCAAATCAGTCATACATGTTCAGCAGACTGGAAAGTCAAAGTGCTATTTGCATTATTACTACTACTACAACTACAAATATAACTTTATATACATATATTACTAATAAAACCATGAACTTTTAATTGTGGTTGTTTTACTCTTTCATATTACTTTCATATTTATTATCTCATTTATCTTCATACTATTGAGCAGGCAGGGTACTATTAACAACCTTCTATCTGAAATAGAGCTGGCAAAAACGAAAATACAGTTTGTGCTTTCTGATCATAACAGCCTATAGCTTTTACTCTTTTCAGTAGATTGTTATTACTACCTATGATCTATATTTCACATTATACAACTCCCAGAGTCTATTCCACTCATAGCCAATCATACTACTCATATATCTTTTTCTTATTATATGAAAACTAAAACCAAAGTAGTAATTGTTCTATGTTTCAAGAAGAGCAGACCCTTCAATTGAAAATATCCACATTTATTAATTTTTTTCTGAGCTGATTCCCAGAATGAAGTTTCACTAGTTCCAAAAAAAATCAACAAGCTATACCCAGTACTAACACATCGTCTTTGAGTATTAAATAAGAAATTCACTTACTTGTCAAAGCTAACTTGAGCTAATGCAGCAGTAAAAGCTCCATCATTAACCACTTGGGCTAATCTAGCCCATGCCTCTGCAGCTGCACATCTCAAGAGGGGGTTGGGACTTTCTAGGGCTCCCATCACCAATGCTAGGGCAGGTTTTCTCATTTCTTCTGAACCCAAGTTTCCCTTGGAGCCAGCTAAGTACTGAAATATGTAAAGAAAAATCCAAACTTAAAACTGTAGCAAATTTTCTTTTGCTTTAAAAAAAAAAAAATTTTAGAGAAAGAGTGTGAGAGCAAGTGCAAGTGGGGTGAGGGGCAAAGGGAGAAGTGGAGAGAGAGAGAGAGAACCTCAAGAAGACTCCCCGCTGAGTGCAGAGACTAATGCAGGGCTTGATCTCATGAGTCTGAGATCATGACCTAGGCAAAATCAAGAGTCAGACAATTAACAGACTGAGCCACTCAGGTGCCACTGTAGTAAATTTTCAAATCCAGTGTGGAATGCATATTCTAGTCAATCAAATACATTCATATTTGGATTACTACTTAAACACACACACACACACACACACACACACACACGAATAAACACTGAACACCCAAACATAATTTGATTTTTCACAGAAAAGTTCTTTAGAATTTTAAACCTCTAGGCAAACAGTGTGGTAGTTGTTACTATACTATATACACGTTCAGAAGAACATTAATAAGAATTTCCATAAAATAACCAATGAAGTGTATTAAATTTTAGTTAGAGAGAATAAACCATAAATGTAACAATAAGCCAGATTTGGTCCCTAGGCCACAGACCGCCAATCTCTGGTATAGGATATTGGGCTGAGTAGGTTAATGCATGGTCCTAAGCCAAGACTTTAGGTTTAATTTCTGACTAACAAGTTTTACATGGAGAAAAAGTAAAAGAGGTATTACAAATCCTGAAACATTTTCATTAAGAGATTGAGAAAAAAGGGAAGAATAAGAAGGGCACCAGTTCTTTAAAAACACCTTACTCCAACCTACTTAATTGGCCATACATTTAAAAAAAAAAAAATTATGCAAATACCTGAATTTTAAAAATACAGAATTACCTTCAAGAAACTAGAGAGTGAAGAAACAACATGTAACTGAACTACTTGTTGACGAGCTCCTTTTGTGTGCTTTATACTGTCCAAAAGCTGTTCCAGTATAGAAAGCCTAAAATAAGAAACGAGATTTAAAAGCAAATAGTAAGATAGAGAATTTGTCAATAAAGATAAAGTAACCCAAAGGGCATTACTGAGTATCTACAGCTAATTTGTTTTGTTGCATTATTTTGTGGGAACTGCTAAAATGAGATAAACTGCTGAACATAGTAAAACATTTTAGGAAAAGAAAATATTAAAAATAAAAAAGTAGTTTGATTATGTGTCCTTCTGACAGTGGGTGAGAGGCACTATTTGTGGGGAAAAAAACCCACACAGAAGTAATCACTTAATAAATATTTACCTGGACAAATTCTACCTTAGTAGCTATTTTCTTTCTTTCTTTCTTCTTTTTTTCTTTTTTTTCTTTTCTTTTCTTTTTCTTTCTCTTTCTCTTTCTTTCTCTTTCTTTCTTTCTTTCTTTCTTTCTTTCTTTCTTTCTTTCTTTCTTCTTTCCTCTCTTTCTTTCCTTTCTCTCTCTCTCTTTCTTTCTTTCCTCCCTCCCTCCCTCCCTCTTAAAGATTTTATTTATTTGTTTGACAGAGAGAGAACACAAGCAGGGGGAGTTGCAGGCAGAGAGGGAGAAGGAGAAGCAGGCTCCTCACGGAGCAGGGAGCCTGATGTGGGCTCGATTCCAGGACCTTAGGATCATGAGCTGAGCTGAAGGCAGATGCTTAACTGATTGAGCCACTTAGGCGTTCCACATTGTATACTTTGTTAAAATACTTTTTCCTTCCCAACATTATTCCCATCTTATTAACTATGATACTGAAATAATTTTAAATGGCTAATAGTGTAATATAGTTTGGCAATATAATACTTCATTTAACCCACTTCCTAGTTTGAAACATTTAAGCCACTTCTAATTATTATTATACACATGATAAGTATATTATACATAATTTTTTTTTCAGTTTTCAAGACCATTTTTAAGGCATTTTAAGAACATGTTTGTGTCCAAACTGCCTGCAGAGACTATGTAGGGTAAACATGACAACAAAGAGAAATTAAGGATAACCATATGGTCAGGCTCACAGGTTTAAAAACCTAAAATGTCATTATTAACTCATATCCTAATCATCTGTTATCTGTGGAACAATGTCATGTTGAAAGTACTAAAAATATATAAGGTTATAGCTTGAGAATTTTGTTATATTGTAATTGAATTTGACCTATACCAGACCTGCCAGAGCCCCCTATTTTTTCTCCACTCTTTATCCCTAAATGCTGACAGAGATCTCCACAAAATATTCTAAATCTTCTGGAAGATGGAGATGACTTGTTTTTAGTAATACTAAATTGGTATGCTTAAGTAGTATTGATAATACAATTGTTAGTTTGGAATGATATTAGATACTGAAACAAAGTTTTGGGTCTACAGAAATTAGAAATATATACTTAACTGAATAAACAGTAAGACATAACATCTGAAAACGTTGATTTGCTATATGCAAATCTACCCTAGCTACAAGTCAGAATCACCTAAGGAGTCTTTAAAAATTTCCATACCCAATATATACATATACCATACTATTATATCAGAATCTACATTTTAAAAAAGTTGTCTAAGTGACTGTAATGTATTCTCAAGGGAAGAACAATCTTCAGGTGAACTAAGTAATTCATTCTTTGCCCTTAGGTACAAAATGTTTCAAAGTAAGCACAAACAACACATGCACAAGACCAATCATAGTTCTTTTCTGTATAAAATTATCTTGACATTCTAGAACTTTAAACATTTTAATGTTTTAAAATTCCCAATGCAGTTTTCTGACTTTTGGAATCCTTTAGTCAACATAGAGAAAACCAAATGATTTATTTTATTTATTTATTTTTAATTTTTATTTATTTATTTATGATAGTCACAGAGAGAGAGAGAGAGAGAGAGGCAGAGACACAGGCAGAGGGAGAAGCAGGCTCCATGCACCGGGAGCCCGATGTGGGATTTGATCCCGGGTCTCCAGGATCGCGCCCTGGGCCAAAGGCAGGCGCTAAACTGCTGCGCCACCCAGGGATCCCAAAACCAAGTGATTTAAAGACAATTTAATATCTAAGGGCATAAACAAAATATGAAAAACCTATTTCTAATCTTAGGGCAATCTCATGTCATAAAAGTTTCTTTTAAGCTGCTTTAAACACAAAGCTAACCACAATGACAACAAAATGCTTTGAAATATTTAGCTGCTGTTGTTAAATATTGAAATTTCAGTTAAAACATTTTTTTCTCTAGAAATGTAAATACACAGCCAAAAGAAAAAGGGTCTGCCATTTTAAACAAGTATCATACCTGGGATAACAGGAAATTAGAAACTTAACTTTCCTATTTATGTAGTTTCTCTCCTCTGGTCTTCTAATGACACCCAATGGAAACTGCTGATAGCTGCTTATGATCCACTTTCTGTATCTGGGATCCTGCCAGATCAATTCCTTTAAAAATCTCCAAAGTACTGCCTGCTATTTTTATTCAGTTAGAATGCAAACATAGTATGCTTTGCTTTTACGTCTCAACATTTTTTTAATAAAAACTCTCCTCCCTTAAATATATATTCATTCTATATGCTACTTTAGTCCAAGTGAGGTTAAAAAAACTTAGTTTATTTTAAAGTTAATTAAATTTTAGAGAGGAGTAAAAAATCATTTTCCTAAATAAAACCTCTAAGAGAGTAATAAAATCAATTTTTAAAAAGGAAAATCTTGTAAAAAGAATCTTCTTTTATTTTCACTTTTTGTCTTAGACCTATTAAAAAGAGTTAGTGGAGCCATTAAGAATATGCTTAATTTAGGGGCGTTTGGGTGGCTCAGTCGGTTAGCATCTGCCTTTGACTCAGGTCATGATTCCAGGGTCCTGGGACTGAGCACCAGGTGGGGTTCCCTGCTCAGCAAGGAGTCTGCTTCTCCCTCTCTTTCTGCCTGCTGCTCCCCGTGCTTATGTTTTCTTTCTCTCTCTCTGTCATATAAATAAATAAAATCTTAAAAAAAAAACATATATATATATAAAGAATACGCTTAACTTAAATCCTTCCCCCTCAAGGAAACCCCTGTTTCATTACTGTAGTTATGCTGTATTAATCCAAATTTATTATTTTAAATTATATGCTCTATAAAATGGTATAGTTACAAACTAGTTCACTCTCATTTTATCTTTTTTTTTTCCTTAAAGATTTATTTATATGAGAGAGGATACTCAAGCATAAGCAGGGGGAGGGTAAGGGGAGAGGGAGAATCTTAAGCAGATTCCCTGTTGAGCATTAGCTCAAACTCATGACCCATGAGATCATGACTTGAGCTGAAACCAACAGTCGGACACTCAACCGAATCAGCCATTCAAGAGCCCCTCTATCAATTCTCCTTTGAATATTCCAGACTACTATGGTTCTCTCATCTTTTAGTGCTATAGCATTCATTTATAAATTTAGTCATATATTATCCTAAATAGATTATAACCATAACTTTTAGTTACAATATACACAGGGAGCTAGAGGCTACAAATAAATTTGGGAAAAACATCATCTTTTAAAATTTAAACTCTGAAAAGACATTTCAGCATGTGTGTGTGTGTCTTATGATACTAAGCAAATACTGCCATCATTTAAAATAATATAACATGAGGCTATTTAAATCAACACAAAGTCAACATAAGGTTTAATCACTTTTCTATCCACTTAAAAAGTAAACTATCCAAAGACATGCTTCAAAACTGTGTTGCTGAAGTGTGCCTGGTTGGCATAGTCGGTAGAGCATGCACTCTTGATCTGGGGGTCATGAGTTCAAGCCCCATATTGGTCCTACAGCTTACTTTAAAAAAGAAAGCAAACAAAACCCCCCAAAAATGTGTGGCTGACAAGATTAAAAAAATTTTGTGAGTCTTCATCAAAAGAGACCAAGGTAAATTCTCTATCTAATTGATATTGTCTGGAAGACTTAACTAGATAAAATGATATAAAAGCAATGATCTAAATACATGTTATTATTTTTGATTTAGCATGCCAGAGGCAGTCAGGAAGGAAGGGAGAGTGGAGGGAATGTAGGGGGAAATGGAGAGAGACAGAGAAGGGAGGAATGGAGAGAATATGAATAAATGAGAACAGTTACTAATTTGTGAATTGTTAAACAGCATAGGCTATGGGAGAAATTCATGTTGCATTTAGTATCTCACATAAAAACAATTTCCTGAATACTAGATGAGTAGTGTTTTTTGTCTCCAAGAAAGTATTACCTCAGTTATCAATTATGAAACTGTCACTCACAATAAGAAGCCATTATTAACCCTTGATATTTCAAAACTGAAGCTTAAGGATGCCTGGGTGGCTCAGTGGTTGAGTGTCTGCCTTAGGCACAGGGCATGATCCTAGAGTCCCAGGATCAAGTCTCTGTCTCTCTCTCTGTGTCTCTCATGAATAAATAAAATCTTTTAAAAAACAAAACTGAAGTTTACTTTGAGTGGAGTGAAATCTACCAAACTGAAGACTAATCAATTTTTTTAAATTTTTATTTATTTATTCATGAGAGACACAGAGAGAGAGAGGCAGAGACATAGGCCGACGGAGAAGCAGGCTCCATGCAGGGAGCCCAACGGGGGACTCAATCCCCCCCTGAGCCAAAGGCAGATGCCAAACTGCTGAGCCACCCAGGCATCCCGAAGACTAATCAATTTTAATCTAATTTTTGAAATCCACCAAACTAAAGATCTTTAAAGGCTCCACAAAGCTTTGATGGTAAGAAAACTCCTGAGACCTAATCTAAGCAGAAAACCAGGGTACTTCTTTGTAACAACAGCTCATAAATCAAAATTCTTGATACCACTGATTTTTTTATTTGTATTTTCAGCTAGATGATAAGGTAATTGTGGATAAAGTATTATATCCACAACAGAGTCTAGCAGTTTTCAGTTTAATCACCAAATTTAATTGATGACTTAATAACTTATTAAATATTAGCCAGGTGAATAATTAAACAAGACCCTTTATCTCACCTAAAACCTGTCATCTATAACTCCTTTAAGGACTTTTTATGAGAGACAGAAGCACTCGCAGCACCAGTGGAGACGGGGAGGGGAGAGAATCTCAAGCAGACTCTGTGCTGAGTGCAGAGCCTGATGCAGGGCTCAGTCTAATGACCTTGAGATAACAACCTGAGAAACCAAGAGTCAGATGCTTAACTCACTATGCCACTCAGTCACCCCACTAATAAGAACTTCTGACATTTTTCTTATGCAACAGTTTTCTATCATGCATTCACTGAACCAATCCCATCCTTAAATATTGTATTTCAGGATAAGTGAACTACTAAAGATGGTTTACCTTTGAGCTTCTCCCACATGAGCACATATAACTCCAAAGAGCTTGACTGCAGAGCTAATAACTGAAAGTACTGGAGACAGGGGTTTAGGCACTGAATCTCCCTCTACATCTTTCTCATAAATAGAATAAGGGTCATACTCCAAACTTCCACAAGCAATACCATTACCAAGCAGGAGCTAAAACAAACAAAAAAATACATATATATAAAGTATTAAAATGACTGTTTACAGAATGAGTCAACCCATGAGTTATTGAAAAATGACTATACCAAAAAAAAAAAAAAAAGACTATACCTGTTCTTCAATAAATCTATGATCAGTTTCTTGTAGCAAAGGACTTAATATCACAAGATCATCCTGATGACAGAGGGGTGGAAGTAAAAATGCAGATGCTGCCACCTGTATATCAGAGGCAGTCAAGTCAGCAGCCAGCTCTTTGAGGATAGCACAGAAGTTTTCTGTTGAGTTACAGAAAATAGCAATTAGCAATTAGTAAAAGCAGTTAACTGTCTAGAATACAGGGTTAAAGAAAACCCAGGCAGACTTTTAATCTACACATCAACTAACTTTATTACAGTCAAATATTATATATCTCATCCTTGAAAAATACACTACAAACAAATGGTTCAACTGGTGCTACTGGTCACAAGACTAGGAACAGATACCGAAAAGACATCTCAAAGTACATGTGTATATACCTTATGATACTGAATAAATACTACCAGCATTTTAAATAAAATGACATGAAGGACAAAAACAATAAAAAAGATGAATACAAAAGCAGATAAATTATATTTGTTTTAAAAACCCATTGCCTAATAATAATTTATAAACATTCAGCATGTTTTTTTATTATGGAAAATTTCAAACATATACACAAGTAGACATAATAGTATTATCATACCCTAACTCCCCACCACCTCAGCATATGATTGAGTGTCATATATCTTGACCAGCTGGATAAATTTTGTTTCACTCTACCTCCATCCACCATCTCACCACCTCCCATATTATTCTGAAGTAAACCCTAGAAGGCAGAAAATTTTCATCTACAAATATTTCCTTGTTGTATTACTGAAAGCTAAGGACATTTTACACATTTCTATTATAATATGTTTTAAAAAACACTAAACATCAAATACCTTATTCAGTGTTCAAATTTTCAATTCTTGTAAATGTGTTTTTGTTTGCTTTTATTTGAATCAAGATCTAAGTCTACATTTTGTAACTAGTTGATGTATCTTAAGTCTCATTCAATCTACAGTTCTTCCCTCTACTTTTCCCTGTGTAATTTATTTGAAAAAATGAGGTTATTTGCTCTGTAGAAGTTTCTACAATCTTAATTTTTATGAATTTATGCCCTAGTGCAGTTTAATTTTTCTATTGTCTATATTTTTTTTGTAAATAAATAACATGGAAACTGGATCCAGAGAGGATCCATTTTATTTGTGTTTCAGGGGCTAACCTAGTTCATAGACAGCACTGCAATCTTCTATAAGACATGGAGGGGCCAGCGCAGGGCACCCGGAAGGCTCAGTTGGTTAACTGACCAACTCTTGTTTTCAGCTCAGGTCATGATCTCAGGATTGGGAGACTGAGCCCAGTCTTGGGCTCAGAGTTGGGCTAGGTATAGAGCCTGCTTTAAGATTCTCTCTCTCCCTCCTGCTACCCCTCCTCCAACTCTTTAAAAACAAAAACAAGGCATGAAGCAGCTTATGGTTGTTCTCTTATATATACACATTTTCAAAAACTGGTTCATTATCACATTGACCTAATTGCCATTTCAAAGATATTTACCACTAAGTGTGGAAATTGTTTCTCTATTTCTCATTCATTTTATTTTTTTTTAAAGATTTTTATTTTAGAGGGAGAGGGAGAGAGTGTAAGGCAGGGGGTGGGGAGAGAGAATCACCAACAAACTCTCCACTTAGCATGGAGCCTTATGTGGGGCTCAATCCAACCACCCTGAGATCATGACCTAAGTCAAAATCAAGAGCTGGGCACTCAATCAACTGAGCTACCCAGACATCCCTTATTTTATTAAGATTTAAAATCTTTTAAGTAATCTCAATGCACAATGTGGAACTCAGTCTTAGAATTCTGAGATCAAGAGTCACATGCTTCAAGGACTGAGCCAGTCAGGTGCCCCTCTCTATTTCTCACTTAAAGTGACTGCTCATAAAAATCCTTGAACAAAGTACACTTAAGAATGATTCCTTTTAAAATGCAAATAGGTTGGGGCAGCCTGGGTGGCTCAGTGGTTTAGCACCACCTCTTCGGTTTAGCACCACCTCTTCGTCCCAGGGCGTGATCCTGGAGACTGGGAATCGAGTCCCGCGTTGGGCTCCCTGCATGGAGCTTGCTTCTCCCTCTGCCTGTGTCTCTGCCTCTCTCTCTCTCTGTGTCTCTCAAGAATAAATAAATAAAATCTTAAAAAAAAAAAAGCAAATATGTGCTTTTTTCCATTTTTTATTTTTATTTATTTATTTAAAATTTTTTTTTTTATTTTTTTGAGAGAGAGAGCACAAGAAGCAGGGGGAGTTGGACAAGCAGTCTCCACACCAAGCTTAGAGTCATATGAGGGGCCTGATCCCACCATCTCCAAATCATGACCCAAACCAAAATCAGGAGTCAGATGTTTAACAGACTGAGGCACCGAAGCACCCCTGCAAATATGTTTTTGTAGAAGTACATCATTGACCTTCTATTGCTAATGAGGAACAACTTCCAGTGTGGAGAATATTAAAACACTAGCCCATAACAAAACTAAAACAGGAAATAAAAACTAAGAACCCAATTTTTATTCCACAAATTTTGGGAAACTAAGTCACTCATGAAAATATTCTGCATCTGAAAAAACAAACAAACAAAAAAATTCTGCATCTGCAGGATGACCACAAAGTCATTTAAGTTATTAAATACGTCGTATGCAACAAAGCAATTTTTTACTGTCTTGTAAACTTACTTTTTGACAAACCACTGTACCAAGCAGTATCATCAGAACTTTAACTTCCGTTTTGTTAACCATATTTTTGAGTTAGTGAGATGTATAACTTTAACGACCTATTTCCTTTTGTGTTAAAAGATTTAGAAATTACTATACATTATTATTGTATGATGAACCATTATTTTAAATTTCAACTGATATTTTAATGGTAAAGTTCTTACTGTTACGCTCCATATACATAAATCTATTATATAGACTACCATTTGAAAAAAATCCTTAAGGAAAAAAAATCCTTAATTTTATTTCTATAGTTTTAAAAATGAAAAAAGATAGCCAAGATATGGCAAATTATTTTTGGTTGAAACATGAAACTATTAATACCTCCATATTTTCTTTTTCTAAAACTAATTTCTTCTTTAATCATATTAAAAAATAGATATCCTTGAAGAAGATAAAGAGGGTAAAGGTAAACATAGATTCTGTTTCTCAAGAAGTTTATAATAATTCCTAACTTTGTCTCCCAGTGAATATTCTGGAACTGATTTAAAATCTATATATTCATGGGATGCCTGGGTGGCTCAGTGGTTGAGCATCTGCCTTCAGCTCGGCGCATGATCCCAGGGTCCTGGGATTGAGTCCCACATCAGGTTCCCTGGAGGGAGCCTGCTTCTCCCCCTGCCTATGTCTCTGCTTCTCTTTCTGTGTCTCTCATGAAGAATTAAATAAAGTCCTTAAAAAAAAATTCATACACGTGTATATTCATTATTCCTTTAGGACTTCTGACTGTATTCTCAATTCTGAGAAAAAAATACAAAACTTTGTTTTTTTCTTTAAATCTTTTAAGGGCAGATTTATATTATCATTTATTAGAAGATATATATTTTAGGTTGACATTCTGGTATTCTTAGATGTTTAATGAAGACTTTAAAAGAAATTAATTTTTTTATCTGTAGTTTGAAAATAAACTCCAAAATATGGTAAAAATGATATAAATGTCTAAAGGGAATTGTTTTTGCCAGAACCAGACAGCTACCTGAGGTATGGAACACAGAAATTATCTCAAGAGCTTTTATATCTAGCAGGTAGCTCTTATATACTAAGAGACAGTATACAAGGAGACAGACCTATCACTAAGTCTTGACTGTTCGTTAAATCTCTTCTAGGTTACTTATAAATAGGTATGTAGCATAGCATGAAGCAGATCTATAATCTTGATTCCACTATTTACAGCACATATGTTTCTAAGTTGGTTTATATAACTTCTCTATACCTTATCTGTCAAATAAGGAAAATATAACCAGATTACTGTATTGTCCTAAGATAAATGAGATGATAATATACACAATTTCTACCACAGTACCTCTCATACAGAAATGGTTCTTTTGATACAATTCCTGAGAAATGACAATTTCCCATTTTTTACAGTTCTTCTTCTTATCCTAAATGATTACTTTACATCAAATATTTTGATAGGCACATTTGTGAACCAGGAAGAAAGGCAGTGGGAACAATACTACTCACATTATAATAAAGGCCACAGGTTAATATTCTGAATTAATATAGTATATATTATATTGCACTTATCTGCAGAATAGGATAAGAAGCCAATAAATGTGTTTTTACAAGAAGTAGTTTTGAAGTAATTATCAACTTAATATGGCTGGCTAAAAACTATTAAGATTAAAAAAAATCAAGTTCCCAATGGAGTCCATTTATAACTTTCATCTCCTAAAACAAGCATTTTGAGCAATTCAACAGTAGCAATGTATTTTCTTTTTTTTTTTTTTTTTTTTTTAGCAATGTATTTTCTTAAAACTGTGTTTTAAATTTACAATAAAGTTTTTAGAACTAATTTTAAAACAGGGGCAAGTTTATTTTACCAGTCATAGTATACCATTAATCTAAGGTCATATCTAAACCCAATAAAGGCAAAACCTATACTCTAAACTTATTTTTTTTATTTTTTTACTCTAAACTTATAAAATCAATTATACCTTGGTAGTTCAGTATTAAACTTCTGTCTGGGCACAGTGAAGAATACAATAGTGGAAGAGAATGTGTACAGTAGATAATCACTGTAGAAGGAAGCTAGGGGTCAATATCTAATAGGCCTACATTATATATTCTGTACCAAACCCTAGAGTAGAATCAAGACCAATCTTTGTGACTTATTTTCTTCCACAGGGTGGAACTAGGGACTTTTATTCCCCAGAGGAGAAAGTTAAAAAGTAGGTTTTTAAAAAAATTTACTTTCCTTACTATATAATGGTGAACACAATGGTTGAGATTGAACTCACTATACCTCCTAGAAAAAAGGTACTAAATAAACACCATACCATTCATTTGGGTATTACTTTCCAGCCAAACAGTAAAACATTTTGGTTTAAAGCACATACCTTCATAGGTTTCAGGAGGTAATAAAATCAGTAATTCATAAAGCCTTTGTCTATAAACTACTGATGGCATTTTCAAAGTGCTTCCGTATGTTTTTAGTACTGAAGAAAGCCTTAATATAAAAGAAAAAGTATAAGTACATAAGATATATAACATACAAATACAAAATAGATTGACATATAAATATAAAAGTTATACATATTATTAGTAAACAATAGTGCTCTTTTTATGTTTTTTCTTTTTTCTTTTTACCTTTTTAAAAAAATAATGTAATGATAAGTTATAAGAGGTATTATAAGTGTCACACATGGAAATTATTCAACTACGTTTTCTATCACACTTCGTACAACAGAACTATTTAATTCAGCTTTAGATCTCTAAGGCCATCAGTACTTTGTCTAAAAACAAACTCTTACCAAATTCCACAATTTACAAATTGGCATTTGTAAAAAATGGAAGAAAAGGAAATCCTTATGTAGAAAAGGAATCATATGGAAAAAAACAAACAGGAAACATAAATATGCAGGTAAAAAATCCAAGTTTTTCTTTGAAACTTGATCTGGAATGCCATCACCAAAAAGGAAAAAAAGAGCGTCAAAACATGCAAAGATCATGAAACAAATTCTCTTTTAATAAAGCATAAGTCAAGCCAATGATTCCCTAAAAGTTTCAATCACAAAATCTCTTATCTCCTTCACTTTCATGTACTTTTTAATTTTCTGTTCATTACCACTACTGGTATGAAGGCATCATTTTACTGATGCTCACTCGTCTAACAAATATTTATTAAAGGATTACTACTGCTCTTTGAAGGTTCCATGTTACCAGTTGGAGTATGGTCTCCATCTTTTTAGCAATACAGAAATATAACGGAATTACTTTCAGTGTGTCAGGAATAAATCCACTAAATTATCATAGCATGAAGTTTCCAGGTACTTTAAGAAAGTCTGGTAATGTTTATTCATTTGTATTTTCTGGGAAATTAATACTTGCTCTTTCTGGTTTCTAGAAGAAATTAGTTAATTTTTGAGTTGTCACTGTATTTTTTTCCTTTTTTTTTTTGGTTTGGTCACTATATTTTTATTTTTTAATTTATTTAGATTTTATTTATTCATGAGAGACAGAGAGAGAGAGAGAGAGAGAGAGAGAGAGGCAGAGACACAGGCAGAGGGAGAAGCAGGCTCCATGCCGGGAGCCCGACACGAGACTCGATCCTGGGATTCCAGGATCGCGCCCTGGGCCAAAGGCAGATGCCAAACCACTGAGCCACCCAGGGATCCCTGAAGAAAGATTTTTTAAACCAAACACAGAAAATACTAAACAAAAAATACAGGACTGATAAATCTGATATTAAGTTAAGAATTCCTGTTAATTCAAAAAACTATTTTACCTAAAAATAAGTAAAGACATGCACGAATAGGGAATTCTTAGAAGGGGAAATATTGAGGAATAATAAATATATAAAATGTCAAATAATCAAGAATCAGTATATAAATTAAAATCATGATGAGATATCAATTTATACCTACTGGATGGGCTAGGAATGATGTCTAATTGTTAGTGAAGAAGGATCAAAGGGTAGTCACATAAAGTATTGACAAAAATGGGGATCCCTGGGTGGCTCAGCAGTTTAGCGCCTGCCTTTGGCCCAGGGCACCATCCTGGAGTCCCAGGATCGAGTCCTATATCGGGCTCCCGGCATGGAGCCTGCTTCTCCCTCCTCCTGTGTCTCTGCCTCTCTCTCTCTCTCTCTCTATCATAAGTAAATAAATAAATAAATCTTTTAAAAAAAAGTATTGACAAAAAAAGTATTGACAAAAATATACTAGAATTTTGGAAAATATATATTTAGATATTTCACTGACATAAGTTGCTATATACACACCCAATTAAATATTATATAGCAACCAAAATCAATGAACAAACTTACAGATAGTTAACAAACAATGATGGGTAAAAAAAAGTAAGTCTCAGAAATAATACACCATTTGCCTGATCAAAACCAAGCAAAACTAAACAATGCGCTGTTTAGGGAAACATACACGTGAGGAACTTTTTAAAAACGCAAGGGAATGACAACTATAAAATTCAGAAGAGTCATCACCTATAAGTGGAAAGAATGATATGTGAAAGGAACTCACAGATAACTTAAATACTATTGTTAATGTTCTAGTTAAGAGTAGCTAAATCTGGCCCAATGCCTATTTTTGTAAATCAAGTTTTACTGGAACATAGTGACATTCACTTATTTATAAATTATCTATGACTGCTTTTGAGCTACCAGAGTTGAGTAGATGCAACAGACTGTATGGCCTACAAAGCCTACAATATTCACAATCTAGCCCTTTACAGCAAACAGTGGCTAACCCCTGCTCTAGTTGTGTTGGATTCACAGGTGTTCATTTTATTATTATGTTTATAAGCCATATGTTAGATTTATTTTTTGGTAATACACTAAATTTTATATCATTAAATACTTTTTAAAAACTATACATTATATTAACTTGGAAATTACAAGTGCTCATGACATATATTGTATTTTCTCTATGTCTTCTTATCATAAAAGTCAAATTTGTGAAAAATAAAAACAACAAAAAATTTAAATTGTTAACAAGCATCTGGTTCTTATGAACACAGAATAGCACTAACAAACCAATAAAATGCATACCTGAAAAGGTTAAGAGGTTTAATATTTAATCTCTTGGTTAAATCTGACTATTTGGAAGATACAATATCCACCAAGTAACTTTCCTCCCCTTTTAATATGTATTTTTCTTCCAAGTTCCTAGCCTAAAAAAAAAATTGTGTAACTAAATGTTTGCCTTCCACTGCAAAAGAAAAATCATTCACCAATCATAGAAACTTGGCCTAATATTATTAATGTATTAAACAGATACTACATATTCAGAGGATAACTGATTACTATTAAACATTTTTAAAAATCTAAGTAGACATCCTTACTGAGTTAGCAAATCCACAGCACAAGGAAGTGGTGGAAGAAGACGTTGAATTACTTCCTCAGTAAGAAGGTCACCACAGTGGGAAACAAAACTCTTGACAGCTGAAAAACAGAACAGACTTACTCAGCAGAATGTAATGAGCCATGAGAAAAAGCAATCAATTATGGTACAGCATTTGCATTTTTATTAGAGGAATAAAGAAATGTGCTAAAAAAAAAAAAAAAATTCCTGAAACTCTAGCATGAAAAGGAAGCTAGTGTCTTTTACCTCTAGTTAAGCTAAAAAAAGTTTCTAGAATCACTAAAAGAGAACAACCAAGTTAACAAAATGTTATTTTTCTGAAGTTTTACTCAACTTCTGAGCTCACAAGTAGAATAATAAATTAGCTTAGAACCTCAAGATTGCCAATTCTATACTAATTCTGCAGAACTATGGTAACAGTTTAGCCAGCATTGTTAGTTTCTTATAGATGCTACCTGAAATACATACATTTTCATAGGAGTTATTTCATATATAGAATAAAATGAATATTTTAAAGTTAGACTGAGTTTCAAGATTAATTTCAAAATTGTTTTACTTTTTTTAAGAGTAAAAATGCCATGAATAAACAAATAAAACCAAAATCAATGTTTCCATGTCTTTCCAGAAATACTACCTTCCTTAGTTCAATATTCATGGTAGATACTATTTTTTAATGGTTCATATACCATAGAAGGGTATAACTTTCTATTTTTTTTTTTTTTTTTTTTTTTTTTATTTATGATAGTCACACAGAGAGAGAGAGAGAGGCAGAGACATAGGCAGAAGGAGAAGCAGGCTCCATGCACCGGGAGCCCGATGTGGGATTCGATCCCGGGTCTCCAGGATCGCGCCCTGGGCCAAAGGCAGGCGCCAAACCACTGCGCCACCCAGGGATCCCGGGTATAACTTTCATATAAAAAAACTAAATGGGAACCATATTTAATCAATGCTAATTAAATCTAAACCTAGTATTTCTAAAAAGAGGAATGAATGCCTACTAAAGACAAAGCAATCTTGACAGTTCTAACTAGATTACATCCAAGAAAATGTGCATTATCCTACAGATCCAAATTCTAAAATTCCTTTTATCACATATCTGCTATAATCACTAATTATGTTCAATTACAAAAATCACCATAAGTAGATATTTTCACCATTAAAGATATAAATATGGGGAAAGTTAAAGAATGGGAAAAAGCCAAAGTGAAGAGAGAAAAAAGACTAAACTTTACCTACCACAGAGCGCACCAGCTCGTCCTTCCAAGGTTACCTGCCAGGTAAATGAATCTCCTCGGCTCTTTTCTGTTTCTAGATCTTTAGGAGACACTGGAAAGACACACTTCCACAATAGCAGAAGTCGAGCAAGGTGATGACTGACAACTGCAGGACCTATAATTTATTCAACTTGTTACTTAAAAAGAACCCAAAATGTTACTCTTTAAAACTCAATAAACAGAAACTTCCCTCTTAAACATTTTAATCCACTATTCCAATTTGGCATTTTTTTTTACCTTCTGCTTTTAACAAATGTACCACTACTGAATGAACTGTTATCTGAAGGCACTGTGGAGTACGCAGAGGAAAAATAAGGAACTAACAGTAAAGAGTTCTAGGGTCGGCTCTTCCACTAGGGCTGTGACCTGGAGATTCAGTTTCTCTTATCTATAAAATGAAGCTAGCACCACTTGCATTGTCTCCAAGGGTTTGTCAGGGCCAAAGGAAAGAGCATACTTTAGAGTACTCTGAAAAACTATACCGTATCATGTAAATCCAAGGCACCACTGTTTTTGGTGACAAATAACATTGTATACTGGAAGTAATGCTAACTTTTGATTGCAACTTTTTCCAGGAAAAAAATCAGATGTGATATATCTGATTGGAATTTTTTTTAAGACTTCAGGTCAGTAACATTTATGAACTAATGGATCATGAATCCACAAACCTGGTAAAGGCAATGTACAAGGATAGATAGCATTTTATTTGATAGCACTATCAGTTAAGAAAAAAGAAAAACGGGCAGCCTCGGTGGGGCAGCGGTTTGGTGCCGCCTGCGACCTGGGGTGTGATCCTGGAGACCTGGGATCAAGTCCCACATCGGGCTCCCTGCATGGAGCCTGCTTCTCCCTCTGCCTGTGTCTCTGCCTCTTTCTCTGTGTCTCTCATGAATAAATAAAATCTTAAAAAAAAAAAAAAGAAAAAAGAAAAACTAGAAAGTGTAAAAAACTCACAGCTTTTCTCCCAAAAACTTGTAACTTCTTTACAAGTCTGGGTTATTTTAAAATCCTCCTGTAAGTACTCTTTACTTCTAATTCCCATGTTGTGCTAACTGTATGGTTTTCTTCCGCAGTAAGACAGTATAGCATAGAACTAACTGCACTGGCCTCTGGAAGAAGACCACCTAGGTTAAAACTCTGGTCCACCCACTTACTAGCTGTGTAAACTTGGGTAAGTTACCTAACCTTTTTGTGCCTTAATTTCCTCATCTATAAATGGAGACAATAATTGCATTTACCTCTTTAGATCCTTTCTGGGGTTTATGAGAGTTTATATATCAGTGTTTGACATGCAATTATCATTCAAAATTTGCCCTACGTACAAGAAGATGAGCTAATGGCAAAATGAAAGGGCAATTGCAAACAAATCTTTTTTTATGCATGTAATTTATAGTAGATTAAAATAGAATTAATTTCTCCATTTTTCTTCTGGCGTACTTTTTAGAAAGAGGTCATATGCTAACGCCTATAGTGTTAATTCAACATAAAGGCAATTCAACACTCTTTCGCTCACTACTTCCTACTTCCTTTGATGAAGTAATACCAAAAGAAAACCCCAGGGGCGCCTCAATGGCTCAGACGGTTGAGCATCAGATTCTTGGTTTCAGCTCAGGTCATGATTTTAGGGTGGTGGGATTAAACCCTACATTTGGCTCTGCGCTCTACAGTCTGTTTGAAGGTTCTCTCCTCCTGCTGCTTCTCCAACTCACACATGTGCTTGAGCTCTCTGTCTCTCAAATGGACAAATATTTTAATAAACCCCTAGAATTGTAATAAAATAAGGAAATCAGAATAAGGCCATTAAGAGTAACTCACTGAAAAATAATAAAAAAAGAGTAACTCACTGTTGGGTGCCTGGGTGCCTCCACTGGTTAAGTGTCTACCTTTGGTTCAGGTCATGATCCCAAGGTCCTGGGATCAAGTCCCATATCAGGCTCCCATATCGGGCTCCCTGCTCAGCAGGGAGTCTGCTTCTTCCTCTATCCCTCCCCAATGCTCATGTTCTCTCTCTTTCTCAAATAAATAAGCAAAATCTTAAAAAATAAAAAAAAAAAGTGACTCTAAGGCTTGTGTGTGTGTGCGTGTGTGCATTTACACACACATTCATATATATTGGGCTGTCAGAGGAAATTCTTAAAGAAAAATTTTGTCAGATAAAAATGTGTAGAGTCACTGAATATCCATGGTTAAGTTTCATAAATAACTGCCATTAAACCCTTAAGATATTTCACTAATTTAATAGTAAACAGTGTAGTAATTCTTTCCTACAAAGGTATCAAGGGAATGTCATTTCAGAGACATATATGAACTAACAAGTATAAATGAGTGTATAATAATTACAAAGTTAAAACACAAACACAAGAGTAAGTTTATTCACACCAAGAACAATATACCTATCAGAAACCACACACATTATGAGCCATCCACAGACATGTAAGACAGGTAGATATCTATAGGTAAATTAAAGTTGTCTCAGGTGGTATTGGATAAAGTACAAAGTGTGGCATAAAAACATTAAAAAATATTGCAGCTCACATCTGAGGAATGGATTTGAGTCTGCATTAGTTCAGAATAGTGAATATATTTAAAATGATGGAAACTGCAAATAGTAAAGGAAATGCTGAAAATGCAAAAAAGGTGTTAAAACTGTAAGGCAAAAACTAATGAGGCACTTGGACTGTCACCTACATATCATTTCCCAAAAAAAGAATCAGGACTCCTCAGAAAATGTCTTGTTACAAGTCTGGGGCAGAAAATGTAAAAGCTGGGACATCTTATGATGTCAAAAATTAACAGGTTATTAAAGAATACTAGGTTCATGTTAAAAGGATACATGAACCAGCATGAAGGGGCTTCCACTTATGAGACAACTTGAGGATCAAAAGGAATAATGACTGGTGGACTGAAACACATGAATGTGTAAAAATCTATGAGTTCACAATGATACTTAAGAGCAAAAATCTCAAATGAGGCTCTTTGAAAGTTGCTAGGTTACTAACAACATATTCTAAAATTTGATAATAAAGGGAAATAATAATGCACAAGACAAGAAAATAAAGCCCAAGAAAACAAAGTAATTGGAAAACATTAATTTTTAAAAAAGGATTCTATTTAAGTAAATATTCCAGAGAGAGAGAGAGAGAGCAAGAGGGGGAAAAAGCAGAGGGAGAGGGATTAGCAGACTCCACACTGAGCACAGAGCCAACACATTGCTAAATCTTAGGACCCTGGATCATGACCTGAGTCAAACCAAGATTGTCAGATGCTTAACTGAATGAGCCACCCACCCACCCCAAAACATTAAAGTTTTAATCCTTTTTTGTACGTTAATTAGGAATATACAATAAAATGGAGTACTAATCTTTTTTTTTTTTTTTAAGATTTTTATTTATTTGAGAGGGAGAGAGAGAGAGCACGTGCATGGGGGGAAGGGGAAAGGTAGAGGGGAAAGGGAGAAGACTCCCCAGTGAGTAGAGAGCCTGATGCAGGACTTGATCCCAGGACCCTGAGATCATGACCTGAGCCAAATTCAGATGCTTAACCCACTGAGGCACCCAAGTGCCCCCAATCTCTTTCTTTAAAAGAGAAGGGATCTCCTGTAGCCTTCTTCCGATAGAATTACTTTGTTCTGAAAAATTTCATTATTTGAATACTGCATTTATTAAGTAGTTTATGTTCTCCTATAATTAAGCAATATCATCAATATGACAGACATGAAACATCCAGCCAAAAGCAACTAAAGGCTTGGCCACATTATTCCCAACACTTCGTGAAACGATGACCTAGGTCAGGGTACATATTTTTTATAAAGGGTCAGACAATAAACATTTTTGGCTTTGAAAGCCATTCGGTCTCTTGCAATGACTTAGGTCAGCTATTGTAGTCCTTAAAGGCCACAGACAATATATAAATGAGTGATAACGGTTGTGTTCTAATAAAACTTTATGCACACTGAAAACTGACTTTCATATATTTCTCACGTATCACAAAACATTCTTCTTTTAAGCCACTAAAAATATAAAAACTCTTCTTAGCTCACAGCCTGTACAAAACAGTTGGTAAGCCAAATTTGGCCTGTAAGCTGAACCTTGATATAGTCCAATAAATCTCTTTAATCATCTCAAGAACATTATTTAAAGTAGTTCTTCATTTAGGATTGTTTGTTTTAATTTAAGCTCCTTTTAGATCAAATTACTTCAGAGGTATCAAAATGATTTATTGGTTAAATCCAGCCAGTTTTATACCTTGGCAATAAAGGTTATGATTATAAAAGAGAGATTTAAAATAGAAATTTAATAAAGTAATAAAATTGAGTTTCAAAGTTATAGGACATAAATATAATAGTCATGACCATAATACAATTACTGATTTTTTTTTTAATTTTTTTTTTTAATTTATTTATGACAGTCACACAGAGAGAGAGAGAGAGAGAGAGAGAGAGGCAGAGACACAGGCAGAGGGAGAAGCAGGCTCCATGAACCGGGAGCCCGACGTGGGATTCGATCCCGGGTCTCCAGGATCGCACCCTGGGCCAAAGGCAGGCGCCAAACCGCTGCGCCACCCAGGGATCCCCACAATTACTGATTTTTAATCAATATAATTTAATAAGCCCTATCCTCTTCAACTACCTTATCGGCATTACCAATTCTCAAAGCAATCAGAGAATTGGATTCATAAGCTATGATATATTCTCCTACCCACCCTTACATTGTGGAAATTTTTTTCTTCTGAAGATGAATGTGAATGATTTTTAGAAGAGTCAAGTCATTCAGAGTTAAGCCAGAAAGGTGATCAAATTGGCTTATCCTACTTAAGGCTCATAAATTAGTTTTGGAAAGAATTCCAAATAAGGAGATCTGAAGACATGTTGAATAAATTAAGTACATGGCTTCCTAAGGTGACTGTTAGAAGAAAAATGTATGGATACTTAAATTCTGGTACAAATTAAAAATCAGTTTCCTCAAATCATACATTACAATATTTTACATTCAGAAAACACAAAATACTTCATAGTCATGTAAATCTTCTACAAGACTGTTGTTACCTAATGTCATCAGAGCAGCAATCAACAACCAACCAGCTTGTGTGCGCTGAGCTGAAAGACGACTGTTTTGTACAGCTGAACACAGTAAATCTTCTGCTAAAGTCATAATAATCTGCGTATGAAAAAATTAAGTAAAAGGAAGCATATCAATTTATAGGTTACTGGATAAAAGACGTCAGTTAATCTCTTGAAAAATTATCTCTTACATATAACAAATATAAGTGATAAAAGACTGTCATTCATGTAGACCACACCATTGGACAACATCATAGAGAAAACTATTTAAAAAAGGTTAAGTTTCAAGGTTAAATACTGGCATTTTAGGTTGTACACAGCAACCTGTAATTCTTTGTAGAGCATAAATGGATGACATTGTACAATTGTTCAAGTCAAGGTGCACAGAATTTGAATTTACTTTTAGTTTTAAGCAATTATCTTAAGTCTGTAAGTACCAGAAAAGGCTTCCTTACAGGAATCTCCCTTTTTAAAAATTTGCATACCATTTTGATTCCTGAGTAGCTGATAATCTTTCCAGAGGCAGTATACTATAGAAATTAAAGTACTTAGAATAATCTCACACTAAGGTGAGTTTCACAGTAGAGTGGGATTCATAAAAATGTTATATTTTAAAAGTCTGTGGGGCAGCCCGGGTGGCTCAGCAGTTTAGCACCGCCTTTAGCCCAGGGCCTGATCCTGGAGTCCCAGGATCGGGTCCTGCATCAGGCTCCCTGCATGGAGCCTGCTTCTCCCTCTGCCTGTGTCTCTGCCTCTCTCTCTCAATCTCTGTGTCTCTTGTGGATAAAATTTAAAAAAAAATCTCAAAAGTCTGTGAAATAGGCAAAAGAGGAAGAACCAGATTATCTCATACATTGTGAATAATGCATGCTTATTATTATAGAGTATAGAGGCCAAGAGGCATCTGTCTGAGAAAACATCTCTGTTACCAAATATCTCTAGAAAAGCAGCAAATATTAATAGCAGGCATATAAATTTTCTAAGAAGAAGGCTAGTGTATTTTTTTTTTAAGATTTTATTTATTTATTCTTGAGAGACACACACAGAGAGAGAGGGACACAGAGGGAGAAACAGGCTCCATGCAGGGAGCCCGATGTGGGACTGGATCCTGGATCCCCAGGATCACGCCCTAGGCTGAACACGGCACTAAACCGCTGAGCCACCGGGGCTGCCCAAGGCTAGTGTATTTTAAAACAACTAACCAACTTACTGCTGCTAACTTAGGACTACTTGAAGCCAACAGAATCAATGGAAAACACTCAGTAAAAGCAAGGATAAAATAAACCAATCTTTTCTGCGTAACTAGTAAGATCTGAATTACTTAATTAAATTTAATTAAGTACATGTAATGGCAATTCTTTGCTTAGAAATATATGACATAATATGTTAGTTGTCAGTCACCTTACTCAAGTGACATTGGCAATACTCAACAGTTTTACAACTTCTGAAGCAATGGTACGTTCTTTCGCAAAGGCTAAACAGCAGATACGCTATAATACTAACAATGACATGACAGTGAGAAAGCAAGGAATGGTGATTTATTTCTTAAAAAGTACTTATAAGTGTGTAAGGCCCAGGTTACAAAGGCTTTCACTGTCAAAAACAACATTCTCTGATAACTCACAATTCCTACTTATACAATCCACTGGTGCCACTTTTTTCTTTTTTTTTGGATGTACATATTATCCCCTCTGGCCAGTGGGAGCCCCTTAAATTACCTTCTGTATCCTTTTAAATGAAGACACTAGTCTTTGATGACTTTCTTGTTCTCTGTTATGACAAAGCATTTCAGATTCACACTATGCATTTCCTGCCCTAGATATGGAACTAGCCATTCCTTCATGGAGCCCTGACTGCCTTTTGTTAAAATGGTGTTTAGAGCCATAATCTGGCCACTAGTGCTTTTCCTAGTTAACAGGGTTGTCACTACTTTTAGATCTTGCCACTGGGCAGAGTGAAGATTTAAGTATTTAAAAAAAAAAACAGAAAACAAAAACCAGTTCATAGTGATATTTTCCATTCAGATTTAACATATGGGGCTTTTACTTAACTTTCTTGATTTTACAGCTACAGCTTTTTTTTTTTAAATATGAAGTCTTATTTCCTAAGAACATTACCTACTCTATCTTACTTTATGTACACTAATTTCAAAATACTATCACCAATAATGCCAACTATAAAATTATTAATTAAGTTTAAGATTTCTTTTGTGACCCTACTTTCCTCTACATTGCAATTTTATTTCTAAATTTGTTTTAAAGACTTTTTTTTTTTAAAGATTCCATTTATTTATGCATGAGACACAGAGAGAGAGAGAGAAAGAGAGAGAGGGACAGAGGGAGAAGCAGGTTCCCCACAAGGAGCCTGATGTGGGACTCGATCCCGGATCCTTGGATCAGGACCTGAGCTGAAGGCAGATGCTCAACTGCTGAGCCATCCAGGCGTCCCTATTTCTAAAGTTTTATTTATTAATCTATTTATTTTTTTAAAGCAATCTTCACACCCAATGTAGGCTCAAACTCACAACCCTGAGATCAAGAGTTGCATGCTCTTCCAACTGAGCCAGCCAGGCACCCCTATGATGCAATTTAATATGCACTTCTGTGGCAAAGCTAAATATATAGCAAAGTAAAGCCTTCATGAATAAATTCTGTTACTAAATGGAGATATTTCCAATAAAAAGCACAGAAACCACTCCTATCTAAGTGTGGATAAGACATTTTTAACTATCTCTTTGTTTCTCACAGCAATTATTTAATAATATTTAAAAATTAAGTAATATAGCTGATTTCTCAGAAAGCTGTCCCGCATGGCTTTGAATGGATGATACAAAAGACAATGATGTTTTTAGAAGAAACCTGAAATGTCATTATCGTATGTGAAGAATGAAATCATTACCTTGCCTTTCCCATGAGGAATTCCTAAAGGACAATGTTTCACTGCTCCCAACAAAGCTGCCACAGCAAAACTAAAGCCAGTCACTGCTTCCGGTGAAGACTTAAGTACAGTAAGCCGTTCCAGGCACCGGTCTAAAAGAGGTGTTAGGTAAGAAGGTAATGCCACAGCAATGCAGTGTAAACACCAAGCCGTTGCTAGTCGAACAGAAATGCTAGGATGTAGAATAACTGAAATGACACTATCAAGAATGCCTGGAAGGACAAAAAAAAAAAAAAAAAAAAAAAAGTGAGCTCTACAGATAAACTCATTTAGCCATAAAATAGTCAAAAGAATAGGCAGCCACATGGATATAAAATGTTATCTTTATTAAAAGCCAAATCAGAATAAAAAAAAAGATTTTTAAAAAGATATATAAAATTATAAATGATTTTTTTAAAAGTAGACTCCATGCCTGGTATGGAGCCCAAGGTGGGGCTTGAACTCAAGACCCTGAGATCAAGACCTGAGCCAAAACCAAGAATCAGCTGCTTAACCAACAGAGCCACTCAGGTACCCCTAAATGATTTTTATATACAAGATTTACTTCTAATATGAAAATTGGTTAAAATTAATACACAAAAGAAAAATTTTATTTCCCACATAATGTTCTGCTTTTTTATCTTCAGACCATTATTCATTTGATACTATGAATTAAAAGTTATCAATACAAAAACACCTTAAAAAGAAAGTCACACTATGCTCCATCCTCCTCTTTCTAAAATATTTCTTTTGGTACATTTATCTACATAATTATAATGCTTCCTGTGTACCATATCACTCTTACCTGAGAACAAAATGTTAAACAAAATTGAGACTTTGCTAGGTACTCAATGGTCTACTAGACAATTATGAATACAGTGAATACCACTATCAGTAAGGATAAAAGTCTACATTTGCTGTAATGCAACTTTCAACTTCATCAAAATATGTAAGTTTATGTTAAATGTAACAGTTTATGTTGACTGCTAAATTATATGGGATAAAGAGCTTACAAATCAAATATAATGTAAGCTTTGGTGAGCAATAAATATGTATCACAGTTCAAGGACAAAAAACAACAAAAATGATTTTTTAAATGGTTAAATAAAAGACACACAATGTATGATTCCATTCATATGAAACATCCAGAACAGGTAAATTGATAGAGACAGTAAATAAATTAGTGGTTATCAGGAGCTGGGGGGAGGGGAAGGGGTAAAGGATCACTAATGGGTATAGGACTTCTTAGGATGATGAAAACATTTAGGAATTAGTGGTGGTAGTCGAACAACTCTGTGAATATATACAAACCACTGAATCGTATATGTCAAAAGGGTGAACTTTTTGGTATGTGGATTATCTCTCAAAGTGATTAATCTTCCAAGAGAAAGAAAATGGAGACTACATGGAAGAACTTCTGAAGAAGTGAATTACTTGTATCATATGGAAACTAATGTTTTCACTGCAGATGAGACACAGGAGTTCAGGTTTGCTTTTTTTTCTTTCCGTGTTATCTTAAATATCTCCAGAAATGGAGGAGTAAAGGGTGATTTTGTGAATAACCTTTAATTATAAAAGAAAAAACTCAAATATATACATATTTTTAATAACCTTGATTATTATTTGATAAAACCTCTATAACAAATCAGTAGTGGAATCTGTAGTAAATGAGCTCTAAAGACTGTTTTCCTCAGAAAAAGGTGTCTAGAATAAAAGTAAAAACAAGAAATTCAGACAAGTCCACAAACCAAAGATACCTGCACTTGAATCCTGCAGTAAAGGTGCAGCTGTGGTGCCAAGACTGTATATGAGATTTCCAAGTTCTTGTAAAGCACACACCAGCATATGCTGGCTGGCTGTCACATCTGTGGAGCCAAGCCGGATTTCCATATTACCGTCATTCATCACAGCATCTGACAGAAGCGTAAGAATTAACTACACATCACTGTTTTATTAAAATAGGTTATGGGGGTGGTGGGTGTTGGAAGCAGAGAAAATATAAAGGTAAAAATTAATACCTCCTTTCTATATATACATGAAACCCTTAAGGCACTTAACTGAAATATTAAAATAGGGACTTGCATCAATTGAGTAAGAATTGAACTAATATAACCAATTTAGTTCAAGCTACCTGACCACTGATCCCTTAATTACTAATACAAGTGGCACTAAAGAAAGAATGCATGGAAAACTAAAAAATATTCCAATTTTATTGATATACAAGATACAGAGAGTGGACTTAAAATAGTACAGGAACTGGGATGAACTGATTGTTTTTTTCTTTTTTTGTAAGGGGGGGGAAAGGGCAGACAGAGAGGGAAAGAGAAACTTAAGCAGGCTCCACACCCAGCACAGCTAGAAGCCTGACTTGGGGGTTGATTTCACAACCCTGAGATCATGACCTGAGCCAAAATCAAAAGTCAGACAGTTAACTGAATGTGCTACCCAGACACCCCTGAGATTAACTGATTATTTAAAAAACACTGTATCAACATCAAGAGGAAAATTATGAATCTGTGGAATTAATATCACTAGCCTTTAAGACTTATATAAATATACCACAGTTATATGTTAGATAATTTATCTCATTGACATATTGACAATTTTATCCTAAAACTGACATATATTACAAAAGTGGTTTTTTTGTATTAATATAGTAATATATACCAGTCTAGTTTTTCCAAAAGGACAATTCCTCTAGCATTGTTAAAACAGAATGTCTTAGTAGATCCATACCCACAACTTTCTTTAACTTCCAGATAGCCTGGCAAATATCCTTGGCAGCAGCAATTTGGGCCTTTTCTCCAAGAAGACCTCCTATAGTAGCTCGAAGGATAAATGAAACACAGCGGCGACCGCAGACAGCATCAGTCTGAGTTTGGGTGGCTTTGGGGTGCGACTGTGACACAAGGCTTAGGATATGAGAAAGAAAGGTAGCAAAATTTTTCTCTAGCCATGTTCCTCCTAATGTTGAAACAAATACCACATAAGCCTAAAAGAGAAAAGAGTTTTATCTTCAAAATGAAATAATTTCAGTTCTGTATATTTTCTCTTCTACAAAATATATAAAATTTGTTTCTTCTCTTTTCTCATTTATAGCTGCTTTAGCTATGTAAAGATAATATTATTTTTTTGCCTGTTTATTAAAGCCCAAACTAAAGTACACAGTCTTATAACTGGGATTTCATTTGTGCTGCATTTTTATTTTGGTCAGACTGTACAAAGTTTCAGGATAATCAGCATGGCCAGCTAATATAGAGAATGTGTCTATGGCTCCTCTGAACAAAGGATTCAAGATCTTTAATATTCTAAACAAAAAAACCCAAATCAAACATGAGCACATTGTAAGAATTAAATAAATTCCAATACCATAACTCTAAGGGAATTTAGTTCTAGAAATGTGAAAGGAAACTTTACAGTGATGAATCACTTCTCTATTTTAATGAATGTTAATGGTTGGTCTCACTCCAAAAATACAAAGACAGTAGTTTCCTTATGTAATCTGTTCTTGTAGAAATAGTTTACAATTACACTGGGACATCTTACATTTTCAAAAAATCCAGTTTCTGTATATTGTATAAAACACTTTGACATATGTGAATTTTTAAAAATATACATTTGCAAAAAAAAAAAAAAATATATATATACATTTGCTTTGAACCACAATGGCATTTAGAAAATAGAGACCTCTGTGTTATTTTATTCTAAGATACTTTTCCCAGATTTAGCTTAGATTCCCAGATTTATGCTAAGATCTTTACTTAGGAGTTGAAACCATTTAAAATGGAAATACAACATTTCCCATACTGAGTAATATGTACCTAACACGTATCTTAAATCTAAACTGTACAGGCACACAAAAGCACAATGGGAAACATGTTAAACTGCAAGACACATGAAAGCACAAGGCCTAGAAACAGACAAATGTTGTATTTCAAATGAAATAAACAAAAATTTCCCATTATTAGGAACTGAAAACACATTGTGAATATTGGCTTTTAGGTAACTAATGTTCTCTTATTTGTAATCTAGCTTTCAAAGAGTAGCCTTACCATCTCTATTTTATAAATATGAGAGCAGAAGCGATGACCTTGCACAGTATCACTTATGCCCGGAGTATTTAGATACTAAAATTCTTATTAGAGGCCAGTGAGCATTGCACATAGATACTCATTTGTGACTCTAACCTGAGTAACTCCAACTCGAAC
The DNA here is from genome assembly GCF_011100685.1 of Canis lupus familiaris. NCBI lineage: Eukaryota > Metazoa > Chordata > Mammalia > Carnivora > Canidae > Canis > Canis lupus. The sequence goes on from NC_049229.1 coordinate 10,789,450, forward strand.
ATCCCTACTGACTGAACTGGTTCCTTTCAGCATATCTCCACTGGCTCGAAGAAATCCTGAACTTCCACGTAGAAACCCTGTTCCTAGTAATTCCAGAACTTCCTCCAGAGATACTCTGCGAATGCTTTGACGTGAGACTGCTATAACAAAGAACAAAATAAAACATATGATTTGTACTTTACAGACTCAAATTTTAATGCATGACCTTGATTTGCATGATCTTGGTAAACATGTTAATAGAAACAAAAATAAACTAAAAATCCAAACAAAATGCAAAATTGACAGGACATTACACAATTAACATACAAAAAGTTATACGAGGTCAAATCATAAGACTCTGAAGTATCATGCTAATGACATCTTAAAGACTAAGCCACTTTGGGATTATGCCTTATTGCCCTCTTTTCCACAAAGAAGTTAGAAGGCTAACCATCTTCTAAAACAAAAAACATAAACTGCCCTTGTTCTCTACAAATGAAAATGCTATAAAATGCTTTAAAAACTCTTTTTAAATACTAAAAATGCCAAAATCATAATTCTGTATCTCCAAATGCTCTATAACTCTTAATGAAACTTATATAAAGTAACCGCCATGTCCTTTTTTTTATAATTCTCAACTGCAAGTACAACTTTTGTTATATCCTCAGTCTCTGAAAAAATCAAAAGCTAAATATTATTAAACAGCAGTTGGGCCTTAGGCTACCATAATTAAAGAGATTATTAGTTAGAGCCGAATGTTTTTGTCTTCAAGTTTGTCTGCAGTTGGACACAGCTGAGTTTCTCCCTGTGAATATTTAGGGAACAAGATCTCTTTAACACACACACACATACTCACAAGCACACGCTCTCACTCTCTCTCTCCCTTTCATTCTTCTCAATAATGAGGGTCACGAGCTCTGACTCTCATTATTGGCTCAAGTCATATATAGTAGAGAAATAAACTTCCATTACTCTAAGTTATGACCAAAAAGTCTACTGTTTAGCCTAAAAAAGAAATAACCATCTGAAGCAAATGAAAATCTATGTTGAAAAAAAAAAAAGTAAACCTATGTTGGCATAGATTTATATCAGTGAACAGTATAAAATCCATGCCCTTGTGGATCATAAATTCTAAGAAGGAAAGAATAATAAACAACTAAGTATAAGGTATGCTAGATAATGATTAAAGCAATGCAAAACCTAAAAAGTTATTCAAGAACATGGGGGGGGGAGCGGATGGGGAGAGAGGGACACCTGGGTAGCTCAGTGGTTTAGTGCCTGCCTTTGGCCCAGGGCGTGATCCTGGAGACCCAGGATCGAGTCCCACATCGGGCTCCCTGCATAGAGCCTGCTTCTTTGTCTGTCTGTGTCTCTGCCTCTCTCGGTCTCCCATGAATAAATAAATAAAATTTAAAAAACAACAACAACAACAACACTGGGGGGGAAGTGTTTGAGGTACAAATAAGGTAGTCAAGGTAGGATTCATTGGAAAGGTGACATCTGAACATAGTTTGAGGATAGTGAGGGAGTTGAGCATGAAGATATCTGGAGAAAAACTGTTTTAGGCAGAGGAAATAGCTAAGGCAAAAAGCCCTTGAGGAAGGATATAAACCATAGACCCAAGCAGAGCTATATTAACAGAGCAAGAAATGAGGGTGGCTTAAATCAAGGTGACTGCAGAAGAGTGGAGTCTGGATAAACATATGTATTTTTAGGTTTTTATCTGAAATTTTAAAAATTATATTACAAAAAAAAGCTGCAAGAATAGTAAAATAGGGCAGCCTCGGTGGCACAGTGGTTTGGCGCCGCCTGCAGCCTGGGGTGTGATCCTGGAGACCCAGGATCGAGTCCCACATCAGGCTCCCTACATGGAGCCTGCTTCTCCCTCTGTCTGTGTCTCTGCCTCTCTTTCTCTGTATCTATGAATAAATAAATAAAATATTAAAAAAAAAAAAGAATAGTAAAATAAATTTCACCTTCACCTAGACTCACCATATTCTCCTTGTCACCTTTTCATTTCTGAAGAATTTGCGTATGGCTAGTTGTTTTGTAGAACAGAACTCAATTTGAGTTTGTCTAGTATTTCCTCAGAATTTTTGGCAGAACTACATAAGTAATGCTATAAGCCTTCTCAATGTGTAATAGCAAAATGCACTGTCATGCTTGCTGTCAGTCTGTCCCTATACTAGTGTTAAGACCTTTGAATACGGGCAGCCCTGGTGGCGCAGCGGTTCAGCGCCGCCTTCAGCCCAGGGTATGATCCTGGAGACCTGGGATCAAGTCCCACGTCGGGCTCCCTGCATGGAGCTTGCCTGTGTCTCTGCCTTTCTCTCTCTCTCTCTCTCATGAATAAACAAAAAAAATCTAAACTATAAAAAAAAGACCTTTGAACACCTGAATAAAGTTTGCCAGGTCTGTCCACTGTAGAATATGAACTTTCCTTTTGTAATTACTCTGCAACCTGTATGGTGATATTTAAGATAGAATAAATATGCTGTAGCCCATCAAGCTTTCATCTAACAATGCACTGAGGATTCCTACCAGCAAAAATTATTACTATGATTGCAAAAGGTCATTATCTAATAATCATTCCTTATATGTTTATCGGTTGGCATTCCACTGTAAAAAAGCTTTCTCTTCTCCTTTATTTACTTGTTTTCAGTATGCATTCACAGATTTTTTTATTTAATAGGTTATAATCCATTCCTGTCATTATTAGTTTTGCTTCTAATACTGTCCCAGATTTGACCAGTGGAATTAACTTCAAAGAGTTGGCCAGGGGATCCCTGGGTGGGCTCAGCAGTTTAGCGCCTGCCTTCGGCCTAGGGCGTGATCCTGGAGTCCCAGGATCAAGTCCCACATCAGGCTCCTGCATGGAGCCTGCTTCTCCCTGCCTGTGTCTCTGCCTCTCTCTCTCTCTCTCTCTCTCTCTCTCTCTCTCATGAATAAATAAATAAAATCTTAAAAAAAAAAGAGAGTTGGCCAGCGGAAGCACCTAATTTTTTTTTTTTTGACACAACAGTGATTCTAAGGTCATCTTCAGACATCTCCTTTACCAACCCCATAATTAGCCAATTCTCCAAGGGGTCCCAAATCTAGGTATGTTTTAAGATTGTCCAGTAGAGGAGCTACTGAGTGTGAGAGATAAGAATATCGGGTAACTTTACAAATTTGGATTTGAACACCTGTAAGGACAGAGTTGGCATCAACTTAGCAAGCCTGCAAGTAGAACAGGTATGTAAATGTTCTAGAAGAGGAGAGATCAGGTATTCACTTTAGGAAAAGTTAATTTGAAACATCAAATAAACATCCAAAGAGATGTCAAATGGGCAGTTAGATATGAGCCTGGTGCCCAGGCTAAAGATATAAATTCAGGAATCTCTGACATATTGACGGTATTAACTGAATAAGATCACCAAGAGGATGAGCACACACACACTGCAAAAGACCAAGTACTAGGTAAGGGGCCTCTTCAATACAAAGATAAGGAATCAACAAGACAAAACAGGAATTTCTAGTGAGGAAGAGGGAAAGCCAAGAGAGACTGAAGTCCCATAATGCAGGTGAAAAAAAGACAAGGAAGAGTATCAGCTGAGTTAAATGCTGATGAGAAGTCAAGGGAGACAACAGAAAACTGCCCACTGGCTTTAGTGTGGCTGAGTATAAACGTACGCTCAAAAAAGATCTCAACCAAGTATTATTTGGTTAAACAAGTATTTATTTACTGATTGAATGAACTTGGAGGTCTTTGGTGACCTTAACAAAAACAGTTTTGGTGGAGTGAATGGGGGTAAATCCTAACTGAAGTGGTTTTGAAAGATGGCAGGAGATAAATTAAATACACTATCAAGAACTCTTCTGAGGAATTTTGTTGCAAAAGGAAGAGAAATGGAGCTCCAACTGGCTGGGAAGTAAGACACAGGTTTTGTTATATTTTTTTTTATGATAGGGCAACAGTGGTGCCTGGGGGGTGCAGTTGGTTAAGCAATCAACTCTTGGTTTCTGCTATGGTCACAATCTCAGGGTTGAGATCGAGCCTCATGTTGGGCTCCACACTCAGCATGAAGTGTGCTTCATATTCTCTCTCCCTCTCCCTCTGCTCCTCCTGCTTGTGCACTGGTGCACTTGCTCTCTCAAAATAAATAAAGGAATAAATTTTTTTAAAGACAGGAGAAAACAAAAGCACGTTTTTGTATGTAATAATCCAATACAGAGGGAAAAGCTGACATAAGAGAGGGGAAACTTAAAACAACAACAACAAAAAAAAAAACACAACAAAAAAAAAAAGAGAGGGGAAACTTCCTAAACCAATGTCCTTGAGCAGGTGAGAGAACGAGAAGTATTAAATTATATACATTAAAAGATCACATAAATTCCCAGCAACTTGTTCTAATCATAGGAAAGTGCCATACACAATCCCTGCCTTAAGTGCCTTGGAATAACTGACCACCTGTTTGAAACCTGTTAGTTTTACTAGGAAAATCATTTCAGAATTGTACTTCATAATCTTTGCATATTGTGCTGAGTGTACAAATCTCCACTGCATTTATTTTTCTAAATTGTTAAAGCATATTAGTCCCCTACCTTAAAAAAATCTATTATGGTATCTAGGTCACTTTTTAGTTGTACAAAAATAACTCAATTACTTGCAACCTAGAATTCAGAGATGCAAGATGACAATATCTAACAAAAGATTAGGCCAAGGATTTTCACTGTGGGTGAAGCTGATTCTTCACTTTGCTTAATTTGATTACAAAAACACCAGTATTATTTTAGTGCTACCATAGAAGCATATAAATATTTATTCATAACTCTTATGCAATTCTACTTTTTGCTGGTTTTTCCTGCAACTGTCTGCTAGTGGTAATGATACATTTATAGAAATGGGCAATTCACATTTTAAAAAGGACTTGATTAAACATGTCTTCTAATTTTAATTTCTTAGATGGCTTAAGATTCATCTCCTAAGTGTTCTAAACAACTTTTTTTTTTCTAGTTTGGGTTTTTTTGATGACTTCTTCCTATTCCCCATTTACCTTCCTCCCAGCCTCAATAAATAAGAAAGTCTTACTGAATTACAAGATTAGAAAAACAATAAAAATAAAAACTTCTTATTATAAATTTTATTTACAATCTCAATTGAAGAATGAGAGGACTGTAAATTTGTTAATGTTTCCCAGGTGACTACGATATGCTGTACTTCCTGTCCTCTCCCATCATTGGTTAAAAACACTAGCTTTAGGAAAAAAAAAATTTTTTTCCCTTTATATAACTATAAATAATTTTTCAAGTAATGCTTTTCAAACTAATGTGCATATGAATCATCTGGAAATCTTGTTCAAATGAGAATTTTGATTTAGTAAGTTGTGTGGGGCCTGGGTTTCTGCATTTCTTACAAACTCACAGGTGATGCTAGTTCTCCTGTGTGCAGATGTTTGAGGAGCAAGGTTCTATAGAAGAGTCACATTTTCATTTGTTGTGAGATTGTTTATTCTTTGGAGATAGAATGATAAAGCAAGTTTTCAGTTATTCAGCAATGTTTTATATACTCTGTTGATTAAACCTAGGCAGACTCTCTTGTTTTCAGAAATATCCCATCCGTGATCCCTGGGTGGCTCCGTGGTTTAGTGCCTGCATTTGGCCCAGGGCGTGATCCTGGGGTCCTGGGATCGAGTCCTGCATCGGGCTCCCTGCATGAAGCCTGCTTCTCCCTCTGCCTGTGTCTCTGCCTCTCTCTCTCTCTCTCTCTATGTCTTTCATAAATAAATAAATAAAATATTTTAAAAAGAAAAAGAAATATCCCATCCTTGCTCACTGCCTGGAAGAATATATATAAAAAGTAAGACAAAGATGGGATGTCTAGGTGGCTCAGGAGTTGGGTGGCTGCCTTCTGCTCGGGTCATGATCCTGGCATCCGGGATTGAGTCCCACATCCGGGTCCTGCGAAGAGCCTTTTTCTCCCTCTGCCTATGTCTCTCCCCTCTTCTCTCTCTGTCTCTCTCATGAATAAATAAATCTTTAAAAAAAAAAAAAAAGTAAAACAAAGCAAATTGTCCTAGTACAGTGAACTTCAAATATCTGTTGTTTGGAATTATTTATATCATTGCTCCCTTATACCAACCTAGAAAATGGCAATCCAAATATAGGTAATCAAATCCATTTACTTAAGAAAGAATTAAAATTTAGATCATATCTATTATTGCATAACAATGATCAATTTACTTTAAAAATAAAGGCCATAATATAAAGGAAGATAATTGAATAAAGTATATTTCTTCAAGAGTTTATTTTTTTCCTCAAATTTTTCTGGAATTGTTTGAAAATGAAATCTTGGGACCTATAGCAATATTTACAAACTAAAATTGATTTATAAGATATCTGGCCTCTTCTCAAAATTAATAATGGGTAGTAGTAATTCTACATTATGTTTGTTTAAACCAAATGGGAAAAAATTGCAATAAACTTTTGAAAATAATTATATAAATTTACCTGCTCCTGGATGTTTAGAAATTATAGCTCTAGCCAACACTGTGCCTAGTAGTTTTGAAACTGAAATCCGCACATCATAATTGGAACCTTCAAAGGACTTAAAACACAGTGTGGCCACACTATCCAGGTCTGTACTCCACATAAAGATGGCCTCTTTTTGAAGTTCAAGGAGACACTATTTAATTGAAAAAACAGACATTAATGAAAAACAAAATTTAAATGTCAGGTTCAGATCCATAGAAGTTGTAGAAATTATCAAGATCTAACAAAAGAATACAAATCCAAAGTATCTAAACAATGACTGCAGGGACAACAAATGAATACTTACAAATAGTCATAAAAACTATACTATATAAAACAACATGTCAGCAGAGGGTGGGAAGAGAACCCATTCTAACTCAGTAGGCTAAGAAAAATGTCTTTGAACCAATTTGTTGGCTACGAGCAACTGTGACAATAATTACAACATAAACAACTTTACTGTATTATCTAACCAACTGTATTAGGAAGCCATGATCATTCTGCTGAAGATCATAAGACAAGATCACTATATCCATAGAGGACTAAACTGCCTTATTTTGATTGTTTCCTAGCTTGCAAAAAATGCATATTAAAAAGAAATTAAAATATCAAAATCTAAATCCTAGACTTAAAAAAAAAAGCAACATGATAAAAACAAATCACTTTGAAATAACACAAACTTTACATGTAAATTTTAGTTTACAAAACTATAGAGAGGAAGCATAGTAGAGTAAAAAGAATACTTAGAGTTTAGTAACCTAAATCCCCCACCCTTCAACAATGTGTTGTGAACTACTTGGAGAACCTTGGGAAATTCATTTAACTCTCTGGACCTCAGTTTCCTTATATGCTACAACAAGAGAGCCCCAGCTGACTACCAAGGTTGTAGCTTGAAGGTCATGTAGCTGTTAACAGTGTTTTCACAGGGATAAACTAATTTAATTTTCTTTATATATATTTTGAGAAATTCTGCTTATTAGACCATTTTACCTTTGCAGCAGCACAACGAACAGCCATGGATCTATCTGTTAAGCAGGATTTAGCAGCTTTATAAACATCCCTGTGGCAAGGTGTAGCAGCAGCTCCTAGTCCATTCAATATATTTTGCAGGCTCAGCATAATCTCATATCGCCCTTGAGACTACCAAAAAGGAAAAATTTATATAGAAAAAAAATTAACCGTGAAAAGTAGCATTAAGCATCAAAATTTCTCTTATATATTACTGAAATTTTCAATATCTGTACACACTAACCAACCCATCTGACATCAGGAAACTTTAACAGCTATTATTTTATGAAGTGTTTACTAATTGAAAAGTGTTATGTGTATATATTATATTTTAACACAGTACAAAGAGTTGATGTGAAGATTAAATGAAATTACATGAAAAGTCCTAACACAAAGCTTGCATGTTGTTAAGCATTCAATAAACAGTTGCTATTAATGAGATAACACAGTAAGAGTTCAGGGACTGCCTCTTAGCTAGGTGACCTTGGGCAAAATTGTTTATCTGTTAAATGGACATATTTACCTCATAGGTTGTTGTGAAGACCAAACAAATTACTGCATGTAAAATGCTTAGAATAATGCCTGACATATAGTAAATACTCAACAGACTTTACAGCCATTTAATACTTCATTATTTGTTGGGCCAAGTAGTTTAACTCAGAGGATAAAAATCTGGGACCAAATCTGCCTCTGACCTTAGCATCTGTGTGAAATAATAATAATAATAATAATAATAATAATAATAATAATAATAATGTTTTTCGCAGTTATTTCTCCAGCTATAAAATGAGAATAAGATGAACCTCTTAGAGCTAGTGTGAGAAAAGTAAAAAGGCCTTATGGGGAAAACATTCACCACAGTGCCCGGCACACAGTAGATACTCAAAAAATAGTAGCTGCTTATATTACTGATATTTTAGTAAATGCCCCAGCTGATTTCTATATCCCAGGAAGTCAAGGCCACTAAAGATAACTAAAGCTAGGTGAAGACAAAGATCAATATCAAGTATGATTTTCATAGATAAATTAATATTATTAATTTATCTTTGTCCAGAGGAGCATAACACTAACTATAGGTGATATAACAAATTGGATCCTTTGTTGAAAATTCTGAACTTTTTATCCCAACTTTATGTTGTCTGTTACAACAACAACAAGGGTGAATCAAAGTTAGGATCCCTTTGTTACCTTCAACATTTTGCAGTACCTGATCAACAAAGTCGTAAAGATAAAAAAATAGCAAGAAATAAAATCCTCAGCAATAACTTTAAAATTTCTGAGAACTACAGATTAACCCTGTTAACCATGGGGCCTAAAAGGATTATAGCTTAACTAACGAAGTTAAGTGGAAAAACAGTTCAAAGTGGCCATTCCTCAGCAGATGAAAGTTCTTATAAACATTTCCTTTTGAATAAAACCAGATTTACAGATGTTAACAAATCTCTTCTGCTGAATCACTTTCTTCAATCTTTCAGCAAACCTGCTTAGAAGTGTTTCCTGAGTAGATTCAATCACCAATTCTTTTTGTTACGGACTTCACTTCTTAAACTTCTTGAATAAGCTATGATTTTTTTTAAAGATTTTATTTTTTTATATAATCTCTACACCCAGTATAGGTCTTAAACCCACAACCAAGAGCTGCATGTTCTACTCACTGAGCCAGCCAGGCATCCCAAATCAGTTACATTCTTCTCAAAATTTAGCATGTTTTATATCTGAACTTTCAAATTTTTTACCCGGGTACATTAAAAAAAAGGTGGGGTGCCTGGGTGGGATAGCCAGCTGGGCACCCGACTCCTGGTTTTGGCTCAGGTCGTGATCTGAGAGTCTTGAGATTAAGCTCTGAGTGGGGCTCCTTGCTCAGCGTGGAGTTTGCTTGGAGTTTGTCTCTCCCTCCCTCTCTGCTCCTCTCTACTGCATGAGTTCTCTTTTACAAATTATCTCAGAGCTGTCTTCTAGACTTCTTTTCTAGGTAAGATTAGAACAAGAACTGGTGGTAATCCGCTTCGAAGCTCAGAGTAGGAGGCTTCTCCGGGCTGCGTGGTCAGGGAAGTGGTTGGTTAGGATTTGGAGGGACTATCAATGGACACCCAGAAGGACGTTCAACCCCCAAAGCAGCAGCCAATGATATATATCTGCGGAGAATGTCACACAGAAAACGAAATAAAATCCAGGGATCCAATCAGATGCAGAGAATGTGGATATAAAATAATGTACAAGAAAAGGACTAAAAGATTGTTGGTTTTTGATGCCCGATGAAACATGGAGTTCAGAGGATTATCTTCATTTGTACCTGGATTTGCTGTTAATGTTGTATAGCCTTTGATTAGTGTATATATCTTTATGAATACAAATACACATGATTTCATTTTAAAATCCATCTTGAAAAAAATAAAAATAAAAAAAAATAAAATCCATCTTGTATTTAGGTATCAATAGTTTCTATAAAGAAAAGCTTTTTGTTCAATAATTGATAATAATTTACTTTTATTGTATATATAATCTGACACAGGGTGAAAAAGTGCTTCCTTAAACCACACTTTTAATCATGGCTTAGAATCTTGTGGGGGCCTTGTTAAAAATGAAGTTTTCTAGGGCTCTTTGAAGATCTGATTAAGTAAGTTCCTTGGAAACTACTGTTTTACATCACCAAGTCTGTAAACTCTCCAGCATCATTTTGTTCTGTGTATACTAATGTACTTAGCATGAATGCATTATTGAGTTAAATTTTTCATTTTTCCTTGATATAGGCTTTCTGTATTTGTATATAATGCTTGACTATGTTTTTAAATATTGGCTGAGGGTGGGACGCCCAGGTGGCTCATCAAATGAGCGTCTGTCTTTGGCTCAGGGCATGATCCCAGAGTCCTGGGATTGAGTTCCAAATCAGGATCCCTGCATGGAACCTGCTTCTCCCTCTGCCTGTGTCTTTGCCTCTCTTTTTGTGTCTCTCATGAATAAATAAATAAAATCTTAAGTAAATTTTGGATGAGGGAAAAAAAAAAAAAGAACAAGAACTGGTATTTTGTTTTTATATTTAAAGGTGCTGAGTGATCCTTTTTTTTCTTTTTAAAGATTTTATTTATTTATTCATGAGAGACACAGAGAGGCAAAGACACAGGCAGAGGGAGAAGCAGGCTCCATGTAGGGAGCCCTATGTGGGACTTGATCCCAGGTCTCCAGGATCAGGCCCTGGGCTGAAGGCAGGCGCTAAACCGCTGAGCCACCTGAGCTGCCCTGAGTGATCCTTAAATATTAGGGAGCGACCACAGATTTAAAAATTTTTGATAAACAAACATACAAATGCTTTAATTTCAAAAATGATTGGTGAAACCAGTTGGCAAGATATGACTATCTTAGAAGTCAAATGAAGAGACAATTACAAAAACAAAGAGTATTCCACAGTGGTTAATGATCACAAATCAATAAGGCTAAGGCTGAGAATATATTCCCCTGGCAACTAAAAGGTCAACCAGATCCTGGTCATACTTATATTCTCCATGCTTTTCTCCAACCTGGTTATATTCCTTACTCCTCTCTGATGCTGGCGGAATACTAATCCATCCATCAGGCACCCAAATAGTTATCAACTATGTATCTGAATCATTGTGGACAAGCAACTGATGTAGTACTAGTATTAGGGGAAAAGGTGATGTGAGAGGAAGAAGCAGGGATAGGTCTACCAGAGAAATACCTTAGCTTTTGCCTATTTGGATTTACCTAAAATCACAAATTACATTATTGATTTTCTAATAAAGATTTAATATACAAAATACATATGTGCATCTCCTAGAAATATTTTATCTATGGATATATTTATATACATACCCATGTACCTTACCATAGGCAAAACACTTTCACTGGCTCAAGGAACCATAAAACCTGTAAAATACTATCTTTTTATTCTTCTTTGTATGTAATAAAAATTACAGTTTATCTTTTTATTCTTTGGATGAACTTGTGCTTACTCACCTCTGCACTCTTCATAGCTTTAAGGATATTCCCCACTGTATCAGTAAAGGTGTTAACCAGTATTCTACCCAACTTCTTGTATAAGGAACCCAAACATACCACGGCAGCCCTGAAACATTTAAATTAGATATTAGTCATGAGCGAAAAAACAGCAATAAAAAAATCTCAGCCCATGTAAAGTTGACTATTTAATTTTAAAGGATAAAACTGCCCATATTCTATTCCATTGTTAAATCCTGAGGCATGATGCTTACATGAATATCAAATAATTACACTTTCAAGAACAGTAAGGAGAAAAAATGTATTTTCAAGTAATCAAAACCTCCATTCCCTCAAACTTTACAAACTAATTTTTCATAAAACTGACCTTCATATATTAGTCAAAGATAATGTTAAAGATACAAGATAAGAAAAACAGGAAATAATGTTCTTTTCAAATCTGAAGTCTGAAAACTTCATGGTAAAATACATTGTTGTAAGCTAAAAATTAGATCAACAAAAATTTCTGTAAAATTACTATTGTGGAACCATACATTTATGGAAAACTACTCTTTCTAAAATAACAGATGAAATAATGAACAGAATCCTATGAAGAAAGTAAATAAGCTAACCTTTTTAGAAGCTCAGAAGAGTATTTTTCTATATGGTATTTATTATTAATTTTTACTACTGAGAACTAGGAAGTTAAAAGAACACCCAAAATGTGAAGCATTCAAAATATCTTTTTGTTAAACACGCAACTAAGATTCTTTTTGTATGTATCTTTAAAATATGTTTTTATAGAAGACATATATTTGTTTCAGGTGTACAACATAGTGATTTGACAATTATAAACATTAAAAACTGCTCACTACAGTTAGTGTAGTTATCATTTGTCACTATACAATATGATTACAATATTACTGGCGATATTCCCTATGCTGTACTTTTCATCCCCTTGACTTACTTGCTTTTTATAACTAGAAGTCTGTATCTCTTTAGTTCAACTTACAGTTTTGTGGGAAGATAACTTGGAGAATCATCCTTGCTACGAATAAGATCATTACATTTATCGATTGTCTCGTAAACAGAGAATGTGTCCCCGATACTATAAAGAACACCTAGATTCTTAGCAAGGAGTTTGCGGGTAGGAGGCCCTGGGGAGCTGTTCAACAAAGACAGGAGCTGTTCAACAAGAGCCTTCTGTTTCTCCTTTACATCACTCTAGAAAGGAAGTAACAAAAATACAATTCAAAGTCAACATAATTACATGTAATCTTCTAATACAATGTTTCTTTAATAGTTTTTTAAGAATTAAAAACTCCAGAAAAATGCATTCATTTTGACTAAAAATTACAAATAAGTTGGTGGTATAGTCATTACAACGACACAAGGTAATTTTTTGCCCTGTGGATAGCTTCAAAAAATAATCTCTGGGCCACAATATACCAGTCTCTGTGAAGAAACACAAGGCTTCTATTTCTTCTGTATCTTTCTTCTGTTGAAAGGTAGAGCAAATTTGTATTTTAACTGGAGGTTCTTTGTTATATATCTGTATAAATAAGCAGTAACTGGGGTGCCTGGGTGGCTCAGTGGTTGAGCATCTGCCTTCGGCTCAGGGCGTAATCCCAGGGTCCCGGGATCGAACTCTGCATCGGGCTTCCTGCAGCAAGCCTGTTTCTCCCTCTGCCTGTGTCTCTGCCTCTCTGTGTCTCTCATGAATAAATAAAATAAAATAAAATCTTAAAAAAAAAAAAACCCAGCAATCTACAATCCATCATGAGTCAACCTTATGATGAATGATTATGTTACTCAGATCTTTTTCTAAGTTTAGTGCAATTTTCTTTTTGCAAGCTTATACATCTAAATGCCAGCAATGTTACTCTATTTTGTTTATTTTCTGAAAAAAGGAATAACAATATCATTACAATAGTAACAGTATTCAGGTGCTCACTAAGGCATAAGCTTCCACAATGAAGTACTTGTTAGTATATGGATTTTTGTCTTGTTAAATTCCAAATGTCCATGAGTAGTGTCTTTGCACCATTTTTGCATGACATATGGTATTGTTATTATGGAGGAAAATACCTTCACTTTTAGTAGGAGACATACATGGAAGTATCTAGGTGCAATATCACTTCATATGGCTCAATAAATCAATCAAATATGGTAAAATGTTAACTGCTAAATGTAGGTAAAAAGTATGAGTGATTGTTTTCTTTTTTTGGAAACTATTTCATAAGCTCAAGAGTGAATATGTTTACTAAAAGACTTTTAAATTCAAATTCTCCCTAAAGGGATGCCCGGGCGGCTTAGCGGTTTAGCACCTGCCTTCAGCCCAGGCCCCGGATAAAGTCCCTGCATTGGCTTCCTATATGGAGCCTGCTTCTCCCTCTACCTATGTCTCTGCCTTTCTTTTCTGTGTCTCTCATGAATAAATAAGTAAAATCTTAAAAAAAAAAAAGAAAAATTCTCCCTGAAAAGCTCAGAACTTTTTAAAAGCAAAACTTCCATTACAATATTTAGCAATATATTACATAAGGGCTTCAATGCATATGAAAGTGAAGAAGATAATGAAAATGAAATCTAATAGAATGTGGTTTATAGTTTATATTTTTATACATTTTTTAAAGTAATACAAAAAATACTGGCTGATTTCTTCCTGCTTTAAAAAAATTTTTTTAATCCTTTATTTATCTGAGAGAGAGAGAGAGAGAGACAGGGAAAGAGAGCACAAGTGAGGAGATAGAGAAACAGGATCCCCACTGTACAGGGACACTCAACATGGGGCTTGATTCCAGGACCCTGGGATCATAACCTGAGCCAAAGGTAGACACGTAACGGACTGAGCAACCCAGGCACCCCCTTTTTCCTACTTTTTGAAAGCACAAACTTCTTGTAATATTTCATTATAAACTCTTAATAAGGCCTAGCATTTGAAAGCTAATTTGGTTTATTCTGAACAGAATGAGATAAGCAAACCAAAGGACCTAAACATTATCTGGCACTTAAAAAAAGTTTTTGCAATTTTACCTACCTTGCTCGTTGCTAGCAAGAGCTTCTCCAAATATCTCAACCAATCGAAAATAAACTCTGCCTTCTGAACTTCACCTAGTTGATTGTATGCTTCTTCATTCAGCAGTAAGCTATGAGCTAATTCCATTCCTTGCAGAAAATTCTCCTAGCTGGTCACAATTCTTCTCGTTAAACTTCAGTCAATATACCTAAGAAAAAAGTCTGTAATAGAGAAAAAGAACAAATTTTACAAGGAAGGCAAATGTAAAACCAGAAATCTTCCACAGAAAGCACAAAGCATAATTAAATTGGAGATTTTAAAAAATAACAGCTCTAGGGTGAAACTGGGAAATCCAATACTAAACTCTTAACAGTGACACAAAATCCACTTTTGAATTCCTTTTTTTAAAGATTGTATTTATTTATTCATGACAGACATAGGCAGAGGGAGAAGCAGGCTCCATGCAGGAAGCCTGATGTGGGACTTGATCCCGGGACTCCAGGATCATGCCCTGAGCCACACAGGCATCCCGTTGAACTCCTTTTTTAGAGAGCAGACAGACAAAGCAGAAAAACATTATTGACATTCATATGTAATAACTTGCTAAACAGAAGGGACATTCCATTAAAATTTTGAAAATTTTTAGGTTAGGTTATTCAAGCATTAGGTTTTCCATTTTCTTTGTAGGATATATATCATGTTACTAAAAATGAGTCATGGGTACATATCAACAAATGACCAAATATCCAGACCTCCTACTAAAATTCTATAAAACCTGACCTCTCCCTGGGTACATATCCCAGTCATTTACCTGGAGATTGAAATGGAAGGAATTATTCCCATTAGCATCTGATCCCCCAGCCTAATAAAGACACTGCCTGTAGCTTGAGGCTAGGAGTTTTAGGAAAAAGTTTCATCTCAACCAGAATAGTCTTATCTCTGTAAGCCTTGTGAAAGACAAGTCCTGTTTTTGAAGGCACTTATATGGATATTGTCTAGGGGTAGTAGCAATAAAGATTCTATCTGCTACGACCCAGCTCCAAAGCAGCTTTTACTTCTGCTTTTGCAAATAATAAAAAAAAAAGACAGAGATTTTGTTTTGTTTTGTTTTTTTAAATTCATGAGTATATCCTGAGCATACACTTTCCAGAACATAAATAACATGTAACTGTATACACACATACATTTATAAGATGACATTGTGATTATGGATTTTATTTAGGAGAAGCATACTCAAGTTTATAGTAGCAAAGCAACAAATCTACAACTCATTTTTGAATCATTAAGTGAATAAATCAACTATAAATTATGGCAAAAAATTTTTTTTAAATTTTTATTTATTATTTATGATAGAGAGAGAGAGAGAGAGAGAGGCAGAGACATAGGCAGAGGGAGAAGCAGACTCCATGCACCGGGAAAAATATGGCAAAATATTAACAGCTGTATGTAGACAGTGGGAGTATGAATGGTCATTTTACTGTTCTATGCTTTTTCTGTATTTTTTTGAAAGATCACAATAAAAAGTTGGAAAAAATTATTTAATAAACTCAGAAACACACAAGCGGGGATGCCTGGCTGGCTCAGTGGTAGAGTATGAGGCTCTTGATCTTGGGGTACTGAGTCTGAGCCCACACATTGGGTTTAGAGTTTATGTTAAAATTTTTTTTTAATTAGAAGGGAAAAGCTTAAGAAAAAAACACACACATTGGCTTAAGAAAAAAATCATCACTATTACCTATAAGAGAGACAACTATCATCAAGAACCTTAAACAGGGAAGACACTATATATAATAGATGGGTACTCCTATTCACTAATGTATCAAAAATAAATTTGATAAATTATAAAACTCCCAACTAAACAGAAACAGGTAATTAGAACTGTATGAAAATATAGACAGATTGCTACAGGTAATTAAACTAAAAGATTTTAAATATATAGCTCATATTCCCCTAAATAAATCTCAATCTTTTATAGAGAAGCCAGTAAGTAATGATGTATTAGAAAATCAGATGGAAGACCTAGGGGAGGCTTTTCTTTCATTCATTCATTTTTTTTCTCCCAGAGTTTGCTGGTATAAAATTACCCACAGTGTCGGATCATAATTAATATAAATCTTAAAACAGTCTCCTTCTATTTTTTTTTAAAGATTTTATTTATTTATTCATGAGAGACACAAAGGGGGTGGGGCAGAGACACAGGCAGAGGGAGAAGCAGGCTCCATGCAGGGAGCCCAATGTGGGACTCGATCCTGGGTCTCCAGGATTGCGCCCTGGGCCGAAGGCAGATGCCCAACTGCTGAGCCACCCAGGCATCCCAACAGTCTCCTTCTAGATGTAATCACAAACTGGTACCCTGTCAGCCAAAGTTAGCCTGCAACATATTGAGGGGAAGGTGACTTACCAACATGTAAACATAAGATTTTACATGAAAATCTGGTTCCAAATCCCCATACAGCAACAAATGACTAAATCTAAGGGAGGACTCTCCAGCAGGCCACAGCTGCCACCTGGCCTGCCTCATTCATTTACATTACCTGACATTTCTTCAGGTATTTAACTTTTCAACTCCTTCTCTTTATCTTGCTTGTGTCCCTCTTGCTTGGCCCAACATTCTGGTATGATGCTGCCCCAGAAGTCAAAAGGCAGCTTTTACCCATCCACACCCACCAAATCTGTATGCTGCTTTAGCCATCTGGATTGTTCCCTTTCAGTGAGTCTCGCCTATCTGCTTAATACTACTATGACCTGGTACTGACAGTCCTCAAAAAAAAAAAAAAAAAGAGAGAGAGACACATTAGGTTATTTTCAAAAATGCCAATTTTAAAGAACAAGCATATAAACAATAGACTAACAAATTAGGATACAACAATTAAGGACAAAGTTAAATAAATGTTAGAGAAACAGTTTCTGGAAGAAATCTTCTAGCTATACAAAAGGTGAAAAACAAGTTTGCACTCAATATCTATGATTCTGTGAGAGAAAAAAAAATTACCTCAGTATCACAGAGAAAATTTAACTACCACATCAAATCAAAATTTTAAGAGGGGCATCTGGGTGGCTCAGTGCTTGAGTGTCTGCCTTCAACTCAGGCTGTGATCTGGGGGTCCTGGGATGGAGTCCCGCATTGGGCTCCCCACAGAGAGCCTGCTTCTCCCTCAGCCTGTGTTTCTGCCTCTCTCCATGGGTCTCTTATGAATAAGTAAATAAACAAATAAATAAATAAAATCTTTTTTTTTAAATCCTATCTTAAGAATAAAATTACCCTTTTTAGAGGTCATTAGGACTGCTGAAGAGACTTTTTTTTCCTTAGGCAGCAGCAATATTGTGGTGTAAAATGATCCATCAAGAAGCAAAATAGCTAACACAATGCAATAATAAATAATTCAGTAAAAAGATTGAGATCATAATCAAAGCCAAGTTCTCTCTAATGTCCTCAATATTCCTCATATAAATTACTACAAAAAGTAGACAATTCATAATAGTAATCCCACATTTAAATATCCATTCTAAAATGCACCTGTGATCTCCATGTATGCACTATCAATGGGATCAGCAAATGCTTTTTGCAAAAAAACAGATGTTTCTGTTCTTACCAGAAGTTTCACTGTAGGAAGATGAATACAAATGCAGTCAAACTATCATGTTTTAATATAACCACACCCTTCAACTCCATGTATCTGGAGACTGCTTATTTTTCTAATTTTCTCTTATTTTCCATTTTTGTTTCTTTTGAGATCGCAAAGTGATTAGTTCATCAAAAGTAAACATATATTAAACATATTTTTCAAACTATAGTTATGCTACTTGAAAAAAATGTTTGTAAAACTGCTGTTCC
This sequence comes from Canis lupus familiaris, assembly GCF_011100685.1. Lineage (NCBI taxonomy): Eukaryota > Metazoa > Chordata > Mammalia > Carnivora > Canidae > Canis > Canis lupus. The sequence goes on from NC_049229.1 coordinate 10,807,749, forward strand.
CACTGTAATGCCAGCCATTATTTTTGACAGAAGCTAACATTTATTGGCCACTTACTATATGTGCTTTACATTTTCTCAACTAATTCACAAAATTGTTCAAGAGGTATTTTTAGATGACAAAGAAACTGAGGCACAGAGAAACCAAGTAGTAGTCCTAAGGTCACTTTGAACCTGGATGTAGACATAAGCAATCAGACTCCAGATATATGTGCTTTAACCACCAGATACTCTACTGCCACTCTTTGATCCAATCAAACCGCTCAAACACCTTGAAATCAGCCATTTTTTAAAAAGCTCAGAACTTCGGATCCCTGGGTAGCTCAGCGGTTTAGCGCCTGCCTTCGGCCCAGGGCATGATCCTGGAGACCTGGGATTGAGTCCCACGTCAGGCTCCCTGCATGCAGCCTGCTTCTCCCTCTGCCTGTGTCTCTGCCTCTCTCTCCCTCTCTCTCTCTCTCTGAATCTCTCATGAATAAATAAATAAAAATCTTAAAAAATAAAAAAGCTCAGAACTTGTAGAGAATTTGTGAATAATACGGAACAATAGATCACTGTAATGTTTCCTAAAATATGAATACGAGATTCCTTATTTTAATAAGTATGAGAATCTAGTAATAAACAAAGCTACCCAAAAGATGTCTCAGGGTATTCATAGTATGTACTATGAATCTCTATGAATGCGATGTAGTCTGAAGTATTAACCAAAACACTGCACAACAGTAATTTCCAGACTTAAGTTGTCCCATAAAAAACATTAACAGGTACCTGTTTCAGCCACTCTTCCTATATTTTAAAAAGGTGCACAAGAATATTACTTTATAGTCAAATATTACATATGCTAACATAAAGCCAATAGTTGAGCTAAGCTTACAAATGTCCTTCAAAGCTTCTTAGACCATACATTTCTCTTCCATTGTAGTAACTGTCTGTAGTTTGTGTATGATAGATACTCCTAGTGACTCAGTTATAATTTTAATCCCTGAAGTCTTTTACATTGAGAAAAATAGTCACTGTGTATTAGACCTAAGGTTCTAAGGTACTGTCTACTATGGCTCTCAGAGTGGGATATCCCCAGCAGTGAGTGTACCAACAGAATACATATGCTGGAGGATCAAATTTTACTTAACCATTTCCCCTCTGATATTAACTTATTATTTTATATGAAAATAAATGTGCATTTAATATGCAGTAGAAGGCAAAATTAATAAAGTGTTTTAAGATAAAACATAAACCTTCAGAGGAATTCTAAGCATGACAAGCCTTTCTAAACATCTTTTTTTTTTTTTTTTTTTTCTAAACATCTTTTAAAAAAATCACTCCCCCACCAAAAGTTCACTCCCCTCTTCTGGTATGAATACTAGTTTAATGGAAATGTTTAAGAACATCTAAGCTACTAGTAAGTTGAACTATTGAACTGCCATTTTTATAGGTCAAAAAATAGCTGAGTGTCAGCAAATTCATCATATGGTTCAATTTACTTTATTTGTATTTACTGATTTGACAGAGAATGAGAGAGAGGGCCCAAGCAGACAGAGCAGCAGGCAGAGAGAGGGGAAGAAACAGGCTCTTCACGAAGCAGAGCTCGATGTGAAGCAGACGCTTAACCCACTGAGCCACTCAGGCACCCCTCACATGGTTCAACTTAAATATCATGTTCAGTCTTCAAAGATTTAGCATAATGTAAGAAAGGCTAATGGCTTTGTCTAAAGGCTAACGTTTACATTCTGTATAGTGTTCTTAGGTCTTCCATCTGACAATGAGTCCACATCAAATCTATGTCGGCAAAGAAGTGTAAGCACCTTTAAGAATTTCATTTTTTTCAGCTTCAACAATTTTATTTATTTAAAAGATTTTGGGGTAAGGGCGAGAGGGAGAGGAAGGAGAGATAGAGAATCTTAAGCAGGCTCCTCACCCAGTATGGATCCAAAGGAGTCTGATCTCACAATCCTGAGATCATGACCTGAGTTGAAATCATTAGTCATACACTTAAATGACGAAACCACCCAGGCACCCTAAAAGATTTTGTTTTTAAATAATTTCTACACTAAATGTGGGGCTTGAAATCACAATCTCAAGATCAAAAGTTGCATGCTCTACCAAGTGAGTCAGCCAGGCACCCCTCAGCTACAACAATTTTTTTTTTAATTTTTATTTATTTATGATAGTCACAGAGAGAGAGAGAGAGGCAGAGACACAGGCAGAGGGAGAAGCAGGCTCCGTGCACCGGGAGCCCGATGTGGGACTCGATCCTGGATCTCCAGGATCGCGCCCTGGGCCAAAGGCAGGCGCCAAACCGCTGTGCCACCCAGGGATCCCAGCTACAACAATTTTAAAAATAACACAAAACAAAACAGCCTACAGATTATGTCAGTCCTGATTGTGTTAACATGATTTTTTCTATCTAGGGTTTAAAGATCTATTTTAGTAGAGATAAGAACATATTTAAAATTATGGTTAAAATTTACAGGGAAAAAGAATCTTCCTAATCTTTTTTTTTTTTTTTTAAGACTTTATTTATTCATGAGAGAGACACAGAGAGAGCCAGAGAGACAGGCAGAGGGAGAAGCAGGCTCTATGCAGAGAGCCTCATGTGGGACTCAATCCCAGGACTCCAGGATCATGCCCTGGGCCGAAGGGAGGCACTCAACTGCTGAGCCACCCAGGGATCCCGAATCTTCCTAGTCTTTTTGGTCATTTAGTTTCTTAAAATGATTCATTATACCACTGTTAAGAGGGAAAAGAGGAAAAATCCCAAATGAGAACAACAAACACAAAATTAAGATTGGTCTGTTGCTTTGTTAGTTTTTTGTTTCCAGAGCATGAAAAGACTAATATACAAAATGAACAAGCCATTTTAAGTAAATGGAACTAATTCCCAAATGTATCAAGTGCCTGAAGTTTTGAAATATATCATATGTAAATTTCAATTACTTTCTTCAACTCTCACTTCTCTAAAAGCCATCACTACAGCTTCAACTCAGCCTCCAGTCTTTAGTTTTCTCAGTTTTGCTCAATAAACATAAAGCAAACAACAAAAAAACCCTCTCAAGAATCTCCCACACTTCAAGGAACATGCATAAATCTTAAAATCCAAAACTTCCCCCCAAAACAAAACAAAACAAAACAATAATTAGAATTAATCTAGAAAGAAGCTGGATCATTCTCTCTTGACCTAAATTAAGATTCTCTTTGACATGTGATTCAGGCTTTGCAAAATTATAGGTTACAAAATACAAACTCACAAATTACAGTGAGCTTTAGCTTTAGGTCATGCTTAAGATGTTGCCTAAGGGAGGCTGCCCCTGGTAAAGAAGAAGTCTTTGTTTTGTTTTTTTAACTGTACTTTAAATATATCTAGGCATAGCCCTAAAGTTAGTTTGCTGACACATTTATAATATTAGAGTTCTTTAATACTATTTTATCTTCTTGATTTCTAAATCTTGTATTTACTGCATCTTTGAATCTGAAATATCTTGCTTCTTTCTTTCTAAATAAACTTACTATATTAAAATTCAGGTAGGGGCGCCCGGGTGGCACAGTTGGGTAAGCATCTGACTCTTGGTTTTGGCTCAGATTATCATCTCAGGGTCTTGAGATGGAGCCCCAGTCAGTCAGCAAGGAGTCAGCTTAAGACTCTCTCTTCTCTGCCCCTCCCGTCTGTGTACACACACACGTTCTCTCTTTAAAATAAATAAATCTGAAGAAAATAATAAAATTCAGCTAAAAAAAATGACTTCCTTCAGGAAAGCTTTCATGATTATTCTTATACTGTTTCCTCTTGGTATAGCACTTTTTTCATTATACTTATGGTTTTGTTTTTTTTTTTTACACTGATGGTCCTTAAAATATGTTTGGCTTCTCCACTTTATCACCTAGATCATGAGATTCTTCAAATATTTTTCCAAATCATGATTTAAAAATCTTAACCATAATTATTAGAGTAGTAACATTATAGATTATGTTCTTTTCTCTTTCTCTAATTTTTAGTGATTTTAAAACTTTTATTTTTTTTTATTTTTTTATTTTTTTTTTAATTTATTTATGATAGTCACAGAGAGAGAGAGAGGTAGAGACATAGGCAGAGGGAGAAGCAGGCTCCATGCACCGGGAGCCCGATGTGGGATTCGATCCTGGATCTCCAGGATCACGCCCTGGGCCAAAGGCAGGCGCCAAACCGCTGCACCACACAGGGATCCCGATTTTAAAACTTTTAAAATGAAATCCTTAAAGACCAATAAACAAACTAAACTTTTGTTAGATTCCTAACTTTTAAAATTCACACCACCATTTGTCAGAATCACCTTTCCTCAGAGGAAAAAGGAAAAACAGTATTTTTACATCAAAACATAAGGAATAAAATGTGCAAAACAAATGGCAGGGGAGAGTGGAGATCATTAGTTTATATTTGGGCTCCTTCTCTATCTAGTTACTCCTACATCTTTCAGTAAATCACAAAATCAGCCTCATCTCCTAACTCTTCCAAGGAAAAGGGGCCCAAAGAATTAAAAGGGGAGTGTTAGGAAAATGGCAAGGGGAACAACACAGAGGAGACAGGTAAATTGTTAAAATTAAAGGATAGTGGGCAGCCCCGGTGGCTCAGCGGTTTAGTGCCGCCTTCAGCCCAGGTCCTGATCCTAGAGACCCGAAATCGAGTCCCACATCAGGCTCCTTGCATGGAGCCTGCTTCTCCCTCTGCCTGTATCTCTGCCTCTCTCTCTCTCTCTCTGTCATGAATAAAATGAATAAAATCTTTTAAAAAATTAAAGGATACTAAGCATGTCATAATAGCAAACCTGTAACAATGCATGTTAGTGGGTCATAACTCTAGCTGCTTTATTTACTTATTTATTTATTTTTAAAATATTTTATTTATTCATAAGAGACAGAGAGAGAGAGGTAGAGACACAGGCAGAGGAAGAAGCAGACTCCCCATTGAGCAGGGAGCCCAACGTGGGGCAGGAACTCATGACTCTGAGATCAAGACCTAAACCAACCCAGATACTGAGATGTGAGTCCACATCAAAAGTTGGACGTTTGGCAGCTCGGGTGGCTCAGCAGTTTAGCACCGCCTTCGGCCCAGGGCCTGATCCTGGAGACTTGGGATCGAGTTCCACGAGTTCCACGTCGGGCTCCGTGTGTGGAGCCTGCTTCTCCCTCTGCCTGTGTCTTTGCCACACCCGCCCCCCCTCTCATGAATAAATAAAATCTTAAAAAAAAAAAAAAAGCCGGGCATTTAACCCATTGAGCCACCCTGCAGCACCCCACTACCATCCCCCCCCCCGCCCCACCAGCTGGGAATGTTGGGTGACTAATGCTTTATATAGAACACAATCTTTGAAATACTAATCATTAAATACTATAAATCAAAAAATTTAGGTATTCCATTTTGTTCATACTATAAGATTTTTATTTTTATTTATTTTTTTAATTCATAGAGACACAGGGAGAGAGAGAAAGAGAGAGAGAGAGAGAGAGAGAGGCAGAGACACACACAGGCAGAGGGAGAAGCAGGCACCATACAGAGGGCCTGATGTGGGACTCAATCCCGGGTCTCCAGGATCACGCCCTAGGCTGCAGGCGGCGCTAAACCGCTGAGCCACCGGGGCTGCCCTATGATAAGATTTTTTATTAGAAGACTATACAAGTTAATATCACACCTACTTAAAAGTGGCCATTTCTGATTAATATTTTGGATCAAATTATCTAACATTAAATATTTTAAATATGAACAGAATCTTCTCTTAGCTACTCCTAGAATATGAATAAAGATGCTTTTAATTAAACTAGTATATCAGTTCACATAAAAATCTGTATTATTCATACTTGTTTATTTTTTAAAAGATTTTATTTATTTATTCATGAGAGACACAGAGAGAGAGAAGCAAAGGGAGAAGCAGAGGGAGAAGCAGAAAGAGAAGCAGAGGGAGAGGCAGGCTCCGTGCAAGGAGCCCAATGTGGGACTCGATCCCAGGACTCCAGGATCATGCCCTGGGCCGAAGGCAGGGACTAAACCTCTGAGCCACCCAGGGATCCCAAAAAAATCTGTATTATTCATATTTATAATTAAGTTTCACATTATACTCCTAAATTAAAACAGTGTATTACACCATAAATTTAACTTTTAGGGGGAATTCTGACTACAAATTCTCATAAAATCAATTTAATTCATATTTGTTGTCATATCACAAAAAATCTAATTTGTAACATGCCCAGGCACAGCACTACAATCTTTTTTTTTTTTTTAAAGATTTCATTTATTTATTCATGAGACACACACACACACACACACACACAGAGGCGGAAACACAGGCAGAGGGAAAAGCAGGCTCCTCACAGAGAGCCCCCCATGTGGGACTCAATCCCGGACACTGGGATCATGCCCTGAGCCAGAGGCTTAACCACTTAGCCACCCAGGCGTCCCTACAATCTTATTTTAATATATAATGAAAATACATCTAGTCCAGCGAGATTCTGCAAGACTGTTTCCTGCAAACTTGGTAGGGATGGGGAAACTGCTGCTTATCAGTACATACTATAAGCCAATAGGAATGGCAGATGCACACAGCTCCGTAAGAACCAATGGAGAACACATCCTTTGACATACAGAAGTTAGGGTGAAAGAGGAAAGAAATAGGAGTTAAAGGGAAATTTATAAACTGGCATAAGAAACGCCACAAGTGGGGATGCTATTTACTTTACCTTCCTCTTCTGTTTTTCTGAAGTACTGCAGATTCCCATTAGGGATGAGAGCAATGACAGAAACTGAATTAGGTGAAGGAGATTGCCAATGAGGGCTCCACTAAAGTTCTGTGGGCTCTTGCAATTCTCCTCCCAGATTACAAAAAAAGAAAGCCCCTGAAGGGTAAAAGGAAGTGTTGTGGGGAAACTCAGCAGTATGAACCAACTCTAAGGCAGTGATGGGAAAAGGAACTAACATTTTTTGACAAATTACTTAGTGGAAACGTTTAATCCTTATAACACTGAAACTTAAATATTATTATCCTCATTTTACAGGTGATGGTAACAAGAAATATGTCCAAGGTCGAAATGTTATTTAAGCAGAATAAGATAATGGCTTCATCTGTCTGGTTTCAATGTCCATGTTCCCTCAACTACTTCATATATTCTCTTCATAAAGTCTAATCGTTATTATTGACAGGTACTGCCATACCCACTAAAGCACGTAATCATTATAACTCTATTGTTCTTTCTTTCTTTTCTCTTTTTTTTTTTTTTTTTATCACTTCACTCTCCTCCAAGTCTTCCGTACTCTACGGTTTTCTGTTAAAGTGTGAGGTCTTCTAGAGACATCAACTTTCATCTAGACAGTAAATCAATAAGTATCAGCAGTGTTAGTTTAGTCTTTGGATATTCTTGACAATTTTTATCACTGTTTGTTCCACAAAACAACTCTTCCAACTCCCCCTTGGAAGGCAGGGCACTGGGAGTGCCAGACGGTACATTTTAAGATAGAAAGTTTATTCTTCTCTTATCTCCCACCTCACTCATCTCAAAGTAACTATATAAACAATCTTACTACTTGGTACCAAGTTGAAATTCCATTAAGAAGAAAACAAAGAACGTTTTCTTAAAAAAAAAAAAAAAAAAAAGCTATACAGAAATTGTTTCAAAGATCATGAACTTTACTGACCTAAGTCTCTCAGTCTCTCAGAGCCTATTCATTCAACATTTAGACATGACTAATAATCCAATTATCCAGATTCTAGAGGGTAGAATAGAGTCCCATATTAAAAGTAAAAGAGCAATGTCATTGAGATCAGGAAGAAGTCACAGCAGGATGCTAACAGTGATGGAAGCAATCAAAATACTAATTAATAAAGTAGAGACATTTTAAAAAGCAGGGCAGCATGAGACTGCTAAGTACAAGAGCAAAGTGCACAAGATGCCATTATTCCTCCAGGGCAGCAGAGGCCAAGAATTCTTGCCCAATTTTCCAATAACTCTATCCTTTTATTTGCTGTACATGCAATCTGTCACCTAGGACTTCTTAGTTTAGCCATTAGACCCCACTTGCCTTAGAATCTCCCCTCTTTTTCCCCTTCAAACTGTTTGTGACCCTTTTTTAAAAATTTAAATTAATTATTTTAGTTTTAAAATTTAAATTCGGGGATCCCTGGGTGGTTCAGCAGTTTGGCCAGGGATCGGGTCCCACATCGGGCTCCCTGCCTGGGGCCTGCTCCTCCCTCTGCCTGTGTCTCTGCTTCCCTCTCTCTCTTTCTGTCTCTCATGAGTAAATAAATAAAATCTTTAAATATAAAAAATAAAAATAAATAAATAAATAAATAAATTTAAATTCAATTATGTTTGTGACTCTTAATCAGGTTCAGCATTCACAGAAGCAGCCTTAATCCACACCATCCTCTGACATTTTGGCTTTTCCTCATGGCTCCCACTTCTAATTTACAACATATCCCGTGGAATACCCCGCCTAGAATTTAGCTACATTTTTACCTTCTTGGAGGTCTACCGGAGGGCTTTTATTGACAGACACTGCTTCTTATTCCTTGCCAGATGCCCAGCTAGGCTCCTAACTTTGCAAGTATAGTTTCCCTGGAACAACTCCATTATTACTCTGCCTTCTGGCTGCCACCCTTATAGCCCTGCCCAAGTAATACACTGAACATACCATCTAGTACCTCTAATCTGCAGGACAGTCTGAGGCAGCATTCCATCAACCAAATTCATTGATATTTCTGCAGCAAAAGATAAAACACACTCTCATAAGGTGGGATTAAATAATGACTATAAATAGCTTCATGTCAGTTCATGTTATACTTTGCTGCCAAATAAGTTAAAAAAAAAAACCTTCCAGAGTCTTCTGGACATTAGAATTAAGATGAAAGGACTTTATACATATATGTTTTTCTTTCTTTTCTTTTCAGATCTCCTCCCAAAATATTGAAGAAAATTTTTTTTCCTGGTGTTTCAATAGGTAATTTCAACTTTCTGATAATTTTACTTACATAAAAAATGTACTAAATAAATGAGGTATATTTTGGGCCCATACACAAAAATATGTATATAACAAAAGCATATGAATAGATGCTGTTGTATATTTACTGACAGAGAAGCTTTATCTAGGTAATAAGTACAACTAAGTTACTGAAAAAGTATACATATAAAACATTGTATTTAGTGAAATTAGAACCATACCATGGTTTTAAGATTAGCGATTCAGGATACATACTCCAAAAAAGTTATTTCTCTCTCTCTCTCTCTCTCTCTCTCTCTCCTCTCTCTCTCTTTTTAATGCAGAGGTCATTAAACTAGTTACCCAAGATTTAGAACAAAAAGAATTTTAGAATAGTAAGGGGCCTAAACAAATCCAGTTTTAGGACGCCTGGGTGGCTCAGTGGGTGAGTGTCTGCCTTTGGCTCAGGGTGTGATCCCTGATGGGTCCCGCATAGGGCTCCCTCAGGGACCCTGCTTCTCTTCAGGTGTCTCTGCCTCTCTCTGTGTCTCTCATGAATAAATAAATAAAATATTTAAAAAAGAAATCCAGTTTAATCTTCATTCTATTCATAGGATAATTAAGAAGGGGTCATAAAAGTCATACATGGCCTCATTCCCCTTCCTGAAGACAGATGCACTGCTTAAAAACAAAGTACTTAAATTCAGGTCTCCTGACTTATCAGGTCAGAAGTCTTTTTTCCTATATTACTGCTATCTATATAAAATAACTGCATTTTAAGACAAATCCAACCTCCAGTACTTTTTCCAACTGTCACTATTCTTGTTATATAAATCTTGACGGCTTATCCATTTTATTAAAGAAAAAAAAAGTGGGATCCCTGGGTGGCGCAGCGGTTTGGCGCCTGCCTTTGGCCCAGGGCGCGATCCTGGGGACCCGGGATCGAGTCCCACGTCGGGCTCCCGGTGCATGGAGCCTGCTTCTCCCTCTGCCTGTGTCTCTGCCCCTCTCTCTCTCTCTCTCTCTGTGACTATCATAAATGAATAAAAATTAAAAAAAAAAAAAAGAAAAAAAAAGTAAGGGTATTAAAATAGAAGTCTCAGCTTCATCAGTGATCTAAAATGACTTTATCACAGACACACTTTCTAAAACATGTGGAAAATGAAACAAGGTAAGTCTTCTCTCCCCATCCATCTGAATGCTCAGCTCTTAGGAGACTTCTGCTTTCCTCACACTTTAGCCTCACTAGATTATCTCCAAAAGTTGTGAACAGTACTTGTGGGCACGTTCTCCCCCGCTGCCTTCAACGTTTCCTCTAGGCTGTGAGTTCCTTCGGGGTGCGAAGCCTCCACATAAAAGGCGCTGCGTACCTGAATAAGTGAGCGCACCTAAGAATAACGTACAATTATGATCTTTAAGGAAGGAGCTCATCATTTGGCTTCTATTATCTGACTTGACAGTTATGAAAACCTCTTACCTCGCCAGAGGTATACATTATTGTGATTAGTCAGTACCAGAAAGCACTTTTATAAAGTTTCCGAACACTTGATAGTCCCTCGAAACGACGTCCGGCTGGCCGAGAGCACGGTAAGAGGAAATGTCTCCTCACACTAAGCAAACGCTACTCCAGCAAGGGCTTTCTCTCCCTGAGAGGACTGGAACAGTCCTCCGGCGGGAGGCGATATCCGCTCCGTCTCCAGAGCTTCTGGGAACCCGCCGCGAGGGTGAGGTGCGGGCGCTGCGAGAGCCTCGCGCGGAGCCCGGGCTGGGGCCCGCTCCTGACCGACCCGGGCGCCGCGGGCGCCACTCGGGCGGGCCCGACCTCCCGACCTTCCCCGCACGCAGGGAGAGCCGGCCGCCGCCGCCGCCGCCGCCGCCGCCGCCGGGCAGAGTCCACGCCTACCTGTTGGGCTCGGGTACAACCAGGCTCTCCCCGAGCCCGGCGAGGAGGACTGGCCGCGCCGGCCATCCGGCCGTCCCCGCGCCGCAACGGAGCCCCTCCGCGGCGGGTTCCGGCCCCTTCGGCCACGACACCTGATCCCTCCACCCGTGTCCCCGCACCCAGGGTCCCAGCTGCCTCACCCACTTCGCAGCCGCGATCACCCTGGGGACGCCCAAGCCGCCCACCTCACAGCGCAGGCCCCGGCGGGAGGTCCCTCCTAGTGGGCAGGCAGCCCGGCCACCGCCCCCTCGCGCCGCAGCGTCTCCACTCCCCGGGCCCCCGGCTGCTCACCTCCTGGGGTCCCCCACGGCTCAGCGTCGCTCCCAGTCCTGCCACGTAACAGGCTCCACAGCGCAGCAGGGCAGCGCCGAGACTCGCCGGCGGCGGCGACCGCGAGGCAGCGCGACGGGAGGGGCGCGCGCGGGGCGGGGCCGGGCGGCTCGGAGCCGCGAGCGCGGCGGGAGCCGGCGATTGGAAGCCCGCCCGCGCCGCGCGGCCGATCCTAGGCCCCCGCAGCCGGCCGCCGAGCCATCGAGCACCCACTCTGGCAGGCGTGACTGCTCCACCGCCGAAAGAGCGATGGGGGAGAGAGCTGCCCAAGTTGATCGAGGCCAGGGCAGTGGCTGTGCAGTCGGGAGATCTTGGCCACAACTATTTTTGTCTGTTGTGTCAGCGCCAGCCAGAATCCCTAGGGGCGGCAGTGGGGCGTCTGAAAGCCAAGATATAGCTGCAGCCTGAGGAAATTCAGGCAGTGAGTGCTGTGGGTGTGGATGGTGTCATGTCAGCCATGGAAGGGACCCTAGAGGGCCTTGTTACTTGCTACTCCTTGTTTTATAGCCTGAGACTCTGGGGCCTGACCGAGCGCCTTACTCAAGGTCACACACGGAGTCGCCGGTGGAATTGGGACTCATGGCCACTTGGCTCCAAGTCAAGTGCGTTTTTCCAGTATACTCAGCGTTTTGAATATAATTTTCAGTCTTGAAACAGTCTCAAGATTTCGATAATGTTGCAAGTATAGGACAAAGAACATCTTTTTCTGAACCATTTGCGATTTGCTGACACGATGCCACATTGTCCCTAAATACTTCAGTGTGTGGGTCTTACTAATTAAGCATCCTCAACTATGTAGTCACTATCTACCAAGACCAAAACGTTTATGCGATACATTACGTTTGGTCAATGTCACAATCACGTTTTTTACGGTAAAAGGATTCAGTTGAGAATCAAGCAGTGTGTTTACTTGTCATGTATCTTTAGTTGCCTTCAATCCGGAACACTTCATCAGTCTTTCCTTGAGTTTCATGTCCTTGACACTTTTCAAAATTCCTGGCCAATTATTTTGCACAATGGCTTTCACTTTCCATCTCTGATGTATATTTATGATTAGACATGGTAAGTGTCTATGACAGGACTGTCACAGAAGTGATGCTGTGTTCTTCTCATTGTGAGCCAGATGCTTGGTTCCTCAACCTGTTTTGAAAGCATAAGCAGAGCTACAGTTGTATTAGTTGCATTATTAGCTGCACATACTGTTTTATTCCTTAATTATGTCTTACGTACCTCTTATCAATCATTAACTTTGGTTTTTCCACTACTACTCTCTGTTTACCCACTGATTTTAGAAACCTAATGGGGACTCAACAATAACATTTGTCTTGAAATTATCTGACATACCTGATCTTAACAGTACCAAATGGTACCTCGTTGTCCAGAAGAATGCATTCTTCTACGTTGTTTCAAGTTCCACTCCCTTCAAGGTGTCAAGAAATCCTTCACCTTCCTCTCATGTATTCATTCACCTCCTTCCCCAAACGTACATAAGCTGTCTCTAGGCTTAACGGGATACAGCAGCCTTGGGAATAATTTCCTGCCTTCTCCTTTGGCTGCCCTCTGCTTCAAAATTAGTGTCTAAGGTGTTGGCTTATATGCATCAGGTGCACCAACAAGTTTGAGTTTGGTAACAATCGCATCCTATCAAGTGGCACATTTTAATTAGTCTCATTATTTTTTTTTCAAGATTTTACTTATGTATTCATGAGAGACAGAGAGAGCGCGCGCGCGCAAGAGAGAGAGAGAGAGAGAGAGAGAGAGAGAGGGGCAGACACCCAGGCAGAGGGAGAAGCAGGCTCCATACAGGGAGCCCGATGTGGGACTCGATCCAGGGGCTCCAGGATCACGCCCTGGGCTGAAGACAGGCGCTAAACTGCTGAGCCACCCAGGGATCCCTAATTAGTCTCATTATTGATATTTATTTTAATAAAGTGGTGTCTGCCAGGCTTCTCCACTATAAAGTTATTTCTTTCCTGTTTGTAATTAATAAGCATTTTGGGGGGAGGAGATTTTTTGAAATTGCATAAATATTTCCTCAGCAAAGCTTTAATTTATTTATATCAGTATAAGATCAGAGTTTCCTATTAAATGGGTTATAATCTGTTATTATAATCTGTTTCTATCATTATTTATTTTGATGTTCAAGTTGTCCTGAGTTTGGTCTGGGGGGAGCCCTATTCGTGCTGGTTTCTGTGTCTTTGTGTGTTTTAAATTCTTTTGTGAAACATTTTTTAAAATACAGAAAATATGAAAGCATTTTATATACCTGCTATTGGGGTATCACTGTTCAGGCTCACTTAGTGGATGTGACTAGGGAATATTTATACACTCATACAGTGCATCTATATATGTAACTATAAATGTATACTCACACATATTTACAGCTCTATTTATTTATCTAACATATATATTGAAAAACCATATGTTTGCAGTAATACCTCCAATCCTGCATCACACAGCATATTCTAGTTTCCTCCCATATTTGTTACTCCTTTCTCCCACAGAGAGAAACCTGGATCCTATTATCCTTCAGATATTTACTTTTTAAATACCTCCTCTATATTTAAGTGGTCACCCATAGCTGCCATCTCTCTGTTTGGAGGATGCCACCCTTACCCCATTATGGTTCTGAAACTCCAAAATAAGCCACCACCAGCCACCCCCCACTTTCTCCTTTCCTAACGCCGGCTCCCAAACCCTGTGCCAGAGCCTAGTCCATGAGCCCTCACCACCCAGCTCAGGCTCCATCTCTTGCTAAGCATTCCCTTAGGCATCCTCTTTATTTACTCTACTTGATATATGTAGACACACACAAACACAGATAGAGACACACTCACTTTGGGTACTAGAGAGTACCCTGAGAAAGGTATAAAAGAATTTTAGATCCTAAAGGAGAGAGCAACTACTGGAAAGTCCTGTTGGGAGGCTCACGGAGGGTTTTAAGAAAAAGACGACATTTAAAATGGGCTTTGGGGGTGCCTGGGTGGTTCAGTTGGTTAAGTGTCTCACTCTTGATTTTGGTTCAGGTCATGATCTCAGGGTCCAGAGATCAAGCCCAGTGTTGGGCTCCAAGCTCAATGTGTAGTCTGCTTGGGATTCTCTCTCTCCTTCTCCCTCTGCCCCTCCTCCTAAGCTCTCTGTCTCAAAATAAATGAATAAATAAAATATTTTTAAAAATTTTTAAAAGGGGAACCTGGGTGGCTCAGTGGGCTAAGCAGCTGACTTCAGCTCAGGTCACGATCCTAGGGTTCTGGGATTGAGCTCTGCATTAGGTTCTGCACTTAGCAGGGAATCTGCTTCTCCCTCTCCCTTTGCCTCTACCCCTACTCATGCTCTCTCTCTCTCAAATAAATAAATAAAATATTTTAAAAAGAAATAAATACAAGTTTTAAAAATAAATAAGTAAAATGGGCTTTGAAGAATGCATAAGAATAAATGAATAGGATGTATATACTGCATTAGATATTGAAAAAACTGGAAAATAATTTGAGCGGGCCCAAAGCAGAGAAAGTAATTCATTTTAGCTGAATATGTAGTACAAAAATAATGAGACAAGAATTTTAGAGTCCAACTACTAGTTTTACAGAGGATTCAAAGATGACTCCAAACTTTGAGCTTAGATGACAAAGAGATTAAATTATAAAAAGGAGTCAGTTTGGAGGGGAAAGTAATACATTTAATTTAAACATATCACATTTGAGTGAAGCATCCAAGGAGAAATGTAGGATTAGAGCTTCGAGGAGGGGTCAGAACCAGAGTTCTAGTTAAGAACTTTTCCATATGGCGGTGACAGCTGACACGATAAAAGAGGAAATAAAGAGAACAAAGATAGAACTCTGAAAGACAATCGTTTAGTTTTAACCAAACACAAATGTGTTCCACCTTTCAACTTCTATTTTATTTTTCTCTGTCCCATATTGAGATTCTGAGTCACAATATAGAAGAAGGAAGCTGTATTATAATTAGCAGAAAAAAAACACAGTTTTGAAGTCCACAGGGTGACTTGTGTTCAAATTCTACTTCCACTACTTAGTAGGCATGACCTAGGGAAAACCACTTCATATCTTTGAAGCTCAGTTTCCTCCCTTTAAAGTGAGAATAGGGATGCCTGGGTGGCTCAGTGGTTTAGTGCCTGCCGTTGGCCCAGGGCATGATCCTGGGGTCCCAGGATCGAGTCCCACATCAGGCTCCCTGCATGGAGCCTGTTCCTCCCTCTGCCTGTGTCTCTGCCTCTCTCTGTGTCTCTCATGAATAAATAAATAAAATCTTTTTAAAAATTGAGAATAAAATCTCTCTCTCTGAGGTGTTCTGAAGGTTCAGGATACAATAGAAATAACTAGCATGTGGCCCATTGTCAAATGATAGCTAGCACTATGAGGCATTTACCTTATTTCTCTGTCACAACTTATTCCAGTTTGTTACTATTGATGTCTCTGTTTGGCACACAGAAGCCTCTCATCCTGTATTTGTTGAAGCAATGGATAACTGTATATAGTTTCTATTTTTTAAAATACTCACCAGTATAGTGAATTATACTACCTTTTCTTGGCTTTTTATAAGGAACAACTTCCCCACCAATAAACGAAGTATATTACCAAAATAGAATGTTGGTATTTAATGATGTATGTAAAAATTACAAAGTAAACCAGTAGTTACCGATTTGACTGGCTATGTGATACCTTGCTTATCTCCAGGTTCAACACATTTGATACAATGACTCCAGGTTTCAACCAGCATAGATTTGGGAAACTGAAGATAATAGATTACCTTTAAGATTGCCTCTACCCCTGAGATTATAAAATTCAATGATAGTTGAACAGTATTATCTAAACAATGGTACTCCAGTGCACCCATGGAACTCTAAGGTCCTGCTCTTGATTATAATTCTTCAAAGGTTAATAGGTGTTCCTTTAAACAGGCATTTTAAATTTGAGAAACACTCTGTCAATATAGCCATCTTCTAGAAAGTCATCATGTATATTAGTAGGCTGCATTTCATGCAATGTTTCCCAAGTTTATTTGACAGTGGAATATAATATTTTTTTAAGGAATACATACTAGTATCTGTGAGAACTAGTGTTCCTTCAGAGCAGACTTTGGGAAATACAGCTCTGGAAGTTTGTTATTAGTGATCCACTCAGTCATGTCAGGTTGCTCAGTGTTGATGAAACCATCAATGAGACTGGAGTGCACATGTGGCAAGCTCATGTCACAAAACACATAAGTCAGGCACAGCTTCCACTCTGTCAATTTCAATATAATTTAAGCCTGAAATGACACTGATACCTCATGCCAACAAAAGATCTGCTTGCTCTTTGTGATACAGCTTTCTACTTTTTGGTCTATCAAGCATTATCCATCAATGTACTGCTGAGTTTGCTGTAATCAGTGACAGCTTTTTTTTTCTTTTTTCTTTTAAAGATTTATTTATTTCTAGGGATGCCTGGATGGCTCAGTGGTTGAATGTCTGCCTTTGACTCAGGGCTTTATCCCAGGGTCCTGGGATCGAGTCCCACAATAGGCTCCCCCATCGGGAGTCTGCTTCTTCCTCTGTCTATGTCTCTGTTTCTGTCTCTCATGAATGAATAAATAAAATCTTAAAAAAAAAGATTTATTTATTTTTAGAGAGAGAAAGAGAAAGCATGCAAGTGGGGGGAGGGGCAGAGGGAGATACAGAATTCTAAACAGACTCTCTGCTGAGTGTGGAGCCCAATGCAAGGCTTGATCCCAGGATCCTGAGATCATGATGGGTCCCAAAATCAAGAGTTGGTCACTTAACTGACTGAGCCATCCAGGCATCCCTCTGTGACAGATGTTAACACTAAATTTCTTTTTTTTTTAAAGATGTATTTATTAATTTAGAGAGAAAGAGAATGTGTGAGAGAGAGGGTACATGAGCTGGGAAGAGGGGCAAAAGGAGAGGGAGAGAGAAAATCCTCGAGCCGACTCCACACCGAGTGTGTAGCTGACATTGGACTCGATCTCACCACCCAGAGGCCATGACCTGAGCTAAAATCAAGACTTGGGAGCCCAACCAGCTGAGCCACCCTAGCACTAAATTTCTAATAAGAACTTTTGGCCATGGATAGAAATGGCTTCAGTTGGTAAACTACTATTAAAATATTCAGCCAAGAAGTGCTACTTACAGCACAGCATAGATCTTGATCTATGATGGAAAGTAAGTAATGGTAGACCATCTAATCTTGAAAGAAGCAGCTAATCTCAGGGCTAGTGCTTCTAAGCAGGAATATTGAATAAATGTAGTTTGCAACTACGCATTCAATAACACTCTACATAAGAAACAACTGCAATTATGTTCATGCTTGACTAGGACATTGAAAGTCCCTTCTAATTCCTCATTCTCCAATCAGATTAAGAAATATTGTGTTTTACATGTGCTTAAACTTTATGGTTTTGTTTCAAAGTTGCTGCCATCTATTTTATAAGCAAGCCATTTAATCTCTTTGGGCTTCAATTTCCTCTTCTGAAAATAAGTATGCATATTAGGTTTCTAAGATCTCTTCCAATTTTAAAATTCAAAGAGTCTACTGTTATTCTTATAAAAACCCCTTCAAAGTAAATAGAATAGCTATTATTTGCAAGAAATGAAACAAAAGCCCGGGATAGCTAGGTGATTTGTTCATGTTTGGAACAAGATTCCATAAATAAGACAGAAAATCCTTCTGAATCCTTTTCTGATATCTTTTTCATGTTATCATATTGCCATATATATTCATATATATATATATATATATGTTAAACTAAACAGCACTTTTAAAAGTGTTTCTTTTATACATGTGGTCATGTTTATTTTAAAATATTATTCACATAACTTGAAAATACAACTTTTTATTTTTATTTATTTATTTTTAAAAAGATTTTTATTTATTTATTCATGAAAGACACGGGGGGGGGGGGGGCGGGGCAGAGACACAGGCAGAGGGAGAAGTAGGCTCCATGCAGGGAGCCTGATGTGGGACTTGATCTCAGGTCTCCAGGATTACGCCCTGGGCCAAAGGCAGGTGCTAAACTGCTGAGCCACCCAGGGATCCCCAAAAATACAACTTTTTAAAACTCAGGGAAACAAAAACATAATCCTACTACCTTCAAATGACAATCATTTTCACTTATTTGTTTTTCTTTCAACTGTTGCATGTCTAAATAAAGCCATATACATATGGCACATCAAATTTGGATTCATAGTCATTTTATTACCAATGGCCATATAAACATCAGTTCCTGGTTATAATATTGCTAGTATTTAGTTACATGGACCTGAGGGGAAAGGAAAAAACTGCTATTTCCTGTTTGTAGGTAGGTGTAATTGGCAAGGAGTAAAGAGGACTTAAAATGACTCTATAGGCTGAGTGAAGTAAGACAGTCAGAGAAGGACAAACATTATATGTTCTCATTCATTTGGGGAATATAAATAATAGTGAAAGGGAAAATAAGGGAAGGGAGAAGAAATGTGTGGGAAATATCAGAAAGGGAGACAGAACATAAAGACTGCTAACTCTGGGAAACGAACTAGGGGTGGTAGAAGGGGAGGAGGGCGGGGGGTGGGAGTGAATGGGTGACGGGCACTGGGTGTTATTCTGTATGTTAGTAAATTGAACACCAATAAAAAAAAATAGAAAAAAAAAATGACTCTATAGTTTACCATGATACTCATTTTCAATTCATTTCTGGCTTTAAAATCTCATGATTAGAATCATCCTTCTGGCTTTCATAAGCTAAATAAAGAGACTTCAGGAGGTTGATGTCAAGATTCTCTTACCTGGGGTGGGAGAGAAAATCCTGGAGCTCTTTTCTGGCTTATTCCTTTATTACAGTTTCACCTTGGAAGATAGGGAAGATGTGACCCTGAAAGAATGAGCAGCAGGACAGGAAGGTTTCTATGGTAAGGGGGAGGACTGGGCAGCAAGAAACCTTCAGTAGCCAGGGAAAGAATGTTCTGGATGATGGAATCCAGAGCAGATTCCAGGAAGAGGGGAGGAGGTGTCTGTGGGAAATCAATAAAAATGGGGCTGAAAGGAATTAGATGAGAGTCCTTGGTCAGCTCGTCAATTTTTCCCTGCCAGAAAGTTCCTTATGGAACCACAGGAAGCACCATCATAAGCCAAATTAATCATGTAGTTAATCTATCAAGGTGAAGGAACAAAATTTAATGTCATTAGCAGCCTGGTTCTAAAATGAGCCCAAACCCAAGGAATAGGATAGGTCAAGCCAGAACTAGGACTGAAAAGGGGGGCTATGTTACTGAATATTACACAAACTGTTGACTTTAGCTACATGCTCTTTAGACAAGTAAACTGTTTACCTGTACACAGGTAATTTAAGAGAATAATTTAGTGCTTTCATTTAGGGATATTTCATCCTTTATAAATAGCATATAAGGCATCCTACCAAAACCTTATTCATCAGTTAGAAACATGTGAATATAAAACCTGATGATAGATAATTACTTAAAAATGAAATAGGGCCGCCCGGGGTGGCTCGGCGCTTTAGCGCCACCTTCCGCCCAGGGCCTGATCCTGGAGACCCCGATAGAGTCCCCCGTCGGGCTCCCTGCATGGAGCCTGCTTCTCCCTCTGCCTGTGTCTCTGCCTCTCTCTGTGTCTCTTTCTCTCATGAATAAATAAATAAAGTCTTTAAAAAAATAAAAATAAATATATTGAAACAATAACTATACAAGATAACATGATAATATTAAGATCCAAATAATTTGTTGTAAAATTCATAATCTAATATTATTTGTCCAACTCCAGAAATTGTACTCACCCAGTAAAAGGACAAAACTCTACCTGATCGATAAATACTATTCCTACTGAATTATCACATGTGAAGACAAACTACATACAGTATAATATGACACACTTATGAAAGTTCTTATCATGTTTATGTTTATGTCTATTAATGTCTCTGGGACATGTTATTCTTTTTTTTTTTTAAACTTGCCATCTTTACCTTTTTTTTTTTTTTTAAAAGCCTTTGTTCATTTATTCATGAGAGACAGAGAGAGGGAGAGAGAATGAGGCAGAGACACAGGCAGAGGGAGAAGCAGGCTCCATAAAGGGAGCCTAATGTGGGACTCGATCCTGGGACTCCGGGATCATGCCCTGGGCGGAAGGCAGGTGCTAAACCGCTGAACCACCCTGACTGTCCCCTGGGACATGTTATTCTTGAAATAAATTCTAACAAAAATTAGTTTAAATGTCAAACTTCTTGCTTAGCTACAAACTTAGAAGAGAGAATATCTAGATGCAAAAATATTTGACCAGTATGAACAATAACTCAAATTAAATTAACCGTATAATATGATTATGGTAATCAGTGGAGCCGGAGTCATAGATCAGGAAGAAAAAGAAAAATGTTAATAATATGGAATAGAATTATATACTCTTGAACTCAATTTGCCAACCTACAAGCATTCACAGACCAGAGCACAAATCCATTTATAGACTGTACTTGCTCATCTTAATAATATCTTATTGACTTACACATTTTCTCCTTTTGTCTGCTTCCTCTCCCTTACACTCCCTGAGATCAAAACTTAAGAAACAGTTTCTTATTATTTATGGTAAAATATTAAGTCATAAAAAAGCAAAAGCAAAATTTGAAATCCCTTTATAACTGAACCATGTTAAAATATGTGTGTGGTTATGAACAAAGATTATAAGGGAATAGATAAAAATAAAGTTATTGTATTTGAACAATGAGATTACAGGCCTTTTTATCTTTTTTATATTTGTTTTTTTAAATTTTTATTTATTTATGATAGTCAGAGAGAGAGAGAGAGAGAGAGAGGCAGAGACATAGGCAGAGGGAGAAGCAGGCTCCATGTACCGGGAGCCTGACGTGGGATTTGATCCCGAGTCTCCAGGATCGCGCCCTGGGCCAAAGGCAGGTGCCAAACCGCTGCGCCACCCAGGGATCCCTCTTTTTGATATTTGTGATTGTTTATATTGCTTTTATAAAACAAAAAGGACAGAAAGACAAAAAGAAAGGAAGAAAGAAAGATATTTTTTAAAGTTTTCTCTTTGCAATTTCCTGGTGCTATTTTCCCCCTTTTGAAAGGGTACCTGACACATATTAGGTACTCAACATAAATTTGTTGAGTAAGTATACAAAATGGCAACTACAACTGCTGGAAGATTTCCTTTAGGAAGAAGCCAAATGATAGCGTTGGCTATACTGAGGTAAGGATAAAATAAGTCAGTATTTACTCAATCACCTGCCCAGGGGCTTCTAATTACCTATCCTTGAGATTGTTATTTATAGATTGTCCATATAATTTGTTGTCTACAGGACACTTTTGAAAGTGAAAAGCTTAGCTATTTATAAATGCACTGGATTCTTAGGGATGGCACCTAAAGGATAAGTAACCAAAGAAAAAGATAAGTTGACTTCATCAAAATTAAAAACCTTTGTTATTCATTATTAAGGAAATAAAAAGATAACCCACAAAATGCGAAAAAATTATTTGCAAATCGTTTACTGATAAGGGTCTAGTATCCAGAATATATAAAGAACTCTTATAATCAACAATAAAAGGACAACCCAACTAAAAAAATGGAAAAATAATTTGAATGGACATCTCTCCAAAGATGATATACAAAAGGGTGATTCAGCACATGCAAATATGCTCAACACTGTACCTAATAATCTTTTGATCTCTCTGCCATAGTGGAAACCCAACTTCCTCCAGACCACACAGCTTCCTTTAAGTGAAGGTGATTCCTATTTCAAGGTCAGGAAATGGAACTGTCATTTCCTGGCTCTTCTAGCATTTTCAGACTAGTTCTCCAGTGGTCCTCTGAAGTTTTCATCTTCTTGGAACATTACTCGTTCCCCATCCTCAACTCTGCCTTTTGCTGACCTTCATAGTATAATCTCACAGTGATTAAACATATGGGCACAGTATTATGGATATTTCTCTTTGTTCTGAGTCTTATCATTCTGGGTTACCTTTATTGTCAAGGTGGTATAGTCATCCAAAACACTACCTCTTAAATTTTTAGAAAGATTTTATTTATTCATTTGTTTTAGTGCTAGGGTGAGAGACAGCATGAGCAGGGGCAGGAGCAGAGGGAGAGGAACACGCAGACTCCATACTGAGCACAGAGCCCCACTCCGGGCACTATTCCATGAACTTGAGATCATGACCTGAGCTGAAATTCAGAGTTGGTCACTTAACTAACTGAGCCACCCAGGCGCCTCCCACTACCTTTTAAAGTCCTTGACACTTTCACTGCAGCTACACATTCCTCATCCTAGATCTTGTTATGATTCCTAAAGGTTTTACCTCAGAAATCTCACACTGTGACCAGTCTCTAATCCTTCCATATTTCACTAACTTTCTTTGAACTTCTCCTTCTAGTCTTGACCCCTTCTGTCACCTAATCCATTAGCTCCTTGCTGATTTTATCTTTTGCTTGTCCAGTTTGGTTTCTGAGGTCAGTTGTTTTCTTACTATTTTCTTACTTGCACTCCTAATTCCTTTTACTACATGACCCTAATACACTGTCTCTCCCCTGCCAACCCCTGAATGTGGATTACTCCTACCATCTGCTTTTTCTGATCTGCTCTTGGACTGCCAAGAGAATTACATAACTCTGCTTTCTTTCTTTCTTTCTTTCTTTCTTTCTTTCTTTCTTTCTTTCTTTCTTTCTTTCTTTCTTCTTTTTTTTTTAATAATACATTCATTTTTTATTGGTGTTCAATTTGCCAACATACAGAATAATACCCAGTGCTCATATAACTCTGCTTTCTACTTTGCTGCATTATTTACGATTTCTAGCCTCAACCGGTTGGCTTACTTACCCAACTCCTAAAGTGGCTTTATCAAACATGCACTACTGTCCTTCAACCATTATTCTGTGCCATCTTCCTTTCTCCCAGATAATCAAGTCTTATGTTTTATAGCAAAAGTAGAGGGTATGATGTCTGAACTCCACTAGAGCTCTCCTTTTCATCCTACATTCAGCAATCTTTTCCTCTTATCTCAGAGGATCCAAAAGTTTTCCACAAACATCTGTCTACCTATGCTTTTGATATGGGATTTTGCTCTATAAGCCTCCCTTCTCTTCCTTTCAATTACATCCCCTACTTTTTCTTCCTTTAAAAACAGGCTCACATTTTCTGCATATAAAAAAAAAAAACTTAATACTGCTTTCATACAAAACTATAGCACTTCAAGCCTCTTAAACTTCAATTTCCTTGAAAGAGTTATCTATACTTACTATATTTTCCTAATTCTTATTCAATCCTCAAGCTATTTGGCTTACCTAATTCCAAGAAATCTGTATTCATAATGTTTAGTGACCTTCTAATTGTTAATACCAACAGCTTTTACTTTTTAAATTTTTTTATTGTTTTTAAGATTTATTTAACAGAAAGCACAAGCAGGGGTAGTAGCAGAGGGAGAGGGAGAAGCAGGATCCGTGCTCAGGGGCTTGATCCCAAGAGCCCAGGATTATGACCCAAGCTGAAGGCAGATGCCCAATCCACTGGGCTACTCGGTTCCTCTCCAACAGCTTTAAAAAAATTTTTTTTTCCCATTTGTCTTCTCTAGTGGACTGGCTATGTTTCACTACAACCTACTTGGATAGAACTTTTCCCTTCTCTTGAATTCCATGACATTATACTCTCTTAGTTTTTCTGCTTCCTCTCTTCCCACTCTTTGTTAGCTATTGATGGCATCTTAATCTGTTTGTTTCTTAAATATTCAGCTTCCTACTGTTTCTTGACATCTTTTCTACACACTCTTAGATAATGTCCTCCACTTTGGTGACTTTTTTTTTTTTTTTAAGTTTATGGCTCAGTGGTTTAAATATACTCAGATTGTTGTGAGACAGATCTCCAGAACTTTTTCCTTTTGCGTGACTAAAATGCTATGTTCATTAAACAACAACTCCCTTCTCCTCCTCCCCCCAGCCTTTGGCAATCATCATGCCACCTTCTTTTTTTTTTTTTTTTTTTTAAATTTTTATTTATTTATGATAGTCACAGAGAGAGAGAGAGAGAGAGAGAGGCAGAGACACAGGCAGAGGGAGAAGCAGGCTCCATGCACCGGGAGCCCGACGTGGGATTCCATCCCGGGTCTCCAGGATCGCGCCCTGGGCCAAAGGCAGGCGCCAAACCGCTGCGCCACCCAGGGATCCCGCCACCTTCTGTCCCTATGAATCTACTTTACATATCTCGTGTAAGTGAAGGTGATTCCTATTCATATAGTAGTTTTCTTTTCATGATTGGCTTATTTCACTTAATATAATGTCCTCGGGTTTATCCAGGTTGTAGCATTTAAAATGTATTCCTTTCTCTTTAGGGCTGAATAATATTCCACTGCGTGTATATGCCAATTTTGTTTACTCATTCATCCTTTTTTAATTTTTTTTAAGGTATTTATTTATTTATTTATTTATTTATTTATTTATGATAGTCACAGAGAGAGAGAGAGAGGCAGAGACACAGGCAGAGGGAGAAGCAGGCTCCATGCACCGGGAGCCCGACGTGGGACTCGATCCCGAGTCTCCAGGATCGCGCCCTGGGCCAAAGGCAGACGCCAAACCGCTGCGCCATCCAGGGATCCCCATTCATCCTTTTTTAAATATATATTTTACTTATTTATTTTTAAAGATTTGATTTGGGGGGATCCCTGGGTGGCTCAGCGGTTTAGTGCCTGTCTTCGGCCCAGGACGTGATCCTGGAGTCCCGGGATCGAGTCCCGTCGGGCTTCCTGCATGGAGCCTGCTTCTCCCTCTGCCTGTGTCTCTGCCTCTCTGTCTGTCTCTCATGAATAAATAAATCAAAATAAAGATTTGAAAATAAAGATTTGATTTATTTATTCATGAGAGACACACACAGAGAGGCAGAGACATAGGCAGAGAGAGAAGGAGGCTCCTTGCGGGGAAGCCTGCTGCAAGACTACATACATCCCAGGACTCCGGGATCATGCCCTGAGCCAAAGGCAGATGCTCAACCACTGAGCCATCCAGGTGCCCCTATATATATTTTATTTAATTTCAATTTGCCAACATATAATATAACTTCCAGTACTCATCTCATCATGTGCCCTCCTCAATGCCCATCACCCAGTTACCCTATCCTCCCACCCACCTCCCTTTTCCACTCATCCTTTGATGGACATTCGGGCTGCTTCTACCTTTTGGCTGTTTTTTTTTTTTTTTTAATTGTTGTTGTTGGTTTTGTTTTTAAGATTTATTTATTTGAGACAGAGAGAGAGCGAGCATGTATGTGAGCAGGAGGAGGAGCAGAGGGAGAGGGAGAGAGAGAATCCCAAGCTGGTTCCGTGCCCAGCAGTGCCCTATGTGGGACTCGATCCCAAGACCCTGAGAGATCACAACCTGAGACAAAATCAAGAGTTGGACACTCAACTGATTGATCCACCCAGGTGCCCTGGCTATTGTTAATAATGCTGCTATGCACATGGGTGTGCAAATATTTCTTTGAGAATCTGGTTTCAATTCTTCTAGATATATACCCAGAAGTGGGATTGCTAAATCATATGGTAGCTCTATTTTTTTTTTTTTTTGAGAAGCCACCATAATATTTAGTGGCTTTAACTACCATGTGTATGCACCTACCTTCCAAATCTATTTTCCCTGCCCCTATAGCAGATTTTAAATAAATTCTTATTTAAAAGACTATGCTGGGATCCCTGGGTGGCGCAGCGGTTTGGCGCCTGCCTTTGGCCCAGGGCGCGATCCTGGAGACCCCGGATCGAATCCCACGTCAGGCTCCCGGTGCATGGAGCCTGCTTCTCCCTCTGCCTGTGTCTCTGCCTCTCTCTCTCTCTCTCTCTCACTGTGTGCCTATCATAAATAAATAAAAAATTAAAAAAAAAATAAAAGACTATGCTTTTTGAATTCTGATTATATCCAACAAATAACTCCTAGGAGAGCTAAAATCCAATATTTTTTCTACTGATTACTGTGTAATTCAGGATGAATCACTATTGTAAAGTTAATGGTTGGTGTCTTGCAATATACATATCTGTTTGTTTATGATATCTATCACTGCTTTGTATATACTAAGTAGTAAGAATCTGGTTAATTAAATAATCTCAAATATTAATCAAACTGAAGGTATCAGTGGCTCACCATTAAAACGCTTGCATAATATCTTATTTCTAAATGAAAAATCAAGGAAAAAACAGGAGAAAACATGGGAATTAAAATGTGATTATTATCCTTCTACACATATTTTAGGATAAACACAAATATGTGGGATATATACTGGATGAACTTTATTCTGACCTCAGTAAATAAGAATCTACCAATAGCATTTTTGGAAAAGTTTAGCAAATAGCAAATTTGTGATATCACTGAAAAGAAAAAGATTTTAAAAAACCACCCATTGTTGGAGGATATGGACACTCATCGTTATTATTTATGAGATGATAGCAAGAACACTGAGCAACACTTAAAATAATATTCTGAAATCAGCCTGAAACTAAAATTAGGCCCAGATTTATAATGGAAAAAATCCTACCCAACACCAAGGTGATTGAGGGCACAAAATTTTATTGTTGCTTAAGTCAAATGTTTTCTCTTCCCTTACTAAATACAGCTTTAAAACTTGCATTAACTTTCGCCAATTCAGAACCCTGGGAAAATACGTCACTTTTTTTTATAAGAAAAGGAAGAAGGAACAATTATCAACAATGTAAAATGTATTATCATTATCAACAATGTAAAAGGAATGCAGAGTGGCAACAGCTCAGACTGGATCTGGTGGACTATGAACACTGGGATCACTAAGGAATCACAGAGCTATGAAATGACAAAATACTGAGTGAAATGCCTGAACCTCATTCCAAGGTTCAGCTTTTTAAAAAAAGGTTATTTATTTATTTGAGAGAGAGAGAGAGAGAGTGCATGCACATGAGAGAGAGAGAGAGGGGGTCAGAGGCAGAGGGAGAAGCTGACTCCTCACTGAGCAGGGAGCCCTATAGGGTCCCAGAACCTGGAGACCCGGAGATCATGACCTGAGCTTCATGGACGGAGCCACCCAGGTTCTCTTCTCATATGTCTTAATCTTCAAAATTATACTGAAATATTAGTGCTCCCCTAACTAGATGAAATCTCTATCTCCAAATCTCCACGGTGCTGTTTTTCTCTCTTTTAGCACCTCCAGTTCTACATGTTCCAATTAACTGTCTTAACACACCAGTTGCTATAATCTCCAAGAGGACAGAAATTGCCCTTTATTTTTAGTGTACTTCTATACTTAACCAGAGTAGGTGAATATTGGATGATTTAAATCTTGTCTATTTCTGGGGTGTCAACTATCACTTTCATAAATAAGTCTTCTAAATCTGTACTCACTGCCCTGAGTAACAAATCTGCTTGGTATTTCCACTTGGATAAACCTTCAGGTGTCTTAAACTCAATATATTAAAATCTGAATTCATCTTCTTTAGTAACCCACATGAGAGATTTTAATTTTAATTTCTGATTCTTCCCTTTACCGCACTGCAACCAGGCAGCTGCCTTGAAGTGTATTTGTTTTCAAACACCTTTCAGCATCTCCAGTTATGTTAGTTTCCATGTTCACAGCCACTGTTATGTTCTAAATCAGTCCAATCTCTTTATGTCTATACAACTGAAAAAAAAAAAAAAAAAGTCTTCCTGCCACCAAATTTTCTTCTCTTTGAAATTCTAACGTACCACTGCTAGGTCTATCCTCTTTAAGATTGTTTTAATTATGTCACTTTTCTCTTTAAAAGCCTCCAATGGCATATTACTATTAGTCCAAAGTTTGAAATGCCTCCTTCCTCACCCCTTGTGCTTATAGAAATTCTACTAGTTCTTCAAGGGATAGCTCAAATTGCCATGCCTATGTTAATAACAGGGATTCACCTTCCAGCCAGAATTATCTTCTCTATCTGCTGCTACTCTATAGTTCATAGGTAGTTCATCATCCAGATAGCACTGATCACATACCACCTAATACATTTGTGTCTATTATGTCCCCTACTACATGGTAAATTCCTTGAGATTAAGGGTCATATTTAAACAATTTGTATTTCACACAGCTTTCAGCTTGATTCCTGCTGACTCACAGATTCTAAAAACCACAACTTTTAAGTGGAGAGCAACTATCCATGGTGCAGTATTAAGCAAATGTTAAAAGCACATTTTCAACATCTGCCTTTAAAAAGGCAAGCATGTATACTATGAAATCATAGCCATGAGGACTACCTGAACGTAATGAGGAAATATATTAATCCAGGCTTTGAGCAAACTACACTTTGAAGATCATCATACCTACTCCTTAAGAGACTTACCTTGGGGCTGCACAGGAAATTAAAAGAATGCCTTGAGAGGTGCCTGGTTTGCTCAGTCAGTTAAGCCTTTGACTTCGGACTTCAGCTCCTGTCATGAGATCATGATTTCAGGGTTGTGGGACTAGCTGGACCTGGAGCCTACTTAAGATTCTCTCTCTCCCTCTGCCCCTTCCCCCGCCCCTTCCAAAAAGGGGGGAAAAAAAAAAACAACCAAAAACACCAAAAATGAATGTCTTGCATAGAAAGTATGCCTGAGTTTATCTATGTGTTGAACAAAGCTAAGTAAACAATTTCTCTAAGTTGGAGTCAAGGATGACATTTTTGCTAGTATGGTCAGATGTTCCCTAAAAATCTCTAACTCCCCCTCCCCTTTAAAAAAGTCCACAGTTACTTTCCCAACTCCAATTGTTTATAGCTAATGGTTCTCAGATACTGTTACATAGGGTGTGTTGCATTCTCTACATAAATTCTTTTCACATTCAGAAAAAAAGCTAATGTAACAGATCAAAAATTTTTTTAAGCTTAAGAGAAAAAATGCTGGCTAACCCAGTGCAAAAAATTCATTCATATGGGAAAGTCTGGTAAAAAGAAGTAGGGTCATATTTAGCACGACATTGGCTATTTGTGATCTATCCCACAGAACTGCTTTATTTTGTAATTAAATATAGAAGGGTCTTAATACAGCTTGATGCTTTAAAATTCATACTTTTAAAATAAAATAAAGACATTTTTATTTGGTTCACGATAAGTTTGTTTTATGAAGGACTCAAAAACAGGTTTTCCTAAATGAAATGGTTTTCCCCTTCTGTATTTTTAGAATGGCTTGCTCTTTGTTACACCTTTTAAAGGTACAGGGCCATTATGTAAGTACAGTTATATTATGTATATAGAGAGTGAACCTTAGGAAAATGTAAAGTGACCACTCTGATATAATAAAGGAATAAAATAAAAACAGCAATGCTCACAATTGTGTTGAATCTCAATGTTTTAGTTTGCCTCTAAGTTCTCTGATGTCATCTATTTTAATGAAGCAAGGAGTAGCTACAGTAAACTTACTTCCTAGGACATCTGGGTGGTTCAGTGGTTGAGCACTCAGTGGTTGAGCACTGCCTTAGGCTCAGGGCATGATCCTGGGTGGAGCCCTTGCATCAGGCTCCCCATGGGGAGCCTGCTTCTCCCTCTGCCTGTGTCTCTGCCTCTCTCTCTGTGTCTCTCATGAATAAATAAATAAAATCTTAAAAAAAACTTACTTCCTGTACATTCCAATCTCTTTTTATTCCATGGTAGCAAAGAAATACATATGTGAAATACTGGTCATACTGATCCAAAATCAAGAGTTTTCTGGCCACTGACATATCTTCATATTAATTTAGGGAATATTTAGTGAGAATTATGAGCATGGACAACATACACAGTACTGTGGAAGTACTATGGGATTTATAAAAAACATGTTATGTATGCTTGCTATTACATTGTCTCTGCCCAATGTTATTTACACTCTTAAAGACACATAAAATATAAAAAACTGAAAGCCAAAGTACTCAACCTCATAAGACCCATCACAAGTGTCAAGTGTGGGAAAACCACAATTTGGAGGAAGGTAGACAGGATAAATTACTGTGGGATTAGAAGAGATTGACTTGAGCTAGATATTGAATTATGATGGACTTAAGAGAGCACAGAGCACAAATCAGCCATGGGCATGATTTATGAAAAACATAGGAGTTACATTGGAGAATTTCTGGTGGGGGTAGTGGGAGAAAGGATTAGAAAGTCAAGCAGGAGGGGCACTTGAATGGCTCTGTTAAATGTCTGTCTTAGGCTCAGGTCCTGGAATCGAGCCCTGCATTGGGTTCCCCACTCAACTGGGAGTCTGCTTCTCCCTCTTCCTCTGCACTTCCCCCTGACTCATGCGTGCTCTGTCTCAAATAAATAAATAAAATCTTAAAAAAAAAAATAAAAGTCAAGTTGGAGCCAGAGTACAAAACTGATAGCAGCCCTAGAAGTCTGGGCTTCATTCTGAGCAACAGTGGTTCTGGGATTCCAGTGTACATGATAATCACCTGGGGGACACTGCTGAGTCAGTGGATTCTAAGTCCTGAGATTCTAACAGTACATTTGGGATGGTCCTAAAAAACTGCATTTTGTTAAAGTATTAGGCTCCAGGTGATTCCTGGCCCACTGGAACACTTTGAGACACTCTGGCCCAAGGATGAAAAACTAAATCTTTTTCTACTTCTACTAAGCCTTTTTTTTTTTTTTTTTAAGATTTTGTTTATTTATTTATTTATTTATTCTTTATTTATTTATTTATTTATTTATTTATTTATTTATTTATTTATTATTTATGAGAGACACAAAGAGAGAGGCAGAGACACAGACAGAGGGAGAAGCAGGCTCCCTGCGGGGAACCTGATGTGGGACTGGATCCCAGGACCCCAGGGTCACGACCTGAGCTGAAGGCAGACGCTCAACTGCTGAGCCACCCAGCCGTCCCACCTCTACTAAGTCTTATAATAAAATTTACCCCAATTTTCTAGAAGCTTGAAAATACCTAACTGCTAGGCCTAGAGGTCTTTGTGTCTCTTTAGTCTTTGTGTTACTCAATTTTTCTTCAGTATGTGGCACTCACTTTGTCACTATTTACACCTTGAAAATTATCTTCTGTTAATACTGTATTTTTGGGTTCTCTCTGCATTTCTGATCTCTATAGTGTCCTCTAGACTCTCATTTATTTGCTCTTCCTTTGTGTTTTCCCAAGATTCTGACTTTAGATCTCTTTACAGTTCTCCCTGATTTCATTCACTCCTAAGGACTATGGAGAACTTTTGTTCCAACTTCAGTTTAGACTCTGACGTGTAGTTAAAAGGTTATAAAGGTTTCTGAACGGTAATATAACACCGTATGTTAACTATCCTGGAGTTAAACAACTTAATTAAAAAAAAGTTTCTGAACTGTGGAATATCATGGAGAAAAGAATGTTCTAGAGTCATTACCTTGGAGATTTTCTGCAAAAAAAGGACTAGAGGCAGGAGAAATAGGAGAAAGGAAGAATAATTAGGAGACTATCAAACATTTAAAGTCATCACCATGGTGTGGCTTCGGAGTCAAAGTGTTATTTTTCTATACCTCTTCCCTTTCAGGAACTAGTATTTCAATAAATTAATAGATAAGGCATCTAATTTTTTTAAACCTCAGTAAGTTTGGGAATGATTAAACTTACTAATGAATACATCTAAGATTTTATTTATTTATGTGTGTGAGAGAGAGAGAGAGCGAGTGAGCGCATGTGAGCAGAAGGAAGCAGAGGAGAGAATCTCAAGCAGACTCCATGCTGTGCAGGTAGCCTGACTGAGGCTTGATCTCATGACCATGAGACAATGACCTGAGCCCAAACCAACAGTGAGACGTTTTACTCACTGAGCCACCCAAGTGTCCTAACTACCTTTAAATGTAACAAGTCAGGCCCTCTACAATATTAACCATGGATAACAAAAATAGGACATGTCACTGTCTTAAAACACCACTGTAAATTCTTATTCTCTAAAACAAGTGACATAGAACTCTCCAGTATTTGATCCTTATATTTGATAAGTTGAGTTCTTTCATTATGGAGTCAATAAATCATCATTAATACAGATATGATTCATTAATGGTAGGCCCTTTTTTACTTGAACTAATGAAGGAATGAATGTTTGATTTTACTTTGCATGAATACATTGAAGGTATTAAGGCCACATTCATTGTGTCTTATGTACAGTATTTTCTATACTTGAATCCATGTAGTTTCTAAATGGGCAGATAAAGTAATACTTTGAAATGAGATTCTAATTGAGACATTCTAGAATCTTAGAAAAACAGAGGCAGAAGGTACATAAATTAGGTGCAACGCTACTGCCACCTAATTTTGTAAGTAAACCAATGTATTGGGTGTTCTTTCTCAAGTGATCCACACTGGGAGATCCTACACCTTTACCAAGATGAATTTTAGTTTTGACAATTCTCACTACAGGAAAAGTGGAAAAATGGGCATTATTCCTCCCTATTGTGTGATCTTGGGAAAACTGTTTAAGCACTGTCTTACTTTCCATAGGACTATCCTCTTATACTAGGAAAACAAAAGGAGGGGTCTAATGAAGTTTCTTTGAGCACCTTGGGCCTGAAGAGCTCTAGAAAGCCAAGGTATAGTTATTTTCATATCCACTATTTCTCCTGCCTCTTGTTCTATCCTCTTTGGAAATGAAAGTTGGCCATCATTTTTGCTTAATAACCCTTCATGCAGTTGACATTGCTGTTCTCCATAAGTACCTCAAGCAAAATTTTAAAAAATTGCCTGAACTATAAAACAGCAATCTAGGGCTATGAGTCAGCATTTCACCTACACACAAAATCAAAATGATTTAAAATAGGTAACACATAATCTTTTCAAAAGACATATATACCTCCTTGGAGCTTTGAGAAAATTGGAGTTTGAAAGTTTATGAATAGTTTATTACATTTCAATAAGTGTATCATGAATCAATAAAGCAAAAGTTAAGGACAATGAGCTCATTACCAAGCCAGTTATTGATTCTCAAGTTCCAAAATAGAATAGTACAGGAAGGATATGGAGTAATAGGATTTTTGTGATAACAAAAATTTAAGTATCTTAGGAAGACAGACCTAAAGAAATTATGACACAAAGGAATTTTCAGCAGTTACTTAAGATGTTTATTCAAATTAATTTCTTCATCTTTTGGTAATTAGACATCTTATTTGGTGTTTACTCTTTAAAATATCTTTTCAAATAAAGTCAGAGGAGTTTGCAAAAAGTGAGTATTATTTTATTGATTCACATATTCTTTCAATTTCTTATATATCTTCCTCTCTTGACTGTAAAAAAAATCTACCTTATTAGCTATCTATCATGTATCACCATTTTCATCAGCTCATGCTGTTCTAACAAAATACCATAGACTGAGTGGTTTGAACAACAGAAATTTATTTTCCCACAGTTCTGGAGGCTACAAGTTCAAGATCAAGGTGTCAACATGGTCAATTTTTGATAAGGGTTCTCTTGCTAGTATGCAGGTAGCGCCCTTCTCACTGCATCCTCATGTGGTGGAGTGGAGAGAGCAAACAAGCTCTTTGGTGACTCTTCTTTTGAAGACTCTAATCTCATCATGAGGGACCCACACTTATGATCTCATTAACTCTAATTACCTCCCAAAACCCCATCTCCAAATACCATCAAGTTGGGGGACTTCAACATATGAACAGGGGCAGGGCACAAACATTAACTCACAAAAAAAAACACTAGCTTGCAATCAGCAGGGAAATAACATAGAAAAGAACAAGTCAGCTTGTTTCCAAGTAATTCCTGTAGAAAGCTCCCCCTTTTCTTTTTTATAGTAATCTCATTAAGTAAGAAAGGACTTTCTAAAAAGCTTATGAACATTAATTTCACAAAGCAGTAACTTTTAAAAACCAAAGACAGAAAATGAGACATACATCATTTGGGAAAAAACTGAGAAACAGAGTATTAATTAACCAATTGGCATATTAAAGGAAAACAATTTTTAATTCTCATACCTTGTTCTTGTATCAACTAAAGATTCTTAAAATGATTTAAAGCACTTGGATGTCCTTGGAAAGTAAATATAATGCACAATAACATTTCTACATTACATTTTCACAGATACTATTAAAAGGAATAGTAAATCGCATTTTTTTAAATCACATTGTTTTCATTCAAAATATGGAAAACTGAAATAGTAAAACAAAACTGACAAAACTATAATCAGTTTGTGTGGGATTTTACCTAATTTTAATACAAATAGTTATTTTTATTACATGCTTCATACGTTTGAGGGTCTAAGAATTATTTTCCTTGATTGCACAAAACTGTTCATGCAAAATACTTAAAATACAGCTCTCTTAGAACATTTCCACAATGACTATCAAGTGAATAGAAAGTATTTTTCAAGTTTTCAAGTGGAAGTGTAGGGGAGAGCAGAATGAAAGGTGACGGAGACCCAGAGTTTGGTGATTTGGCAAGGCAAGGTCATCCAATTAGCAGGTTGCAGAGGGATGGATGGGATCCAGGATTTTCTTGTCTAAAAATGCCGCAGATTAGTGTATTCAAGAAGAGGAAGAACATCTAATTTTGTTGAGATCATTTTATACCAGAAAACAACTGAGAAACTAACTTTTAATTTTTCAAAACTCAATTAGGTGTGTGTATGGTCCATTGGTGTCCAGCTTTAACACTTGCCTGTTCCCATAAGTACCATGTTCCACTACAACCCCGGCTTCAGCACACTTGCTATTGGCAGCTAATTCTTTTTCACATAGAGTCACAAATTGGGAATAAAGTTCTAAGCCTTCTTCTTTTCCAGAGTTAGAGTGATACTGCATATTTCTTCCTTTTACTCTCCCCCCAAGGGTGGCTTGAGGGATGATAAGAACATTGCCAGGTAGATCCAATATAGACACGTGCTTGCCATTTTCTGCTTCACTTAACTTCACGTTTAATAGTGTATTAACTGGGTGGGGAAGAAAGGGAAACACCTTGAAGTGAGAAACAAACATGAAGAAAACCAATAATCAGTCAGCAAATCTCCTGTTTAAAATCATTTGCTGAAAAAAAAAAAATAAAATAAAATCATTTGCTGGCTCATGCTTTTTACCTCAAATCTCTACTCAGATTTAAAGAACTGCTCCATTAAGCTAAATGATCTAAGCATGAATAAGGCAAATTTCATGCAAAAAATGGTATGATATTTTAAATCCAAATGGGCAGTCAAGATTTCCTAACAATAAATTCATGCAGAAAGGACTAAAAATTTATACTGAAACCTCAAAATATTGTTGCCCCCAGGGGGATACACAAAAAGATTTTGCCTGTTTCTTTTTACATTCCATAAGAAAATCTCATTGGAAAAAGGCTATGATGAATCCTATTCACACCAAATTCTACTTTACAACAAAGAATATTAAGTAGAAATCTTGTAGTAACTTAACTGCCTAGAATTATAAGCTGAGACAAAGGTTCTAGGTTTATTCTGATTACAACCAGATAGTTTTGTAGTTTCATAACCTCAAAGGCACTATTTAACACAGTCCAATCATTTGACAAATTGTAACCCATGGGAGAAAGGTAATCATCAGAAATTCACTGTTATAACCAAAAATGTAAATCAAAAGGTATATTGGCATTATGTTCATATACACACAAGAAAACATGGTGTTATTTTATGGCATTTATGAAATTATACTCATAGCTAATGAGAACTGTCAAAAGCCATAAATATTGGGGTGCCCGGGTGGCTCAGTTGGTTAAATGTCTGCCTTTGGCTCAGGTCACGATCCCAGGGGTCCTGGGGTTGAGCTCTGTGTCAGGCTCCCTGCTCAGCAGTTTCTCCTTCTCCCTCTGCCCCCTCCCAGCTCGTGCTTGCTCTCTCTCTCAAATGAATAAATAAAATTATTAAAAAAAGCTATAAATATCTATGTGTAGCTAAAAAAAATCTCAATTTAGAAAAACTTTACATTTTCAAAACAATAAACAAAAGAAATATAAATATATTTAATAATATAAATATAATATAAATAGCCTTAAGGTCTTCTTGACTCCATAAAGGGTATAAATAGCTTTTGCTTATAAAGAATATTCCTTAGGGGCCTCAGGGTGGCTCAGTCGGTTAAGCATCCCAACACCTGATTTTGGCTCAGGTCATGATCTCAAGGATGGTTGAGACTGAGTCCCTTGTCAGACTATATGCTCAGTGTGAAATAGGCTTGAGAGTCTCTCTTTCCATGCTTGCAGACACATTCTCTCTCTCAAATAAATAAATAAATCTAAAAAAAAAAAAAAAAGAATATTCCTTAGAAGACAAATGGTAAAAGAAACTATATAAATCTCACACTCTTCCCCAGTAATCAGGCTTGAAAAGGTATACTTTCTAGTAGGGTGGTCAAAAGTTTCAAGTATCGGAGGACCTGTAGTAAATACCAGTAAGGATTCAGTATGGTTGTCCCACTCTACAAATCAGGGAATTAATCTGGTAGAAATCTGCCACGATGAATATCCAAATGAATTCCTAAGCTGTGCATTAAGCACTATCAATTTTCAACTAATATCTATTTTAAAATACCTCTAAATTTTTTCTATTATGAATAGGGCTTTGCTATATAGCTAGCAGTTGTTATTGATCGCTTCTAAGGAAACTGTAACTCTCCACAGCACTTCGTTTCTAGGGAAATCTCAATCCAGCTATCCAGGCCTCAGGCTAGTAACAGACTAAGTAGACAGTTTTGGAATAACAGGTGAGAAAGGTAAGTACAATTTATTATACTTCCACACACCTCCCTCTACTGGCTATAACTGAGAATTCAATTAATGTTATTAGTTTATATATATCACTATGTAGAAGTATATAAAATACAAATGTCAGTAAGTAGAGTTAAAACGACACAATGGATTAATGGCATGTTGGAAACTCAAAGATCTTAAGACAGGTTATCAATCAAGTATCTCTAATGATATTTATGGGAAGTTAAGCTTTGACAGGTCCCTGGATCTCAGTTCAATTATATTGAAGATGAATTGTGAGAGATTCTGCACATCTCTATGTTAGCCACGTTACCCCAGACTCTATGGATGTAACTGGTTATGTTCCCAAGGGGTACCTGATTTGATTAGAAAGATCTGAATCCATGTAGGAAGTATGAAATGGAGTTTAATATTATCCCATCACACTGGCTTACTTTGCCTCCTGGAAAAAGGGAAGTACAAGCTAACACTATCAATAACAGTGGGACTTTTTTGCTTATAACTCACACCAGCAGAATGAGTTAGAGTCACAAGACTGAGAATCATACCAAAGTTTGGTTTTAGACTGTTCACTAAAAGTTATGGTAGACCTCCTAATTCATCAGTCTTACTGCATGTTTTCAAAGTGAATTTAGACAAATAAATCCTGGAAGCACACAGGATTTATTTACTATAACACAAAATGTAGCTTGGATTTGATTGGTTCATTTCATTTTATTATGATTCAGAGTCACTTAAAGTATGAAACAACTTTAGGAGTCAATCTTAAATCACAATGACAAAAATTCTCTTCCTGTTTTTGCATATTTCTAGTATACTTTTTATGGTCAATAAAGATTTAATTCAAGGCAAAATATTAACTTAGGAAAATGGACAGAATGTCCAATAACCAAGCAGTAGATCCTGGCAAATCATCCTCTGTAACAGGAGCCCTCATTTCATTTTCTCTCTTTTTTTAATGTCTATATCCTGCATGGGGCTTGAACTCACGATCTTGAGATCAAGAGCTGCATGCTCCATTGACTGAGCCAACCAGGGGCCCCTCATCTTCTCTTTAACCCTGTAAAGTTCCCCATTATCTTCCAGATTCAAGTTTCAAACCATCAGTTATTGTTTTCCCATTCTCTCCTATTGTAGTCCTTTAGTCTAGTTTTCATCCTCCGACAAAGATGTCAAACATGTTTGATGTCTTGGTATAAAATTTCGTCTAGGAGCTTTTAGCCTTTTGTCCCAGCTGTGTCTCATTGGGCTATTTACCCTTGAGTTCCATTACCTAAAGCCCTTTTAGGTTAACTTCTGCATGTTGCAACTACCTATTTGTAAAATTAGTATTTCTTATTAACCCAACTAATGGGTATTGTCCTCTACAAATAAAGAGAATATAGCCTCTCCCCAACCTTAGGGATAGTGTCACGAACTCAGGTTGTTTGGTTTTTTGTTTTTCCTTTTTGTATGAAATTATTTTATCTTAAAATAGTATTTTTTTTAAATAGTATTTTTTAAAGATTATTTATTTATTTATTCTTGAGACACAGAGAGGCAGAGACCTAGGCAGAGGGAAAAGCAAGCTCCCCATGGGAGCCCGATGTGGGACTTGATCCCAAGATCCTGGGATCGCAACCTGAGCCAAAGGCAGATGCTCAAGCACTGAGTCACCCAGGTGTCCCTATCTTAAGACAGTATTTGATGTGGTGCATCTGAATCTATGTAATTATCACAAAGAATGTGCAGTGCTATGGACTATCCAGGAATTTGGAAAACTGCAGGCAGGTAAATTATAGTTCAGAGATAACTGAACATTCCTTGCTTTTCTGTCCACGGAGGAGGTGTGCTTCTGATAACAATGAGCTTTCTTCAAGATGAGAACCTTATGTTTATATACATTTATTTTAAAAAGTGGATAAATAGTTAATTAAAAATTTTCCATAACAATGGTGAAAGACTTAGCTGTCCAGATTGTGGGACCCACATCTTCTACATTTAGTGTCACCTACATGCCCCTGTCAGGAACTGTGGGAGATAAGGAAACTATATTATGAAGCATCTGCCTCTTCCTATGTGGCCACTCTGCTTCTAACAAGTTTCTGTATCCTTCGCTGAATCTCAAGTGTGTTTTTTCTATGTGTGTATGTGTGTGTGTACACTCTTCTAAAGCAATCTATAAGCCATTTGAAATGGTGCAGATGTTTTGAAAGAATTCCACCATACCTGCTTACTTTAAACTTTGGAAAAGGCAAAAATAGTCAAAGCCAGCAACTGTAGAGTTCACTCATTTTAAAACTTACCAGTACAACTTAAGATTGTGCTTTTTACTCCTTCTGGTTCTTTCTTTCTTTCTTTCTTTCTTTCTTTCTTTCTTTCTTTCTTTCTTTCTTTCTTTCTTTCCATTTATTTTTATTTATTCATGAGACACAGATATATATATATATATATATATATATAGAGAGAGAGAGAGAGAGAGAGAGAGAGAGAGAGAGAGAGAGAGGCAGAGACACAGGCAGAGGGAGAAGCAGGCTCCATGTAGGGAGCCCAATGTGGGACTTGATCCTGGGTCTCCAGGATCATACCCTGGGCCGAAGGCCGCACTAAACCGCTGAACCACCAGGCTGCACTCTTTTATTTATTTTTTAAAAAAATATTTTTAAATTTATTTGACAGAGATAATGAGCAAGAGAGCACAAGCACGGGAAGCAGCAGAGGGAGAGAGAAAAGCAGGTTCCTCACTGAGCAGGGGACCCAATGTGGGGCTTGATCTCAGTACCCTGGGATCGATCATGACCTGAGCAGAAGGCAGAGGCTTAACCGACTGAGCCACCCAGGTGCCCTCACTTCTACTTTTAACAAACAAACATCAAATACATACCCATTTTGGGAAGAAGTTCTTTATTAGCTCCCTTGAAAAAACACACATAGATTACTAATCCTCTCTGAACCTATGAGAAATCACCAGAGAAAACTCAGATTAGAAAAAAAATTCTACAAAAAGAAAAAAAAGAAAAAAACTTCTACATAGAGATATAGAGGTAAATGAATAAAATTTCAAAACTGTTATATAGAGATTAAATCCAAAGAAACACATTTTTATGACAGATTTTTAAAATATGTGAGAAAACAAAATCTTTTCCAACATATGGTCACCTTAATTATCATTTCTTGCAAAAATTAAGTTCAAGATATAACCAAGAGGGGTGAAAACCACAAGTTGTACCCTCAAACATTTACTTCTAATCAATTTACAATCTAACCACTTCCAGTCATTATGACTATGAACTGGCCTCCTCTCCCTTAAGTAAGGCCGACACTTAGAAATGTTTAGTTTTCAGAGCCCCATTTATTCAACACCAAATGGATTCACATTATATTAGATATGGCCAATGTATAAGCAATTGCATGACTGATGTCTTTTGACATCATTACTCTTTATTCCTCCTAATCCATTTATTTGCAGCTAATAAAACTAAGGGTCTGACTCTACTTCTATAAATTCCAAGAAACCGTGCAATTATTTTCATTATTGTCAGTGCTTTATATTTTTATTTTTTAAAGATTTTATTTATTTATTCATGAGAGACACAGAGAGAGGCAAAGACATAGGCAGAGAGAGGAGGAGGCTCCTTGCAGGGAGCCCAATGTGGGACTCGATCCCAGGACTCCAGGATCATGCCCTGGGCTGAAGGCAGGTGCTCAATCGCTGAGCCACCCAGGCGTCCCTGTCAGTGCTTTAAATCAACATAGTGATTTAGCCTTGGAAACTGAATTTATGACACTAAGTTCTACATCATGAGGTTGTCTGTTATTAGAAGTGTTTTTTTTTTTTTAGAGAGTGGGGGAGGGGCAGAGAAAGAGAGAGAAACCCAACCAGTCTCCACCCCCATTGCACAGACTGCCTAAGAGGGGCTCTGATCTCACAACTCTGAGGCTATAACCTGAGCTGAAATCAAGAGCTGGATGCCCAACTGGCTGAGCTACCCACGTGCC
Source organism: Canis lupus familiaris (assembly GCF_011100685.1). Classification (NCBI taxonomy): domain Eukaryota; kingdom Metazoa; phylum Chordata; class Mammalia; order Carnivora; family Canidae; genus Canis; species Canis lupus. The sequence continues at coordinate 10,848,553 of NC_049229.1, forward strand.
TCAGGAATGTAAGCTTTTAAATATAATGATGTGGGTATTTATTAGTTCTTGTAGAATATATAAGGAAAAACAGAAATGATAAATGACTCTGATTTTGCTGGTAAGTGAATCATTAAATTTTTTTATTTTGTAGATTAACCTTCTTGAGTCCAAGAGCTATTATAAAGATTAAACGAAATAATATTTGTAAAGTGATTAAAACAGTGCTTACTTCATAGTAAGAGCTATGTTAAGTGTTTTTTTTTTTTTTTTTTTTTGCTATGTGTTTAAGTGAGTATGTAAAAATAAATTTAAGGGCTGAAGCCCATTTTACAGTTTAATTTCCAAAGCACTTTACAGACATAAGGACTCTATCTGTTGTTTGCATTTAAGTTCAACTGTATCTTACAGGCTCTATGTGTTAGCTAACAGTCTTCTATATAGACATAAATGCAGTTTTGCACTCACACTCGATTTACCAGAAAACAAGTAATTTTTAAGAAGTGCAAATGTGCTTCTGGAATAAGCAAAGGTCTCCCAAGCACACCCAGAGTAAGGAGCTAATAGGATGAATGTTACAGGTATCTGCACCACTGTCACAGGCCATGCCACTGGGATTTAGTACCAGCCAAAATCTCAAGCATATTCAGGGAAAATATCAGGCATATTCATATTTGGACACAATGTCAGAATTCAGCATCAAGTCATATGCAGAAAAAGACACCTGTTCTTTCCACCCATCATATTACTTCCTCAGTAAGGTCTTTTAGTTTATTCCAAAAATAGATCTTAAGTTGTGACTTACAAATTTCCCTCTTCAAGTCAGAACCACTTTCCTTGTAGCTTCTTTTGGTAGAAAACATTTTAAATATATAGGAAATTACATATAATCCTCACCACAGGTTTTTTAATTTTTTTTTTTTTAAAGATTTTATTTATTTATTCATGATAGTCACAGAGAGCGAGAGAGAGGCAGAGACACAGGCAGAGGGAGAAGCAGGTTCCATGCAGGGAGCCCGACGTGGGACTCGATCCCGAGTCTCCAGGATCGCGCCCTGGGCCAAAGGCAGGCGCCAAACCGCTGCGCCACCCAGGGATCCCTGGTTTTTTAATTTTTAAGATTTATTTATTTATTTTAGAGAGTAGAGACAGCGAGAAAGCATAGGCATGAGAAGGGGGAGGGGCATAGGGAGAGACTCTTTAGCAGATTACCGGTGGGGCACAGAGCCTGATGCAGGGCTGGATCCCACCACTCATCAGATCATGACCTGAGCGGAGACCAAGAGTAAGTTATTAACCAATTGAGCCACCCAGGTGCTCCTCTCACTATAATTTAAGAAAGTTCACTTCTTGAGAAGAAAAACATTAGCCTTTGACAGCAAAGGTCTAAATGAATAAAACTGAGAACACAAAGTAATCTTCAAATCTTTTGACAATTAAAACTATATATATATGTATATATATATATATTTAAATTATAACTTCTAATAGCATAGGAAAGAGGATGCTTGAGAAAGAGGAAAAAATTTACTTTGTCACTACCTAATTACCTGTCAGCTCTTTATACTAATTTAGTTATGTGTGGGAGTGGAAGGGAAAGCTTTAGAATAGCGTTTAAAGTTTATCGACACAAACTTATAGTTTGGAAAACTGCATAAAATATCTGATTTTGCATAAGGAGATGCGGCATGAAGAACATAAAAAGATAAAAACGATGGAAGAAATCTAAATGATTAAGTCTGGAATTTATAGTCTCATGAGTTAACTATAAAAATAGACAATTCTTTGGATAGGATGACAAACATGAACAAAATTCCACAATATGGAAGAGAAATCAAGAGCTCAAAAGCGGGGGCTGGGGGGGTGCATAACAAAAACAAGAAACATGAATTTTTGAGAAGAAATGGGTAGAGGGAAATACAAGAATATTTCCACTTAATATATTAAGTGGAAAAACTCATTGGCTCTCTTCCCCGCACACCATTTAGATAAGAAAAATATTTCAGCTCAGCAATGTTTATAAATACTTCTAAATTAGCAGAGGGTAACAGATTCTGATTTAAGAATAACCACCCACATATCATAGTTTATAGGTAACATTTATTTAAACGATTTTATTTATTCATGAGGAGGGGGCGCAGAGACATAGGCAGAGGGAGAAGCAGGCTCCCCGCAGTCCCCCTCTGATGCGGGATTCGATCCCGGATCCTAAGATCACGACCTGAGCCGAAGACAGACGCCGAACCGCTGAGCCACCCAGGCGTCCCTATAGGTAATAATTAACATAATGACTATGATTGTGTTGAAGAAAGCTAGATCTTGGACCGAATACAGCTGACGAGTGAAAAAGATGCTCCTAAATTTTCGAGTACCTCCAAAAGCCTTAACTATCAACTAATCTTTTTCTTCCTCTTAACTTACTCCAAAAATAGGTCAGGGGCGATGAAGAACATTACTTGGTTTTGCATAAACGTGGGGCAGGCTGTATGTATGTATGTATGTATTTATTTATTTATTGTCAGAGAGAGAGAGAGAGAGAGAGAGAGAGAGAGGGGCAGAGAGAGAAGCAGGCTCCATGCACCGGGAGCCCGAAGTGGGATTCGATCCCGGGTCTCCAGGATCGCGCCCTGGGCCAAAGGCAGGCGCCAAACCGCTGCGCCACCCAGGGGTCCCGCAGGCTGTTCTTTAAAAGGCAAATATTAAAGTAGAAGGAAATCCTATTAGTGTCAATGTTTCAAATTCTCTGGAGGAAACGCTGTTCAACACCACATTATACTAATAGTAGTAGTCTTTGTTTCTAGCAAGAAATATAATTTTTAAGTTTCTTGAAAAAAAAAAAGAAAGCTAAAAATTCCATGGGAAATCTCATTTTCTGTGGGCAACATAAGAGGGAATCCGGTGGGTCCTGGAGCACAAGTCAAAACAGGTCTTGAACATCTGCCAACGACTCTAACCTACAAGCTCAAACCAGACCAGCACTAACCAGCAGCAGCCCCAGCAGAGCGGAGGGCGTGGCAGGGCCCTCCCTCTGCTGAAGCGAAAGAGCGGAGACAGGCCTCAAGTCCACGGAGCTCCGGGGGGCAGAAGGTGAGGGAAAGTTCCAATTCCCGCGGTCCTAACCAGAGGACACGCTCCTCCGCTGGCCCAACGGAGGGAGGTAAGAGGGAGAAGGTGCCAGAGAAGGCAACGCCGTAGCGGGGCCGGCCAAGCCCGGGAGGCCACCGCGGGAGAAGGCGGGCCGGCCGAGCGCAAGGCCGCACCCCGGCAGCACGTGCCACGGGGAGACGCGAGCGGCGGGAGGCCGATCACCAAGACAACGCGGGAAGGGCCGCCCCTTCGCGCGGTACCGGGAGTGGCGGGGCCGACGTTACCTCCACCCACTGGCTCTCGGCGTCGCCCTCGGCTGGGCGTACTTGCAGCCTGGCGTGCAGGCACTGCTGCAGAAGCGCCCGCGCCTGAGGCATCCGGCAGCTGTCAGCCATGGCTCGAACCCGCGTGGCAACCCGACGCGTTCAAGGATCGCGCTGCGCAGGCTCCGCCTCCAGCGCGCAGGGAGGACGTGACGGGTCGTGGCGGCGGGACGTTCGTAAGGGCCCGTGGCGGCACCCGTAGAGGGGCGGGGCCTCTGCCTGGTTCCAGGGTGACCCGGATGTATGGTCTTCAGAGACAAGGTACTAGTTCCTAGGCCGAAGCTGGCCAACCTCGTAGAAAGCGCTCGGTGTGTCCTTTAAACGAGCGGAAAAACTCATTGGCTCTCTTCCCTGCGCACCGTTTAGAGAAGAAAACTATTTCAGCTCAGAAAGCCTAAGTTTCCAGACGTTAAGAAATTTTAAATCTGCTTGGGTCCTTATTATGCCCATTTTGAAGGTCGGTAAATAGAATCAATTGAATCGCAAAACAAGCAGGAAGTGCGATTAAAAGCTATAAATCTTTCAAAATTTTGCTTACTCCAGTCTATAAAACAACGATGCCTCCTCTATCAGGAATGCTGTAAATCACTCTGATGCTGTAGTTCCGGAAAGATGTTGGTATGCTGTGTGAACACACATTTGGAATTCAGTCTTTAGAAAATATCCTCACTAAAAGGATCCGCACTTAGCCAGGAAAGTGTGTCATTGTTAAAAAAAAAAATTTAACCTGCTGCTAATACAAAAAACAAACAAACAAACAAAAAGAAACGACATATTCTGATGCACGTAATGATCTAAATTTTGTGGAGTAAGTACATATTCTTCTTTCCCACACAACCTGTTTCTTGAGCATGCATCAGATTAGCATTATTTTTCTATGGGCGTGGAGGGTTTAGATGAGGAATAATGGTGTTACCATGATTGCATTACTCAGGTCATTGATTGGGGCTCAGTTGGCACAATATGCCTATACATTCAGGTCTGTTGTTTTGAAAGATGACATCATTGACAGTGTTGCTATCCATATAAAGTAGTGTGACTGAAGAAAATAATCCATGCATAATCAATGGTCCTTTCTACACAACATTGAAGCTGCCTGTTTGCTGGTTATCTGGCAGGCTGCCTTATTTTATTTTTTTTGTAAAAACCAAAAGCAAAATCTCATGTTATCTCTGATGGCTGCAGAGCACAGACAAGTTGTACTGTTCATGCCTTTATGTCATTAATAACTGTTGAATCTGTTTTCACCCCAAGACTCAAGCTTTACAGGGCTGTAAGGAACTTTGACATAAAGGCCTTTAGCCTTGACCCAGGGTAAGAGAGGACTATGATGTCCATTTGTATATGAGTACAGGAGACAGCAAGTTCTCTTGAAAATGGGATATATATAGTTCTCAGAGATCTTTCCACAGTGAAGGGAGTTTAGCAAATTGGGAAATAATTCTTGTGAATAGGTGGAGTCTGGTTGGTAATGGTTAATCTCTCAAAAATCACCAGTTGCTTTAAACTCTTCTGTTAGGTGAAAATGTTTTGGACACTACTGCAGGTGGTAGTATGTTGTGATTCACTTGTTCTTTCCTTCCACCTGTAGAGGGCAGTAGAGAGTAGGCACTAAAGTAGTCCTTTCTGTTTGTTTGTTTGTTTTTTTTTTGTTTTTTTTTTTGACCGTCTATTCTGCTTCCACAAAGAATTTAGGAAGGCAAGACATACATGCAATAAAATGGTAAAATGTGAATAAACATAAAGCACTAGAAGTAAAGAAAATAGAATTTTATCAGTAAGCCCCAGTGGGGGAAATTGGAAACAAACCACAGTTCTTGCCTTGAGTACTATTTAATCTTACAGAGGCTGGAAGAAATCTAGCCCCCCCCCCCCCACTTGAAAGCTCAGAGATTTATATTTTTCAGTGGTTAGTGAGGGGATCAGGTTCTGAGAAATTCGTTCACACTAACTAAAATGGACACGAGGGATCCCTGGGTGGCGCAGCGGTTTAGCGCCTGCCTTTGGCCCAGGGCGCGATCCTGGAGACTCGGGATCAAGTCCCACATCGGGCTCCCTACATGGAGCCTGCTTCTCCCTCTGCCTGTGTCTCTGCCTCTTTCTCTCTCTCTGTGTGTGACTATCATAAAAAAAAAAAAAAATGGACACGAATTGGGGTAGAACCAGAATACTAATTTATTCATTTGTAATTAAAAATACTGCTGTGACATAGAGTGGAAATTCTCACATAGTGCATGATTGACACCTTTTCCCTTGCTTTCAAGCATGTATACTGGGTCATGTTCAAGTCTCTTTACTAATTTACTATGAGAGAGAATCACTCTTCGCACAGGAAACTGAGGTTGGAAAGACCCATGTGGTTTCTGGCTTTAAGACACTTGCCACATGCATTAAGTCAGTGAGGAAAGAGGAAACAAACATATTTAAATGAGAACCTGAAACAAAAACTCCAATGGCAAATGCTCCAAACTGCAACAATATATTTTGTCATAGCCTCTTCTTACACATGTAGAAACGGAGGCCAGGAATGTTGATCCAGCCCAAACTCTTCTATATGGAAATATAAGGCCTGGGAAAACGACAGTTCCCCACCTAAGAGCTGAGTCTGTCTTTAACATGAATAGTTTGTATAACCAGGTAGGGGATGGCATTTGGAACTTGATTATTCTTTTTTTCAGTTTGCTTTTTTAAATTCTTATTTTCTTACTGCACCGTTTATTGGTATGTTGCCTAGGTAACTTGATATTGCAAGTGCTTTTTTTTTTTTTATAAACATGGCCTTTTTTTTTTAATTTTTATTTATTTATGATAGTCACAGAGAGAGAGAGAGAGAGGGGCAGAGACACAGGCAGAGGGAGAAGCAGGCTCCATGCACCGGGAGCCCAACGTGGGATTCGATCCCGAGTCTCCAGGATCGCGCCCTGGGCCAAAGGCAGGCGCTAAACCGCTGCGCCACCCAGGGATCCCCTGCAAGTGCTTTTAACCTGAAGGCAGTGATGTACATCTGGCGGTCTGTAGTGTTTCCCCCCGGTAGGCGGATAAATTATCTTCATCTTTGGGTTATTTTTGAGTTCTTAGTGTTGTGGTAACTTAGCAAAGCATTGCACAGCCTTTTGAATATTTGTATACTTGTGTTACCCATTTTGTCAAGTCAGGCCAAGCTGCTGTTGTAAGGGATTTTTTTTTTTTTTAAGATTTATTCATTTATTTTAGAGAGGAGGGAGGTGGAGAAGGAGAGGCAGAGAGAAACTCAAGCAAACTCCAGATTGAGCAGGGAGCCCAATGCAGGACTCAGTCTCAGGAGCCTGAGATCATGACCTGAGCCAAAACCAAGAGTTGGATGGTTCACTAACTGACTGTGTGACCCAGGTACCCCTGTAAGGGCTTTTTATAATTTAGACACCTGTATCCTTTGTAGGAAAAAAATTGTGAAACATTTTGAATGGACAGAAGAGATTTCTAGATAACCTTTTAAGGGAATGCTGGAGCCTCTGGGGATTCCTTTGGTCCTATAGGGCTATATAGGATTTGTATATGACTAGGCTGTCTTACAACTCTTTAGAGATAGAAGTTAACTTGTTGAACACAAATAGTAAGCAAATCAGTCTTATCCATAAAAATGTAAAATTTGATTATTACTCTGTAGATGCTGACTGATTTTGCCCATTTTGCATCCCTTTATAAATACATTTCAATATTCCCTTCCTGACTACATATGTATAGCACCTTAAGTTTTCTCTCTTTTGAAAATAAAGTTTAATTTTATAGTAGATTTAGATTTGTAACAAAGATGCAAAAATAGTACAGAGTTATATATACCTCACCCAATTCCGTCTTTTATTCACATCTCAAATTACTATGTTTGTCACAACTAAGGAACCAGCACTGGTACATTAATTAAACTCCATCCTTTATTAACATTTTGTTTATTTTCCACTAAATCCTTCTTCTGGATTCTATCCAGAATATCACATTGCATTTAGTAATCTTGTTTCTTCAGGCTGTGGCTGTTTCTCAGATTCTTCTTGTTTTTGATGACGTTGGCAGTTTTAGGGAATACTGGTCAGCTATGTTGTAAGATGTCCTTCTATTGGAATTTGATATTTTTCTCATGATTAGACCAGATTATAGGCTTTTGAAGGAGGATCACAGAGTGAAGTGCTGTTCTTATTACATCATATCAAAGGTACATGGTGACATGTCTTTTTTTTTTTTTTTTTAAGATTTTATTTATTTATTCACGAGAGACAGAGAGAGAGAGGCAGAAACATAGGCAGAGAGAGAAGCAGGCTCTATGCAGGAAGCCTGATGTGGGACTCAATCCTGGCACTCCAGGATCACTCCTTGAGCCAAAGGCAGATGCTCAACTGCTAAGCCACCCAGGCATCCCGACAACATGTCTTTTTTACTGATGATAATCACTTTGATCACCTGGCTAAGGTGGTGTTTGCTAGGTTTCTCCAGAATAGTTATACCTTCCTCCTCTTTCCACAAAATCCTCTTTGGAAGTACATCCTTTAACACAGCCTATACTCAAGGGGTGTTACTATCCACCTTTCTGAGTGAGGAATATCAATATAAATTATTTGGAATTCTTCATACAGGAGGTTTGAGCTCTCTTTTGAACTGGTTGTAATATATGACTGACTTCTTCCTTACTGAGTTAAATATTAATGAAATAAAAATCTTTGACACATGTTGATTTTATATTTGTATGAGATTTACAACTCTATTCTTTTAAAACTTATCCTTTTGTATTCCCCTACCAAGATATGTTGTGGGAATTATCTTTTATATAGTTCTTTGACATCTGTGAGCCAATGCCTTACACCAATATATTATTTTAAAAAGAAGATACTGAATATTATGTATCATCAAAGAATATAAATTATTTTATCACACTAACTGTATCAGTCAGGGTCCCATCAGGAATCAAATATGTTCTAAATAGGATAACCTGGGAAAGTGTTATTTACAAAGGGACTGTTTACAAAGGTGTAGGTATAGGGGATCTATAGGGGTAGTATAGTAACCCAGGGCATAGTAGCAGCTGATATGTTTGTTGCTTGCCCCTTGGCCTGAAGGGAGAAGGGAAAGGAGTCTGGAATTGAGAGGTAGAAACTTAAGAGGAGTTCTGCTAAGAAGCTCAGCCAACTCCAGAAGACCCTTTTGGGAGGGAGTTAGGGGAATAAATACCGGACCCTGTTATCCATCTCTCTTGCATTTCCGCCCAGAACTCCCCACTGGAAAAACCCTACCAGAAATAGGGAAGCAGAGGACCTGTTGCTGACCCAGGCTCCAGGGCAGAAGGCAGGGTGGAGAATACTTGAATGTGGATCTGGAAGGCAAGCAAAAGACACTAAGCAAACTGACTGAAGAGGTTTTTAAAAGCTACAATGGGGACTCTTTGGTCATCTTCTTGTTGGAAGAGGACAGCTGGGGAGACAGAGATAGCTACAGGTAACGTTTCTGATGAAACTCCTTAATTTCTCTATGAGTTTAGAGAGGTGAAGTTAGACTTTGTGAGTTATCAGTGTAAGATGAGCCAAGGTCCTTGCATACCTTCCTCTTCCCTTTTTTTTTTTTCTAGTTATTGGAACTATGACTAAGACATCAGAGAAGAAAGGTTGCTGGGATCCTTGCCTTTGTGAAAATGCGCTCTACACAGCCCAACTTGCTGCCTGGAGGAGATGGAGCTGCTGCTTCCAAGGAGTCTTGCAGAATTGGATAAGAGGCATATTACAGGGGGCCATTAAAGACTGAAATCCTGAAGAGCTCTCATGGAATCCTTTGTACCATAAGGGAAGAGACTCAGATCAGATTTGATTTGATATAGAAAAAATAATGAACCGTTTTTACTGTTTCTGAGTGTTGTAACTAAATAAAGTTCATATGGACTCCAGCAGGAAGTGAATAAATAATAGAGATTTCAATAATGAATTGTTCATATACACCTAAATCTTCTATTGCACTTGCTTGAGATGGAGAAGAGAAAAGGCATTTCCCTTTTCCCTGGTTGTCTGTTCCTTTTGACAAGGGAAGTGAAAGAAATACTATAGATTCTTGGTTTGCTTAAGGAAGAACATTCTAAACCTCACAAATGGTATTAAAGTGCATGCTTGTATTTATCCAATTGTTTATTATAAATGTTTAGGGCAGCCCCAGTGGCGCAGCGGTTTGGCGCCACCTGCAGCCTGGGGTGTGATCCTGGGGACCCGGGATCGAGTCCCACATCGGGCTCCCTGCATGGAGGCTGCTTCTCCCTCTGTCTGTGTCTCTGCCCCTCTCTCTCTGTGTCTATGAATAAATAAATAAAATATTTAAAAAAATAAATGTTTATCTATTGTGTTAGATACCAAATTAAGTGCTAGAAATACATGAGAAATAAGATGCAGGTTTTACTCTCAGGGGTCTCAGGTTTTAGTGAAGAGACAAGGAAAACAATGGGGGAGCATTAGAAAAACTGTTTCTCTTTCCACCAGTGTATTCTTTCCCTCCTCATAGGGGAAGGACAGGACTTGGAAAGGAAATCACCTCCTGGAAGCCCTGAGTTCAACTAAACTGAGATGGCTGGCCTTAACTGGAGGGAAGATAAGGTCTTCAACTGAAACAATCTGACATAAACTAGATTTTCTGGGTCTATCACAACTAGTCAACTTTCTCTTCTCCTTTTATAGCACTTCCCTATATAGGAATCAAGCAACGTGCAGGGTTCCAAAGTACACTCCAGGCTTGACCTCCAACTCAAAAGGTTTTCCTTCCTTTAGGCCACAATCCAAAGTCTAATATTTTAAGTTACTGTGTTTGGGTGCACTTTGCTGGGCATGAAGCTGATTAAAGTAACTCCCATTAACTTGTGAATGAAACGTAACATTCTTAAAAGGTATATTTGCATTTTAATGAAAGTCCCTTAAGGCAAATTAATCTAATTCATGGAATGTGTGAGAGTTACTTTTTGTGGGAAGAAGGAAGTGGAATTACTCCTTAATTCTCCAGGTATGAAAGAGTTGCCACTCTCAGAGCCTCTGGATTCTCACCTCCCAGACACTACTCAGCACGATTCAATTTTGTTTCTCTTCCTGAGAAGCTAACCATTTTGAAAAGCTTTTTAGGTTAAGTACGATGGACATCATCATCTTTTTTTTTTTTTTTTTTATGATAGTCACACACACACACACACACACAGAGAGGCAGAGACATAGGCAGAGGGAGAAGCAGGCTCCATGCAGCGGGAGCCCGATGTGGGACTCGATCCCGGGTCTCCAGGATCACGCCCTGGGCCAAAGGCAGGCGCTAAACCGCTGCGCCACCCAGGGATCCCCATCATCATCTTTTGAATAGCTTTTATCTTTGGGGAAATTCCCATATTATGAGCATCTTTTTCCCTCTCAGGTGGAAATCAGAACTCAGCTCCCCAGTCTGCTTTGGGGCTAGGATGCAGGCATGCCAATCAGATACCTTCATGCAAGATTAAATTTGGAGGTGAACAATGTGAATAAATGGCTCTGCATGGGGCTTCTGTGTTCATCATGGCGGTGTTGGCAGAGCTCTCAGGCACAGGACAGTTCAAGACTTGATGCAGTAATGGCATTGGTGTCAGCAGCAGTAAAACCAAGTTGCTGGTATTTGAGGTTCAGTAGAAGCAGTAGCAGAAGCTGGCGCTATTAACTGAAATAGAGAACACCAATGACAAGGTTCCTGATCTGGGTGGTTCTGTGGCAAAGTTTTGGGTACTGTTACTCGAAACTCAGTCTTGAATATTTCTCCAGCCACCCCGATAATTCTGTGAGCTACTTAATATCATTTAATAAATTGGCTTTTGGTCAAACCAGCAGAATGAAATCTACTGCTTGCAAATAATTGACAGAGGACTCATCTTCAACTTTCCCCTCTGTTTTGACATCTCAGCAGAATATACAGGAGAAGACTTTCCATCCCCACTCCTACTGTTTTAGTTCAGGCCACATCATCTGTTACCTGGATTACTCCAATACTGTCCAGTTTGACCACTCACCTCCAGTTTTGATCTCTTCATCAGAGCAGCCAGAGTGATGTTCTTAAAATGAAAATTGAATTCTATCACTCTTTGGCTGTAGATCTTGTAGTGACTCCCTAATGCCCTCAGAATAAAGTCTAGGATGGAGTCCCAACTCCTTGGCAGGGGCTTTCAAGATGGAGGTCTAGTTGACTTTTCCTGCTCATCTTGGTCATGCCTGCTTCTCACATTTATACTCCAGTCATACTTTTTTCTTGCTCTGAACCAGCAATAATGGATCCCCTGGGATCTAATTAGAAATGCAGAATCTTGGGGCACCTAGGTGGCTCAGTTGGTTAAGTGTCTGACTCAATTTCAGCTGGGGTCATGATCTCAGGGTTGTGAGATTGAGGCCTGAGTCTGGCTCCTCCCCTCAGATCAGAGTCTGCTTGTCTCCCTTTCCCTCTGCCCCTCCCCCACATGTGTGTGCTTGCTCTCTTTCAAGTAAATAAATACTTTTTAAATTTGTAAAATATTTTATTTACTTATTTGAGAGAGGAAAGTGCACAAGCAGGGAGAGGGTCAGCAGAAGAGGAAGAAGCAAACACCCTGCTGAGCAAACCCCTGATGTGGGGCTGGATCCGAGGACCTGAGATCCACGACCCCAGCCAAAGGCAGACGCTTAACCGACTGAGCCACCCAGATGCCCCCAAAATAATTTTTTTTTAAAGATTTTTATTTATTTATTCATGATAGACATAGAGAGAAAGAGAGGGGGTCAGAGACACAGGCAGAGGGAGAAGCAGGCAGAGGGAGAAGCAGGCTCCATGCAGGGAGCCGGACGCGGGACTTGATCCTCGGTCCCCAGGACCACGTCCGGGGCCAAAGGCAGGCACCAAACCACTGAGCCACCCAGGGATCTCCTAAATCTTAAAAAACAAAACAAAACATAAGCTTAGCCTTACTCCATTTTGGATGAAATACTATCAGCGTTTTAATAAGATCGGTAGGTGATTTGTATGCATATTTACATTTGGAAGGTGCTGCTTTATGGCATCATGCTTTCTTTCCTTCTGGGGCTTTTACACATTCTGCTTCCTTCTTTGTATTACCCTTACCCTTCTTTATATATTTAACCGTTCTCCAAGATTCATCTGGGAAAACTCTGACTAGTGAAAACTGGTTGGGATCCCTGGGTGGCGCAGCGGTTTAGCGCCTGCCTTTGGCCCAGGGCGCGATCCCGGAGTCACGGAATCGAGTCCCACGTCGGGCTCCCGGCGTGGAGCCTGCTTCTCCCTCAGCCTGTGTCTCTGCCTCTCTCTCCTCTCTCTGTGACTATCATGAATAAATAAATAAGTCTTAAAAAAAGAAGTTATTAAAAAAAAAAAAGAAAGAAAGAAAACTGGTTGATTTCCTCAAACATGGCACTTAATCCTTTGTACCATAATGACCTTTTAACTTCTTTTTCTTTCCTCCTAAACAGAGGTTTCTGTTCTGGTTGTCCTTAGAGTCAGCCTAAGAACTTAAAACAAACAAACAAACAAACAAACAAACAAACAAAAACCCAGATACCTGGATCCTATCGCTAGAGATTTTGGTTTTAATTGATTTGAGTAAGGCCTCAATACTGGTATTTTAAAAATTGTTCCAGATAATGATAACATGGAGCCAAATTCAGCACCAGCACACAAGACTTTAAGCTCCTTGAAGATAGGGATTGTGTCTTTCCGCTGCTGTAGTCTCAGAGCTCAGATTCTCATATTGCAGGTACATAAACTATACTAGTATGTTTCACAGGGCTATGGATTTGGTATCTGTTGTGCACACCATGCTACCTTACACTCCAGACCCCCCATATGTTAGCAGCTGGGCATTCATCTCATTAAAACAAAGAGCCATTTCTTGAGGAAAGAAGTTGAGCTGGCATTTGAAACATGTCTCTAGTCATCTCTGAATTCTTTTCTTGAGTCAGTTTGATCCTGATATAATGAAGCAGGTTTACATAATTGGATGCTAATAGGCACATTGTTCTGAAGGACTATCTCCAAATACTGGTTCCAAAAACAAAGCCACTAAGTCTTTGTTTATAAACCTCTTAGGTCCTCAGAATTCAAAATGGGAGATTGGTGAGATCAATACAACTATAATAGATTTTCTCAAAGTTAACCATAGTTTTATGAGAAGTTAAAAAATATATTCTGGGAGAATTTTCTTAAGTTTACATCCCCATTTTCTTAAAATTTAAAGTGACAAGTTAAAAAAATACCTCTTAATAATATATTTATCTAGTGTTTTGTATTTTAGAAGCAACTTCATATCCACTTCTCATTTAAGAGCTGTCCCCATATTATAGATGAGGAAGCTAAGGCTCAGAAAATTTGGATAACCTGCCTCATATAAAACACTAAGCTAGAGGCAAAGCCAGACCACCACTCAGATCTCCTGATGATAAGCTCAATGCTACTTTTTAACTTTTACTTTGTGTGTGGATCCTGACATTTTCTAGGCATTTGTTTGATTTTTGCAGCCAAAAAGGTGACTTCTGTTGAAATAAATGTATTAGGTAGATCTGGGCCCAGCCTCACTGCCTCCTAGCAGTGACCTCAGGCAGTGAGTATAATAGTTAAGAGCATGGGTTCTAGTACCAGGCTGCCAAGGCTTATAATACTGGTTCTTCCAATTTCTTATTCTATGGCCTTGCAAAAGTACATCACTTTCATAACCTGTAAAATAGGGATAATAATGTGACCTAATTCATAGAATTGCTATAGGATTAAGTGAGTTATTTTTGGTAAAGCACACAGAATCATGCCTACACACAAGGTAAGTGTTATGTAAATCTTTGTTAAATAAAAATCTGGTTCAATCTTATTATTTTATACTTGGGGTCACTTTTCAAATCACATATTGTGATAACCCATTATTCAGTTTTCATTAAGTATCTTTTATTGGATACCAGTTGTATATACTATTATAGAAATAGTATGACTGATAGGCTGCTTCTGTCCTTGAGTTTACAATCTACCGAGAAATGGAACCAAATATTAAAAAAAAAAAAGAGCACTTCCTTGTTTTTTATCGTAGCAAGTTTGAGGAGGAAGATAAAAGGCTGTCTCCGTAGCTTCTAGGTTTCCAATGCTATTCTTGATTTCAAAGAGTCATATGTTTCATCCAATAACTTCCTTAAGTCCTACATCATAAATTTCAGTGGCCTTGTCAGGACATACAAGTGTGCAGAGGGAAGAAGCACTGGCCCTTGCTTACTGCAGGGATACTTGGAGCCACAGCCTGCTCATCAATCCTACTCCTCCTGTTCTAGGAAAAACGGTTCCAGCTCCAAAAGCATGAAATAGGGGCCAGCAATGAAAATTGTCAAATACGCAAAGGTTTTTGTCCCTATTATTCAGAGAGAGAGAGAGAGAGAGACCAAGTCCCCAGATTCCAGAGAGGTAGTGATGCCAAGTCAATTAGCAGGGTTTCTAGGACATCAAACTACTATTACTTTTCTTTAAAAAAAAGTTAATAATGAAGGTTAATCTTCCTTCCTTTCTGTAACCCCTTGTAATTAATATTGTCCATTCTGGGGATTTCTGATTTCTGATTAGTTAATGAAGGTTAATTTTCCTTCCTTTCTGTAACCCCTTGTAATTAATATTGTCCATTCTGGGGATTTCTGATTGTCCATTCTGGGGATTTCTGTGGCTTGGAATGGTTTGTGCAAGGCCAGCTGGAATATTTAGGGATTGAGTGTTGTGGCCTAAATGTCTGCATTCTGTATCAGTTGAACTAGATAGATAGAACTATCTATTGACTGATAGAACTAATGAACTAAATATGTAAAAGGTAATATGTCAGTGATACTATATGGTCTTACATAATTTAGGTGCTCTTATATTATAAAAACTTGAAGCAAAACTTGAAAACCAGGGAAGATAAATTAATATTGTTATGACTATTCTAAAATTAAATACATCATGACATTACCTAGGCAGATTCTTAAACATTTATAATTATCAGTCACATATTTCTAAGACCGTTCAATCTATGGGTATTGAAAAGAGACATTTAAGATATCATTACATTGAAAATATTAAAGTATAAATTCTTTATGCTTTAAGATAGATATGAAAAATAAGTGCTTTGTCATCCTCATGTTAAATTTTGTTCATATCAATTAAATAATTTAGGTGCCATGTAAATAAGAAGGATCTTAGTTCAGATGTCTTTTTGTTAGAAGATTTTGTGACAGAAAATTCAGATCAGTGGACACTATTGGTATTTAGAAATTGATATTCCTATAGCCTCAAAAACCAAAGGTTAAGAATCATATTTGCATCCTTTCACACCAGCTGGGATGAGTATAATTGAAAAAAAAGGAAAATAATAAGTGTGGGTAAGGGTGTGGAGAAAGGGGAAATTTTGCACGTTGCTGGTGGGAACATAACATAGTGAAGCTTCTGTGGAAAAGTATGGTGGTTCCTCAGAAAGTTGAACATAAAATTGCCATAAGACCCAGTAACTTAAAATAACTCAAAATAATTGAAAACAAGGACTCAATCACATACTTATATTATCAGTGTTCACAGAGCATTATTCACAATGGCCAAAGGTAGAAACAACCCAAATGTCCTTTAACAGAAGAATGGATAAACAAAACACACAATGGAATGAACATACAGTAGAATATTATTTAGCCATAAAGAATAAAGTTCTGATACATGTTACAATATAGATGAACTTTGAAAACATTATGCTACACAAAATAGGCCAGACACAAAATAAGAAATGTTGTATCTATCTACTTATATGGAATATCTAGAATAGAAAATTCACAGAGACAGAAAGCAGATTAGAAGTTATGAGGGGTTGTAGGGAAGGGGAAATGAGGAGTTACTAGTTAATTGGTGCAGAGTTTCTCTTTGGGGTAATAAAATTTTTTGGAAATAGTGGTGGTGGTTACGAAACACTTAATGCCACTGAAATGTACATTTTTAAATGGTGAAAATGGCAAATTTTATGTTGTTTATATTTTACCGCAATAAAAACAGTAAAAATAATGACCTTTGCAACATCATCCATTGCTTGCTTTCTTAAAGCCTCTTTAATATTCGTAGATCTAACTATAGTACAGCCTGGATATCTCTATAATAGAGGGATTATATTATATAAAAGTAGAAGGTACATCTCTGGTGGTATAATTGACTGAGTCCATTGTTTGCTCTGGGATCCAAAATTTAAATGTAGGCTTCTGAATTTAGGTTTTGTGTCCTTTCTGCCAAAAAGTCCTCACTTAATGTTGACTCAAACAGAGCAAGAATGGACCTTTTGAAAATATTTTTGAAGTTCTCCCCAGTAAGCAGGTAGAGTGTAGGAGAAAAGATGGCATAGAAAGAAATAGTTATCACTGTAAGTATCTGAGTCAGCTGTAAAAGTACTGATTGGTTCTTAGTGAGAAGTAAGCCCTGGTGGACATGGTAGGGCATCCAGCACACAAAGAAAGAGATAATGGCAGTCACCATGACTTTGAAGGGCTTATTGGATTTAAACAGGCCTCTCTCTTTCATCTTGTTGGCTACTCTTTTATAACAAAGGGTGATGATAAAGAAAGGCAGAAGGAAGCCCAGCAAGAAGCGGCCAATGAAAAAGGCTACATGAATCTTTTCCCCTAATATTTGCATCTTTTTGCTTTCCCAGTTAGGAGACACAGCATAGTTATT
Source organism: Canis lupus familiaris (assembly GCF_011100685.1). Classification (NCBI taxonomy): domain Eukaryota; kingdom Metazoa; phylum Chordata; class Mammalia; order Carnivora; family Canidae; genus Canis; species Canis lupus. The sequence goes on from NC_049229.1 coordinate 10,865,634, forward strand.
TTGGCAGGTCACTCTTCCTTTATGGTCATCATGTGTCTCCCTGAAAATCAAATAGGGCATGCCGAGGACAATGGCAGAGATCCAGATTACCAGGATGATGCTGGAAGCCCAGCGTGGGGTTCGGTGCAGCTGTGACCACACTGGGTGAAGAGTGAGAAGGTAACGGTCAACGCTGATGGCTGAGAGGAAGAAAATGGAGGCAAACATCCCCACTGACAAAGTGGCATTGAAGACCTTGCACATGGCAGTTCCAAAGCTCCAGTGATTGTTCTGAAGGTAGGTGGTGGCTATAAATGGTAGAATCAACGTAGAAATAAAATATGAGAGAATGAGATGAAAAAATAAGAGTGTATTGACAGTCTTTTTCATCTTGAATTTAAGCACCCACAGGTAGAGGCCATTGGTGATGGAACCAATTATAACGGACATGCACAGAAGAAAGGCGATGATCGCGTTTGAGGCAGGAGCTGGAAAGTGAGTGCTGTTTCTTCCTAAAGTGGAGACATTGAGCAAATCAGTAAAGTTGATCAGATCCATAATTACCTGTAGAGAGAGACAAGGAAAATAACCACAAAAAAGAAGCCAAAAAAAAAAAAAAGGTTAAAAGGTTAAATATGGAAACGCAAACAGTAATTTTTGCATAGTAATAGTCAAAATGCCACTATTTTTATTTATTTTATTTTATTTAAATTAGATTAATTAACATATAATGTATTACTGGTTTCAGAGGTAGAGTTCAGTGATTCATCAGTCTTATCTAATACCCAGTGCTCATTACATCATGTGCCCTCTTTAATGAAAATGACACTATTTTTAAAATGGTAAACAAAGGGGCACTTGGCTGGCTCAGTTGGTAGAACATGCAACTCTTGAATTCAGGGTTTTGAGCTCAAGACCCACGTTGGGCATGGAGCCTACTTAAAAAAATTATAAAATGACAATATTTCCATAATATTACAAATCAGATATTTTCATAAGCCTTTTATTTTTATTTTGTATGAAGAATTAAGAGCAGATTAATTTGAGCATCCAAAATAGAAATAATACAGATGAAATTAATGTGAAAGAGAAATAAAGTTTGGGATATTTTGACTTGAAGCAATAAATTTAGGTAGCTAAAAATCTTCTATTTAGGAATGAACCATAAGTCTGACCCTCCTTGTGGGTCATAACTTCTTGAACAAAGCAGTGTAGGATCAGTTTTACTTGACTAAGACTTGGTCAGGGCAAATGTTGTAATGAAATTGAGTAACAAAATTAACAACTACTGTAAATCAGTAATCATTTAGAGCTATAATTAGGTTTCTCCCATGAGCTAATTATTATATGTAGTAAATGCTGTTAGCTAGTAGTTTAACAGTCAACACATGATAAGAACCAATACTCATTTGGGAGCCCTAGGCTAGGGCACCATAATAGTGTGACATGCTGGGGTGTCTGGGCAGCTCTAGGGTTGGTTAAGGGTCTGACTCTTGATTTTGGCTCAGGTTGTGAGATTGAGCCCTGTCTCAGTCTCTGCTCTGGGCATGGAGCCTGCTTAAGATTCCCTCTCCCTCTCCCTATGCTCTCACCCCCAGAAAAAGATTGTAAAGTGCCTTCAAAATTATCAATCAAAGAGGAACATGTACTGTTGAATATAGTGGTAATTAATTCTTCCTTACTTGGGGAAAGAAAAGAGGGAGAAAAGTCAAGGAGTTTACATTTATCTAATTATTTTTATATGCTAGGAGCTTTATAAAAAAGTCATTTCTTTTTTCCTCATAAAGACGAATATTTAAACAGAAGAGGAAGTGAGGTTTACAGGGGTTAAATTTCTTATTTATCAACATTTCCCATGGTGCCAGCATTGTGGTAGGTGGGGAACCCTACCAGTGTTTTATGTTATTTCTTTGAAAATTATAATTCATGTGTAGTGTTTTGCTAATGCTCCATGAATCTGAGTATTTGATTATACAAAATATCCTATTTCTTGGATAATTATTCCTGTAGTATTGAAAATATGAATCTGAGAATGTTTTGGAAAATAGCTACTATATATGATAGTCATAGCAACAAATTGGTTTTTGATGAATTGGATAAATTGCTTTAATGGAGATTGCTGATGTTTTTTTTTCACTAAGCAAAAACATTCTAAGAATATATATAGAGAAGAAATAATTGTTATTAAAACCACAATTGCTTTAAGTTAATTCTGCCTTCTAAGGGAGTTGCAAAATTTTTCTCCAAAATAGAAAAATGGCCCTCTTCAGGAAAATACCTTAGTAGTCTGCTATGAAGTGTAAGGACATGGAATAGGTAGGCAACGATGAGTGGAAGAGTAGGAACCTGGGAAAGAGGCTGTGAAGGCCCTGGAGCCATGAGAAGAGGGAGGAGTGAGGATGGTCTTCAGAGAGGGGGGCCTCAGGAAAAACACGGCGGGAGGTTAGGAAGCTTGAAGAGGAGAAAAGGTCAGTGAGATATTCTGAAAAGCAGAAATGACACAGAGGCTTTAAAATGAGGAATTGTCTAATATTCAGGTTTAATCCATTTGCTATGCTTTAACATGGTGTAATGTCCCTTCTCATTAATCACAACTGTCTTGTATTGGTGGTTGCTTTGGGGAATTGAAGGAAAAGAGCTTGTGTTCATGATCTGGGATGCAGTGGGATGGAGAAAACAGACCAGCAGCAGGAGGTGCGATGTGACTGAGATGATAAATATGGTGGAAACTGGGTAGATATTGGGGTATGAGTAGAAATGGAGAAACAAAATTGCATGGAGAATTTCTGATACTGTGTATGGATGGCCTTTGTGTATCTGTGTATGTGTATCTGTCTTTGTGGTGTGTCTGTGGTCTGTCTGTATATCTCAGGTGCAGTTGTCTGCATATGTGGATATATAGTCTTGTGTGTGTCTCTGTGGTGTGTTTGAATCCATTGGGTGTGCATGGAGGTGTGTGTGTGTGTGTGTGTGTGTTTGTGTGTGATCTTTGTATCTGTGGTACAGTAATGTGTGGCCTTTGTGTGTATAGTGTATGGTTTCTGTGGCTTGTGTGCATTTATCTATGTAGTGTGTATTTATGTGGTGTTTGTATGTCTGTGAGGTGTGTGTGTGGTCTTTTTGTGTATGTGTATAAGACACTGGATACCTGAATTTTAGGGAAGTTATTTTTAAACAGTTGTGTGACCTCTAGAAGGGCATCTGAAAGTAATATAGGAATTGAACAAAATCAATATGGGTAGTGGTTCTGAAAAGTATATAAATTTTCCCAGGAACTTTGATTTATTGCATATACCAGGAGATTTCTTCATTTTTAAAAAGGATTTTTATTTATTTATTCGTGAGAGACAGAGAGAGAGAGAGAGAGAGAGAGAGTGGCAGAGACACAGGCAGAGGGAGAAGCAGGCTCCAAGCAGGGAGCCCGATGTGGGACTTGATCCCTGGACTCTGGGATCAGGCCCTGAGCCAAAAGCAGACACTCAACTGCTGAACCACCCAGGCATCCCATATTTCTTCATTTTCAATGATCTTTTAACATGGTTTTAAAGTACTTGAGTATAAATTAGTGGGGCAGAACCTGGGCTCTGGTGTCCCACAGAACTGGGATTCCATTCTATTTCTACCACTTACCCGCTCTGTGGACTCTTAACTCTGAGCCCCTTTCACCTTCTAAACCCCAATCAGTTTTTATGAGGATGAAATAACATAATGTATATAAAACACTTAGCTCCTTTCATGGCATACATTAAGCACTCTAACTTTTTACCTATTATTTTATTACTGCAGGTGACATTCCTTTCTTCTTCAAAGCCTCTCTGCTGAATTCTAGAGTTCCAGCAGTGATTTCCAGAAGAATCAAAATGTTCTTCTGTGGGGGCAGAAATTCTCAGATTTAGAGTTATTTTGAGACCTTGCTATAGTGATACCTTTGGCATGCTGGCTTTCAGGTAGACCCCACCTCTGCTTGGGAACACTGCTCCTGTCGGGATGGGCATGAGAACTTCAGGAAGCTGATCTGTGTTAATTTAGATACTTTATTGTAATGTAGTAGTACAGAAGTGACATTAAGTAGTATGTTCTTTTCTATCTTTCATACTAAAGCTCTAAAAACTTTCCCAAGAGTTAAATTCACTTACTCTTCTCTCAACAGTGTGTTCATCATTAGCAATGACCTATCCTGTGTAGTGCAACAGCATTTAATTAAAAAATAAAGCACTGGCCTTCCCCCAAATGATACTTTTCCTTTATAATGCTCAAATATGGAGATTTTTGATATATTGGAGATTGCACGGTCTCTACACTCTGCATCTGAATTTCCTGTTGAGTTCATTGCTGTGGCAGGCACTGTCCTCCGGCAATAGCACAGCCACTTATAGTCTTCCTCACTGCCTGCTACAGAGACTAGAAAGACGTGCACTCATTTTCTCAAATTTCCTTACAGCAAGTGATTCAGTTCTAATCATCAAGTGATTCATATGATTCAGTGAATCATAAAGAGATGCCACCTGTGTAGTTTCTGGGGTTTGGAAGCTGATCTGGAGTAAACCTAGATGGTTTATTTCAGATGATAGCACCAGGATAAAACCTGCTTGCCCAGGGACTCTTACCTTGGAGTTATATCGGCATGTCAGATGGTCTTAGGCAGGCCAGAGTGATTCTAAACCAGCAGTCTGTTCTCCACGGACAGAGACAAAAATCAGTGACACTGTTACTTCATTTCATCTGCCTTTCTTCTCACTGATGCTATTCCCCAGCTTTGAACCTACTATTTAAATATTCCTTGAGGCCTTCTTGCTCTTTCCCAGTTCCTTTTTCTGTGAAATATATGCCAAAGAGGAGGAGGTAGAGAAATGAGTACTTCTTCAAGTCCTTTCTCCATTTTAAGAGGAAATTAAAAAAAAAATTCCATAAACAGTCATTCTATTTAGGGTCGATAAACTTGTTGCAGGTGTTAAAACACTGATTAAAAATGATATCCTTGGGATCCCTGGGTGGCGCAGCGGTTTGGCGCCTGCCTTTGGCCCAGGGCGCGATCCTGGAGACCCGGGGTCGAATCCCACGTCGGGCTCGCTGCATGGAGCCTGCTTCTCCCTCTGCCTATGTCTCTGCCTCTCTCTCTCTCTCTGGGTGACTATCATAAATAAAAAATAAAAATAAATAAAAATAAAAATGATCTTCTCATATGTGGTCATCCATCAGGCACCCACTCTGCCTTGAGGGTAGCATGTTCATTAGCATGTGGAGCATGGTGTTGGGTACATAGGGAAGTGGTACATATCAAGCATGGAAAAAAGTGAGTCTGGAAATGAGCTACCTAATCCCGCTGGAGTGAAAATAGGAAGAAAAACAAAAATTGAGTTTCGCATTAAAATGAAATGTGTGAGGGCAGGGAAAAGATTAATATTATTTAGTTGGGAAAGATGAAGACTTTTATCTTTTGCTTGCATCTGTACAATTGTTAAAAATGGTTGTGAAGAACACAGAGTTGGGTACCATATCATGGAAGATGATCTCGTTATAAGGAATCCGCAACACAGGTAATATATTTATGAACTGAGTCCTACATTTCCTATTTTCTTCTGTCCAATACATCTCTGAAATTTTTTAGGATTAGCTTCTGTGTCGACCCTAGTGTCCTAATTTCTTTCCCGCTCAGTTTCCTCTTGATCTCTGCTCTGCCAGTAGAGAAAAATACATCAAAACCTCTGTGTGGCTTCAGTGCAGAAGCTCAGGAATCAGTTACCTAGTTTGTGTTAGAATCTTAATGCTTTCATTGCTACTGTAGCCTTGTTAGAAATAGGCTTAAATTTTAGTTCTCAATTCATTTGAGACTGTGACTTTCACCCTAAGAACTGATCTTCTTTGCTTCAGGATAAGTTTTCAAACTTGCTACTGGATTCTAAGAATGATTTCTTGCTCAGATTTCATGCCCTTTGGGTTAATTCACACATCTGGGAGCAGCCTGAGATATTATTTTATTCAAATCTGCTAATTTTGAAGATTAGCAAACTGAGGTGCAGAGTTAAGTGATTCACAGTAGTTTTCACCAATAAAAGAACAAGGGCTCCTTCCACTGCCCTCTGCTGTTTTATTGATAAAAAAGGTGGGGGATGTGGACTATGCTTTTCCTTCTCTTTCTTTCATTCTGTATTTTCAAATTTTATAATTAGTAAAATTAATAAATAACAAACATATTAGATACTGTTAACACCCCAAATATACAAGGGTTAGTACCACCATTAAAGAGCCTAAAATTTAACTCTTTAATAACTGTCCTCAGAAATACTGTAATTAAAAAAAAAAAAAAAGAAATACTGTAATTAGTGAGTTTTTTCTTCGAATAGATAGTTAAACCAATGACATTAACTCTTTTGGGAAATAAGCAGACTGTTTGAGGAAGTTATCTTCTCTTCTGTGGCTTTGGTGATGTGACTTCATTCATTTCACTTTTATATTTCACATCAAGTCAGGTGGTTTCAAGAAAAGCAGTCATGGAAACAGAAACTGTTTTATGTTGTTTTGATATAATCACAGTATGAAATATATGGAAATGTGGAAGCAGATGATGTTGCAAAATCAAATGCTTAAAAGTCTAGGAACTCATCTTTGTATATAATTTTTAGAGCTGAGAGACACCAAGGAATTAATTTCATTTAATTCCTGATTCTATAGGTGAATAGACTAAGACCCATAGAGATATTTGAGAGCTTCTCCTAGATTCCATTATTAGTTAATAAATGAGTTGGGACAGAAATAATGTACACTAAAAATACTGATGCACTATATTGATTGCACAAGAAAGTATATGATAGAAAAAAACTCCTATATAGAAATCTCAACTCTGCTACTTATTTGTATAACTTTTCTGAGTCTCTTTTCTCATTCCTAAGTGTAAAAAGAAAGAAAGAAAATCTCTGTTTTTTCCCTTGCATGAGATTTTCATGTTTTTTTTTTTTTTAAGATTTATTTATTTATTTATTCATGAGAGACAGAGAGAGAGAGGAAGAGACATAGGCAGAGGAGAAGCAGGCTCCCCGCAAGAAGCCTGATGCGGGACTCAATCCCGGATTCTGGGATCACGCCCCGAGCCAAAGGCAGACGCCCAACTGCTGAGTCACCCAGGCATCCCAAGATTTTCATGTTTAATCCCTCAGTATTTAATATAGTACTTTGTACAAAGTAAATTTTATTTTATTTTATTTTTTAATTTAAACTCAATTAATATATAATGTATTATTAGTTTCAGAAGTACAGGTCAGTGATTCATCAGTCTTACATAATTCCCATCACATATGTGGCATCCTTAATGCCCATCACCCAGCTACCCCATCCCCCACACTCCCCTCCCCTCCAGCAACTCTCAGTTTGTTTCCTATGATTAAGAGTTTCTTATGGTTTGTCTCCTTCTCTGATTTTGTTGTTTATGTTTTCCTCTCTGCCCCTGTAATCCTCTTTTGTTTCTTAAATTCCACGAATGAGATATATGATAATTGTCTTTCTCTGATTGATTTATTTTGCTTAGCGTAATACCCTCTAGTTCCATCCACGTCATTGCAAATGATAAGAATTCATTCTTTTTGATGACTGAGTAGTGTTTCACTGTGTGTGTGTGTGTGTGTGTGTGTGTGTATTGTGTATATATACACATCACATCTTTATTCATCTGTCGATGGACATCTGGGCTTTTTTCATAGTCTGGCTATTGTGGACATTGCTGCTATAAACATTGGGGTGCAAGTGCCCCTTCGGATCACTCCATTTGTATCCACATCCTCGCCAACATCTGTCATTTCCTGACTTGTTCATTTTAGCCCTTCTAATTGGTGTCAGGTGGTATCTCATCGTGGTTTTGATTTGTATTTCCCTGATGCCAAGTGATATGAGCATATCTTCATGTGTCTGTTGGCCATTTGTAAGTATTGTTTGGAGAAATGTCTGTTCATGTCTTCCTGTTTCTTGATTGGCTTATTTGTTCTTTGGGTGTTGAGTTTGATAAGTTCTTTATAAATGTTTTGATACTAGCTCTTTATCTAATAAGACATTTGCAAATATCTTCTCTCCTTCTGTATATTGTCTTTTGATTTTATTGACTGTTTGGTGTGCAAAAGCTTTTTATCTTGATGAAATCCCTAAATGGTTCATTTTTGCCTTTGTTTCCCTTGCCTTTGGAGATGTGTCTAGCAAGAAGTTGCTATGACTAGGTCACAAAAGTTGCTGCCTGTGTTCTCCTCTAGGAACTTGATGGATTCCTGTCTTACATTTAGGTCTTTCATCCATTTTGAGTTTTTGTGTATGGTGTAAGAAAATGGTCCAGTTTCATTCTTCTGCATGTGGCTGTCCATTTTCCCAGTACCATTTATTGAAGAGACTTTTTTCCATTGGATATTTTTTCCTGCTTTGTTGAAGATTAGTTGACCATATAGTCGTGGGTCCATTTCTGGGTTCTCTGTTCTGTTCCATTGATCTATGTGTCTGCTTTTGTGCCAGGACCATATTGTCTTGATTACAGCTTTGTAATAGAATTTGGAGTTAGGGATTGTGATGCCACCAGCTTTGGTTGTTTTTTTCTACATTCCTTTGGCTATTCAGGGTTTTTTCTGGTTCCATACAAATTTTAGGGTTATTTGTTCCAGCTCTGTGAAAAAAGTTGATTTTGATAGGGATTGTGTTGAATGTATAGATTACTCTAGGTAGCATAGACATTTTAACAATATTTGTTCTTCTAATTCATTAGCGTGGAACATTTTTTCCATTCTTTATATCTTCCTCAATTTCTTTCATGAGTGTTGTATAGTTTTCTGAGTACAGATCCTTTGCCTCTTTGGTTAGTTTTATTCCTAGGTATCTTATGGTAAATAGTTCAAAATAATTGTCTCAATGTTTATAGTTATTAAAGAAGATGGTTCCTGAAATGACTAGCTTAGGAATGTTGAGGAGAGCATATACTAGGTCTTAGAATCAGTGTGGTTAAAGGCTTAGCAAAAGTGAGCAGTGCTTTGTTTGGCCTGGTTTTGCATTTTTCAAGATCACTTCTTACCGCCCTCTATGTCCCAGCATAGTAGGAACAAAGCAGGTGTTAGCTCAGTGGTCTCCATTCTGGCTGATGTCAGAATCACTTGGAGGTCTTTAAAAAAATGCAGAGTATCCCTGAGATTTAATTTATTTATGTACTGTTCATCAGATATTTGAAGTATTTGAAGGACTGTTCTTGGCATTAGGGATACAGAATAAATGAGAAGAGCTTTGTTTCCATAGAGCTTACATTCTAGTGGGAAGAAATGGACAATAATAAAGTTATTAAAGTTAATAAAGAAATATTACCTAGCACTATAGTATTATAAAGAATATAAAACATGGAGATGTGATGAATACCTAATTGGTTATTCTAGATAGGGTAGTTGGGGGATCTTTCTGTAGATGACATTTAATGGGATTGGAATGATATGAAGTAACCAATTGTACAGTAATTAAGAGGAAAAGCAGGGTGGGGGAATGAGTGAAATAAGTGATGGAGATTAAGAGGTATAAACTTCCAGTTATAAAATAAATAAGTCACCGAGATGAAAAGTACAGCATAGGGAATGTAGTTAATTTGTAGTTATGTATGGTGACAACACTTATGGTGAGCCTTGAGAAATGTATAGAATTGTTGAATCACTGTTGTACATCTGAAACTTACATAACATTGTATGTCAACAACACTTTAATAATAAAATTTTTTAAAAGGAATATTTTTTCGTTCTATCTTTTATGTTCTCTAATGTCCTTTTTAGTGGATAATTTTTCTTTGTAATTACGACCATTTAGACTACCAGTTTATCATTAAAGTTATAACATTTCCTTAGAATACTATTTTATAATAGACCTAAGTATATTGGACTCTGTATAAAAATGTGAAGTCTCTTATTATTTAAATAGGCAGACATATGTAATTACATAAGGTAACACCATCCTATTTTATTCCCATTTTATACAAACAGAGCACTGTTTGTTCAAGAAAAGTTACATTTAATAGATTACTACTGGAGTGGTTTATTTCTCTACCAGAAAGTATATTTTATGCATACTGCATTTTCTTTTTTAAAAAATATTTTATTTATTTATTTATTCATGAGATACATAGAGAGGCAGAGACATAGGCAGAGGGAAAAGCAGGCTCCATGCAGGGATCCTGATGTGGGACTTGATCCCAGGACCCCGGGATCGCATCTTGAGCCAAAGGCAGTTGCTCAACCACTGAGCCACCCAGGCATCCCTACATTTTCCATTTTGTATGTAGTGGCTTTTCAGTGATGGTGACGGTGCTTTCAATGATTTGCTTTTTAAGAAGTTAATTCTGGGTTTCAGGGGCACCTGGGTGGCTCAGTTGGTTAAGTGTCTGCCTTTAGCTCAGGTCATGATCCTGAGCACCTATGATCAAGCCCTGAATCAGGCTCCCTGCTCTACAGAGAGCCTGCTTTTCCCTTTCTCTCTCTGCCCCTCCCCCTGCTTATGCTCACTTGCTCTGTCTCTCTGTTAAATAAATAAATCAAATCTTTAAAAAAATGAAAATAGGGACACCTGGGTGGCTCAGTGGTTGAGCATCTGCCTTTGGCTCAGGTCATGATCCCAGGGTCCTGGGATTGAGGCCTGCCTCAGGCTCCTTGCAGGGAGCCTGCTTCTCCCTCTGCCTATGTCTGCCTTTCTTCTATGTATCTCATGAATAAATAAATAAAATCTTTTTTAAAATTTAAAAAATAATATTAATTCTGACTTTCAAATAAAAAGCATTAAAACTTATCATTATAAAGAATATATAAACACTAATTCAAAGAGATTTATGCACCCCTATGTTTATAACAGCATTATTTACAATAGCCAATGTATGGAAACAGCCTAGTTATCTATCAATTGATGAATGGAAAAAGAAGATGTGATGTGTGTGTGTGTGTGTGTGTGTATAGAGAGAGAGAATGGAATATTATTTAGCCATAAAAAGGAATGAAATTTTGCCATTTGTAATGATGTGGCTGGAGCTAGAGAGCATAAGGCTAAGCAAAATAAGTTAGATAAAGATAATTACCATATAATTTCACTCATGTGGAGTTTAAGAAATAAATGAGCAAGGGGGGAAAAAGGGAGAGAGGGAGAGACAAGCCAATAAACAAACTCTTAACTATAGAGAGAAAACTGATAGTTACCAGAGGGGAGGTAGGTGGGGGGATGAGGGAAATAGGGGATGGGGATTAAAGAGTACACTTATGATGAGCAGTGGGTGATGTATGGAATTGTTGAATATTGTACACCTGAAACTTTTATAACACTGTACACTAACTAATTGGAATTAAAATAAAAAATTAAAAAAATTATCATTCCAAACCAAAAAAAAAAAAAAAAAAAGAAAAGAGAAAAGAGGTAGAGCATTACCTTTCTATTTCTTATCTGTTCTTGCTCTCCTAATTGGGTCTCTCCATTTATTGGAATCTTTGGCTCATGACTTTTTAACTTTATTCCATGGTTTATGACTTGCATTCTTCTCCTTGGCAGGGTCCTTGTTATGACAGCCTTCCTGGAAACAAGAATTGAGCTTTATTCAGGAGAGTTCTGGGGTTTGCTCCTAGCCTTGTTGGATATAATTCACCTCATCAGGCTCCAGATCCTCTCCATATCTGGACTGTATTCCTGGAGCTGCAGGTAGGATGTATCTGGAGGAGAAGCTGAAAGTGAGGTTGGGAAGTTGGCCCAGATCTTGATTATGAGAGGACTTGGATTCAGGTCAGTTCTGGGAGAGAAAAGTTTGAGGTTTGGAGCACAGGTGGAGGGAGAGGCTTTCTATAGAAGTGAAAGAGTTAATACCCTGGATAGATTTGTTACCCTGCAAATTCAAACCCAAGGTAATCTGAAAGTGAACAGAGGAAGGATGTTGGAAAGTGATGAAGGTTTAGAATTTCCAATGAAAGTAATAAGAGGTATATAAAAATAATGAGTATTGTTAAGGGTCTGTTTGAGGTTGGGGAACACTCATTTGTGGGTCTATCCTCTTGGGAAGGGGGAGAATTACCTCATTGTGCACATTTTAAATTATGGGGCAGTAATTTTTTTAATAAATTTATTTTTTATTGATGTTCAATTTGTCAACATACAGAATAACACCCAGTGCTCATCCCGTCAAGTGCCCACCTATGAGCAGTAATTTACTGCTGATACATTTGCTTCCAACCTGGATGTTGAAGCTTAAGCAGATTGTCAAAATATTTAGGGCTAATGGCTTCCTTGAAATATTCAGGGCTGGTGGTTTGCAAGCTGATACTACCAGGGGAAGAGACCAACAGAATTAACAGTGCTGATAAGAGAGCAGTAGACGTGATATTGCTAGGTGTTTAGGTAGAACAGGGACTGTGCAAAGCCATGATCAATTTGATAGATGAGAAGAAAGGATTGAGGAACTTGAGGTCTGGTGCTGGCAGAGCGGTAGTGTTTATATGAGGATAGAAGATTATGGTCAGAGTGTGAGATACTGGAATTTTCAATTTTCAAAGTATAGCAGTTATGCATGATGGTAAGGTCTCCAATGTGACAAAACTCAGGTAGTAAAGCAGTCTATTTCAAGAAACTTGAAACTAAGGTACTGGATGGTCTTTCTAAGAGTGATGGGAAATTGAGAGGTTTCAGATAAAAAGTGATATAGTCACTGTGGCAGTTTAAAAAGATAAACTGACTTTTGAGATGGAGAATGGATTGATGGGTGGTGAGAGTGAAAGTAGGAAGACCAATTCATTTAGTTTGGGTTCTGAAACAGGATTCTAGGGCAACTAGTTTATTCACAGACCAATCCCAGGAAACCTGGGTAAAGAGAGATAGGGAAGCGCAGAACAAATAAAAGGTGAATTATTAAACAAGATACAGCTTTGGGTATCTTCACACATAAGCCCATTGTAGAACTCTGAGAAATGGTTTGGAACACAATGCTAGGTTACTCCATCCAAGAACAAGGAGCTGGGGTATTTATACACCCAACTCCTGTCAGTTGTTGGTTGAGGGATCCTTTCGGAGGATGTTAATTTCTTGGCACTTCCTCTGTCACACACATGAGCAGAGTGGGATCCTGTGGCCAGAGAAAGCTTTGGGGGGGAAAAAGTAGAAAGTAGATTCTGGCGAAGGAATTCTGGCTAGCAAGGACTGATATGGTAAAGTCAAGGAGTTATGGGTAGGCATCAAAGAGGATCTTCTACATCTGTTAAAAGGTTATTTTAGGGGTGCTTGGGTGGCTCAGTCAGTTAAGCGTCTGCTGTTAGCTCAGGACTTGATCTCAGGGTCCTGGGATTGAGCCTTTCATGGGGCTTCCTGCTAATCAGGGAGCCTGCTTCTCCCTCTCCCTCTGCTCTGTTCCTCCCACCCCTAACCCCTGCTTGTGCTCTCTTTCACTCTCTCTCAAATGAATAAAATCTTTTTTTTTTTAAATTTATGATAGAGAGAGAGAGAGAGGCAGAGACACAGGCAGAGGGAGAAGCAGGCTCCATGCACCGGGAGCCCGACGTGGGATTCGATCCTGGGTCTCCAGGATCGCGCCCCGGGCCAAAGGCAGGCGCCAAACCGCTGCGCCACCCAGGGATCCCAAATGAATAAAATCTTAAAAAAAAAAAAAAAAAAAGAAAGCTAATTTATTAGTCCAGGCAAGAAACAAAGGTAGGACTTGGGTAGTGGTGATGAAGACAGAGAGAAAGAGAGACAAAGGATTTAAGACATGTGTATACTACTACTACTACTACTACTACTACTACTACTACTACTACTATTACTACTACACACACGCACACACGCACAGATGCACACAGGCATGCATGGGTGAGAGAAAGAGAAGGAGGGAGAAAGAGAATATCAAGCAGACTCTGTGCTAAGCTTGGAACCTGACGTGGGGCTCAGTCTCATGACCCTGAGATCATGACTTGATCCGAAATCAAGAACTGGGTGCTTAACTGACTGAGTCACCCAGGTGTCCTGTGTGTATACTACATTTGTGTGCATTAGTTTCATGCTCTCTATTTTGTTCCATACTGGTAAAGGTTTTACATTTTCAATCCTCTAAAGTAAATTGTAAGCCCGAGATATCTCCAAAAGACCAGAATAAAGTCTGATATTCTTATTCCTAACTCAGGATACTAATAACATGCATCCTGTCTGGTAATTTTTAATTATATGTTGTAAATGTTTGCCATATCAGTAAACTAGTATGGTAATACTAGGTAAAAATCTAAGGCAATGCTGCCAAATAGAAATATACAAGCCTCATTAAAAATTCTCTAGAAGTCACATTAAAATAATAAAAAGTTCATTTTGACAATATATTTGATTTAATCCAACATATTCAAGTATTATCATTTCAACATGTAATCAACATAAAAATTATTATTATTTTTTAGAAGGGGCAGAGACAGAGGGAGAGGGAGAGAGAATCTTAAACAGATTTCATGCGCAGTGAGGAGATGGATGTCAGGCTTCATCTCACAATCCTGAGATCATGACCTATGCCAAAGAGTTAGATGCTTAACCAACTGAGCCTCCCAGGCACCTCCCCCTTTTTTTTTCAATACAAAAATTATTAACAGTTTACATTCTTGCTTTGTTCTAAGTCTTTAAAATCTGCTGTGTATTTTACAATGTAAAGCACATGTCAATTTGAACTAGCCACACTTATTAGTTGCCATATCGGACAGTATAGGTCTAGGATATGGCTTGTTTAAGAAATGTGTTCTTTTATAGTGTGCTATAAATAGCCATTACCTAATAGAAGGAAAACACTTTGCATTTAAGTATTGAATGTTAAAACTAAAATAAAGCAGGCAATATAATAATATTCTGACTTTTCTCCACATATATTATTTTCATACTTCCAGATCAAGTGAAAGATAGAACTTTTAAACTCAGTTTAAGTTTCTACACATGAGAACTAGACAACTAGAGTGATGACTTTCTTAACAAAACATTTTGACCTTAAAATAACTAGTAAGGGTAGCTTCCTGAAGATAAATTTTCCTTATAGTTTGCTGTAAGACAAGGAAGTCCTCGGACAGGAAGTCCTCTTTAAGTTTTGACATCAGAATCAGCCTTATTACAGCTCACTGTCCTTTCATGTCTCTTAAGCCCTCTCTTCCTTTCCTCATTTCAGAACCACAGTTATCAGCAGGTTAATATATAAGGCTGGAATTCAGAGCTCATTGTCTTATGAATCATGTTCCTTTTCTTCATGATGGGAATAAGAAATTTCTATTGCGAGGTCAGTGAAATAACTTAGGACAATATAAAATGGTCCTTGAGTAAGATTATGATCTAATTACCAGAGGGCCAGAGATCCTGAGATGAATGGAATTAAATATTTTAATATATTTACACTTATACAATTGCATCCTTTAAGATACTTTTATGACAGCCATGGTTAAAGTGGCTCATTTATGTTTTTCTCCCAATTTGTGTGTATAGACAGTACAGAAATGAAGGCAACTCAAACCTAGAGTAACTTAATCAACCTAAGGAGTCATTATGTCTCTACCTAATTTGGAGATTGTAGGTTTACTAGTTACCAAAATCTCATTTTTATGAATTCTTTTGGAAGTGTGGAGTAGATTTCCTTATTTTATAAACAAAGGAATCCCTTGAGAAGCCTGGGTCACCACTTAAAAAGTGGCCAAGAAAGTAGCCTAACAAAATGTAAGACAAGATTTGGATCTTTGGCTTTAGATACACCTGGATTCAAATCCTGGCTTTACTTTTTATAAGATGTGGCCTTTTACTTAGATTCTCTACATTTCAGATGCCCCCTACTTATCTTAAATAACTTTTTAAAAAAGTCTGTAACTCACTAGATTTGTTGCTGTGATGTATACCCCTAAGTATATATGTATATTTGTTTAAAAATGGGACCACATCATGCATCCTGTCTGGTAATTTTTAATTATATGTTGTAAATGTTTGCCATATCAGTAAACTAGTGTGGCAATAAATATACATCTATATCATCATTAATAGTCAATTTCAAACTACTTTGAGGATTAAATGTAATAAAATATATGAATATAAGTATCATATGATAATTTAAAATCAACTACAGCATATGAATGTTATTGAAACTCAGATTTCATCTAATCATCCTGGTGGTTGACCTTTGCTAGACCATTGTGCAGGTGGTCTCCAGCCACCTTATAGTAAGACCTCCACACAGAATTGTTTCATCCATCATAACCAGGATTCATGTGTCTCAGACATCACTGTGGGCACCAGAATGAAGGTGGCTCAGAGACCTTCACAGAAGATGTTTGTATGTCTGTTGGTGAATAATAGAATAATACGGAGGCTCTTTAAAGAAAGAAAATATGTGCTATAACTAGTTCAAGACCTGGAAAGCCAGCAGACCCCCAGAGATTTTCTCAGAGATCATTTCTTAGTGCAGAAAATTAATTTTCATTTCTGTGAAGGTCTTATTTCCAGCACTCTGGAAATGTTTGTTACCTTCCTTATGCAACAAAGCTCAGCTAATGACCTTCCCACTTCAGCAAGATTATCAGAACATGAAGAACACCCCAGACTTCTATTCAAAAATATGTGTTCCTCCTACTACATTTCTAGTTTTTAAAATACCCCCTTGAACATTCCAAGAATTATTTCTGTAAATGATCTTGGCTGCAATTCAAAACACTGTATGTAGCATTTGCTAGCCTAGTTCATAGTCCTCCTCTGAGTACCATTTTATAGAAGAGCTCTCAGATGGTCTGGGATAGACACAGATCCTGGGGGCTGAGCTGCTTGATGTCTCCTAGGTTGCATGTGGCTGGGTCTGAGAGAGGAACTTTGAGGTCTGTTGTTAACCGTTCCTCCTTAATACCATGTCTCTCGAGAAGGATACTCTGAGCTATGAGTACTGGTGAAAATAAAGCCTTATGGGAAAAAGGGCTGCATATTTGGTATCTCATGGTGCTGCCTCAGTGGCTCCAACCAGGCCCATTGAGGTCTCAATTCCTCAACAGAGGTAGTTGTAAATACCGAAAGAGAGAACCTATGATATGGTCAATTAATATTTATTGAAGCCCCCCTATTTGTCAAGTACTGTGCTGGCACTGTAGATAGAGAAGTAAACAAGATAAAAATAATTCAGTTCTTGTGGATCTTCTGAATTAGAGGACAAAACAGGAGATATGAGACAAATAATGACGACTGTATTTAGGGGAAATTGACCTAGACCAGAAGTCAGGGAGATTTTCCTGAGGTAGTGACATTTAAACTGAGACTTGAATTTAGGTGGGTAATGGGAGTGGGAGATTGGCACGTCCAGTAGAGGAAACACCTGTGAGAAGTTGCAGGCATGTATGAGAACTGAGAAAATTCAGTAAGGCTAGAGGGTAAAGAGCTAGGGAGAGAGGGATGAAACAGGAAATGTGCACAGAGCCAAATCATTTAGGGTTTTATAGGCCATGCATGTTACACTGCATTTTATTTTAAGGGTGATGGGAAGAGGGAAGATACCATATGTATTCGTTTGCTAGGGCTACCATAGCAACATACCACAGACTGGGTGGCTTGAACAACAGAAATTTATTTTGTCACAGGCTTGGAGTCTGGAAGTCCAAGATCAAGGTATTGGCAGAATCAGTTTCTCTGAGGTCTCTCTTTATAGTTCGCAGATGGCTGCCCTTTTGATGCCTCTTCATACAGTATTTCTCTGTGTGTGTATGCCCCAAGGGTCTCTTTGTGTGTAGAAATTTCTTCTTCCTATAATACCACACTCAGATTGGATTAGGGCTCACCATACAAATGCATTTTGACTGAAGTACTTCTATAAGGCCTTATCTCCAAATGCAGCCACATTCTGAGGTACTGGGGATTTGGGCTTCAACATGTGAATTTGGTGGTGGGTGGGGGGGACACATTTCAGCCCATAATACTAATAATGTGCCTGTAGTGTGGAAAATAGATAGGAGAGGGGGTAGTAGTGGAGACTTATAGGAGACTATTAAGAATGATAGTTGGGATGCCTGGGTGGCTCAGTGGTTGAGCGTCTGCCTTTGGCCCAGGGCGTGATCCCGGAGTCCCTGGATTGAGTCCCACAGCATGGAGCCTGCTTCTCTCTCAGCCTGTGTCTTGGCTCTCTCTCTCTCTCTCTCTCTCTCTCTGTGTCTCTCAAGAATAAAAAAAAAAAAAAAAAAGAATGATAATGGCCTGACCAGGGTGTGTGTTGTGAAGATAGAGCCAGGGCAACAAGTCTGAGAAGCCTTTTGATGGATTGATAGGATTTGAGGGTCAGAGAGAGGGAGGAGTCAAAGATGACATCTACATTTTTGGCTTTTGCATCTGGCTAGATGATGATGCACTTTATTTAGATAAAGAATAGTGGAAGAATAGAACAGTGGGGAAGAAGGGAAGATGATGGGTTTAGCTCTGCTCATGTTGAATTTGAAGTACCTGTCATTCATCAAGTGGAGATGATGAGTGGTTTGCTGGAGAAGAAATCAGTCTTTGTAACAGACAGAGCTGATGATTATATACACCAACATCTATAATAGATAAAGTTGCTCTTACCTGGCTCTTATTTTACTTTCTATGGAAAAAACTGTAGCCTTTTAAGAAAATGTGCTCTTGGCATCCTTAGGAATCTGTTCTCAGAATTTGCTAGACTAGGGTTCAGTAGCTTCTTATAGTCAATATTGTGGAATATTTCTTTTTTTTAATTTAAAGATTTTATTTATTTATTTGACACAGACAGCAAAGCAGAGAGAGAGAGGGAGAAGCGGGCTCCCAGCTGAGCAGGGAGTCCAAAGTGGAGCTCAATGCCAGGACTCTGGGATCATGACCTGAGTTGAAGGTAGACACTTAACCGACTGAGCCACCTAGGCGCCCCCTGGAATATTTAATAATTTTTCTTAGCTTGAGTTGTGACTTAATGTGCTTAAAGAAGTTGCCTAATTTTTTTAAAAAGATTTTTATTTATTTATTTGAGAGGGAGTGAGAGCATGAGAGTACAAACAGGGGGAACAGAGTATAAGCAAGGGGAGAGGCAGAGGGAGAGGAAAAAGCAGGCTCCCCATTGAGCAGGGAGCTCGCTGCAGGGCTCTATCTCAGGACCCTGGGATCATGGATAGGCTGAAGCTAGATGCTTTACCCAACTGAGCCACCCAAGAGCTCCTTGCCTAATGTTTGTACTCTCTTCTTAAGGATAAAACAAATCTTTTCATTTCCTTCTTGCATGCCAGAGCTTAGTAAAGGATGAAATCTTAAGCTAAAAATGAAGTCTGTAAAACTCTGATGTAGATGGTAGAACAGAGAGCGTTTTTGTGGGGCAGGACAGCTTTGTGGGGACTTGGAGGCCCTGCAGTGGGAAGAAGGGTGTTAGTGGTAGATGGGGAGCAGAAAGGCAGTGTTAAGAGTCAGCATGGGCTTTGGCACCAGGGTCACAGTTAGTGGTATCCTTGAAATGAAGGCTGAACTTTGGGGCAGCTGGAGGCAGACTGGAGCTACATCAGAGGTCAGGGAAGAGCTGGGTCAGTTCTGGTAGAAGACAGCGTTTTGTTGAATGCCCTTCCCCACATTACTTCAAGGGCCAAGGAAGAGATACAGCCTTACTAAAAGTCAGCTATAGGGAATTAAGATGACCAGTCTGCCTGGTTTGCCTAGGCCAGAGGGGTTTCTGAGGTGAAAGACTTTTAGTTTTAAAACTAGGAATGTCCTGGGAAAACTTCTATGAGTTGGCTACCCAAAGAAAATATTGGAATAGATCCAGGATCCTTGGTCCTTAAGTGGTCTTAGAAGAAAAAGCTTTAGTCTACAGGAAATAAAGCTGCATGATTCACTCATCATAACTTTCTTAGTAAAAGGATGATCACCATTTGTTTTTAATCAAATAATTTGTTTTTAATAAATTGGAGATCATTAAAGTGACCTAATTCTAGTTTGTCTGGGATGATCCCAGCTTATGCCTATTGTCTCATGTTATTAATAGTGTCCTTTTCAGTCTCAGAAGTGTCCTGATTTGAATGACAAATTGCATGGTCATTCTGTCTTTAATAAAATGGTCTTTCTAATTCTTCAGAGTACTGTTTTGTGAATCTTGGCAAAGCAGGCCAATTTTTATGTCATTATGTTTGACAGTGTTCCTTTTAAGATGATTCACTATTTACCACTCCTAATAAATTAAATTTTAAAAATTAAGTTTTTCTATTTGAAGTGCTTGACCATAGTTCCATCTCTGAAATCAGAATTTATTATACACATATTCTCTCTTTGTCTCACTCATATTCCACCATCTCATTATTTCACAAAAGTATCATGAATTTTAAAATTTACTTCTAATTAAACACATTTTTCATAACATTTTATAAACAATAAATTAGAATTTGAAACAGAGAAGATACATATGGCAGAGATCTAATGCAAATTAAGCGAGGGAAGAGGGAGAAGAATTATCCTTTTAAGGAAAAAATTAAAATTATCTAATGATGTGCTTATTACTCAAATATATTAGGTAATTTGGTTGAAAATCACATTTTTATGAATAGGAAATTAATTATACAGAATGTCTAAAAAATGATTAGTATGAAATTGAAGTATAGATTATTCAAAGAATATAGAGAGTACCTGTGGATTTAAAGAAGTTATATCTCAAATAAACCTCTTCAGATTATGGGACATAGATTTGAATAATTTTACATTTGTTTACAACAAAATTGAAAGTTCATTTCCACCTTTCACTCACATCTAAAATCACCCTGGTCTGGGTTTCCATTTCAATGAATGTTATTGACCACTAGAGGGAGAAACAAGAAAGGCTTTGAAAATTTTGACAAATCCGAGAGATTAGTTATATGCCAGTGGTAAAATGTACTAATTGTAGTGAATAAAGATTCAAGGGAAGCATTAACAGATATTGTTGGTTGTTGGAGATCTGTCAATTCTATGGGATCCTATAGAAATAATGTAACAGAAAGATGATGTGGCTTCTTTAAAACATGAAGAACAACATTGTGGTTGACCAGCTAAATTATAGTTTTGTTCAATGTGTGCCTTAGACCAAAGAGTAAGTGCAGTAAATAAACATATCTAAGGATGAATAATAAAAGGATTAGCTGCTTCAGGCTTCATAAGGAAAAGTGGCAGTAAAGGAGAAATACTATTGGGATGCCTGGCTGGCTCAGCGGTTGAGTGTCAGCCTTCGGCTCAGGGTGTGATCCCGGAGTTCCCGGATCAAGTCCCACATGGGGTTCCTTGCATGGAACCTGTCATCCCTCCACCTATGTCTCTGCCTTTCTTTCTGTGTCTCTCATGAATAAATAAATGAAATCTTTTTTTTTTAAAAAGGAGAAATACTATTATAACCATGACAATTTCCCTATACTTTACATTAAGTAAATTTGACAATTAATACTTAAAATTATAGTTACATACGTAGAACATAGTTGTTATAAAATGACTGAAAACCAAATCAGCTAAAGGTGTGGTTATCTCAAACTACTCAATACATGGATTTATCAAAAGACATTTCTTAAACTCTTACTTCATAAGAAAACATCTTTGAATTATTTGTTATCCAAAAAATTACCAACTCCTTTCTTATTTGAAAAAGATATAAAGATAAAAAATCTATTAATTTAACAATTTTGTTGAACATCTACTCAGTGTAAGATACTCAGGAGATTCAAGACTGACTTGGACATGAATTCTTTTCTCAAGAAATTTATAGTGGGGATCCCTGGGTGGCGCAGCGGTTTGGCGCCTGCCTTTGGCCCAGGGCGTGATCCTGGAGACCCGGGATCGAATCCCACGTCGGGCTCCCTGTGCATGGAGCCTGCTTCTCCCTCTGCCTGTGTCTCTGCCTCTCTCTCTCTCTCTCTCTCTCTCTCTGCCTCTCATGAATAAATAAAATCTTAAAAAAAAAAGAAATTTATAGTGTAAAAAACCTATTCATAAGAATTTGTAAAACAAGATAGTTGTGGGACATGCCACTAGAGAAGCAGAGTCAGGCACAATGGTTATTGGAAAGGAAGAATTACTCCTGATTTGATGTGTCTGTGAGGGGTAGGCAGACAGGAGGAATCAGAGAAAGCTTTCTGAAAGCTGTGGCATTTGAGCAGGGCCTGAAAATATTTAGGATTTAGAAATGTGGCAATTACAGGAAAAACATTCTAGGTTCACAGGACAGCATGAGCAAAGACATCGTGGTAAAATCCTGCTGAGGAAATGCAAAATTTGTAAGCACATAAATATAAAACAGAAAAGGATAGATAATCTAAAAAGACATAAATCTAGTCCAACATGTGGAATATATTTGGTTTAGACTGTAACTATGATGGTTAATTTTATGTTTTGACTTGAGTGGGCCATGAGGTGCCTAGATATTTAGTCAGAAATTCTAGGTATTTCTGTGAGGTGTTTTTGGAGGAGATTTAACTGATTTGACACTTAAATCAGTAGGCTGAGTAAAGCAGATTGCTCTCCATACTGTGGGTGGGTCTCATTGAGTCAGTTGAAGACATGACTGGAACAAAAGACTGAGCCTACCTCAATAAGAGAGAGTTCTAACTTATGGTTTTGGGATTCAAACTGGGACATCAACCTTGCTGATTCTGGATTTGCCAGCCTCCATAACTGCATGAGGCAATTCCTTTAAAAAAAATTATTTATTTATTTGAGAAAGAGAGTGAGTGCAGACACGAGCAGTGGGGAGGAGCAGAGGGAGAGGAAGAAGCCGACTTCTGGCTTAACAGGGAGGCCAATGTGGGGCTTGATCCAAGGACCCTGAGATAATGACCTGAGCCAAAGGCAGGTGCTTAACCAACTGAGCCACTTACACGCCCCACCAATTCCTTATAATAAATCTCTTTTCCTTTCTGTAAATACATCCTATTGGTTTTCTTTTCCTGGAGAACTCTAATACATTGTTAATATTGCTTAAAAAAGAGCATCTGTTAATCTACCAACAAATATTTATTTGGTACCATTTTGATCCCAATGTTATGCTGAACAATGGAAGAACTACTAGAATAGCATCAAATTACAGATAATTCTTATAAATCTGAGAGTTACTTCAAAGAAGGATAGACATACAGCTGATAAAACTAATTAATTTAGAAACAAATGTTGTACTTTATTATTAAAGTAAAGGAACAAGCTCGGTCTGCTCTGGGAAGCATGGGATCAGACAGATACCAATGCCAACCAGTGAGCCACTCCAGAGCCACTCTTCCAGCTGTACCCCTAGCCCCGGCACCTGGACTCTGTCTTCGTTTGTTTATTTTTGAATATTGAGATTGTTACACAGAATTTTTCTCTAATTTTTAATCTCATCAATGTAAATATCTTTGTAGTTATAGCTTTTTCATATTTTGAATTATTTCAGAATAAATTCCCAGAAGTGGTAGTATAGATCAGCAGGGGTGAATGTTTTTATAGTTAGTCTAAATTACTTTCCAGAAATACTGTATCAACCTATAAGGCTACTGAAATAAAACTGTACATTTACTTAATATTGAGTCTCATATTCATTAATAAAAGATTTCCTCTAGTAGGAATCTGACATTATGAAAACCTCAGTTCCTCCTCAGACTCTCTTGCAGCTAGGTATGTTCATATGACTATGTTCTGGTATATGAAGGCTGCCACATTGAGTTTCTAGAAACATTTTTGTTTAACTAATTAAAAGGCTCCAGCTGGCATGCATCTCTCCCTCTTTTCAGTTCTTCTTCCTGAATGAAATTTAGAGCAGAATTCCTGAAACTTTGAGCACAAAAGCTACAAGTTAAGATTGTAGAATAGGAAGCTACTAACTTGAGACTTTCTTGAACATCTATCTATACCAGCTCTGGACTCCTTCCTGTGGAATTTTTGTTATATGCTTAAATTAATCCATATTTAGTTAAGAAATCATAGTCATATTTCTGTTATATGAAACCAAAAGAAAATCTAATAGTAATATTTGTGCATAATTATTTCTCCAAAATAATGGGTCACTAAAATTGTAGGTAAAATTGGGAGGAGGGCACTATATTGATATTCTTGATTGCAAATAGGAAAACTAACCTATTTTTAGTTAGGTTAAACTAGTTTAGGTTTGCAAATAGGATTTAGGAATTGCAAATAGGAAAACTATTTAGGATTGCAAATAGGAAAACTAACCTATTTTTAGTTAGGTTTAAACTAGTTTAGGTTAAATTAACCTAAACTAGTTTAAACAAAAAAAGGAAATTTACTGGTTCATATACCAAGGGAAATATAGGGGTTGAACTAGCTTTGGACTTTACTAAGTGTCATCAATACCCTTGGTTAGATCTCTTTCTTCTTTCTCCTTTTTCTCTCTCTCACCCTTACACTATCTCTCCTGTGCATTCCTCTCCTTGTTGGGCTCTTTGATTCTAATGAAATGGACTTCTTTCACACAACTGGAGAAGTTTGCCAATAAGCATTTCCAGGCTTATTGCTTCAATATCAGTGAAAAGTATGAGAAGAGGGTGCTTCCACTTTTGTTAAAATATCAATCCTGGGGAAAGACTCTGGCTGATCAGGCTCATGTCACATGCTCATCCAAGGAGGGCGGGAGACAGGACAGCTGTGACTATCATCAATTCCACCAAGATCACTGTAATAGGGGCCATTCTTCAAAGAAAAAGTTGGGTGTTAACACTGTAACATGGCATAAAGGCTAAAACCACCTATCACCAATAACCATCTATTACTAATAAAGTGTTCTTTTTGTTATTCTAATTTACCTTTTTTTGAAGTTGAGAATTTTGTCTTCTCATTAATTTTGTTTTTGAAAATTCCCTCTTTTAAGACGTTGATTGTTCATTGACAGCATAAGTTTATACTTGACAAATTGGAGAGTTGAATATTCTTTTTATTTTGAACATGATACTAATTTTGTGCTTGTTAATCTAATATTCTGTACCTGAAATGCCATGTTCAAAGTATGGAAATATATATATATATATACAGACACACATACACACACATATTTCACACATTTACTGGAATTAAAATTATATATATATGTATATATACATATAATTAACATACAGTGTTATATTAGTTTCAGGTATGCAATATAATGATTCAACAATTTTATACAATACTCACTGCTCATAATGAAAAGTGTACTCTTAATCCCTTTTACTTATATCACCTATTCCCTACCGCCTCTGGTAACAGTTTGTTCTCTATAGTTAAAAGTCTGTTTTTTGGTTTGTCTCCCCCCCCCCTTTTTTTTGTTTCTTAAACTCCACAAATGAATGGAATCATATGGTATTTGTCTTTCTCTGGCTGACTTAATTCACTTAGCTTTATACTCTTTAGATCCATCCATGTTGTTACAAATGGTAAGATTTCATTATTTTTAATGATTGAATAATATTCCATTGTGTATATCTATATACCTATGTATCTATCTCTATCTCTCTGTTTACCAGATCTTATTTATCCATTCATGTATCATTGGACACTTGGGCTGCTTCCATAATATGGCTATTGTAAATAATGCTGCAATAAACATAGGACTGCAAATCTCTTTTTGATTTAGTGTTTTTGTTTTGTTTTCTTTGGGTAAATATCTAGTAGTGGAATTAATACTATTACTATAATAATTCTATTTGTAATTTTTTGAGGAGTCTTTACTATTTTCCACAATGACTCCACCAGTTTGCATTCTCACCAGTAGTGCATGAGGGCTCCTATTCTCCACATCCTCACCAACACTTGTTTTTTGTGTGTTTTGATTTTAGCCATTCTGACAGTTGTGAGGTGATATCTCATGGTGGTTCTGAGTTTCATTTCCCTGATGATGAGTGATGTTCAGCATCTTTTCATGTACCCATTAGTCATCTGTATGTCTTCTTTGGAGAAATGTCTATGTCCTCTGCCATTTTAAATTTGGTTATGTGGGGGTTTTGTGTGTTGAGTTGTATAAGTTCTTTATATATTTTGGATATTAACATTTTATTAGATATGTCATTTGCAAATATCTTCTCACATTCAGTAGGTTGCCTTTTAGTGTTTCTGGTTGTTTCCCTTTATGATTATATAGTGTCCTCCTTTGTCTCTTGTTACAGTCTTTGTTTTAAAGTCTGTTTTGTCTAAGTATTGCTACCCTGACTTTCTTTTCACTTCCATTTGCATGCTAAATGTTTTTCCATCCCTTTACTTTCAATCTTATGTGTCTTTAGATCTGAAATGAGTCTTTGGTAGGCAGACAGTCTTTGGTAGGCAGATAGTCTTTTGGTAGACCCATAAATGGGTCTTGCTTTTTTTTTTCTCATTCTGTTACCCTATGTCTTTTGATTAGAGCTCTTCATCCATTTACATGCAAGGTAATTACTGACAGGTATATATTTATTGCCATTTTTTAAGACTTGTTTTATGGTTGTTTTTGTAATTCTTCTTGTTCCTTTCTTGTTCTTTTCTCTCACTTTTTGTTGGCTTTCATTAGTGACATACTTGGATTCCTTTCTCTTTATTTTTTGCATATCTATTACTGGTTTTTGATTTCTGGTTATCATTAGGTAACCATTAGGTTACTGTTAAGTTTTATACAACATCTTCTGCATATTGCAGCCTATGTTAGGTTGGTGGTTGCTTAAGTTTGAACTCATTCTTTCCAATCCCCCCCCCCCAAGTGTTTTAGGTATATGGTCACATACTTTACCTCTTTTATTTTATGAATCCCTTGACTTGTTTTTATAGAGACATTTATTTTTATTTATCGCTTTTGTACCTCTTACTTTTTTTTTTTAACTCCTTATGATTTTTCCTTATCACTCAAAGAGTTCCCTTTAACAGTTCTTGTAGGACTGGTTTAGTGATGATGAATTCTTTTAACTTTTGCTTGTCTGGGAAACTATCTCTCTTTCTATTTTAAATGATAACCTTGCCAGATAGAGGATTCTTGGCTGCAGGGTCTTTTTTTTTTTCTTCCAGCACTTTGAATATATCATGTCACTCTCTTCCAGCCTGCAGAGTTTCTGCTGAACGATCAGCTTATACCCTTATGAGGATTCTTTTTTGTGTAACTGTTTTCTCTTGATACTTTAAAATTCTCTCTTTATCACTACTTTTAGCCACTTACTACGTGCTTTGGTGTGGACCACCTTGGGTTGATTTTGTTGGGGGCTTTTTGTGCCTCTCGGATCTGGATTTGTTTCCTTCCCCAGATGCAGGAAGTTTATAGCTATTATTTCTTCAAACATTTATGATTGTTTCTTTTTTTGTTTTCTGTCTCTTTGTCAAGGGTCTCACTGAGGTCCCCTACTCTTTCCTGAAATCCAGTGAGTATCTTTATAACCATTACTTTGAATTCTCCATCAGGCATATGACTTCTCTTTTGTTTAGCTCTCTTGATGTGATTTTGTCCTGTTCTTTTATTCGGGACATAGTCCTCTGTCTCCTCATTTTGTCTAACTCTCTGTGTCTATCTCTATGTGTTAGGAAAGTCAGCTATGTCTCCTGTTCTTCAAAGTAGTGGCCTTATGAAGAAGAGGTCCTGGAGTGCCCTGCAATGCAATGTCCACTACTCCCCAGAATCTGGTGCTTCAGGGGTATTTCTTATATGTGTTGGATGTACCTTGATGTTGTGGCTGAGCCACTCTTGCCTTTTAGTTATTTGCAATTTGTCTCTTTGCCTGTTGTGGGCAGAGTTTGGTCCCTGTGTTGTTAATGAGCCAGTTGGGGCCACTGTGGGTTTGACCTGAGTCAATGCAGGTGTTTGCCAGAGTGCAGTAGCACCAAACTGCAGGGTGCATTCCCTGTGTTGTTACCTATGAAACTTTTGTTAGTGGGTGGAGTCTGCAGTCGGACCACATGTCTGCCCCTGCCCACTGCTGGGGCCACAGACGGATGTCTGTGGTTATGTTCCCCTCTCCCCAGAGCAGAAGTCACTTTGGAATGGAGCTGCCCCTGATGGGGCTCTTGCACACTGCCAGGCTTGTGGCACTGCTTTGGATGGGCTCTGGTCAAGAGCATATTGTAGGGGGTAAAACCACAAGAGGATGCAGGGGCAGGGTGGGCAGTTTTAGCAATGTTTTTGAGGGTCTGCTGTGGGAGGGGATTAGAGTGGAGGCCTGGATGGTGGAGTGTGTCTGCAAGAGGACACGGGTTGGGTACACTGTTAGAAAGTTAGGTAGTGGGTATTGGCTCTGGCTGGTTCCTGTAGTTGTTGGTGTGTCTAGGTTGGGTGGCCACGGGAGTGAAATGGCATGTGACAGCTTCATTGTTCCTGGAGAAGTCTCCCAAAGATCCCTACTCCTCTGGCATACACTCAGAGATTAATAAACAAATCTCTCTCTTGTATACCCCAGGTGTTTTTCAAACTGCTGTTTCTGTGTTGTATCTCCTGGGGCTGTTTGTTGTGCTGTCTCTTTAGAGGTGGGGACTTGGTTTCTTCTCACCCTCCTGGCTCTCTCTGAGCTGAACTGCTGATTTTTAATGTTCCAGGTGTTAATCCCTACTGATTTTAAGAACTGATGAAATTTGGCCCCTCTGATTTTCTTTTTTTTTTTTTTTTTTAAAGATTTTATTTATGAGAGAGAGAGAGAGGCACAGGCAGAAG
This sequence comes from Canis lupus familiaris, assembly GCF_011100685.1. Classification (NCBI taxonomy): domain Eukaryota; kingdom Metazoa; phylum Chordata; class Mammalia; order Carnivora; family Canidae; genus Canis; species Canis lupus. The sequence continues at coordinate 10,894,162 of NC_049229.1, forward strand.
AAGCAGGCTCCATGCAGGTAGCCTGACATGGGACTCAATCCTAGGTTTCCAGGATCATGCACTGGGCTGAAGGCAGTGCTAAACCACTGAGCCACCCGGGCTGCCCCCCTCTGATTTTCACAGACAAATGTTATGGGGATTTGCCATATAGAGTACCTGGTGTGAAAGTCTGTTTTTCTCCCTTCTCCATGCCCTCAGCATCTCTCGCTCCTGGAGAGTCCTGCAGTTCCTTTTAGCTCCCAATTGCTTTCTTACCCTTTCAATGTGATCTCTTCTCTACATTTAACTGTAGAGTTTATTCTGCTAGTCTTTAGGTCTTTTTTTTAGATTATTTACACTGATATGGGTGGTATCTAGTTATCGGTGGGATGAAATGAGCTTAGGATCCTTCTACTCCACTGTCTTCCCTGGGAACTCTCCTCTTCCATGTTTTATAGTTTTCAGAGGATAGATTTTTCACTTCCTTGATTAAGTTTACTCCTAGGTATTTTATTATATTTGGTACAACTGTATTTGGGACTGTTTTCTTATTTCTCTGCTGCTTCATTATTATTGTGTAGAAATGCAATGGATTTCTGTATATTGATATTGCATCCTGCCACCTTACTGAATTCCTTTATCAATTCTAGCAGCTTTTTGGTGGAATGTTTAGAGTTTTCTATATATAATATCATTTCATCTGCAAATAGTGGAAGTTTTATTTCTTCTTATCGGTTTGAATGCCTGTTATTTCTTTTTCTTCTTGCTGTGGCTAGGACTTCTAGTACTTTGTTGAAAAAAAGTCATGAGAGTGAGAGGTGCTTGGGTGGCTCAGTTGGTTGAGCATCCAACTCTTGGTTTCAGTTCAGGTCATGATCTCAGAGTCATGAGATTGAGCCTTGCTTCAGGCTTTGTGCTCAGTGGGGGGTCTGCTTGAAGATTCTTTCCCTCTGCCCCTCAACCCACTCTCCTCCTCAAACAAACAAACAAATGAACAAATAAATATAAAACAAATTAAAAGTGGTGAGAGTGGACATCCTTCTTTGTTCCTGGTCTTAGGAGAAAAGCTCTTAGTTTTTCACTTTAGAATATGTTAGCTGTGCATTTTTCCTATGTGGACTTCATTATGTTGAAGTGTGTTCCCTATAAACCAACTTTTTTGAAGTTTTTATCATGAATTGATGTTGTACTTTGTCAAATGCTTTCTCTACATCTGTTGAAATGATTATATGGTTTTTATCCTTTCTTTTGTTGATATGATGTATTCTTTTTATTGATTTGCAAATGTTGGGCCACCGTGCATCTCAGAAATAAATCCCACTTGATTGTGGTGATTCTTTTTATTTATTTATTTATTTTTTTAAATGTATTGCTGGATTCGGTTTGTTAATATTTTGTTGAGGACTTTTGCATTTATATTCATCAGAGATATGGGCCTGTAGTTCTCTTTTTTTGTAGTGTATTTTTTCTGGATCTGGTATCAGGGTAATGTCATCCTCATAGAGTGAATTTGTAAGTTTTCCTTCTTCTAATTTTTGGAAAAGGTTGAGAAGAATAGATATTAAGTTTTATTTATTTTTTTAAAAGATTTTATTTATTTATTCATGAGAGACAGAGAAAGAGAGAGAGAGGCAGAGACACAGGCAGAGGGAGAATCAGGCTCGCAGAGGGGAGCCTGATGCAGGACTCAATCCCTGGTCTCCAGGATCACACCCTGGATTAAAGGCAGGTGCTCAACTGCTGAGCCACCCAGGCATCCCAAGTTTTCTTTAAATGTATGGTAGAATTTATCTGTGAAGCCATCTGGTCCTGGACTTCTGTTTTTTGGGAGTTTTTTTGATTAGTGATTCAACTTCACTGCTGGTAATTGGTCTGTTCAAATTTTCTATTTCTTCCTGATTCAGTTTTGAAAGGTTATATGTTCCTAGGAATTATTCATTTATTCTAGGTTATCCAATTTGTTGGCATATAATTTTTCATAATCTCTTATAATTCTTTGTATTTCTGTGGTGTTGGTTGTTATTTCTCGTGTTTATTTCTGATTTTGTTTATTTGAATCCTCTCTCAGGCAATTGTGTTGATCTTTTCAAAGAATTATCTCCTGGTTTCCTTAATGTGTTCTATTTTTTTTTTTTAGTTAGAAAAATATATCTTTTTTGATGTCTATGTAGATGTATTCTAAAGGCACTAAATATAGTGAGAACAGTAGCAGTGGTTCTAGACAGAAATTTAATCAATAGGTGTACTTGAGTCATGTAATATTAAGTATGGGGAGTTAAAAAATATATCAGATTTCCCTTTTGGAAGCCAACAGAATTTATTTTAATATATTACTTTGTAAGAATACATCTTTAGCTATTTCATTGGCATACTGGCATTATGGGTTGTTCTGCCAAACTCTGAATTATTGAAAATAAGACTTAAAAGTGCATTCATGATTTAAGCTTTAGATTAAGGCATAAAAGCAAAGCAAATTTTTTCTTTCAAATAGCCTAGAGGATCTTTTGGTAAACTATAAATACTTTATTACTTTTTAAATTTACTAAATATTAATGCAGTTGGTGGTCTATGGCAGTCATTTCACATATTGTTATGGACCACCTGAGATTTTATGATTTTGGACAGCAGAGGCAGTGGAGGCAGATTCTCTTATTCTTTACTTCCAGACTTTGACATAAGGGTAGCTCTAAGATATTGCATGAGGCAAAGGGGTGAAAAACCAAGTCATCACTGTGTATAGCTTTGCTCACATAATCCCACCAAACCGAATTTATTATTTATTTATTCAAGTATCATTAACATACAGTGTTATATTAGTTTTAGGCATACAATATAATGATTCAACAATTCTATACATTACTCAGTGCTCATCGCAAATGTACTCTTAATTCCCTTCACCTCTATCACCCATCCATCCCCACCCCACCCAACTGAATTTAAATATCCTTCAAAAGAGGGACAGTTGAGACATATTGATTATACCGTGTACCCAATATATTAAATCAGCTGGATTTCCCTCTTCCTTCCAGAAAAACAGCTGGTGATACAACTGAAAGAGTCTTCTGTGCCCTTCAGATCTGCTGCTGTGTCTTCCTGTTCCAGACCAGCTGCCACCTGCAGTCATGTACCCTGGTATGCTATTTGTGCTGAGAAAGAGCTTTTTAAAAATCTTTTAGAGTATAAAAAAAACAGGTAAAAATATCTTAGACAAACTTATCTGTCCATAAATATTAATTATATCAGGACTTGCATAGTAGAGACTTGTTCAGGGAAGTTTGCAAACTTGCCATTTAGACAAATGCATTTTATACAGAGCCTATTGCAAATGACATTTAATTTCCAGCAGATACCTGGGGTCCTAGTTAGGGCACATGCAGCTTAAAGCATCCTGATATCTATATAATTTCCTGCTTTTATATTTTTATGTTTTGACTCACTTGCCTGGAATTCTATATTTTGTCCTTTGGGAGTTAGCATGACTGTATGTTCTCTTGTTTTTTCAGACCACTTCCATTCCAGCAGAAGTTAGGTGCTACTCGTCTACACCCCCAGAACATCTTGTACATAATCATGTAACTGAGCTCTAATATAATTGCTTTTCTTACCTGCCTGCCCCACTGTAATTTCAGGGGAAGCTGCAATTGTGTTTAATTCATCTATGGCCTAGCAAAATACCTCAGTATACCTCAAAATACCTCAGTCGACACTCAGAAAGTGTTTGTTGAAAGGATGAAAGCAGTTGAAGTTTATCTTTGGGATCCTCTCCTCTCCCTACTTGTTTCCCTTTTTTTCCTTTATAGTGCCCCAGTTGCCTCACTCCATCTTATCATTTTTATGTCTTTATCCATTCTCTTCCTGACTTGCTAATGGTTCCTATTACCAGCTCCCTTCTAGGTTTGGAGATAAGTTTACTTATGTCATAAATTACAAACTTGGGGGATCCCTGGGTGGCGCAGCGGTTTAGCGCCTGCCTTTGGCCCAGGGCGCTATCCTGGAGACCCGGGATCGAATCCCATGTCGGGCTCCCAGTGCATGGAGCCTGCTTCTCCCTCTGCCTGTGTCTCTGCCTTTCTCTCTCTCTCTCTCTCTCTCTCTCTCTCTGTGTGACTATCATAAATAAATTTAAAAAAATTTTTAAAAAAAGGTTAAAAAATTACAAACTTGGAGAATGGGAAAGTGTTGACGATCATCCATTCAAAAGCGTTGAATTGTTCAGTAATTAGCAGAATTACACATTAGTTGTTTATTTAGATTTAAAATGTCTCGGGATCCCTGGGTGGCGCAGCGGTTTGGTGCCTGCCTTTGGCCCAGGGCGCGATCCTGGAAATCCAGGATCGAATCCCACGTCGGGCTCCCGGTGCATGGAGCCTGCTTCTCCCTCTGCCTGTGTCTCTGCCTCTCTCTCTCTCTCTGTGTGACTATCATAAATAAATAAAAATTAAAAAAAAAAACAAATCTTTAAAAAAAAATGTCTTGCTTTTATCCATTCATAAAAGTAATATAGTCATGTAGAGAATTTTTAAAAATATGGAATATGGTTACTAATAATCATATATTTGTCACCTATAGATAATCAGCATCAATATTTTGGTACATTGACACATATAACAATTCTTTTCTATCCATATATACTCTTCCTTTTTGCAAAATTGGGATCATACTTTATAAATTCTTTTATCCTACTTTTCCATTTAACATTATATCATGAGCATTTTATCATGGTATTAAGTATTCTTTTAAAATGTCACTGATTTAATATTTTTCTTATTTATGGACAATCAGATCCAGTTTTTTTCTTTATAGACAAGTCTGTGATGAAAATTCTGTGATAAATCTGAAAATTTCTAATTATTTCCTTAAGGTAAGTTAGTAGAAGAATTATTTGATTGGGGCATCTGGGTGGCTCAGTTGGTTATATGTGTGACTTGATTTCAGGTCATGATCTCAGGGTTGGGCACTGAGGTGAGGTCAAGTTCTGTGCTGGGTCTGAAGCCTGCTTAAGATTCTCTCTCTCTCTTCCTCTCCCTTTGCCCCTCCCCTCTCTAAAAAAACTTATTTGAGCAATCTGTGTCAACATTTTAAGGTCTTTTGATATTTGTAGACAAATCAACTTCTAGAAATGTTACATTATTTTAAAAAAGATATTACTTATTTATTTGAGACCCAGAGAGAGAGAAGCACAAGTGATGGTGGAGGAGCAGAGGGATAAGGAGAAGCAGACTTCCCACTGAGCAGGAAGCCCAAAGCCAGGCTCCATCCCAGGACCCTGAGATCATTACCTGAGCTGAAGGAAGATGTTTAACCAACTGAGCCACCCAGGTACCCCAGAAATGTTATATTATTTTATCATTTATTCACTCTCTCACATAAATAACAAGTCTTTACTATGTCCTTGATACTGTGTAGGGGCTAGGATTATAATGAAGGATAATTTATTTAAGATCCTTGACCTTAAGCTTCTAGGGAGAGACAGATAAACAAGTAAATAAAAAAACAAATAAAAGAATAATATATTGTTACTAGCGCTCTGAAGGAAGCTCTGATAGAGTGGGACTCTACTTAGGTTAGAGTAGTGAGGGAAGGCTTATGAGAAATCTCATTCAATTTGAAACCTGAGGCATTGAGAAGGCACAAGTCATGGGGGTGGGGGGGAGGGGGAGGAGGTCTGCTGGGAAGAGGAGAATGAGGTTGAGAAGTTAGGTAGGGTCAAAAGACCAAACCATGGTTCTCTGTTAGGTGATAGGGAGCTACTATAACAAACTAAGCATGAAAATGTGTTTATAGCTATCAGCAGGTAGCTGCATTATCAGTTTTCCTGAATACATGCATAGTAACAGAAGTCTTATAGAGAAGTCTCCTTAACTCAAAAGAATGCCCCACTGGTAGAATTTGGGGCACCATGATAGATGGGATCTCATATAACATTTTATATTGGATGGCCTATATATCTTGCATTAGAGAATTCTTTCCCAGGTTGTATCTGCTTCCATCAATGTCCAGTAGTCTGCAGAGGTATATTGGTCATGTATAGCAGCTATGCATGGACCATGGCTCATCTCTCCTTTTTAATTAAGGTTAATAAAAGCTACCTAGTCATGAATTTCTTGGGTTGATTGTATATATCTATGGCAATGGAATTTGTTAAGATGAATTTTTATTTTTATTTTTTTATTTTTTTAAGATGAATTTTTAAATCTTTAAATATGTTTACCACATATGCATTATTTTTCTCCATATAAATAATATATTAGAATTTATGTATAAACTTATTATATAATTACATATTCTGTATAATTATATTAGATCTATATACAGATAAAATGTCTATTAGATAATAAGAATAATATTTTGTATAGAGAATTAGGAAGGAATTAATTTCCAAAAAGCCTTATATGTGAGATAGAGATTGAGATTCAACAACACAAGCTGTTTTAAATTCTAAATCCTTGGCTTTGATTAGTTTGTGTTTATATTAGGAGTCAGGCTCTGTATTCAGCTTTCAGATTTATTTTTAAGTATTATGCATTGATGTTTACTGAGAACTTTCAGATTTATACATATTTATAAGTGAAAAGCTTATTTATTTTTTCTTATTGCATCTGGATTTTACTTATTTCTTACCCATCAAAAATAAAATGACCTTTTATTAGAATTCAGACTTTTTCAAGACTACTCCAAAATCAAACAAGATTATAGCGAGGAAAGAATTCTTTTCATTCTGTCTAAAAAAGCAAATCTATGCAATATATTCTGAGTGTTAACTTTGACAAGATATATTATTAGCAATAAAAACAAAGCTGTCTTGCATAAAAATCAAATGAACTCAACAAATGTTTGCTGAAAGTTTACTGTATATGAGGACCTGAGTAGTCACCGTGAGGGGAATGGAGTAGTGTATAATCTGTGCCCTATAAGAGTTTACATGTAGCCTAACAAGGGAGACCAATGTAAATGGAGTGGATGGAACCTAGGACACTGACATGAATGGAGCTACCTACTATGGCCTAGGAATCCTGTCAATTGCTTCCACATAAATTATCTCATATATAGCAGAGTTCATTACCATATACCAAATTCTTTAGTATTTTCCCACTCTCTACCAATTCATCCATCTTTAGGTCATCTGTAGTCGCCACCACCCTTGCTCGCCTCCCACATCCAATCATCACTAAATCCTGTTCCTGGATGCTTCTGATGGCCTCTTGTCTGGTCTCCTTGCCTCTGTTCTCTTCCCTTATTAGCCTTTCTTCCACATTGTGCAGAGTGAGCTCTCTAAAAGGCAAATATCATTAGGTTGATTACAACTTTTTGGGATCCAAGTAACAGAATTCATTTAAAAGCAGGGCAGCCTGGGGTGGCTCAGCGGTTTAGCGCCTGCCTTCAGCCCAGGGCCTGATCCTGGAGACCCGGGACCGAGTCCCATGTCGGGCTTCCTGCCTGGAGCCTGCTTCTCCCTCTGCCTGTGTCTCTGCCTCTCTCTCTGTGTGTCTTTCATGAATAAATAAAATCTTTTAAAAATAAAAATAAAAAATAAATAAAATAACCTTAGCAGAGGAGGTAATTTATTAGTATGACTGCAGCGATGTCTCTTGGGGCCCGAGAGTAAAATGCAGCTGGGTCAGATGAATAGAATAGGTGAAGACTAAAGTCCTTTCTTATCTCTTGTCTTTGCTCCCCACTTCATACGTGCATCATTTCTTCCTGCAGATTGGCTCTTTCTTCTTTCTGGTCTATGTGGTAGAATATGATAGCCAAACTGAGTCTGGACTATCACAGTTTCCATTTAAAATTCCCCATTAGAACAGCTTGGGTCAGATGTCGCCCTTGGATCAATCACCAATGGTAATCTGGGTTACTTTGTAAGGACAAGGTAGAGTTTTTTCTTAAATTGTATCTGCTTCCACCATTGCATGTAGCAGCTACAATGTTGTTGGAAAAAAAGGAGGAACAGTTCTCAGAAAAAGGGTTGCTTGGCAGATAAATCAGTAGGTGTTTCTTGAAGAGACTAAGCATTTGAGTTGACTGCAGGACATGGATGAGTCAGGGGTAAAAAGAAAGATGATTTGGGGAGCCAAAATTTAAGAATCTTTATGTGAAGCTAAAGAGTTTGAGCTTTATTCTATAGACATTGGGTCACTATTGCAGTTTTTAAAGGGAGTGAAATAATCATTACTTAGGATAATTAATCTAGAAGTTTATTAGATACATTTGAATTGGGAGAAACTGGAGCAGAGCCCACTTAGCAAGATGTTGCAGGAACTAAATATGATGATAAAGGCACTGGAAGAATGTGACTAAAACATTAGGGAAGGCACATATTACTTGGACATAGCGGTGTACTTTTGTTTTTTCATATTCATGAAATTTTTCTGATGATCCTACTGCTATTGAAGAAAAAAATCCCCCCAAACAAAAACCTAGATCATATATTTCATAGTTCATAATGCTAAATCCATACTTCTGACAGCTCTACCATGTTTCTGACAGCTTCAAAATTTCTTTCCTTTTAGAGATAAGGGCCAGGTTTTTTTTTTTTTGTTTTTTTTTGTTTTTTTGTAGTGTGTGTGTGTGTGTGTGTTGTTTTTTGTTTTTTTTCCTCTCTCTTATCATCACCACCCCAGCTTACCACATATTGGGAGGATGTTACTAGAAATAGATATGAAGCTGCAAAACTCTGGGGACAGGTTAGGCAGAGAGGCAGAGAGTGACAAAATAATGAGGAATTGTTTTCAACTCAAGATTGAAGTTCCTGTAACAAGGAGAAAGTTACTATCATTAACTAAGAGTACTGGATAGTGAGTCATTTTTAAAGAAATTCTGTCAAGCTTCCATAGCACTTTCTGTGTTATAGTTTACTTTAGCATTTATCACAGTGCATTCTCTTTGTCCACGTGGCTACTTGCACATTGGGCTGTCAATTTCCTTAAGGTAGAGACTCTTGCTTATTAATCTTTATAGACATGATGCTTGGCATGTAGCATTTAATATATTTAGATGTCTAACCAATGTTGACTATCTTCCATTGATTAGAGGATTTTAAAGGTAGGATTGTGCCATAAAGCACTTGGAAGGGGTAATTGAACACAAATTACTGATATATGAACTACCAGTCTTTTCTTTGTCCTGGTTCTTCTGAATTTTTAAAAATAAGAATTGGTACTTAAAAAGGTGTGAAGGAAAAACCAGAGTGCTAGGGTTGGGTGAAAACCTTTCTGGGAGCGTGTACAAAAGCAGCAAAGGACTGATTACCTGGTATGTGTGAGGACAGTGGATGAAAGAGAATACAGGGGATTTTTTTTATTTTTTTATTTTTTTATTTTTTATAATAAATTTATTTTTTATTGGTGTTCAATTTGCCAACATACAGAATAACACCCAGTGCTCATCCCGTCAAGTGCCCCCCTCAGTGCCCGTCACCCATTCACCCCCACCCCCCGCCCTCCTCCCCTTCCACCACCCCTAGTTCGTTTCCCAGAGTTAGGAGTCTTTATGTTCTGTCTCCCTTTCTGATATTTCCCACACATTTCTTCTCCCTTCCCTTATATTCCCTTTCACTATTATTTATATTCCCCAAATGAATGAGACCATATAATGTTTGTCCTTCTCCGATTGACTTACTTCACTCAGCATAATACCCTTCAGTTCCATCCACGTTGAAGCAAATGGTGGGTATTTGTCGTTTCTAATGGCTGAGGAATATTCCATTGTATACATAGACCACATCTGCTTTATCCACTCATCTTTCTATGGACACCGAGGCTCCTTCCACAGTATGGCTATTGTGGCCATTGCTGCTATAAACATCAGGGTGCAGGTGTCCCGGCGTTTCATTGCATCTGAATCTTTGGGGTAAATCCCCAGCAGTGCAATTGCTGGGTCGTAGGGCAGCTCTATTTTTAACTCTTTGAGGAACCTCCACACAGTTTTCCAGAGTGGCTGCACCAGTTCACATTCCCACCCACAGTGCAGGAGGGTTCCCTTTTCTCCGCATCCTCTCCAACATTTGTGGTTTCCTGCCTTGTTAATGTTCCCCATTCTCACTGGTGTGAGATGGTATCTCATTGTGGTTTTGATTTGTATTTCCCTGATGGCAAGTGATGCAGAGCATTTTCTCATGTGCTTGTTGGCCATGTCTATGTCTTCCTCTGTGAGATTTCTGTTCATGTCTTTTGCCCATTTCATGATTGGATTGTTTCTTTGCTGTTGAGTTTAATAAGTTCTTTATAGATCTTGGAAACTAGCCCTTTATCTGTTACGTCATTTGCAAATATCTTCTCCCATTCTGTAGGTTGTCTTTTAGTTTTGTTGACTGTATCCTTTGCTGTGCAAAAGCTTCTTATCTTGATGAAGTCCCAATAGTTCATTTTTGCTTTTGTTTCTTTCGCCTTCGTGGGTGTATCTTGCAAGAAGTTACTGTGGCCGAGTTCAAAAAGGGTGTTGCCTGTGTTCTCCTCTAGGATTTTGATGGACTCTTGTCTCATATTTAGATCTTTCGTCCATTTTGAGTTTATCTTTGTGTATGGTGAAAGAGAGTGGTCTAGTTTCATTCTTCTGCATGTGGATGTAATACAGGGGATTTTAAGAAGTGAATTGTGAATTGTGTGTTCTCTTCTAGGTATTTGCATTTTTTTAAAGTGCTTTTTGTTTTTGGATTATGTTCTTTTGATAACACCATTCTGGAATAGAACTACATTGGTCACAACTACTTAAATTTTTTACTTGTTTAGTAAGGATCCGTGAAAGGAAGAAGAAGAAAAAAGATACCTGGAAGAGAAGACAGTGAGAGTTAGAAGAAAAAGGAAGGAATTAAGGGACACATTAATGTCAGATTTTACAGAGGAGATCCATGAATGTAAACCATATACCTTGATTTCCATTTTGAAACCAATACAGTTGATCTGAATTATACATAATTTTTTTGGAAATTAGTGATATTTCCACTCAGATATAAGGGCCTGAGTTTTGGGAGAGTTGAAAGCATTAGGAGAAGCTCATTTGGCTTTGAGAAATTCCGCTGATCTTTTATTGTAAATGAAGTGAACACTGCATAGTAATTCTCATTAAAGAAAGGAAGCTTTAACATTAAAAAAAACCCTCTATTATTAATTTTCAAAATGAATTATTTTATAGTAGAGACCAAAACTCTTTTCCTCCAAAGAAATTTTCCTCTTAAAATTGAGTATTTTTATATAGAAGCATCATTTTGGGAATCAATAAAGTACATTTTTCTCAATGACATATTTAGACACATTGAGACATTGAGACTCAGGTTGTATATTAGGCTATACCCAAGGAACTTTAACATGTAACATTAAAAATATTCAAAGGGTAATAGAAAGAAAATGAATTTCAAGAATGAATTCATTTTTAGGAACATGTGTAACTACTACTGTTATGTAATACAATCTCGAATGAATAAATTGTGCATAAACAAGCTCGAAGCTTATCTTAAAAGTTTCTTGAGGCTAAATGTTCACATTTTAAAAAGTCAGGCTATTGATTATGGAATCATAGAATTTGAAAACAGAAAGGGACCTTTGAGATTTTCTTCAGCTCTCTCATTTTGTAGATGACTACAACATGCTATTTAGGTAGCAGCAAAACCAAAGTCTTCAATAATGGTTCTCCATTGAGATGACAACTTCTTTGACCTAACCATTCCTTCACCAAATCACTACAACAGACACATGCTGAAACACAGAAAGAACAAAAGCAAGCTCAGAGTTCTCTGGCATTGATAAGATTCCCTCATGCTGAGCTAACAAAACTTTGAACCAACAAGGCGGTTGCCTTTTTTTAATTGAGCTTGCCTCTATGTTATAAGGGTGGATGTAGAGATTGTAGGTAACTCCAATTGAATGGTTGTGGTGGCCAAAAAGAATTATTCTTATCTTTATGAAATACGATCCACATGGGCGTTACCAGATGGTACTAGAGGGACTGTTTTTAGTGGGACCATTGTTGTCCAGTCAACCAGGAATGGCAAGATCTACAGCAGAACAGGCTAGTGTACTTCCACTGACCCATTTTACATTTAGAGATGATAAGATACATGCTTGTCATGAAACAAACGAGTGAAGACAGTTCTATGAGCAAAGTGGCTGGGACGCCTGAGTGTCTCAGTGATTGAGCGTCTGCCTTTGGCTCAGGGCATGATTCTGGGGTCCGAGATTGAGTGCCGCATTGGGCTCCCTGCAAGGAGCCTGCTTCTCCCTCTGCCTATGTCTCTGCCTCTCTCTGTGTCTCTCATGAATAAATAAATAAAATTTAAAAACAAAAAACAAAATGGCCTTCAACTATCTGCTAAGGCATGATTTCCCCTCCCCAATCCCATCATTGAATACTGCAGTTCTTGGTTTCCATGCCTTTCTAGATGACTGGGAATAAATATCTTGAGGATAGGGATAGTTTTCTTCCTCTTGGTATATGAAACACGTGGAACATGGCAGATATTACATAACATTCTTGAATAGAATATGTTGCTGTTTTTGTTTTTTTGGTCTTGGCAGAGCCTTATCACCTACATCTGGTGAAAGAGACTTGAAGTGAGTCTTGAAACAATAATAGTAAGATAAACATTGAAAACATGCATTTAATGCTCTAAGCTTTGTAAAGGTATAAAGGCAAACATGTCAAGGACTCTTCTTTGGAGAGGCTCAATAAAACAAGGGAAGTTTATTAGTGTGTTAGGTGCCATAACAAACTACCACAGACTGGGTGGCTTAAACAGAATAATTTCTTTTCTCACAGTTCAGCAGGCTAGGAGTCCATCAAGGTGTTGGTGAGATTGGTTTCCTCTGAGGCCTCTCTCCTTGTCTTGCAGATGGTAGACATCTCCCTTGTCCTTCCGTGGCTTTTCTTCTGTGCATGCACATTGCTGGTGTCTCTTTGTGTGTCCAAACTTCCTCTTCATATAACACCACCATTCAGATTGGATTAGGGTCTACCCTGAAGACCTCATTTTAACTTAATCACCTTTTTAAAGGTCCTATCTTCAAATACAGTCAGATCCTAAGGAATTGGAGGTTAGGGCTTCAACATATGAATTTTGGGAGACACAATTTAGGCCACAATAGGAAGAAAACAAAAACAAATAGCTTTAATACTATTTAACTCTGATGAGAGGGATCTGGAGGAAGGAGACTCTTGCCAGGACGTCAGCAGGTGGAATAAAAGTATCACTGTAATTAGGACAGTCTCCTATTATTGGAGTCTAGAGTGATTTGGTGAGGGATGAGAAATCTTGTTAGTTAAATTGGTTAATCTTTTCTGACACACAATTGTCATCTAATTCAGATTTTCCTTAAGAGACTTCACCATCCTTTTGGCTTGACCACTTGTTTGAGAGAGTTAAATTATAATGGTGTTAGTTCAGGCAGAGTTTTCATCTTTAAATCCAATGAACCTAAATGGTGCTCATATGTGTACATACTTTTAGAAACAAATCTGGTAAACTGTGTTACAGATAAATGGCTTAGAACAGCAAGCTTTGCAGCAGAACTCTGAGAAGTTTGTGCCTTAAATGGTGTCTAGAATAATCAAGACATTTCTTGAAGTCATTCTACAAAAATCAATATAAATTTTTGAAAATCTTATTTGGGAAGCCATTGTCTAACTCGATGAGATGGCCTTGCATGAACTACACTCACTTACAGTCTTTAACGTACAGTGAAGTACTTTCTTAGCACCAATTTTGGAAGTAGACTGTCCTGGTTTGAGTCCCATTCTGCCTGGTTCTCTCCTCTGTTGCTTATTCTCAGGCTTATTGTCAGTCTCAGTTTTCTTTGTTGTCTATAAAATAGGGGTTCATGCTATACTTACCTTTGTGTTTTCTGGCAAGATACTTAACCATTGTATAACTCATTCGTCTGTGGAATAGAAATTGCAGTAATACCTACTTCATAAAAGTTCCTTTGAGGACTACATAAATGAGTGTATGTAAAGTACTTAAAATAGTATCTGGCATTCAGTAAGCATTCAGTAGGTATTAATCATCATTAGTATAGTACCAGGTTTGTTCTGCTTAATAAACATTTGTTACATGAATGAATGAGACTGATTATGAGTAGTAAGAAACGTGGCATTCTATAATTAGGCATACATCCAAAATTGTATGGTGAAGGACCACAGGTAGGGAACAATGGCTTATGCTAATGATGTGCTTGCAAAAACATGGAAGTAAGTTTCTGATGACTTCCTAGAATGTGTGCTGTGGTACACCTTTTCCCCCTTTCTTCCTTGCCATTAAAGTCTTGATTTTGTGCTGGTATTCATTTTGTACCCTCTTGACACAGGAAAATCCTTTTTTTTTTTTTTTGGAAAGATTTTATTTATTCATTCATGAGAGACACACAGAGAGAGGCAGAGACATAGGTAGAGGGAGAAGCAGCCTCACTGCGTGGAGCCTGAGGCGGGACTCAATCCCAGGATCCCGCGATCACCACTTGAGTCAAAGGCAGATGCTCAACCACTGAGCCACTCAGGTGCCCTGCACAGGAAAATCCTGATTAGTCTAAGTCAGTGATGGTAAACCCCTCCCAACCATCCCAACAGCCACACAAAGTCTGATTTGGGAAGGGGCATGAGACAGTTTTGGCCAATGGGAAATGAGGGGAAATCTGCAATGAGGGTTTCTGGAAAATATTTCCTTACTCATAAAGGACACACAGGACAAAGTACCCATTTTTTCTGCTGCCTATCGCCATGTCAAGGTGGAATGTTTGGAATTGTGGCAGCTATCTTATAAGCTGGCTATCAAAATGTAAACAATTTTTCTGCTAGATCAATGAGATTAAATCTATGGTAGAAACTTAAGTCTTGGTTTAAATGACGTTTTCTGTCTCATATGAAGTTGTGGTTATCTGGGTATTACATTCTAAGATTTTTATTTATTTTTTATTTTTTTATTTTTTTACATTCTAAGATTTTTTAGACTCTTGATCCAGCGCATTCAAATATGTTGACAATTTTTAGAATTAAAAAAAAGTGTTGCTTTAAATCTCCTACTTTTGATTCTTGTTTTCACAAATATCCGCAATCAGTCCCTTATTTTTAAAGATAATAGCTTTATTGAGACATAATTTCCATATCATACAACTCATTAAATTAAACTGTTTAACTCAGTAGTTTTTCACATGTTCACAGGTAATGCATCAACCACCACAATCACTTTTAGAGTATTTTTGTCACCCAAAAAAGAAACCTTACAACCATTAGCAGTCATTTCTCATTTATACCCCAAACCCCAAACTTAGGGAACTACTGATTTACTTTCTGTCTCTATGGATTTACCTATTCTGGATATTCCATATAAGTGGAATCATACGTTATCTTTCATGCCTGGCTTTCTTTCACTTGGCATTGTTTTCTAGGTTCATCCATGTTGCAGCATATATCAGTACCCCCCATTTCTTTTTATTGCTGAGTAATAGTACATTGTATGGATATACCACATTTTATTTATCCATTTCATCAGTTGATGGACATTTGGATTGTTGATACTTTTTGGCTATTATGAATAATATTGCTATGAACATTTGTGTGTAAGGTTTTGTGTGGGCATGTTTTCAGTTCTCTTGGATATATACCTAGGAGTGGAATTGCTGGGTAACATGGTAACTCTACATTTAACCTTTTGAGTAACTGACAGACTGTTTCCCAAAGTAACTGTACTGTTTCACATTCCCATCAGCAGTTATGAAGGTACCAAATTCTCCACATCCTCATCTTTCTTTCTTTCTTTCTTTCTTTCTTTCTTTCTTTCTTTCTTTCTTTTTTTTTTTTTTGATGTATGTTCTACACCCAACATGGGGCTTGAACTCATGATCCAAGATTAAGAGTCACATGGTTCTACTGACTGAATCAGCCAGGCATCCCCTCTTTTTGATAATAATCATCCTACTGGGTGTGAAATGATAGTCATTACAGTTTTAATTTGCATTTCTCTGATATCTAATGATAATTGAACACCTTTCGTGTGCTTATTGGCCATTAATATATCTTTGGAGAGCTGTCTATTCAGATCTTTGGCCATTTTTAAAAAAGCAGTAAATTTTTAGAGCAGTTTATTGAGGTTTATAGAAAAAATGAGCAGAAAATAGAGTTATCATACTCCTTTACCGACCACTCTCCCCACACCCAGTTTCCCTCTGTTATTAACATCTTGCATTAGGGTAGTACATTTGTTATAAATGATGAGCCACTATTGATACATTATTATTAACTAAAGTCCATAGTTTACATTAGGTTTCACTCTTTGTGTTGTACTTTCTATGAGTTTTGACAAATTTATAATGACATGTATTCACCATTATGGTAACATATAGAGTACTAAAAATCCCACATCCCACTACTTATCCCTCCCATTAATCCTTCTCCCAAACCTCTGGCAACACTGATCTTTTTACTATTTCCATAGTTTTACCTTGTCCAAAATTTCAAACAGCTGGAATCATATTGTATGTAGCCTTTACAAATAGACTTTTTTCAGTTAGCAATATACATTTAAAGTTCTTCAATGTCTTTTCATGGCTTAATAACTCATTTCTTTTTATCACTTAATATTATTTCATTGTATGGATATACATTTTATCCATTCATCTATTAAAGGTCATTTTGGTTCTTCCAAGTTTTGGCCATTATAAGTAAAGTGTGAGGCACCTGGATGAGTCAGTCAGTTAAGTCTCTGACTTGATTTCAGCTCAGGTCTTGATCTCAGGATCATGAGTTCAAGCTCCACGTTGGATTCCATGCTGGGTGTGGAGTCTTCTTAAAATAAATAAATAATTAAAAAATAAATAAAGTGGCTATAAACATTCTTGTGCATGTTTTTGTGTGGACATATATTTCAACTTACTTAGATAAATACCAAGGGGTACAGTTGATGGATCATAGTAATATACTTAGTTTGGAAGAAACGACCAAGCTGTTTCCTAAAGTGGCTGTACCATTCTGCATTCCCACCAGTAATGAATGAGAATTCCTGTTTCTCCCTTTGCCTGTTTTAAAATTGGATTGTCTTTTTTCTATTGAGTTCTAAGAGTTCTTTATATATTTTAGGTATAGCCCCTCATCAGGTATATACTTTGCAAAGTTTCTTCTCATTCTGTGGTTTTTTAAAAAAATTTTTCTTTTGTTGTTTGAAGCATAAACATTTGTAATTTTGATGAAGTCCAATCTATCTCTTTTTTCCTTTGTTGCTTGTTCTTTTAGAACCTTGAGTAAAAAAGGCTTTGTCTAACATGAGGTCAGGATTTGCTTCTGTATTTTCTTCTAAGAGTTTTTAGTTTTGCCTTTTACATTTAGATCTTTGATCCATTTAAAATTAATTTTTATATAAGGCGTAAGTTTGGGATCCAGCTTTATTCTTTTGTATGGGGATATCCGGTTGTCCCAGCACTATTTATTGTAAAGACTTTTCTTTCCACCATTAAATTGCATTGGCATTCTTGTTGAAATCAGTTGACCATAAATGTGAAGGCTTACTTTTGGACTATCAATTCTGTTTCATTGATCTGCATTCTCATGCCAGTACCATACTGTCTTAATTACTGTAGCCATGTAGGAAACTTTGAAATTGTTATGTGGGTTCTCCAACTCTGTTCTTCTTTTTCAAGATTTTTTGGCTGTTCAGGGTCCTTTGTATTTCCATGTGAATTATAGGACCAGTTTGTTAGTTTCTGCAAAGGACCAGCTAGGATTTTTGCCAGAATTGCATTGAGTCTGTAGATCAATTTGAGGAGCATTGCCATCTTAACAATAAGTCTTATGATGTATGAACATGGGATGTCTTTACATTTATTTAGATCTTTAATATTTTTGAACAGTATTTTGTAGTTTTAAGAGTATAAATCTTATCTTTTAAAATTGCATTTACTTGCATAAATATTTTACTCTTCTTCATGCTATTGAAAATGGAATTGTTTTCTTAATTTCAATTTGGGCTGTTTATTGCTAGCATAGAGAAATATAATGGATTTTTGTATCCTGAAATCTTATGAATTGTTTTATTATCTCCAATGGTTTTCAGTAGATTAATCAAGATTTTTCTGTATGTGAGATCATTATCATCTGCAAATAGAGATAGGTTTACTTTTTCCTTTCCAATCTGGATTATTCTTATTTCATTTTCTTGGATACTTGCCCTGGCTAGAAATTCCAGGGAAATGTTAAAGAAAAGTGGCTAAAGTAGACATCCTTCTCTTGCTCCTTATCATAGGGAAAAAGTATTCTGTCTTTCACCATTAAATATGATGTTAGCTGTGGGTTTTTCATGGGTGTCCTTTATTAGGAGTGCCTTAAAAGAGAAGAGACAGCAAGGAAGCAATGGAAAAATAGATGTTGGTTGGTCTGACATTGCAGGTCTTTTGTCCTGCCTTTTGGGCAAAGCCCTAAGGAGAGAGGATGACTATTTGACGCATCCAAGAAGAAAGCCTGACTATGGTTCCATATAGGTAGAACTAGGATTTGAAAAAGAAATGCAGTTAAGTTGTAGAAAAACCAAATTATATTTATTCCTCATTAGATTGGAAACTGACTCTAATCACTGTACTATTATTAATCATGAAAGTAATTTTTAAATAGATATTTTTCTCTCACAATTAGTAGTAGGTATAAATAATAATAATTACAAGTAATGTATTCTTTTTGGATGCCAGTTCTGTTCAATATGAATCAATCCAGTGAATAAAATTAGAGAATAAAATATTAAAATGCTAAAATATTTTTTTGGAATTAGCATTGATTTTTTAGGGACTCTCCTGTGGATATAACAGGGTATCTTTAATTGATTTGGAATCAGAGAATAATACATTTATAGAAAAGACGATTTCATTTTACACAGAAATCAATGACATTTTAGCATTTAAAGACTGTTGGAAACCTGACTGAAGATTTGAATCTTGACACAATCCCTTTTACACATTCAAAGGAAATATTTATGCATCTGTATAAAAATAAAAATTATACTTTCTTATTTTGTAGGATTGTTGTGTAATCAGAAGCAGGGTTTCATACAAAATGTGGACATACATTATGATTTTCCTAGCAAGATAATTACTACACTGCATTTAAATTAAAGGAAAAACCCATCTAAGTTCTAGAATTTGGCACTGGAATTCAAAACAAAAAATACTTAAAATATTCTTTCCCCTACTTTTTCATTTACTTAGTCATTTTAAGAAGAATACATTATTGTATCCAGTTGAGTGCTTATTTCATTTCTCCTTTTTTGAAAATTTAGAAGAGCACTGATATTTTTGCTATGTCTCTACCACATCCTAACTCATTATCATTCTGTCCTCTGACTTCAAACCCAACCACCACACTGAAATTGCCCTCTTGGATATGGCCAATGACTTCTTGTCTCTGAACCCAATAACTCACCTATGTCTACTGCTGATCCTTTCTTCCATTCTTCCTTACTTTCTGTGGCATAATGTCAAACTGCTTTTTCTACTTCTCAAACTATTCCTATTTCTTTTGCCGGCTCCATTTCTTCTTATTTGTCCCCTAGGTGTAGACATATTTCATGATTGTATTCCTGGCTCTCTTTTCTTGCCTATAAATGCTCATGATTTCGCTTGATGTCTTTCTGTATGTGTTCCCTGTAGTTAGTAGTTGTTAGCATGATCAGATACTCATTCCCTCTCAGTTTCCACGGACCCATTAGGGTAGCAGGAGAGATAGATCTGGCTTGCAAAACCTTAGCAAACTTTATCATTTTCATAATGAATCTTGGCTTTATAGAGGCCAACGATCAGATTCAAAGGAATTAACTTTGACAATCATTTATATTTCCTACCTTAATAATCTACAATCCCCATGAGGAACTCTCTATAGTATCTCTAGCATTTAGCAAAGTGCCTGGCACATAATAGGTACTAAAAGAATAAATAGAGAGTAGAACATCTTCAACATCAACACATTTTCAGCCACTTCTCAGTTCTGCCTCCCTTATACCACAATACTTTTCATGCCACAATGAGTAGGGCAGTGGGGGTGGGAAGAACCTCACTGTAGATGAAGATGTTTGTCCTGAGAGTTTTCTTGGGCTCTCAAGGGATATTATAACATATAGCACTCACCCATGAGTCCTGGAAAAGTTCCTTGATGGCTGCAGATACCTTAGAGATGAAGCTATTATTATTTTAATTTTCATCAAATATCCATAAGTCATAACAATACCATCTAATTGTGGCTTAGTTCCAAAAGAACTACATATTATTGTAAAAAAAAGAAAAGGAAAGTAGGGAGGGTCTATAAGGAGCCTAGAAGAAAGGGAGTCATTTGGTATCATGTTTCTGGGAAGACAATTGATAAATCACCAGGCAGAAGCATTACTGTCTCTTGGCAAAAGTCTCTCTGTGGCTTAATGAATGCATGAGGCTAGCACAGTCATTGACAGTATTCAGCTTGTTCTTCTAGTTCTGATTCTGTGATAAGAAGGAGTCAGATATTCTGCTTATGTTACATAGATTTGTCTACAGGTATTAACTAAGCAAAGTGAGCTTTACCATTGAGTTGGTAGTTTATGTTTTTTATTTTAAAATTAAAATTTTGGCTTTACATCAGTGTGTAGTTTTAGCATGGGTTAGTTGTCCCAAATTCAGTTATCTCCCGATACACTGACAAAATAGAATTTCTTGGACCTAAAAACTGGAGGTTATACTGGGGAATGTAGTGGCTACATCAAGGAGATGTCACCCTATGATCAACAGAAAGTGGACTCCTTCAACAAAAAGGCTCTCCTGTCTCTCATTCTGAAATCTCTATTTCATATCTCTTGAGTTTGAGTCATCTGGACACCTTCATCTGGATATCTCAGGTCCATCTTAGACTGATTTTTTAAAAAATATTTTATTTATTTATTCATGAGAGACACACAGGGAGAGGCAGAGACACAGGCAGAGGGAGAAACAGGCTCCTCACAGGGAGCCCCATGTGGGACTTGATCCCGGGACCCTGGGATCACAACCTCAGCCGAAGGCAGATGCTCAACCAGTGAGCCACCCAGGCGTCCCCTCAGACTGATTTCTAAATGCAAATTAATCACCTCAAACTCCTAGTCCCACCTTTCTGCTTTGGACTTCTTCATAGGACAGCTAGCCTTTGTAGCATTTACTTGTTTTACCCACTGGTTGTCTTCCTCCACCAGAATATAAGCTCCATAAGAGGAGGAGTTTTTGTGTTTTGTTCACTGCTGTATTCCCACTACCTATAAAAGTGTCAGGCATGAGGTGAATATTCAGTGGATATTTGTTGAATGAACCTTTATGCCAAATTTGCTCCTTTCCTGAACTAAGGCCCTTACTAGTGTTCAGAGCTCTATGATTTTCTACTGTATTCAGACTCAAATCCTTGTAGTCATTTTTGACTCTTCCCTATTATCTTCTTACAATATCCATTTAGTAAACAAGTTCTTTCCATGTTGTTTCCAAATATCTTTTAGGTTAATGTTATACTTTCTATTCTCCTTGCCACCATTATAAGTTAGATACTTGAAAACTCTAACTGGGACTATGATATAGAAATTTACTAAGGCTTATGTTCTCCAGGTTTTTGTTACTGTAATTAATCTTACATATCATTGCCAGATCAATCTTACTTGGAGCTCAGCTCTCATTATGTCATTTCCTTGCTTGAGGTTCGGCACTGTTTAAATACATCCTCAGCCTGGTATTTGGAACTGCCACAATATGACCCCAATCTGTCACTTCAGTTTTATCTCCCACTTTCCTTTATAGATTCCTTATGGTACAGACAAACTGGGCTACTTGTTCTTTGGATACTCTTTGAACTTTTCTTTCTATATACTTTTCTCATGCTGCCTATTTCAGGGATGTTCATTACCAGCTGTTTCCTGTGGTATTTACTTTTGTAAAGCTAAAAAATATCCATATTCTACAATCTTTTCTAAAAAAAAGATTTGTTTATTTGAGAGAGAGAGAGAGAGAGAGAGAACAGGGGGAGGGGCATAGTGAAGGAGAGACAGAGAGAGAGAGAGAATCATCAAGCATACTCCCCAGTGAGCATGGAACCCAATTCAGGGCTCCATCCCAGGATGTCAAGAGCCCAAAATCAAGAGTCAGATGCTTAACTGACTGAGCTACCCAGGCATCCCTACAATCTTTTGATTCCTTAGTTTTAACAACTGACTTATTGTGGTAGATGAGGATTTAGCTCTTTTACACTATCACACTTCACCTCTGTGCCAAGTATCTCCTGTTTGTCCCTCTGGTTCCACTAACCATCTGCTCACTCTCTCCCAGGAGTCTCACTTGTATCGACCACATATATGGCTTCCATACTCTTGGCTTCTTGTTGGGTTTGGTCGATGAGGAGCAGATAGGAAGTTTGAGGGAGGGAAGAAAAAGAGGTTAGGTTATTACCCAACTCCCTTCCAGTATCCCTCAAACAAAGGTCATTGTTTTTTTTCAAAGTAGCCTCCTCCTTACAACATTCTTCCTTTGGGTTTTGATAACTGCTCCCTCCTTCCTCCTTTAGGACTAGGGAGTCTAATCTTGTGATTCTTTTACATTCTGCACGCAACTGTGTGAATAATCCCTTTAGATATCTTTCTGGTTTATCCTAATTTGAGTGTACCTTTTGCTTCCTGTTAGGATCTGACTGATGATAGGTATGCTCTCCCTTCCATCCTCCCAATTTGGTTAAATAAACATTTTTGGTTAAGTGAAAATTTATTGTTTATAATATTGTGACATTACAAACATTAGTATTCCCTAAATATATTTTCTTTCTGGCATAGCCTACCCCCGCCCCCAATTGGTTATTATCTCATTTGCTTAGTTTTCTTTTTCTTTTTTTTTTTTTTTTAAGATTTTATTTATTCATGAGAGACACAGAGAGGGAGAGAGGTAGAGACACAGGCAGAGGGAGAAGCAGGCTCCATGCAGGGAGCCTGACGTGGGACTCGATCCTGGGTCTCCAGGATCCCACCCTGGGCTGAAGGCGACACTAAACTGCTGAGCCACCCGGGCTGCCCATTTGCTTAGTTTTCTATGTAATTCTAATTCTTACCAGGAAAACATTGAATAAATACATCAGACATTCTATAAATTCTATTTATTCCTGGAAACTTCCCCCCTGGGCCTTACCATCTTTCTGTTCAATCATGTTTAGAATTGTCTGGACCAGTTATCATTATCTTCAAAATCCTATGAATTTTTCTTTCTTGGTTTACCCTTCTGCTTTTCTGAAGCACATGCTCTAGTAGTTTCCTAAGA
This sequence comes from Canis lupus familiaris, assembly GCF_011100685.1. Classification (NCBI taxonomy): domain Eukaryota; kingdom Metazoa; phylum Chordata; class Mammalia; order Carnivora; family Canidae; genus Canis; species Canis lupus. The sequence continues at coordinate 10,917,384 of NC_049229.1, forward strand.
AATGACACATGGGAGATAACTTTAAGAGGCTTTGAATACCTAAAGAAGTCTTTGATAATTTGATTGGGTATACAATTCTTGGTTAAAAATGACTTTTCTCTCAGAATTTAGAAGGCATTGCTATATTATTTTCTAATTTGTGTTTTTGTTGAGAAGTGCAGGATCATTCTAATTTCCTAATTTTGAATGTGGCGTTAAGAAGTGTTTAGGGGATGTATCTTTATGTTGGTCTTTTGATGTTTTAACTGTGCTTAGCTTTTGATATACTGTTTCACTCTGAATATCTGTGTCCTTCAGTCTTGACACTTTACTCTCATTATTATAGAAGACATTCTTAGCTGCCTGGTCAATAAGCATTCTCCCCATATTCCTTATTAACAGAGTTCTGATTTTATTTAGGCAGCAATGTGCCCATGATTGCCAAAGCCAGTCATGGCAATCCTATTCTTATTTGCCAGATACACTACTTGTTTCTCCAGCTTACCTTGTAACTGTGTGATGCTTTTCTGGTCAATGAAATAAAAGAGGTCTGCTGGAGGGAGGGAGAGCTTCAGTGAATGGTTTTATTTTCTGATATGAGTCAGATGTGTGGGAAAAGCTCATTTGGGCAACCCGGGTAGCTCAGCTGTTTAGCACCGCCTTCAGCCCAGGGCCTGATCCTGGAGACCCAGGATTGAGTCCCACATCGGGCTCCCTGCATGGAGCCTGCTTCTCCCTCTACCTATGTCTCTGCCTCTCTCTCTCTCTGTCTGCCATGAATAAATAAATAAAATCTTAAAAAAAAAAAGCTCATTGTATTATCTGTTTTTCCAGCTGTGGATGTGATTATGAAAGGGCATGCTGTCACTTTAAAATTGTAATAATCATCTTTTTTATTGAAAGGTGACAAACCTAAGGACAAGATACCATAATACTGAGAAATAGGAGAGTTAATTGAATCAAAGCACCAAACCTAGGACAGCCTACCTCCAGACTTCATGTTATATGAGATAAATACTTTTATTACTTTAGCCACTTTTCATTTGGTTGTTAGTTTTAGCCAAATGACTTCCAACTAACACATACTTCACTGTTAAGTTTTCCCTGTACAGCTTCTTTATTCTCTTTTTGGGATTCCTATTAGTTGGAGGTCCTGAATTATTATTTTTTAACCCCTTTTTCCACCTCTCTTTTTTCAGTGTTTTTATTTTCCAGGAAACTTCCCCAATTTTAACCATTCTACTGAATTAAGCTTTCAGCCATTCTACTGAATTGTTAATACCAGCTATTGGATTAATTTCCAAGACCTCTCCTCTGATAGTTTTTGAGAAATGTATTTTGTCCTGTTTTCATGGATAGAAACTTCTCTTGTAAACATGGGGCTGTTAATTATTCTTTGAAAAGTTTTCCTCTGCTACCTACATTGTCTCTACTTCTTCTGAGTTACTGTTTTCTGTTTGCTGTCTTTTGAGTTGAAGTCTTTCCTCAATTGTAGGATGATACTAGGTTGTCTTTTTATACTTGCAAAAGATCCTAAAAAGTTGATTGGAAGCTTTATGTGTGTGGGTGGACTTCCTTGTAGGGTGATTGGGCAGCCAGTAAGCTTTAAGTTTTTTTTTTAAAAGATAGCCTAAAATAAAAGTATCTGTAGATATCTTCTTTTAGGATTTTAATTTGTCCAAAGAGGACCATCAAAAAGGTATGCATATTGGCTAGCATTGTAGGAGAGGTGGTGGTGCCAGTGAAACTGATTATGGGCTCTACAATTCACTACCTAGATTTTCACTTAATCCTTTTCAATGATTTGCTGGTAATTATTAGCAGTAGCTCTTTGAAAGAAAAAACCCCTGATTGGTAGCACTTGCCAATATTTGAAGTGTAAATATTCTCATTATGTCCAATTTCAAGCTACTAACATGATATCACTAAGAGTTGGGAAGATATGCACAGTAGCTCAGCATTATATAGTATTTCTAACATACAGATAGAATAGATATCAATAACTTCAAGAGCATAGGTAATAGTAAAGTGTAGTAAAAATAATTAGTAAGTTATGATCTTTAAGTATCTACTCTGTTCAATACAATTTATTTAGTTGTGAGCTTTTATAACTTAATTTTAAAAAATGGCTGTGTTTAATAACTGCCTTGTAAAATTACTGAATATTTAATAATCAGTTCTTGTGAGCTGGTACAAACTAGCTCTGGAGCATCACTGCTGTTTCCAGTCCTAGGCCCAATTTACTGTGTCTGTTTTTTCTGACTCTCTATTATTAATTTTCTCTTGAAAGACTTGTTCTGGTATCCTACAAAGGGGTGGTGGAGGATAAAGAATGATGGCCGAACTGCATAGATTATGAGTAAATAAACCAAGGATCTTCAGCTTGTTGTACAGGCTTTCAACAAATCCTAATATTTTCAGTGCCATACATAACTGTTCCCTTTTATGATACGTGGTGCCACAAAGTCCTAAGCTCTCTTTGGCTCTGCCAGCAAAATAAACTTCTCTGCTAGTGTGTAAGAGCAGATGCTCTGCTCTGCTGGGTCAGTTGCTGCTGTTCCATCTGCTTCCTATCTCTAAGAGGTTGTTGAGATAACTTGTTATTATCTTCTCTCCCATTTTCTTTGTTCTTGTGGGCTTACAACTTTTTTAATTCCTATTTTTTTGGTAGGAGCAGATAAATAAGTGTGTTCAAATAATTTTTTTTAATTGGAAGGGAGCACAATAAATATTACATTTAAAATTTGTTGAATTGGGACACCTGGGTGGTTGAGTGTCTGCTTTTGGCTCAGTGCATGATCCCAGGGTCCTGGGATTGAGTTCTGCATCAGGCTCCCTGCAGGGAGCCTGATGCTTTCTTTGTCTATGTCTCTGCCTCTCTCTGTGTGTCTCTCATGAATAAATAAATAAAATCTTTAAAAAAATAATAAAATAAAATTTATTGAATTGACTTAAGATTCCTGGATGCCTGCAGTAGCAACTAAACTTTGTCAGTTAATAGGACTTCACTAACCAATGATTTATTTAATGTATTATTTTTTTTAGGCTATAAGATATCCACTTTGATTTTTCTTCTATGTTCTTTTTTTAAAATAAATTTAAAATTTTAGAATAGTTTTAGATTTATGGAAAAGTTGCAAAGATTGTACAGAGTGTTTTCATATACTCCATACCCACTTTTTCTTATTACAAATATCTTAACCTTTGTACACTACATTTTTCACAATTAGTGAACCAATATTGATGCATTATTTTTTTATTTTTATTTTAAATTTTACAATTTTTCCTTCTTTTCTACTATTATTTTTTAAAAAGATTTTATTTATTTATTCATGAAAGACACAGAGAGAGAGAGAGGCAGAGACACAGGCAGAGGAAGAAGCAGGCTCCATGCAGGGAGCCCGACGTGGGACTCAATCCCGGGACTCCAGGATCACGCCCTGGGCTGAAAGCAGGCGCTAAACTGCTGAGCCACCTAGGGATTCCCACATTATTATTTTTAAAAACTATTTATTTTAGAGAGATAGAGGGAGAGAGTACAGGCGTGAGTGGAGAGAGGGGCAGAGGAAGAAGGGAGAGAGGGAGAGAAGCAGACTGCCCACTGAATGCAGAGCCCAAAGTGGGGCTCAGTACCACCACCCTGAGATCATGACTGGGCCGAAAGCAAGAGTCAGATGCTTGACTGAATGAGCCACCCAGGCACCTCATATTGATACATTATTTTTTTAAAAAGATTTTATTTATTTATTTATTTATTTATTTATTTATTTATTTATTTATGATTTTATTTATTTATTCATGAGAGACAGAGACAGAGAGAAAGAGAGGCAGAGACACAGGCAGAGGAGAAGCAGGCTCCATACAGGGAGCCTGACATGGGACTCGATCCCGGGTCTTCAGGATCACACCCCAGGACGAAGGCAGGTGCCAAACCACTGAGCCACTCAGGGATCCCAGCAATGTTATTCATTTATTCATGAGAGAAACAGAGTGAGAGGCAGAGGCATAGGCAGAGGGAGAAGCAGGCTACCTGGAGGGAGCCTGATGTGGGCCTTGATCCCAGGATTCCAGGATCATGAACTGAGTCAAAGGCAGAGACACTCAATCACTGAGCCACTCAGGTGCCCTGATATATATTTTTTAAGTCCATACTTTATTCAGGATTACAAAATTATTACCTAATATCCTCTTTCTATTCCAGGATCCTATCCAGGATATGACATTATATTTAATCATTATGTTTCCTTAGGCTCCTCTTGGCTATGACAGTTTTTTACACTTTCCTTGTTTTTTTTCATGACTTCAGAAATTTTAAGGAGTACTAATTAGCTGTTTTACAGAATGCCCCTCAACTGTGATTTCTGTGATGTTTTTCTCACAACTGGACTGAAATGATAGTTTTTGAGAGGAATACCATGGAGATAAAGTGCCATTTTCATCACATCATATCAAGAGTATTGCAATTTTGCAATATAATTCTGATGCTTACTACCTGGAGTTAGCACAGACTCTGGATTAAGGGTATAGTCCCAAGCAAGAATGGCTCACCTAATTAGGAAAGAGCTATACTTACATTTACAGCCTTATTATAAAGATACAAAACACAGAGCTCTTTTCATAGTGTCCTTGTAGGAAGAAAGTCACTATGTGCACTTAAGGTATGGGGAGTTATACTCAATTTCTTTGAGAGGGAATTATCTATTATTTAAATTGTTCGGAGTTTTTGATAAGGGAGATTTGTCTCTTTCCCCACATTTATTTATTCATGATTTACATCACTATGGCTTTATGCCTATTTTATACTTTCAATTATAATCTAATAGTTCTTTATTTATTTTACTGATCAAGTTTTTCCAGCTTTGGCCATGGGACCACTTTCAGTTGGATCCTGCGTCCCTTTGACATACCACTATCACTGTTATTTTTCGTTTTTTGTTTTCTTTCAAAAAGGAAAGAAACTTACTTTCTGGCACTATAATATGCTCCAAACTCATCTTGTATATTTTCTGCATCAGTCCTAGCATCAGCCATTTCTCCAAGGACTAGTGGTTTCTTTTTATTGGAGAATAGTGTTACCTAAATTCTTTGAAACCATTTTCTTTTCTCCTGAGTCTTTGTTTTAAATTTATTTTTGGAAATGATATTACCAGTCAGTGCTCATTCCCGTTTCAATTTCAGTGAGATTACCAAGATCTGGAAACTCTAAATCAGAGCCTGCCTATTCTCTTGCATAGGAGATAAAAACAGAACTTTAAGTAAAAATTGCAGTTGTAAGGACCCTGAGTGTTTCCTTTCTGATAACATTCAGCATCCCTGAGGGATGGAATTATCTCATATGAGATAGAGAAGTATTCAGGGAACTGTAGGATGAAGCTGTGGAAAAGAGCAAGAGAAAACATGATTTTGACTTCATGATTTTTTGTCTCAATTTGTATTTTGGAGATATAACACTGGAATTCTATCTCTCAAAAGCCTGGGATATCTTTTTTCTCACCATCATTTTATTATGAAAAATGAAGACATATAGCAAGGTTGAAAGAATTTGAGTGAAATAATTTTACATTGCAATATACTCACCCTACCTAGATTTTTACTTTTAAATTATACTCTCCTTGCTCTACCACGTATCTGTCCATCTAATCATCCCTTTTAAAATCCATTTTATTTTTTGATGCAATTAAAGTAAATTGCAGACATCATTACTTCTCCCTTAATATTTCAGCATACATATCAATAACTAAAGTTCAATATAGTTGTTAAAATGAAAATGTACTTATTAAAATGTGTAAATTTTATGTGTATATTTGCTGAGTTTTGACACATATGAGTAACCCAAACCACTATGACAATGTAGAACATTACCATCACTCCAAAACGTTCCCTCATGCTCCTTTCCAAATAATCCTTGCCCTTACCTCCTCCAGAGGCAATGACTGTTCTAATTTTTTGTCTAACATAGATTAGTTTTGCCTGTTCTAGAATTTCATATAAATGAAATCATACAGTAATAAATTATTAGATAATAATGTTTTTTAGATTTATCCACATCATTGCACATTTGTTCCTTTTCCAGCCTTTTATTTATAAATATACAAAAATTTAAAAATTTATTCTTCTATTGAGGTATATCTGGGCCATTTCCAATTTGGAGTTATTATGAATCGAGTTGTTATGAGTATTTGCATTCAAGTCTTTGTGGGACATGTTTTCATTTCTCTTGGTACATGCCCAGAAGTAGAATTGCTGGTCATAGGGTAGGTACATATTTATGTCTTCTAATGCCAGACTATTTTTCCAAGTGGTTATACCATTTTATTTTATTTTACTTGTTTTATTTATTTTATTTTATTTTTTTATTTATTTTATTTTATTTTATTTTATTATTTTATTTTATTTTATTTTATTTATTTTATTTTATTTTATTTTATTGGTGTTCAGCTTACCAACATACAGAATAACACCCAGTGCTCATCCCGTCAAGTGCCCCCCTCAGTGCCCATCACCCATTCACCCCCACCCCCTGCCCTCCTCCCCTTCCACCACCCCTAGTTCTTTTCCCAGAGTTAGGAGTCTTTATGTTCTGTCTCCCTTTCTGATATTTCCCACACATTTCTCCTCCCATCCTTTATATTCCCTTTCACTATTATTTATATTCCCCAAATGAATGAGAACATATAATGTTTGTCCTTCTCCGATTGACTTACTTCACTCAGCATAATACCCTCCAGTTCCATCCATGTTGAAGAAAATGGTGGGTATTTGTCGTTTCTAATGGATGAGGAATATTCCATTGTATACATAGACCACATCTTCTCTATCCATTCATCTTTCGATGGACACTGAGGCTCCTTCCACAGTTTGGCTATTGTGGACATTGCTGCTATAAACATCAGGGTGCAGGTGTCCCGGCGTTTCATTGCATCTGTATCTTTGGGGTAAATCCCCAGCAGTGCAATTGCTGGGTCGTAGGGCAGGTCTATTTTTAACTCTTTGAGGAACCTCCACACAGTTTTCCAGAGTGGCTGCAGCAGTTACATTCCCACCAACACTGCAAGAGGGTTCCAATTTCTCCACATCCTCTCCAACATTTATTATTTCCTGTCTTGTTAATTTTCCCCATTCTCATTGGTGTGATGTGATATCTCATTGTGGTTTTGATTTGTATTTCCCTGATGGCAAGTGATGCAGAGCATTTTCTCATGTGCTTGTTGGCCATGTCTATGTCTTCCTCTGTGAGATTTCTCTTCATGTCTTTTGCCCATTTCATGATTGGATCGTTTGTTTCTTTGCTGTTGAGTTTAATAAGTTCTTTATAGATCTTGGAAACCAGCCCTTTATCTGATATGTCATTTGCAAATATCTTCTCCCATTCTGTAGGTTGTCTTTAGTTTTGTTGACTGTATCCTTTGCTGTGCAAAAGCTTCTTATCTTGATGAAGTCCCAATAGTTCATTTTTGCTTTTGTTTCTTTTGCCTTCGTGGATGTATCTTGCAAGAAGTTATTGTGGCTGAGTTCAAAAAGGGTGTTGCCTGTGTTCTCCTCTAGGATTTTGATGGACTCTTGTCTCACATTTAGATCTTTCATCCATTTTGAGTTTATCTTTGTGTATGGTGCAAGAGAGTGGTCTAGTTTCATTCTTCTGCATGTGGATGTCCAATTTTCCCAGCACCATTTATTGAAGAGACTGTCTTTTTTCCAGTGGATAGTCTTTCTTCCTTTGTCGAATAGTAGTTGACCATAAAGTTGAGGGTCCACTTCGGGATTCTCTATTCTGTTCCATTGATCTATGTGTCTGTTTTTGTGCCAGTACCACACTGTCTTGATGACCACAGCTTCGTAGTACAACCTGAAATCTAGCATTGTGATGCCCCCAGATATGGTTTTCTTTTTTAAAATTCCCCTGGCTATTTGGGGTCTTTTCTGATTCCACACAAATCTTAAAATAATTTGTTCTAACTCTCTGAAGAAAGTCCATGGTATTTTGATAGGGATTGCATTAAACATGTAAATTGCCCTGGGTAACATTGACATTTTCACAATATTAATTATGCCAATCCATGAGCATGGAATATTTTTCCATCTCTTTGTGTCTTCCTCAATTTCTTTCAGAAGTGTTCTATAGTTGTGAGGGTATAGATCCTTTACCTCTTTGGTTAGGTTTATTCCTAGGTATCTTATGCTTTTGGGTGCAATTGTAAATGGGATTGACTCCTTAATTTCTCTTTCTTCAGTCTCATTGTTAGTGTATAGAAATGCCACTGATTTCTGGGCATTGATTTTGTATCGTGCCATGCTACCAAATTGCTGTATGAGTTCTAGCAATCTTGGGGTGGAGGCTTTTGGGTTTTCTATGTAGAGTATCATGTCATCGGCGAAGAGGGAGAGTTTGACTTCTTCTTTGCCAATTTGAATGCCTTTAATGTCTTTTTGTTGTCTGATTGCTGAGGCTAGGACTTCCAGTACTATGTTGAATAGCAGTGGTGAGAGTGGACATCCCTGTCTTGTTCCTGATCTTAGGGGAAAGGTTCCCAGTGCTTCCCATTGAGAATGATATTTGCTGTGGGCTTTTCGTAGATGGCTTTTAAGATGTTGAGGAACGTTCCCTGTATCCCTACACTCTGAAGAGTTTTGATCAGGAATGGATGCTGTATTTTGTCAAATGCTTTCTCTGCATCTATTGAAAGGATCATATGGTTCTTGTTTTTTCTCTTGCTGATATGATGAATCACATTGATTGTTTTATGAGTGTTGAACCAGCCTTGCATCCCAGGAATAAATCCTGCTTGGTCATGGTGAATAATTTTCTTAATGTACTGTTGGATCCTATTGGCTAGTATCTTGTTGAGAATTTTTGCATCCATGTTCATCAGGGATATTGGTCTGTAATTCTCCTTTTTGGTGGGGTCTTTGTCTGGTTTTGGAATTAAGGTGATGCTGGCCTCATAGAACGAGTTTGGAAGTACTCCATCACTTTCTAACTTTCCAAACAGCTTTAGTAGAATAGGTATGGTTTCTTCTTTAAACATTTGATAGAATTCCCCTGGGAAGCCATCTGGCCGTGGACTTTTGTGTCTTGGGAGGTTTTTGATGACTGCTTCAATTTCCTCCCTGGTTAGTGGCCTGTTCAGGTTTTCTATTTCTTCCTGTTCCAGTTTTGGTAGTTTGTGGCTTTCCAGGAATGCGTCCATTTCTTCTAGATTGCCTAATTTATTGGCGTATAGCTGTTCATAATATGTTTTTAAAATCGTTTGTATTTCCTTGGTGTTGGTAGTGATCTCTCCTTTCTCATTCATGATTTTATTAATTTGAGTCTTCTCTCTCTTCTTTTTAATAAGGCTGGCTAATGGTTTATCTATCTTATTAATTCTTTCAAAGAACCAACTCCTGGTTTTGTTGATCTGTTCCACAGTTCTTCTGGTCTCGATTTTGTTGAGTTCTGCTCGAATCTTTATTAACTCCCTTCTTCTGCTGGGTGTAGGATCTATTTGCTGTTTTTTCTCTAGCTCCTTTATGTGTTAGGTTAGCTTTTGTATTTGAGTTCTTTCCAGTTTTTGAATGGATGCTTGTATTGCGATGTATTTCCCCCTTAGGACTGCTTTTGCTGCATCCCAAAGATTTTGAACAGTTGTATCTTCATTCTCATTAGTTTCATGAATCTTTTTAATTCTTCCTTAATTTCCTGGTTGACCCTTTCATCTTTTAGCAGGATGGTCCTTAACCTCCATGCGTTTGAGGTCCTTCCAAACTTCTTGCTGTGATTTAGTTCTAATTTCAAGGCATTATGGTCTGAGAATATGCAGGGGACGATCCCAATCTTTTGGTATCGGTTCAGACCCGATTTGTGACCCAGTATGTGGTCTATTCTGGAGAAAGTTCCATGTGCACTTGCGAAGAATGCGTATTCAGTTGAGTTTGGATGTAAAGTTCTGTAGATATCTGTGAAATCCATCTGGTCCAGTGTATCATTTAAATCTCTCGTTTCTTTGGAGATGTTGTGCTTAGAAGACCTATTGAGTATAGAAAGAGCTAGATTGAAGTTACCAAGTATAAGTGTATTATTATCTAAGTATTTCTTCACTTTGGTTATTAATTGATTGATATATTTGGCAGCTCCCATATTCAGGGCATATATATTGAGGATTGTTAAGTCCTCTTGTTGGATAGATCCTTTAAGTATGATATAGTGTCCCTCTTCATCTCTCACTACAGTCTTCGGGGTAAATTTTAGTTTATCTGATATAAGGATGGCTACCTCTGCTTTCTTTTGAGGACCATTTGAATGGTAAATTGTTCTCCAACCTTTTATTTTCAGGCTGTAGGTGTCCTTCTGTCTAAAATGAGTCTCTTGTAGACAGCAAATAGATGGGTCCTGCTTTTTTTATCCAGTCTGAAACCCTGCGCCTTTTGATGGGGTCATTAAGCCCATTAACGTTCAGAGTTACTATTGAAAGGTATGAGTTTAGTGTCGTCATGATATCTATTCAGTCCTTGTTTTTGTGGATTGTTCCACTGAACTTCTTCTTAAAGGGGAATTTTAAGAGTCCCAGAAGCTCTTTATCTCTCCTTCCATTTTGAATGAGAGCCTTGCTGGATAAAGTATTCTTGGTTGCATGTTCTTCTCATTTAGGACCCTGAATATATCCTGCCAGCCCTTTCTGGCCTGCCAGGTCTCTGTGGGAGAGGTCTGCTGTTACCCTAATACTCCTCCCCATAAAAGTCAGGGATTTCTTGTTTCTTGCTGCTTTAAGGTTCTTCTGTTTATCTTTGGAATTTGCAAGCTTCACTATTAAATGTCGAGGTATTGAACGGTTTTTATTGATTTTAGGGGGGTGATCTCTCTATTTCCTGGATCTGAATGCCTGTTTCCCTCCCAGATGAGGGAAGTTTTCAGCTATGATTTGTTCAAATACATATTCTGGCCCTCTGTCCCTTTCGGCGCCCTCAGGAACCCCAAGTAAACGTAGGTTTTTCTTCCTCAGGCTGTCATTTATTTCCCTTAATCTATCTTCATGGTCTTTTTTTTTTCTTTATTTATTGATAGTCACACAGAGAGAGAGAGAGAGAGGCAGAGACACAGGCAGAGGGAGAAGCAGGCTCCATGTACTGGGACCCCAACGTGGGATTCGATCCCGGGTCTCCAGGATCGCGCCCTGGGCCAAAGGCAGGCGCTAAACCGCTGCGCCACCCAGGGATCCCCTATCTTCATGGTCTTTTAATTGTTTGTCTCTTTTTTCCTCAGTTTCCCTCATTGCCATCAACTTGTCTTCTGTGTCACTCACTCGTTCTTCCACCTCGTTAACCCTCGTCGTTAGGACTTCTAGTTTGGATTGCATCTCATTCAATTGATTTTTAATTTCTGCCTGATTGGATCTAAATTCTGCAGTCATGAAGTCTCTTGAGTCCTTTATGCTTTTTTCTAGAGCCACCAGTAGCTTTATAATAGTGCTTCTTAATTGGCTTTCTGACATTGAATTGTAATCCAGATTTTGTAACTCTGTGGGAGAGAGGACTGTTTCTGATTCTTTCTTTTGAGGTGAGGTTTTCCTTCTAGTCATTTTGCTCAGTGCAGAGTGGCCAAAGACAAGTTGTATTGGGAAAGGGAGAAAAAGAGAGGAGAGAAAGAAGGAAAGAAAAGAGAAAAAGAAAAAAGAAAAAAAGGAAGAAAAGAAGAAAAAAAAAGAGAAGAAAAAGAGAAAGAAAGGAAAAAAAGGGGGTCGGGGAAGCAAACAAATCAAAAAGCAAAACAAAAACAAAACAAAACAAAACAAAAAACAAAAACAAAACCCCAAAAAAACCAAACCAAAACAAAAAAAACGGGGGAGTATCTTCTGATTCTGTGTACTTTAAGTCCTGTGACTTCCCCTGGAACTTGTCCGTCTCGCTGGTCTCTTGGGGGAGGGGCCTGTTGTGCTGATTCTCAGGTGTTAGCACTTGGGGGAGCTGCTCTGCCCCTGCCTGGTGCAGGGCTCAGTGGGGGTTGTTTACCCCGTGAGGCCCCAGGAGGAACAACCGCAGTGGCGGGGCCCGCTCTGTAGCCCTAGATTCAGCTCCTGCAGTAACTCCGGAGCTCTCCGTCTGCAGGGCCTGGAGGCTCCGGGGCGGGGGCGCTGATCTGCTCAGCTCGGGGCAGGAGCGTCCTCGCTGTCCTGGGCCCTCCCGGCCTCTGCCTGTCCCCGGGGGAGGCCGGATCCCGGGCTGTGTCCAGGCGCCCTGTGTTCCGGAGCCTGCGCTGTTGGATTCTCCCTCCCGCCCCACAGCCCCCTCCGCGGAGCCGCCCCCGAGCCCCCCCGCCCCAGCTGCTCCGCGTCCCGCCGTGCGCGCTGCAGCCCTTAGGGAGCTCGGCGCATTCTCCCAGGGCGCAGGTGCCTGTTAGTGTCCCCGGGAGCCCGAGGGCATCCCCGCCCTCCTGGGTCCTGCTCCAACTCCCTGCGGGCCCCTTTCCGCCCGGGAAGGTCGGTGCAGCTCCTGCTTCTCCGGGACGGGGCTCTCCTGTCCTGGGGATACTCGCCCCGGCCTCAGCCCGGCTCCTCGCGGGGCCCCTCCCCCTTGGATGCCTTTTGTTTCTTTAATTCTTTTTTTCCCCATCTTCCTACCTTGATAGAAGCGTGAACTCTTCTCACTGTAGCATTCCAGCTGTTCTCTCTTTAAATCTCAGGCGAATTCGTAGATTTTCAGGATAATTTGAAGGTTATCTAGGTAATTTGGTGGGGACAGGTGATTTGGGGACCCTACTCTTCCGCTGTCTTGCCCCTCCTCGGTTATACCATTTTAAATCTCCACCAATAATGTAAGGAAGTTCCAGTCACTCCACAGCCTCGTCAATGTTTAATTTTGTCACTCCTTTAAATTTTAGACATTCAGTGGGTATGTAGTGACTGATATATCACTGCAATTTTAATTTCCATTTCCCTATTGATTAATAATGTTGAGTACTTTTTTCATGTGCTTATTGGCTTATTGTACTTTTGTACTTATTGAACTTTTATGAAACATCTTTTCAAACCTTTGTCTATTTTCTATTTGATTGTCTTTTTATTGTGATTAGTGGTGTTTCTTTGTATTCTAGATCAGTGCTGTTCAATGGAATTTTCTGCACAATCCAACATGTTTATTGTGAAAAGTGTCTAGTGCAAATGAGGAAGTGTATTTTTAATTGTATTTAATTTTAATTAATTTAAAAAAGATTTTATTTATTTGAGATAGAGTGCACATAAGCGATGGTGGGGGCAGAGGGAGACGGAGAAGCAGACTCCCCAGTGAGTAGGGAGCCTGACTTGGGGCTCTATCCAGGCCTGGGATCATGACCTGAGTCAAAGGCAGATGCTTAACTGACTGAGCCACTCTGGTACCCCTAATTTTAATTACTTTTTTAAAAAAGACTATTTATTCATGAGACACAGAGAGAAAGAAAGGCAGAGACACAGGCAGAGGGAGAAGCGGGCTCCATGCAGGGAGCCTGACATGGGACTCAATCCTGGGACTCTAGGATCATGCCCTGGGCCGAAGGCAGATGCTAAACCGCTGAGCCACCCAGGCATCCCTAATTTTAATTAATTTTAACTGAAATAGCTACATAGGATAATGGCTACCATATTGGACAGTGCAGTTCAAAATACCAGTCCTTCTGACTCTGTGGCTTAGCTATTCATTTTTAAAAATAATATTTATTTATTTATTTGGGAGAGAGAGAGAGAGAGCGGGAGCAGGAGGGGCAGAGGGAGAGAGAGAGAGAATCTCAAGCAGACTCTGAGCTGAGTGCAGAGCCCAACGGAGGGCTCAATCTCACAAACTTGAGATCATGACCTTAGCCAAAATCAAAAGTCAGCTGCTTAACTGACTATGCCCTTCAGACACCCCTTGGCTATTCATTTTTTTAGACCGTATCTTTTGATGAACAGAAGTTTCAAATTTTGATCAAGTCTAATTTTTCAATTTTTTTCTTTAATGGCTGTTGAATTCTATGGCCCATCTAAGAAACTTGTGATTACTTCTAAGTCAATTGGTTTATGATCAACCTTGGTGAGGTAGGGTGAGAGTTGGGGTTATTTGAGTAACACTGTTGAAAAGACCTTCATTACCTGATTGGATGTTTTGTAATCTTTTTGAAGAACAACAACAACAAAAACCCTGTATGGATCTATTTCTGTCCTCTCTGTTCTCTTAATCTATTTGTTGAGCCTCATGCCATTACTATGCTGTTTTGATTACTGTAGGTTTATTGTAAGTCTTAAAGTCAGAAGTGTGAGCCCTCCGATTTTGTTCTTTTTCAAGATTGTTATGAGTATTTTAGGTCCTTTGAATCTCCATATAAACTTGAGTCAGCTTGTTAATTGGAATTATGACCGGGCTTTTGATTATTTAGATGTGATGGAAGAAACATTTGATATTTCTGAAAGTGGATATTTATATAGGGTTGACATATTTTAATACTTTGTTAAGAAGGGAAATAGGGTCTGATCAGTCTTCTATGACCTCGGGCAGAAGAGAGCCTATAATAATCCATTTCTCCCATTTTGTATTGTTTACTTAGAAGGAACTTTGGACAATAATTCTTTGGCAGAATGTGGGATTAGAGTTGCAGACTCTCTGGAGCATGACAAATCAAAAATCTAGGTCCCAAGAAACAGAATAGAAACCACTTCCAAGATGAACTAGTGATTCTAAATGTGAAAAACCTCTATATAACTCTTTGATTTATGTCCTATTTAAGGAAGGCAATAAATTTTGTGCTTTTCTGGTCTGCAGCATCTCTAAACTATTTTGCCTTGAATTTCTCAAAATTATTTTAGGAAAAGTGAAGTTACACAACCTTGTTCTCTTCAGTATAAGCTTGGAAAAGAAATCTATGGATTGTTTAGTTTAATCTCTTCATGTCATATGTGGAGAAATAGAGTTAAATAATTTATCCAACATCAGAGGGCTAGTTAGTAGCAGAGTTCTGACAATATTTCAGGCTTTTTCAACCTCTCTACTCCACTGGTATTTCCACCATGTATTGCTGTGATAATAGCTAACAAATCAGTAACTCCCAAGCCTCTACCATGTGCCTGGCACTAGGCTATGTATAGAGGATTTAAATTACCATTATGATATAGCTCTGGTCCTCAAATACCATACAGTCCTGTGTAAGAGAAGACACAATTAGAAAACAGTAAAAGGCAATATGTAATAATGTTCCAAATTGGATAGAATTTAGCATAAAGTGGTATGGATGTACATAGAAGTAATATTGTGCCTCATTTTAAATAAACATGGTGGTGTTATGGCAATGTAAGATTGTAATTGAGAGCAGTTTGTATAAGAGAGACCTGAAATAGGCTAGCTTTGCTAATAACTTAAATGTATAACATGAAAGCAATAAAATTTCACCTTAAATACACGCTCTATTAAACAAAATGTTAACAACTGTTAAGGAAGGTGAAGATTAATATTTGATGAAATTATCAGAGAAGGCTTAATAGAAGAAGTAGGGTTTGAAAAAGAATTTCAAGGAATGATAAAATTATGAACAGCAAAGGATTATAAACTATTACAAATGGGACATGAATGATATTTTAATGAAAATTTGAATACCTTATAAATTAAAATATGATTTCAGTGCAGTTCAAGAGAAGGCCATTAAATATGTTTATGGGCCTCTGAAATAAATTACTTTAAACTAAAGCTAGTGAAGCCCAAATTTGTATGAGAAGCTTAGAGGTGGAAATGCCTACTGAATTAGTCAAGTAGGTATCTAGATTTCTTTGTACAGAGGTGGTGCTATTTTACCCAAGTGCTTCTTTTGTGATAGCTGGTCCAAATGGAATACTGTTTTTTTTTTTTTAAACAATATTCCTGTAAAGGTAATGAGAGACCTGTATTTCCATTTTGTTTTCAACAATTTATCCTAAAACAAATATACTAACATCTCCAGTATTTTATTTTCTTGTCTAGAAATGGGACTAATAACTTCCCTGACAACTTCATGGCAGTTGTGAAACCTGAAAGGATAATGTGTGAAAATGCTTTGAAAATCTTTCAGATATAAGATTCAGTAAATAATAATAATTGTACAGATATGGCTCAATGGAGAAATATTCTATGAAAATATTTTAGGGATAAATTCTGCATAATTCTCTGCAGTATTGACTTGGCTTGTCTCCAAAGATTCTAATGGGCATTATTATATTTTTCCTGGGGTGTAGATAACTATAATGATATATGTGCAATAGGATTAAATGCTTCAAAGATACTGAATCATCTTTCATCAACTGGGCTGATTTACATTTTTGCAGTGAGCTGTTATTTAGAGTATCATTGGAAAATTCTTGTTTGTATTACTTTTTATTTAAATATTAAGTACAAAAATTGCTTTCTTTATACTTGTATCCAGATTAGTGCAATTATTTAAGAATGATGATGATCTGCTAATGTAGATAATGAAGTTGCAACTCTAATTTCTTACATAGCTGAAGGGAAAGTATTTGCTCATGAGAGAAGAGCAAAAAAGTAGAACTGTAATGCTAGACAGCGTTTTTCTTTCATTATAAAGTAAATTCAGTTGTTACCAAAAGTGGATTCAAGGGGCACCTGGCTGGCTCAGTACATAGAACATGGGACTTTTGATCTCAGAATCATGAATTCAAGCCCCACGGTGGGCATGAAGCCTGCTTTAAAAAAAAGGTGGGTTCAGTTGTTACTAAGAAAAACAGAACTTGATTTATGAAGCAAAGATCGTTTTCATTTTACTACCTCCATGTGTCTATTCTCCAGTATCTCATATTAAAACATTACTCTATGTAGTTTGTTAATATAACAATTAATACTCAAGTAATAACACTTAAAATTATCAACATAGGTTCAAAATTTCTTAACAAAATATGCATATTTTTATATGGCAAAAAAGATTGCCATTACACATCAATTATATCTCTGTAATTAAAAAAAATTCCATACGAGAACCTTTACCTTGACTATATTATTACTAAAATCTGGGTTACTGAGTATTAGTTATCTATTGCTGCATAACCAATTACCAGAACTTGGTAACTTAATACGCTTTTTAAAGAAAAAAAGATTTATTTATTTGAGAGTGAGAGTGAGAGAAAGAACATGGGGAGGGAGGAGGTGCAAAGGGAGAGGAGGAGAGAGAGAATCTCAGACTCCAAGCTAAGCATGAAGCCTGATGTGGGGCTCCATCTCACATCCCTGAAATCAACCTGAGCCAAAATCAAGAGTTGGATATTTAACCAATTGTGCCATCAAGGTGCCCCAAAGAACACATACTTATTAAGGGGTCATCCAGGGCTGGAGTCTCATTTGAAAGCTACCTTGGGAAGGATCTACTTCCAATCTAATATGGTTGTTGGCAAAATTCAGTTCCTTGCAGGCTTTTGGACTGAGGACCTCAGTTCTTTGCTGTCACCTGTTGCATGCCACATGGCCTTTTCCATAAGCAGTTCATACCATGGCAAGCTTGCATTGTCAAAGCCAGCTAGGAAGTTTCCTAGAAAGCCAGAAGTTACAATCTTACATATTGTAATCACAGAAGTGACATTCTAGCACTGTTGTTGTATTCTATTGGTTAGAACCTATTTATGGGTCCTGGTCACACTTAAAGGGAGCAGATTTATAAAGGGGATGAATACCAAGAGACAAAGATAATCTTGGGCCATTTTAGAGTCTGTTCGGAAAAAACTGATTAATGTGATTCATAACCTACAAAGAGAGGGGAACCCACTAAGAAAACATTCTCAATTAATTCTATAATCCAGAAGGGATTGGTGGGGTGGGCTTAATAGAATTTCCTTTTAACTATACAGCATCACAAACTAATAAGCATCAACTACTAAGCACACTATTTTCTTCCACTATTCTGCTCTTTGTCCAGTATTGTCAAATATAAGATAGCTCTAGAAAACTGGAAAGTGGACCCTGGAAAACTGGCAAATAGTTGTACTTCGGAAAAGCATTATAGAAATATAGAAATATAGAATTTTAAATATATATATATATATTTCATCAGCAAACAGTGTACTGCATCAAAATGGTGTTTATTTTGTTATACTGGTAACTGATACCTATTAAAAATGTCATTCTCAACAGCACCTTGCCAGCATGTTCTTTCACATAAATAACCTTGGTTAAATAAAACTGTAATTATTGCACATGATTAGAAATTTGCAAAAGAGATTCAATGTGGCATTAATATAATAAACTCTTTGAGTAATTGACAAAACTTCTTCTGGTAATTAAAAGAGCTCTTTGTATTCCTAATCAAATCAAAATACCAGTTTTTAAACTACTCAGAATAATTATGCCCCAAATGAATATTTTTTATGCAAAAATATTTTTATCTGTTTTAAAGAGTAGCAAAGACTGGAAAAGCTGAGATGGAAGCAATTAGTGATTATCACTTCAATGGTGCTGAGTTATGGTTAGTAGATCGCCTCTAATAGGATTGAAAATAAGTTCATTAGCCTCAATCATTGGTGGTCAGGAAAACCCTATTTTTAATTTTTTTTTTTTTACAAAAGATTTTATTTATTTGAGAGAGAGAGAGAGAGCCACACTTGAGCAGGGGGAGGGGTGGAGGAAGAGAGAGAGAGTGAGAGAGAATCTCAAGCAGATCCATGCTGACACAGTCTGATGCAGGGTCAATATATTGACCCTGAGATCATGACCTGAGCTGAAATCAAGATGCTTAACTGACTGAGCCACCCAGGGGTCCCTGGGAAAATCCTATTTTATTTAGGATGCAGTGGAAAATGGACCCAAATACTGCTTAAAATGTTGTTTGGTATGAATTAGAGCACTTTAGGGAGCCTAATTGCTGTGTAGAAGGCTGGACAAAGATATATTTCAGACTTTGAAGTCTGCCAGTCAATCCTAGATCAAATTGATATTATTACCCTTAATGATGTTATTTCCACTTTATGGCTCTAAATCAGCACACAGATGTATTTTGAGAGATTATAGTGGTTTGGTAGGAGCTCTTAACTTTTATAAATGGATTGAACACAATTTTTGCCTGCAACATTTATAACATATCATGTATAATACCTGTAAATATGGTTAATACATCCTAAATAGAAAAGGTTAATAAATGAATTGACAAGATTTGGTATCAGAACACCAAGTAGACTAAGGTATTATTATGTAAGCCACATGACTATAGAGGACATCCTCACATTTTGGTAGCAGTGTATAACAGACAAAAATCTATATTATCTCTTTTTCCCTGAAGAAAATAGAACTTCAAATTAGCTGATGCGAAGGTTTGGTATCTTGATGGGGCTCTGCTTTGTCATTGTCCTTGGTGTGTTCTCTAAAGTGCACAGGAAAATTCTCTTCTGAATACAGAATGAAGTAAGGTGTTAGCACAGTCTTGTAGAGACTTAAGTCTTCTAATATCTAGAATAGAATTGAAGGGTAGGAAGACTTGGCTGAATGAATACAGGTTTGGTACTTGGAGAAAATGAAATAAAAAAGCAAAATTATGAGAATACTGAGGCCCTGTATGTGTAGCAAGTATTTGCCTTGGGTGACAATACTTTTTCTAAATTCTGCTTGTGTGGCTTCTAATTCAGGATAGGATCTTCTTTGAAGCCTTAAACAATAAATAGAGACTAAATTCAGCTATAACTCGAGCCCTGTGACCTTTGTCCACGGATTCAGTTCAATCTCATAAATCAGAAATTCAAATGTCAAATCACCCATGATTTATCCAGCTCTGAATACTGGCATTTAGAAACCCATCCTGTCTCATTCTAGAGGTGAATTTTTGGTCAGTGGGAGGCCTATTCTCAGAAGCCTATCTAGTCTGAGAATATACATACACTTGCCTTATATAATTTTTAAAAAGAAGAATGGGGACTTTCTTTGATAGCACCTTAGTTTACATGAGCGAAGGTACTGAAAGCCTTTGATATGAGAAAACTTCTTAGACTAGGTTTCCTACAGAGAGACTGATTCAATGAGAAACTATTTACCTAAGCCAGAAATACTTTATAGCTTAATGTGAAAATTTGTATTAGATATTGGTAAGAGACAGTGTCATGTTTAGTTATGAGCAGAGATATTTGGAAACAAATTGTACCATAGGACAAAAGAGGGTCAATTAATGGGGCTGTCATTTATACAAGTCCATTGATAGGGTGAGATTTTCATTTCAGCAAGCCTTGTGGGCAGGATAAAAGGTTCATTTGGGGACAATAACCTTAAACTGAAGGAACTGGCACTAGTTCTAAGCTTTAGTTAATATATTAACAGAGACAGGAAACTGTCCATACCTTCTTATTCCTTAGTGAATTGAACAAAGGAATGAAGCATGTTCTCAGCTGATAAGTTAAGCTTATGGATGGGGATGAGGCAGGCTCTGCCTCTGTGTAGGAATCTGAACTCTCAGCAAGCCCATGGTCACCTGAGGATCTTTTTTTGGGGGGAGGGGTGGGAATCTAGCAGATACAAATATATGCTTCCGAGACAATAATACAAAGTATTCCCCTATTTATAGGAGACATTCAAAAGAATCCTGTTTGTTTTGAATAGTACTTATTTATTAATTTCTCTTGGGGTGGTAGAAACCAGTATTGTGTGTATGTAGTGTCCAGATGTCTGCATGGTGATGTGACATTTAATCCGGAAGGTCTTTATCTGTTTATACCAGCATTGAATGAGATTCCACATACTTAACCATGCACGTTGTTGCCAAGTCTTCCTTTATTCTTGACCTTAAGGTTTCTTAAAGATCAGCTTTTTCTCTTAGCCACTCTTGTGGTTCCTTGCAGGAACTCTCTTAGCCTGTCTGCCTACACACGATACTCAACTGTTTTTATTCTGTGGTCCTGACACTACATTGATAGTGGGGACATTGATTCTGTTGTTATTACATCCCTTACACTGATTTGGGGCTCTGATATTCCCCCTCTTTACTGGGATTCAATTGGAGAGACATAGTCACAGTATATCTGGTTCTTTCTTTGGAGCTGTAATAGGTACTGATTATTTTAACTTCAAATAACAAAAATCCTAATTAACAGTGGTTAAAACAATTAATTATCTCACCCAACAAGAGAAATGGAGATGCAGGTCAGTACTGGCATAGCAGCTTAACTCTATAACCAAGAATTCATCTTCCTGATATATTTCTACTTCATTACCCTTACTGTTGGCTTTTGTCATTGTATCTGTCACCATTGTGCTTCTCATGTTCACACAATTGATTGCCACAACTCCAGGTGTCATATCCACTGTTAAGATGGGGGAAAAGGAGTAGTATCAATTAGGCTCTATTTTATCAGAAAAACAAAAGCTTTCTCAGAAGCCTTCCCCAGGAAATTTCTCTTACACCACATTGTCCGGAACCATACCATACATGCCAAGATCTATGTCTAGAATTAGCAAGTGAGACTAGAAAAGTAAGTATTTGGACTTTAATCCTTTATAGTTGAATGCTGCAAGGAAATTGGGGGTTAAGAATGTTCTTGGGCTATCCAATTACCAATATCTGGCTTAAGGACTTGTGAATATCTAAGTTCTCATTTTTCTTCTCTCTTGATTCCCCATAATTCCACAAAATTTTATATAGTCTTTCTAGGACAGATATTGAGTTGGCTTATTCAATATCCATTTCCAATAATTTTTTCATTGCTTTCCACTAATCTATAGGTTAAGGATATGTAAATGCTTTATTTCTCAGCTTCTCTTGCTTTTAGGGGTGGTCATGTGACCTGGTTCTAGGCAATCTGTTGTGTATGTGGCTTCTCTCTCTCCCTTTCCCCACCTCCCTCCAAAACAGGGACAAACACCAGAGAAAGCTTTTTATCTTTGTTATTCTCCTCTTTTCCTGTATGGAACATAGCCTTGATGCCTGGAGGTGCAGCTACCATCTTGGAGCAAAATAAGGACAACAAGATGATGGAACCAAAAGAATGAATCTGGGACATAATAACACAATGGAGCCCCTGCATCAGACCTGAAGAGTCTGCCTGTGAACTTTTCATATGAGACTAATATATTCCTACCTATTTAAAACAATGATAGAGTTTTCTGCTACTTGCAGCCAAATGTAATCCTAACTTATATAGGTGAGAAACCATGTTTTTATATCATGTAGTTCTCCCAAATGTATTGTCTTTGCCAGAGCTGTCCCCATTCTCCTTAAAAGTCCTGATTTTCAAAATTCAAAACCAAGAAAACAATCTATTTTCTTTAACATTTTTAGGTATCAAAAAATAATGCCACACAGTTTATTAAAATGGTGAAAGGATATATAAGGTACAAGGAAATTATAGGGGGGAATGTCTTGATAATTATAAAACATATCTTACCATACTTTTAGGTACACAAAATCACATCCAAACTAGGCCAAGGCACACAGAGAATTTATTGGATGGCTGCAGGTACATCTCATGGATCTACGAATAGGAAGTATAGCTGAACCTCACTATGGATTAGAACCAGGAATTGGAAAGCTATTATGAATCAGTGTAGTCGTTCTCCCCTCCATCTCTGCACACACAATTTCTGATGGTCTGCTTTATTTTTCTCTCTTGGCATTATCTTTTTCCACTTCTCTGTGCACAAAGAAGAAATTAGTCACTTCAGTCTTATCAGTTCCAATGCAAATTAGGATTAACATCTCTTGTTTTAAAAGTTTTCTGGATAAAAAAAAAAGTTTTCTGGAGAAAGAATCTAATTGGTCCAATTTTGTTTGTGTGTCCATCTTTAACCCAACAAGGGGATAGGGCCAAATGGCTTAGAAATTCTTAGGAGCTAAGGGAGAATATTCTTTTGAGAAGGAGGTGTGTGTGTGTGTGTGTGTTTGTGTGTGTGTGTGTAGCAGTAGTAAGAAATAATGGACATCTTTTCTATTCTGCTGATATCCTATTCTGAAAGGTAAATCAAATTAATGATTTATCCATTCTACAAACATTGATATTACTTGTTCCTTCCTTTACTTTCTCTCTCAGAGGATGTCAGTACCATTTATCTCATTGCCCATATCATAAACCTTTACATAACCAATATCATTACAATAGCTAACATTTATTGCGAATATGTACTTTGCGATAGGTATTCTACATGCTTTATTAATTGATTTTCTACATGCATTATTTTAAATTTAACCTTGCAACATCCCTACAAGTAGGTATTATCTATTTTATAAGCAAACATGTCTCTTGGATTATTACAGTAACCTATCTCCCTAACGCTGGTCACACCTCTCACAACCCTTTTTTTAAACCTGGTATTCAGTAGTATTTCTAAAATATAAATCTAATTACATTATTTTATCACTTTAAACCTTCTGTGGTTCCCTTAGGAGAAAGTCCAAATTCCTTTGAGTGATATATAAAGTCTTTTATGATCTACACACCCTTCCCATCTTTGCCATCTTCCATCCTCATCTCTCTGAGACCTGCACCTCACACTCTGTCTGCAAGCCATGAAGATTATTTGAAATTCTTACCAGTTCATTTCTTATCTCTGTACAATCCTCTAGCTATTCTCAGAGCTGATGCCTACACATTACCCACACTCAGGATTCAGCTTAGATGTTACCCTATCCAGAAGCCTTCTTGAATGAATTAAGGTGCCCTTTCTTTGTAATTCTCTATTTCTCAGTGCTTTCTTCCTATACTTATTACACCATGTTGAATTATTATTCTGTCTCTCACACTTGGTAAAGTTCTTGAGTGGAGGGATTATATCTGATAATCCCTATTATCAGACCATTGGGTGACCATAACACCATAGGGTGTTGAAAATCCCATGATTAGCACATTGCTTGGTGTATTGTAGTTGGTCAGCAAATATTTGTTAAATGAATATATCTTCATAAGTCATAAGTCTAGAATAATTTGAAAATCTACCTGAACACAAACAAATACTCAGCATTTCTTGTTTAGTGAATGGATTATTCTGATAGCCATTCTCCTTATCCCTATTCTTTTGGCTTATGATTTATAAAAATTGAGCAGATAAAATTGATAAAATTAACTGAGAAAACATATTGCAAAATAAGAAAGTGATAAGGCAAAGGAAGTAATAATGTGAGATTGGGGGAGAAAAAGCAAAGAACTGGATTTTTTCCCAGAGCTTATTTAATTCAATGTACTAGGGATCCCTGGGTGGCTCAGCGGTTTAGCGCCTGCCTTTGGCCCAGGGCGCGATCCTGGAGTCTCCGGATCGAGTCCCGCGTCGGGCTCCCTGCATGGAGCCTGCTTCTCCCTCCTCCTGTGTCTCTGCCTCTCTCTCTCTCTCTGTGTCTATTATGAATAAATAAATACATCTTTAAAAAAATTAATTCAATGTACTTGTTGGTAAAAATCTAATCCTTACAATAATTGTTTGAGATTGAGATGTTATGCCTGTAGTAAAGCCAGGAAAATTAAAGACCAGATTAGAGCAAAATAAACTGAATGATTATACAACAAATTCTCTACAGAGAAGAAGCAAATAAAAGAAATTAAAATCAACTTTAGAAAATATCATAAGGAATACGTGAGAGTAAGCCAACCTGCACCCTAATTGATTCTTTTGCTGGGTCAGGGTTTCTTTATCAGCCTTCTAGCGTCTTCTTTCACAGCTACTTCCCTCGCTCTCCTCCACTTTGGATCTAGGAATACTTCATTCCTCACATCAAAATAAATTCCACCTTCTTCCTCAAGCTTTGTCTCACTTAACTTTCTTCTTGAGCGAAACTTGCTTCTTTAGACCTGCTTTCTTATTTAGCTAAACTTTTTCGAGCCCAGCAAAGCACCTGACTTTTCTTTCAGGGAACTGTAAGCAACACAGCAGTAAATATCAATACATACTATTATTGTGGATCACGCCGGGGGTAAAAAAAAAAAAAAGGTAAAATCCTTAACACGGAGACTAGTGAAGATACCGTATTCTTCGCAATGCGAACACCTGGAGTCATTTTCAAGTTCTACAATTTCCTACTTCTTTCCAGTTGAGTCAAGTCTCTAAACTTTAAGTCTCTTAATACTGAAAAGAGAATACTGTTAAGAGTCTCCTATCTACCTACTCGAGGATTTCTGCGAGGACTAAACAGATGAGGTATGTGGAAAACGCTTCACAAACATTTGGTTAAACTTTGTAAAAGCTCTGTACCTGGCTACGAACGACACTGCACGAACAAGTCGGGCTCCCGGGCTGAGGAAACGCGAGGCGGCTGGTCTCTAGGGAGAGGAAGCCAAGCGTTACTACGTGACGTCATCACCCCGCGCCGGCCGCGACGGCTTCCGGGCTGGGCTTAAAGCTATGCTCCGCGCTATGGGGTGTTGGCAGCGTTTGCTGCTTTTTGGTGGGGTAACGCTTCGGGGTGGTGGCGGGGCCGGCGTCCCGCTTGGGGGAAGCCGAGTGTTGGTTTGTGGGCGCCAGGTTCGTGGAGCTGCAGGCCGGGGGGAGGCGGGGGGGACGGAGATGCGAGGGCGGCAGGGCCGCAGGTGCGCAGGCAAAACCCCCTGGCGAGCGCTCGCCGCAGACCTTAACGGGCCCCCGCCAGCCGGCGGCAAAGTGAGACCCCAGTTGTCTGGACGTCTCCACTTTCCAAGCAGGCCCCCATAGGACCAGGCCGGGGCGTGGCGGGACAGGACGGATGCCTAGAACGTGCATGTGAGACTTGTGCATTGCTTTCTCTATTTAGAAAATGGGTTAAAGAGAAGGAAACACGTGGAGGATTTAACTCCGTAAAGAGGCAGTTTATTTACTTTGCGTTTTTTTTTTTTAACGTCCTGGCAGATAAATTTCAACTTAAACAGTGTATTTCCACGACTGTGATCAATAGCAGTAAGAAGATAGCACGAAAGACCTACCTAATGGAGATCAGCAGCATTAGCCTAGAAAAGCAAGCCCTTTTCAAGACTCTGATATTTTACTTTAACAGCATGCTAATAGTGATGGCTTATTTTAAAACTTTTTTTTTTTTTTTTAAGTTGTCTGGAGCTGACAGTGAGGCCCTAAAACAAAGAAGAGCACAAATCATGTCCCGAGGACTTCCAAAGCAGAAACCAATAGAAGGTGTAAAGCAAGTTATAGTTGTGGCCTCTGGAAAAGGTGGAGTTGGAAAGTCTACTACAGCAGGTATTATAGGATATTCTGATCTCAGGAATTTATGCCAACTGGCAAGTGCACAGCATTAAAAGGATAGTTTTGATTTTTAGAGTTATTTGTGAAATTCCCAATCGCTGATTCCGTGGTATCAGGAGTTAGTAGTGATGAGGAGCTTAGATTTACAGTTCAAAAAAACTAGGTACAAAAAAAAAAAAAAAAAAAAAAAAAAAAACCAACAAAACTAGGTACAGATGGCCCAGGTCTTCGACCCCTTAACTGAGGAAAAGGTGGTCACATTGCCCATCAGATCTTCAGTTTACTTAACTGTAAAATGGTAATGATGATAAGGTTTTTCATAGGGTGGGCATGTAAATTAAACAAAGAGGAACACAGGCAGGGAGGGGGCAGGGGGGAAGGACAGAGAGTACCCTTAAGCAGGTTGCCTGCTGGGCGTGGAGCCGGATCCTGCGTTCTATCCCAGAACCGCAAGATCATGACCCAAGCCCAAATCGAGAGCTGGCTGCTTAACCGGCGGCTACTCACGTGCCCCAGAAATTTTTTATTTCTAGGAAGATGGTTCCAGTGTAATTATGTAAAAGGGTAATGGCTTCCCTTGTTCCGATCCTGCACAACAGAAGTAACTTGTATTATTAATTGGGAGTAATAAAACACTTAAAAAAAAAGATATGTTTATTTTAGAGAAAGACAGAGAGCATGATTTAGAGGGGCAGAGGAGAGGGAGAGAATCTCAAGTAGACTCCACACTGAGTGCAGAGCCCAACTCAGGGCTGGATCTCAACCCTGAGATCCCAACCTGAGCCAAAATCAAGTGTTGGGTGCTTAACTGACTGCACCACCCAGGCACCCTTGGAGTCATCTTATTGCTGCCTTGTTATTTAACATTCAGTCATTTCAATAGGAATGACTGCTAATTCAGATCTCTATCCCGTTTATCGTTTGCACATGATTTTAAAAAAATGACTATCTTTACCATATTTAGTTGTTGATTTGGTGTAGTTCTAGACTGACAAGGTATTTTATTTTATTTATTTTTTTTCTGACAAGATATTTTAAATTAAAAATATTTTTCAGACTATTAAAGTTGGGAGATATACGTGCCATGAAATTCTTCACTTCCACTGAAATCAATGACATTTTGAAATAAGGGCTAGTACAGAGTTCTGTGACTAAAGATCTTGTGTTTGTTTAAAGCTATTTTTAGTAATTTCCCAGTATAGCAGTTTTATGGTTGTACAATCAACTACAAATCCAACTATATAGTTTATTGGCTCAATTTTTTTCTCACTTTGACCTGAAGGTAATTGTGGAAGAGTTTTTCAGATATTTTACAGAAAATAAGATTTACCAAATATTATAGTTATAATAGACCTCTAATGTTATTACTACTTGATACTATATTACTATTATTATTATTGAAAGATTTTATTTATTTATTCATGAGAGATACAGAGAGAGAGGCAGAGACACAGGCAGAGGGAGGAAGCAGGCTCCATGCAGGGAGCCCGATGCAGGACTCGATCCCAGGACTCTGGGATCACACCCTGAGCTGAAAGCAGATGCTCAACTGCGGAGCCACCCAGTTGTCCCAACAGATACTATATTATTATTAAAAAATGATTAGTGATTGTTTCTAATGAATTAATGCTATATGCAACCATTTTTACTTTCTTTCTTAAGGGGCTATAATCCATCTGTTTAATATTTTGTAAAATTTAGAAGCTTTTAGTCTTTGGTTCTAGAATCCACCTCTTCTTGTTTTTTGAAAATTCAGAGTACATTTATTTGTTTTCAGTAATGTGAATTCCTTTGCATGCTCTGTGATTACTGGAACTGGTTAAAGATAAAAGTATTTTCATGATGCTATCCTGAAGTTACTTGAATTTTATGCAATATAATTTGTTGAATCTGTAGGCTAATGCTTGTTTAAAACATTGTTTTTGTTTAGCAGATCATCTATTGCCATGGAATGTGGCAGCATTTAAATAGGAAAATATATGAGAAAATATACAGTTGTGACACATAGTAGATGTTTCTGCAAATGCCCCTGCCTTGTTTCTTTTTTTATTTGTTAGCATTATACCATCTGTCCAAAACAATTGACCTTTACTTTTTTCTAACAGTTCTATCTGTATACATAAGCCTTAGAAATATTTCTTTCCCATATGTGTGTGTGTGTTATATATATATATACATATATATATATATGTATATATATATATATATTTTGTTCTGAACTATCTCAAAATTCTTCCCATTTGAATATGCGTACTAGAGATATTTTCAGTTAGAATGATGATACATGGTTAATACAAACATGCTTTGTGATTCCATTGTGTAAACTGAGAAGACTCTGACAATGAAATGAAGTATTCTCTAAAAGTTTCTGTTTAACAGTTAGACTGTTTAACCTATGATGTACCTGAAATTCAGCATTATTTTATAATTTATAAAAATTAATTTGTCAAGTACCATATCCTAGGCTAAGTATTTTATGTGAGTATTTCATTTAATTCTCAAAACCGTTATGAAATAGGAATTATCCTCATTTTATAGAGGAGGAAAATAGATTTAGGGGTAAAATATCCTACTCAAGGTTATGTAATAGAAGGTGGCAGAACTAGAATTTGAACCAGGTCTGCCTTGAAAATTTATGCTCTTAACTACTTTAAAGGAAACCATCTCAGCATCATTTATAACATTGTTCTATTAAAGAAATGTGATTCACAGTATGAGAGTCTATTTATCAGTCTTGGAAATTTGTTACCTTTGGACCTTTCTTCATCTCAGATGTAGCATATCTCTGTTGCTGGGCTAAAGGTGGTTTTGGGACTACTTCTTTAGGATTCATTTGCAATTGACAGTTTTGGGAACATGTTTACCCATGTAAACATGTTAAAGGAGTTAAAGGAACTGCCTTACCTTTGACTCTCTTCCTTTTCCTCTGCACAGTGGTCCAGTCTTTCATATGGGGATATTTGTGAGTTAGGTATTTGAAATTCCTGCATTATCAGCATTTATTCTTAAAAGGCAAGAAGATCATACACATTTTTATTTATTAAAAGGTATATACTTTTTCTGCAGAATGTTTTTGAAAATAATTGAACTGTATATATCATAACATTTTATTTATTTGTTTGTTTATTTATTTATATTTTTATTTTTTAAAAGATTTTATTTATTCATGAGAGACACAGAGAGAGAGAGGCAGAGACACAGGCAGAGGGAGAAACAGGCTCCTCGCAGGGAGCCTGACGTGGGACTCAATCCTGGGTCTCCAGGATCACACCCCGGGCTGCAGGCAGCGCTAAACCGCAGTGCCACCGAGGCTGCCCGTAACATTTTTTTTTTTTTAACTAAGTAGATTATTTAAATAAAATGTAAAAGATTATAAAAATGAATTATTTAAAATGTTAATTATAGGGCAGGAATGTATTGCTTAGTTGGAATATTACTATCTTTTTTACTTTCTGTATTCTCTCCATGTTTTTGTTTTTTACAAGTAAAGGAGAGATATTAAAAATTTCTGTGCTTTGGTTATTACCTTGAAAATATTAAAAGGCAAACTGAATTTTAGTAGAAGGAAAGTTACTAAATTTTTTTTTTTTTAGTTACTAAATTTAATTACCTTTTGTTTCTTACAGTGAACCTTGCACTTGGACTAGCAGCGAATGATTCGGTAGGTGTTTATTAATAACAATTATTACCTGATTAAAATGTTTTTTAAAGAAATGATAGAGCATATTTTTCATTTACTCTGTCAGAGGCTATATATTGTAGCTCTAGTCACTTGCATTTCTTTAAGGAACTAAAAAGTCTGCCATAAGTACTGATTACATTTAATGATAATGATGAAAATGGAAGGAGTCAAAGAATTCAGGCAGTGTCTAGAAGGTAGAGAAGGCAAGGAAATGGATTTCTTTAGTGCTTCCAAAAGATGTGTAATTCTGCCAACACCTTAATTTTAGCTCATTGAAACCCATTTTGGACTTCTATGATAATTTCTTACAGCAGAAGTAGGAAATAAATATGGATGGGAAGTCAATTATCTTAGTTCTTAAATTTCCAAAAATGTCTTTATTTTGCCTTCGTATTTGATTTGACTTTGATTTCACTAAATGTAGAATTCCAGGTTCAAAATAATTGCATCTCTGAATGTTGTAAACAACATTCCTTTTTATTCTCACATGCTAAATGAAATGTCTGATGCTAGTCTGATTCATATTGCTTTGTAATAACCTGTGTTTTTCCCCTCAAAGCTTTTAGAGTTTTCTTTATTTCTTTTAAGTTTAAAAATGTTACGAATATGTGTCCAATTGGTGACTTTAAAATTTTTTACCTGCTTGGAAATTAACTAGGCAATATGAAAGTTTGAAATTTCTTCCTTGTTGTGTTTTTCTGTCTCCAGAAACCTATTAAATGGATATTAACACTTTATGCTTGTTAAATTTTCTCTCATGTTCTCCATCTCCTTGTCTTTGCTGTATGTTTTGGAAGATGTCTTAGACTATTTTCCACACTGCTTTGTTGGGTTTTAGTTGTTATTTAGCCCTTCTGATTTTTATTTTTAAATTCAGAGATTGTATTTTTTCCAGTTTTCTAGAACTCTTATTTTACAAATACTGGAAAAACAATGGCTGTATCATTCATTTAAATATCTCTAAGGATGCTAATTAAAATTAATAAAAAATTGTTCCTTTTAGTGATCTCTATTTATTTACCATGGTGGTTCTTATAATGTGGTCCTCAGAGCAGTAGAATCATCATCACCTGGGAACTTGTTAGACATACAAAATCTTGAGCCCATCCTAAACCTACTAAATCAGAAACCATGAGGGTGGAATCCCGTAATCTGTGTGTGTGTGTGTAAAAATACAACCTATTTTTAATGTAATGTTTTTCCCCTTGTTGTTTCAGTGGGAATTTGGAGCAAAGAGAGATAATCATGTATTTAGGCAACCTTATTGAAGTAAGAGCCAGTAATACATTTTTAAAAATATTTTTAAAAAAATTATACTTAATTACCTTGAAGAAGAGACCTCATTTTCCTTAAAGAAGGGAGGAAACAAGGAAGATCCAATGGATGGGAAAGGTAGATACTTTGTAGGTGTGAGGATCTTTTAAATTGGTTATTTCAGCCAAAGCTTTGAATCTTAAGTCAGTGTGAAACACTAATGTAATAAGAGATCAAAGGATGAAAAGAATAGTTAAAAAGGGGTTGATTCCCTCATGTTAAATATTGCTAGTCTTGCTAGCTCAGAAACTTTTTTTTCTTCCTCTTTTTTAAAATAAATTTATTTTTTATTGGTGTTCAATTTGTCAACATGCAGAATAACATCCAGTGCTCTTCCTGTCAAGTGACCACCTCAGTGCCCACCACCCAGTCATCGCCCCCCCCCCCCCCCCCACCTCCCCTTCCACTACCCTTAGTTCGTTTCCCAGAGTTAGGAGTCTCTCATGTTCTGTCTCCCTTCCTGATATTTCCCACTTATTTTTTCTCCTTTCCCCTTTATTCCATTTCACTATTTTTTATATTCCCCAAATGAATGAGACCATATAATGTTTGACCTTCTCCGATTGACTTATTTCACTCAGCATAATACCCTCCAGTTCCATCCACGTTGAAGCAAATGGTGGGTATTTGTCGTTTCTAATGGCTGAGGAATATTCCATTGTATACATAGACCACATCTTCTTTATCCATTCATCTGTCGATGGACACTGAGGCTCCTTCCACATTTTGGCTATTGTGGACATTGCTGCTATAAACATCAGGGTGCAGGTGTCCCGGCGTTTCATTGCATCTGTATCTTTGGGGTAAATCCCCAGCAGTGCAATTGCTGGGTCGTAGGGCAGGTCTATTTTTAACTGTTTGAGGAACCTCCACACAGTTTTCCAGAGTGGCTGCACCAGTTCACATTCCCACCCACAGTGCAAGAGGGTTCCCTTTTCTCCACATCCTCTCCAACATTTGTGGTTTCCTGCCTTGTTAATTTCCCCCATTTTCACTGGTGTGAGGTGGTATCTCATTGTGGTTTTGATTTGTATTTCCCTGATGGCAAGTGATGCAGAGCATTTTCTCATGTGCTTGTTGGCCATGTCTATGTCTTCCTCTGTGAGATTTCTCTTCATGTCTTTTGCCCATTTCATGATTGGATTGTTTGTTTCTTTGCTGTTGAGTTTAATAAGTTCTTTATAGATCTTGGACACTAGCCCTTTATCTGATACGTCATTTGCAAATATCTTCTCCCATTCTGTAGGTTGTCTTTTAGTTTTGTTGACTGTATCCTTTGCTGTGCAAAAGCTTCTTATCTTGATGAAGTCCCAATAGTTCATTTTTGCTTTTGTTTCTTTTGCCTTCGTGGGTGTATCTTGCAAGAAGTTACTGTGGCTGAGTTCAAAAAGGGTGTTGCCTGTGTTCTCCTCTAGGATTTTGATGGAATACTGTCTCCCATTTAGATCTTTCATCCATTTTGAGTTTATCTTTGTGTATGGTGCAAGAGAGTGGTCTAGTTTCATTCTTCTGCATGTGGATGTCCAATTTTCCCAGCACATTTATTGAAGAGACTGTGTTTTTTCCAGTGGATAGTCTTTCCTCCTTTGTCGAATAGTAGTTGACCATAAAGTTGAGGGTCCACTTCGGGATTCTCTATTCTGTTCCATTGATCTATGTGTCTGTTTTTGTGCCAGTACCACACTGTCTTGATGACCACAGCTTCGTAGTACAACCTGAAATCTGGCATTGTGATGCCCCCAGATATGGTTTTCTTTTTTAAAATTCCCCTGGCTATTTGGGGTCTTTTCTGATCCCACACAAATCTTAAAATAATTTGTTCTAACTCTCTGAAGAAAGTCTATGGTATTTTGATAGGGATTGCATTAAACGTGTAAATTGCCCTGGGTAACATTGATATTTTCACAATATTAATTCTGCCAATCCATGAGCATGGAATATTTTTCCATCTCTTTGTGTCTTCCTCAATTTCTTTCAGAAGTGTTCTATAGTTGTGAGGGTATAGATCCTTAACCTCTTTGGTTAGGTTTATTCCTAGGTATCTTATGCTTTTGGGTGCAATTGTAAATGGGATTGACTCCTTAATTTCTCTTTCTTCAGTCTCATTGTTAGTGTATAGAAATGCCACTGATTTCTGGGCATTGATTTTGTATCCTGCCACACTGCCAAATTGCTGTATGAGTTCTAGCAATCTTGGGGTGGAGGCTTTTGGGTTTTCTATGTACAGTATCATGTCATCGGCGAAGAGGGAGAGTTTGACTCCTTCTTTGCCAATTTTTTTTTTGAATTTTTTTAAATTTTATTTATTTATTTATTTATGATAGTCACAGAGAGAGAGAGAGAGAGAGAGAGAGAGGCAGAGACATAGGCAGAGGGAGAAGCGGGCTCCATGCACCGGGAGCCTGACGTGGGATTCGATCCCGGGTCTCCAGGATCGCGCCCTGGGCCAAAGGCAGGCGCCAAACCGCTGCGCCACCCAGGGATCCTTTCTTTGCCAATTTGAATGCCTTTTATGTCTTTTTGTTGTCTGATTGCTGAGGCTAGGACTTCCAGTACTATGTTGAATAGCAGTGGTGAGAGTGGACATCCCTTCTTGTTCCTGATCTTAGCGGAAAGGCTCCCAGTGCTTCCCATTGAGAATGATATTTGCTGTGGGCTTTTCGTAGATGGCTTTTAAGATGTTGAGGAATGTTCCCTGTATCCCTACACTCTGAAGAGTTTTGATCAGGAATGGATGCTGTATTTTGTCAAATGCTTTCTCTGCATCTATTGAAAGGATCATATGGTTCTTGTTTTTTCTCTTGCTGATATGATGAATCACATTGATTGTTTTATGGGTGTTGAACCAGCCTTGCATCCCAGGAATAAATCCTGCTTTGTCATGGTGAATAATTTTCTTAATGTACTGTTGGATCCTATTGGCTAGTATCTTGTTGAGAATTTTTGCATCCATGTTCATCAGGGATATTGGTCTGTAATTCTCCTTTTTGGTGGGGTCTTTGTCTGGTTTTGGAATTAAGGTGATGCTGGCCTCATAGAACGAGTTTGGAAGTATTCCATCTCTTTCTATCTTTCTGAACATCTTTAGTAGAATAGGTATGGTTTCTTCTTTAAACGTTTGATAGAATTCCCCTGGGAAGCCATCTGGCCGTGGACTTTTGTGTCTTGGGAGGTTTTTGATGACTGCTTCAATTTCCTCCCTGGTTAGTGGCAGGTTAGTGGCAGTTAGTTCAGGTTTTCTGTTTCTTCCTGTTCCAGTTTTGGTAGTTTGTGGCTTTCCAGGAATGCGTCCATTTCTTCTAGATTGCCTAATTTATTGGCGTATAGCTGTTCATAATATGTTTTTAAAATCGTTTGTATTTCCTTGTTGTTGGTAGTGATCTCTCCTTTCTCATTCATGATTTTATTAATTTGAGTCATCTCTCTCTTCTTTTTAATAAGGCTGGCTGATGGTTTATCTATCTTATTAATTCTTTCAAAGAATCAACTCCTGGTTTTGTTGATCTGTTCCACAGTTCTTCTGGTCTCGATTTTGTTGAGTTCTGCTCAAATCTTTATTAACTCTCTTCTTCTGCTGGATGTAGGTCTATTTGCTGTTTTTTTCTCTAGCTCCTTTAGGTGTAAGGTTAGCTTTTGTATTTGAGTTCTTTCCAGTTTTTGAATGGATGCTTGTATTGCGATGTATTTCCCCCTCAGGACTGCTTTTGCTGCATCCCAAAGATTTTGAACGGTTGTATCTTCATTCTCATTAGTTTCCATGAATCTTTTTAATTTTTCCTTAATTTCCTGGTTGACCCTTTCATCTTTTAGCAGGATGGTCCTTAACCTCCACGTGTTTGAGGTCCTTCCAAACTTCTTGTTGTGATTTAGTTCTAATTTCAAGGCATTATGGTCTGAGAATATGCAGGGGACGATCCCAATCTTTTGGTATCGGTTCAGACCCGATTTGTGACCCAGTATGGGGTCTATTCTGGAGAAAGTTCCATGTGCACTTGAGAAGAATGTGTATTCATTTGCGTTTGGACGTAAAGTTCTGTAGATATCTGTGAAATCCATCTGGTCCAGTGTATCATTTAAAGCTCTCGTTTCTTTGGAGATGTTGTGCTTAGAAGACCTATCGAGTGTAGAAAGCGCTAGATTGAAGTCACCAAGTATAAGTGTATTATTATCTAAGTATGTCTCAACTTTGGTTATTAATTGATTGATATATTTGGCAGCTCCCACATTCGGGGCATATATATTGAGGATTGTTAAGTCCTCTTGTTGGATAGATCCTTTAAGTATGATATAGTGTCCCTCTTCATCTCTCACTATAGTTTTTGGGATAAATTTTAGTTTATCTGATATGAGGATGGCTACCCCTGCTTTCTTTTGAGGACCATTTGAATGGTAAATTGTTTTCCAACCTTTTATTTTCAGGCTGTAGGTGTCCTTCTGTCTGAAATGAGTCTCTTGTAGACAGCAAATAAATGGGTCCTGCTTTTTTATCCAGTCTGAAACCCTGCGCCTTTTAATGGAGTCATTAAGCCCATTCACATGCAGAGTTACTATTTTAAGATATGAGTTTGGTGTCATGATGATACCTATTCAGTCTCTGTTTTTGTGGACTGTTTCATTGGACTTCTTAAAGAGTAATTTTAAGAGTCCCCCTTAAAATTTTTTGCAGAGCTGGTTTGGAGGTCACATATTCTTTCAGTTCCTGCCTGTCTTGGAAGCTCTTTATCTCTCCTTCTCTTCTGAATGAGAGCCTTGTTGGTTAAAGTATTCTTACGTGCATGTTCTTCTCATTTAGGATA
The DNA here is from genome assembly GCF_011100685.1 of Canis lupus familiaris. Classification (NCBI taxonomy): domain Eukaryota; kingdom Metazoa; phylum Chordata; class Mammalia; order Carnivora; family Canidae; genus Canis; species Canis lupus. The sequence continues at coordinate 10,953,234 of NC_049229.1, forward strand.
CTGAATATATCCTGCCAGGCCTTTCTGGCCTGTCAGGTCTCTGTGGAGAGGTCTGCTGTTAATCTGATATTCCTCCCCATATAAGTTAGGGACTTCTTGTCTCTTGTTGCTTTAAGGATCTTCTCTTTATCTTTGGAATGTGCAAGTTTCACTATTAAATGTGGAGGTGTTGAACGGTTTTTATTGATTTTAGGGGGGATCTCTCTATTTCCTGGATCTGAATGCCTGTTTCCCTTCCCAGATTAGGAAAGTTTTTAGCTATGATTTGTTCAAATACATATTCTGGCCCTCTGTCCCTTTCGGGGCCCTCGGGGACTCCAATTAAAAGTAGATTTTTCTTCCTCAGGCTGTCACTTATTTCCCTTAATCTATCCTCATGATCTTTTAATCGTTTGTTTCTTTTTTCCTCAGTTTCTCTCTTTGCCATCAACTTGTCTGATGTCAGGCACTCGTTCTTCCACCTCGTTAACCCTTGTCGTTAGGACCTCTAGTTTGGATTGCATCTCATTTAATTGATTTTTAAGTTCTGCCTGATTAGATCTAAATTCTGCAGTCATGAAGTCTCTTGAGTCCATTATGCTTTTTTCTAGAGCCACCAGTAGCTTTATAATAGTTCTTCTGAATTGGCTTTCTGACATTGAATTGTAATCCAAATTTTGTAACTCTGTGGGAGAGAGGACTGTTTCTGATTCTTTCTTTTGAGGTGAGGTTTTCCTTTTAGTCATTTTGCTCAGTGTAGAGTGGCTAAAAACCAGTTGTATTGGGAAAAGGAGAAAAAGAGAGAAGAGAAAGAAAGAAAAAGAAAAAAATGAAAAAAAGAAGAAAAAAAAAGAAAAGAGAAGAAAAGAAAAAAAGAAAAAAAGGGGGGGAGCAAACAGAAATCAAAAAACAAAAAATAAGGGGGAGTATCCTCTGATTCTGTATACTGTAAATACTTCAGCTTCCCCTGGAACTTTCCAGGGCTGCTTGATCAATAATTTGTTTTTCCCCTGTCAGTCTAGCTGGTCTTCAGTGGGAGGGGCCTGCTGTGCTGATTTTCAAGTGTTAGTATTTGGGGGAGCTGCTCAGCCCCCTGCCTGGTGCAGGGCTCAGTGAAAGATGTTTAAGCTGTTTATCCGTGAGGCCACTGTGAGGCTCAGTGGGGGTTGTTTATCTGGTGAGGCCCCAGGAGGAACAATAGTGGCAGCGGCCAGCATTGGAGCCCTGGATTCAGCTCCTGCAGTAACTAGGGAGCTCTCAGTCTGTAGGGGCCTGGATGCAACGGGGCGGGGCCGCTGATCTCAGCTTGGGGCAGGAGTGTCCTTGCTGTCCTGTGCCCTCCTGACTTCTGCCTGTCCCGGAGGGGAGGCCGCATCCTGGTCTGTGTCCCGGCGCCCTGTGCTCGCGGGCCTGCGCTGTTTGATTCGCGCTCCGGCCGGGCATCCCCCTCTGCGCGGGCCTCTGAGCCGCCGCTGAGCTGCTCCCGGGTGCAGCCAGGCTCCGGCTCGCACTGCTGCCCTTTAAATTTTTTTTTTTTAATTTTTTAAAATTTATTCATGAGAGAGAGAGAGAGAGAGAGACAGAGATATTGGCAGAGACATAGGCAGAGGGAGAAGCAGGCTCCACGCACCGGGAGCCTGACGTGGGATTCGATCCCGGGTCTCCAGGATCGCGCCCTGGGCCAAAGGCAGGCGCTAAACCGCTGCGCCACCCAGGGATCCCCTGCTGCCCTTTAGGGAGCTCGCCCGGGGGTGTGGCAGGCTCTCCCCTGGGCGCAGGTGTCTGTTAGTGTCCCCGGGAGCCCGAGGGCATCCCCGCCCTCCTGGGTCCTGCTCCAACTCCCTGCGGGCCCCTTTCCGCCCGGGAAGGTCGGTGCAGCTCCTTCTTCTCCGGGACGGGTCTCTCCTGTCCTGGGGACACTCGCCCCGGCCTAGCCCGGCTCCTTGCGGGCCCCTTCCCCTTGGAGGCCTTTTGTTTATTTCTTTTTTCCCGGTCTTCCTACCTTGATAGAAGCGTGAACTCTTCTCACTGTAGCATTCCAGCTGTTCTCTCTTTAAATCTCAGGCCGAATTCGTAGATTTTCAGGATGATTTGAAGGTTATCCAGGTAATCTGGTGGGGACAGGTGATTTGGGGACCCTACTCTTCCTCCATCTTGCCCCGCCCTCTACTTTTTTTTCTTCTTTTGGGGAGCAGGATTCAGGGCAGATCCATCTTTAGTGCTTTATATGTATGACAGGGAAATTGGCAACAAGAAAGGAAAAATAGTAACACTTTTCCTGGCTCATTTCTTCAGAAGCCTTTATTATCCTTAAGTGTTTTTCACCATGTTTGTGAAATCTTCCTTAGGAAGGTCTTTAGTATTCTGTGATCTTGATTAAAGTGTTTTTTTGTTTTTCATTTCTTGACTTTTTTTTTTTTAAGCAAAGTTAGTGTTTTTGATGTTTGAACTAGCATGTTTGGCTTAAACTGTGTTCTGCCAGAGGACAGCTTGCATATAGAAAAGAAGAGCTGTATGTGCTCTATATGATTTATACATATCTGGTATTGTTTTATACCCTGTATTTCCCAACTTAAGATTTATACTTATTAAGATTACACTTATTTGGAGGACATGTTTGGTCCTTAGGGGGAACTCATGGTTCCTCCCAGCTCTTCTGTTTGCCTGAGTAGATAGATATAGATGGTACATCACTTGATAGGGTTAAAACCCCCAGTTAGGATGGTGTCTTTGGAGCCTTTCCAGTGATTCATTCCCAGGGAGACTTAATTCTGTGGAGTTTGTATTGTAAAAGGGGTCTCTGATTTGCTTTTCTGTAGGCCAGGTTTATTTAAGACTTTGCTAATTCTTACTTCCTTTCTTTTCCATGGGTTAGTGCTTGCCCCTTTTCAGCATTGGATGGGAAGATCTAGATCCAGGAAAGGGAAACAGGCCCAGGAAGCTATTCGTTTTACTTTTGATATTCATCTTATTAATGTCTAAACTAGATTATATAAACCCCAGGGGTATGTGTAAGATAGTCCACTGGGATGTGGGAGGGAAATTTTTTTCATTTGTATTAATTTTTATCTTTTAAAATTAATGTTTTTATGTATGCTTTATGATTTATATTAGTATACATATATAGTATATGTAGTAGCTACAATGTAATTTATAAACAAATATACTAACATGTATAGGGCATATATGCTGAAACATTTTTTACTGCTTTGAAGTGCATGATCAGAAAATTTCAGATGTCATTAGCCTAGGCAAAAGGAATTTCTGGGTTGGATCATATGCCCAGTTTAAAAGAAGACTACTTTGTAGATTGAAGTAAAGGCCTTACAGGAATAGGGTATGGATTTTCCCTTTTGCTTGTCTTACGTACTTTCCTTTGGGGACGTTGAAGGTAATATTGCAGAGCAGAGTTTGAGATCATGTGTACCATGAATCTAAATATTGCATCCAGTGGTTTGGTGGAGCTGGCACATTCTCATTTATGAGGGCCAATGTTAAAATTTTGGGAATTTGAAATTAGTTGATATCATGTTGCTACCAGAAAAATAGGCCATGGTGGAAGTATTTAAACCGTGGAAATTGGCAAATATTGAAAATCAGACACCACACCCCACCTGGAGCCACTTGTTAAACATTTCCCAGCACACCACAGATCATATATATTGACAATTTTTTGATTTTTCTTTTTTCAGTCTTTTTTTATTATTATTTTTTTTTAGAGAGGGAGAGGGGCAGGGCATGGGGAGGCACAGAGAGAGAATTTTTTTTTAATATATAATTTATTTATTTATGAGATAGAGAGAGAGAGAGAGAGAGAGAGAGAGAGAGAGGGAGGGAGAGGAATAGGGAGAAGCAGGTTCCATGCAGGGAGCCTGATGTGGGACTCGATCCCGATCCCGGGACTCCAGGATCACGCCGTGGGCCAAAGGTAGGCGCTAAACCGCTGAGCCACCCAGGGATCTCCACAGAGAGAGAGAATCTTAAGTAGGCTCTACACCCAACTCAGAGCCCAACTTGAGGCTTGATGTCACAACTCTGAGGTCCTGACCTAAGTAAGCCTAAATCAAACTTGCTTAAGTGACTGAGCCACCCAGGTGTCTCCTTTTTTCCATTTTCTTAACCATATTATGGATCTCATTCTTCTACAGTATTTAAATTTAATAAACAGTGAGAAGAGCACTGAGACTGGGAGAGGGAAATATAAAGACTACCAGGAATCATTCATTGATAAGCTCTATAAGATTCCTAAGTCAGTTCAGTTCATTTTAGTCCAGCAAATGAGTACCTGTAACACTCATTGCCAGACAACCTGGGATTATAAAGAAAAATAAATGTGTTGTGGGAGTTCACAGTCTGCTAAACTACATTCACAAGACAGTGTTGTGTCTGGGTATATGTGTTTATACAAGTGTGTAAATATTTGTGTGTGTGTGTGTATGTTTTGGTGGTGTTTAGATGAATTAGGTTTAATAATCATTTCTTCTGTGAGAAAGTGCTAATTAGGACAACAGTTAAGGTTTTATTGTGCTTGATAACAGAGACACATTGTGTGTACTCTTGAAGGTTTTAGAATCTTGTGAACAAAAAAGGAAGATAAACGTCTTAAAATGATAAGATATATTCAAGATCAAATATAGCAGTGTAAAAAGCTACAGGATGAGTAGCTTTTATTCCAGGGAAGGCAGTTTTTTTTTTTTTTCTTTTCCATAGGGCATTTTCATGAACATAATTGTATTTGGTTCCCACAGAAACCTGTAATGAAATGCTGTAGTATTTATCAGTTTTACAATCTATTGATTCTGCCCTATCCTGGCCACATTTTATCCATCAGCAAATACTCTTGTTTCTGTCTCTGCAATGTTTTTCCAATATGTATCTTTCTATTGTCACTATTCCCACTCTCACTAAGGCTCACTGTGAGCCTTACTGTTGGGTTCATTTATTAATTTACACTTAAGTTATTGAGTGCCTATTCTGTCCTAGGCACTTTGTTTGGAAGGTACAGAAATGAACGGGACACGTGGTCCCTGCCTTTGAGGAACTCAGACTAGCAGACCACTGCAGTGGTCAAATCCATTACCTGCTCATGCTCAAATCCATTCAGTGCATAATGCCTCATTACTCTTACTGAAGCATTATTGGAATTACTTCACTCCCTGCTTAGTGTCACTACTGAATGCCTTTGCTGTATGCAGGATCCTCAGTGATCTGGCTGATCTTTGTGTTTTGGCCAACCTGGGTTACTTGAAGTTGCCAATTTGGGTTGGATATACTACGTTCTTGCTAGCTTACAGCCTTTCTTGTACATTTCTCCTGGAGTATTCTCTTCACCTTTCTTCAGCTTTACATGCCCTGTCTTCCAAGCTGCCATTGATGGCTGTGCTCGATTATATTATGCACAGGGTGCTTGTCAAGGACGTTGAGTGATGACAGAAATCCAGACTACCCTCTTCTTAGACAACTGCAGGCTGCATTCTTTTTCTTTTTTTTTTTTTTTTACTTTATTACTTTTAAAAGTAAGCTCTAGACCCAACTTGGGACTTGGGACAAGATCAAGAGTCACATGCTGTACCTCCTACTGAGCCAGTGAGGCATCCCTGCAGGCTGCATTCTTACTCATACAGAGACACTGTATGAGCCAGCTTTGTCCTGAGGGGCAGCTTAGTGCAGTGCTCCCTGAATTCCTCTTTTTCTGTCTTGGGAAATCCAGTAGCACTATTTGTTTGTATGATTATTGTGCCCATGCAACCATTCTGGTAATTTTTACAATAACAAATGATGTAACTGACATTTATGGAGCATTTAATATATGTCAGGCACTATTCCTCATGACATAGTTCTTAACTCGTTTATGTTTCATAGCAACCATATGGCAGTAGATACTATTATGATCCCTGTTGTAGATAGGAAGCAGAAGTACCTGGAGGCTATTTTGCCCAGGGTTACTGAGGGAGTAAATGGCAGAACCAAGATTTGAATGCCAACCTAGATCCTGTGCTCCTATCATATTTATGCAGCTGCTTCTGTCTTAGCTAGATTCTTATGATTAAAGATTGTGTTGTCTTCATCCTTGGCTATCCTTAGCAGTTAGCACAGTGCTTTATGACTTTGGGAATTCACAATAAATGTTTGCTGCTTGGATGAATTGAGCATATAGAATAGTTTCACCGTATTTTAGTAGAATGTTTTGTTTTTCCAGAAGTGGTATGGGGTGGGAGGACATTTTGTGGCTTAGTGGGCTTTTCACTGTTTTTTTTTTCTTCTTAAAAGATGGTGCATTTTATAATTCAACTTAACTGTCTTCTCATTTTATACTTTTTATCTCCTAATCTCATTTTTCCCCTTGTTCCAGTTACTACCCGTGTGCCCTTGATTCCAAATTCATCACCAGCCTGGATCTCTCTCCTGGGTACCAAACCTGTCTGTCTAGTTGTCTCTGTAGACGTCCTCTTGAATGCTTGACAGGCATTCAACTCAGTGTGTGTAAAATCAAACACTTTTATACCATAACTGTCTTTGTCCTGTGGGGTCATTTGATTCCTGCCCACCTTCATATTAGTCACCTGTTCCTGCTGCTTCTACCACTTAAAGTTCTCTAGATTTTGTCCTCTCATTTCATTCCTTAATGTTGCTGCCTTATTCGGACTCTTACTGTGTATCTTCTGTGAGAGGATTCCTGCTCTCTATTTTCTCTGCTATAATGTTTTGAGGAAGAGACTAACACTTTCCATATTATTTTAAAAGAATCTGTTTATCTCCTATGCTAGTCTGTGAACCTTTTAGGGGCAGTGATGTTGGTTTTATTCCTTTTTTTTTTTTTTTTTAAATCCTAAGTGCTTAGTCCAGTGATGGTATATGGAAGTGTTTTATATATATATATATATATATATATATATATATAGTATATACACATATATTTATATTTCATTTCTATGGCAAATTCTGAGTGTTGGATAAGTTTATAATTTGTTCACTGCTAAATTATGCCTTTTTTCCCTCAGTGAATGAAATAATTAAAATTTAAATGGGATAATATATGTGAAGGGCTTAGCACACTGGCTGATACATGGTAAGTTCTAAATCGCTTTTTAGTATGGGTGGCTAAATAGAAGCTTTTTGTAAGTAATATTTCAAAATAAAAGTTGATACATGTTTTACTTACCTATTTTCACAAAACTTGTTTTAGGTTTTTACTTATTTTCCAGTGCTAGAATGAATCATTAATTAGAATTTTAATTGCTCTTAGAGACAGAAAATGAAGCAGTATTATCCTCAGAGTGTGTTTTTGTTTTTTTTTCATTGATGTTTATCTTAAAATATTTTTTTTTCCAAGGTCACATAATGTGTTTACACTTATTCTGTCCAGAGGTACTTCTCTTCTTCACAAATTATCACTAGTTGTCCTTTAAATGTAATTAAGGTTATTTTATGCCTTTGAAGTTCTGTGATTATGTTAGGAAAAATTAGGAAGTTTTAGTTCAAGATTTAGGTTTCAGTTTTTGAAAAGTTCAGTGATCCTGGAATGTCTTACGTACCACCACTTAGAATACTATGATTTTCTTCTTTAACAGTTACGTGTATAGCAGTTAATAGTCACGTGTGTAGCTTTTTGATATACAGAACTGGGCTTGGTTCTGACTCTGCCTCTTGGAAACTGTATGACTTTTGCCTATACCTATCTCCTAACGTTGTAAGTATTAAAGGAGATAATGTATATAAAGCATAAAGTACAGTGTCTGGCCTATAATAAGTGCTAATAAGAGCTATTTTTATTAGCCAGTATAGTATTCCACATGCCAACCTGGACATGTTATTATAATCTGGAAATCTGGATTATTAGTTACAATGTGAATTTGGATTAAATGTGGATGAAACTGTGTTTCTCACAATTACATATGTGAAATCCTGATGTATACTACTTAAGTTCAAGTGTGTAAGGTTGGATCTCATCTTTCTTTAATGCCAGTGTTGTGAGGGGAATGCACTATTTTAGATTGACCTGTTCCTAATGTTTTTTTTAAATTGTAGTTTTGTGGTATATATAACAGATACATTTCTTATGACAAATATTTTTTGGAGGAAGGGTACACAATGGGTGTTTAAAGTATAATTATTTTAAAGTTAGAGGGAAACTGGGGCAAGAGATCCATAAGGAATAATTTCAAAATTATCATTTTTTTCCTTTAATTCAAAGGTAATTCTTGGTAAGAAGTGTATTTTACAAGTGCATTTGAATTCATAAATTTTAACGTTTACCAAGGAGAAAGAGACTCCAAAAACGTATTTGCAATTAGAGCAAAAGTCTTTACTAAAACACAGAATTTCTTTTAGGATAAATGGAGATATTCACGATAATTGATGACTTTTCTTGCAAATATTTGATAATTGTGATAGCTACACATTGATACATAAATGGGAGGTATTCACTTTATAATCAGTGAAAAGAATGAATAGATTTCTAATGAATTACTTTTTCTTATTTCTTCATATATAGATTTATTCATTCATTCATCTACCATTTATTGAAGGCCTGTCATCTCCTAGGTGCTCTGTTTAGCATGAGGATGCAGAATTGAAAAAGCCCTGCCTCTGTCCTCATCTTAGTTAATTTATAGTGTGAGTGCCTGGGAGATTATTTCCATTCAGAACAGGGATCACTGTAAACTTGATGATTCTTGTTTCCAGTCTTTTTTCTTTCCCATTTACCTTCTATCCCATTCTAGTTTTTTACTCCCATTCCACATGAAAAATCGATTTTCATTGGTAATGTATTTGTTATTTTCTTCTTCCATCCAGTGTATCATTTTATAGTCATCATGATCTCTTGTCTCCTCCTGCTTCAGAGAAAGAGATATCAGACAGATACTTTATCTGGACTCTTATCCTTCATTTCTTACCTTTTCTTAGACTTTGATTCATAAATTCCCCTTGGTTATCATCAGTTTCTCTTTACTAATTCCTTTCCCTTGGTCTGTAGATTTGCTTATTTTCCTCATACACACTGAACAATATAAATGTGTATTTTTTGAGTTGGTGAATAAAGCAGCCAACCTTCTTTACCCCTGTTTTCCCCAAGCTTCTGCCCTCTGTAATTTGCCATTATAGCCATACTCATACTGGAGAGAGTAGCCTACATTATCTATGTCAGTTTACCTAATTCTCATTTATTTCCCAACTTCTGTAGTTTGACTTCTTATCACCATACTATTGAATTTCCCCTCCTAGTTACCAACTATCTGCCAAATATATTTGTTCCTTTTCTCTAGATTCTACTTGATTACTGCATTTGATACTGCTGACCAAAGGGGCTGACACCTTCGAGAATTTATTTGTTTGGCTTTCACAGCATTATTGTATTAATTCTTCCCTCTTTCTCTGACCCTTTCAGTTTCCTTTCTAACTTTTCATATGATTCCATTTCCATACTTTCTGGTTTTTCTCCCTTATACAAACATGTCCTCCCTTTGTTTTCAAATACTGCTTCTTCATTGTCTATCTCTTTTAAAATCCTTATTTTTAGTATTTTACTCAACATCTCCATTTGGTATTCTACAGATGTGTCAGATTAATTAATTAATTTTTTTCTTTATTCTCCATGATTTTATTTAAATTCAGGTCAGTTAACAAACAGTGTAGTATTAATTTTAGGAGTAGAATTTAGTGATTCATTAATTACCTATAACACCCAGTGCTCACCATAACAAGTACCCTCCTTAGTACCCGTCATTCATTTAGCCCATGCCTCCATTCATCTCCACTCCAGCAACCCTCAGTTTCTTCTCTCTAGTTTCTCTTATGGTTTGCCTCCCTCTCTGTTTTTATCTTATTTTATTTTTCTTCTCCTTTCCCTATGTTCATCTGTTTTATTTCTTTAATTCCACATTCAAGTGAGATCATACTGTATTAGTCTTTCTCTGACTGACTTATTTCACTTAGCACAGTACATTCTAGTTCCATCCATGGTGTTGCAAATGGCAAGACTCCATTCTCTTTGATGGCCTAGTAATATTCCAACACACACACACACACACACACACACACACACACACCACCTCTTCTTTATCCATCCATCATCTCTTAGAGATTTGGGCTCTTTCCATACTCTAGCTATTGTTGATAGTGCTGCTATAAACACTGGGGTGCATGTGCTCCTTCGAATCAGCATTTTTGTATCCTTTGGATAAATACCTAGTAGTGCAATTGCTGGGTTATAGAGTAGTTCTATTTTTAACTTTTTAAAAAAATTTTATTTATTTATTCATGACAGACACAGAGAGAGAGGCAGAGACACAGGCAGAGGGAGAAGCAGGCTCCATGCAGGGAACCTGATGTGGGACTTGATCCTGGGTCTCCAGGATCACACCCTAGGCTGAAGGTGGCACTAAACCACTGGGCCACTGGGGCTGCCCTATTTTTAACTTTTTGAGGAAACTCCATACTGTTTTCCAGAGTGGCTGTACCAGTTTGCATTCCTACCAACAGTGTAAGAGTGTTCCCCCTTGTCTGCATCCATGCCAACATCTGTTTCCTGAATTGTTAATTTTAGCTATTCTGCAGATATGTCTGATTTAAATGATTGAAATGGAACATCTTTCTCTCTGAGCCTCTGTTCCTATATTCTTTAATAATTCACTTTTATGTTACCATCACCCATTTCAGTTCCTTATCGATGTATAACAAAGTACTCTAAAGTTTGTGATATAAAGCAAGAGCCATAATGTTCATAGATTCTGTGAGACAGGAATTTGGACACAACATAGCAGGGATGTCTAATCTTTATTCCACAGTGTTTGAAGCTTTACCAAGGAAGTCTCAAATGACTAGATCCGGAGGCTCTTCACTTGTATGCTTAATACTTAGATGGGAATGATTTGAAGGCTGAGCTCAGCTGGGAATGTTGATTGGAGTGCATTTTCATGGCCTTTCCATGTTACATGAGCTTCCTTACAGCATGGCAGCCTCAGCGTAGTCGTTTGACTTCTTACATAGTGGCTCAGGGCTCCAAGAGTTAATGTCCCAGGGAATAAGGAGGAAGCTGTATGGCCTCCTTTGACCTAACCTTAGTAGTCAGCCTAAATTCTGGATTGAAGTAGTCCTGTGCCTTCCCAGATTCAGGAGGAGGAAGCATTGACCTAGCTTCATGATGGGAGGGGTATCAAAAAGTACATGTCTATGTTTTAAAACTACCATGCTAGATCTGCTGGTATCTTACTTGGATAACTTGATATTAACCTTGTGTTTCATTTCTCCAATCACACTCTGCTTTTGTGTATCAGTCACTAAGTGCTGGCCTTTTTAATTTGGAGAAATATCTCCTTTTCTCCATTTTCATGAACCTTGGTAAGAATTTTATTACCTTTCACTTGAGAGTTTTCTGTAACCTCTTACTTGATCTACATAATCTCTCCCATCTTGAATTAAATAATAATTCCTCATATTGATTGTAGGATAATTTTTACTACATGCGGGTCTCTGTCCAAATTGCTTAGTTCTTCAAGGTTGACTCTACCTAAATTTCCACTCTACACTTGACTTTGTATTCTTTGCCTTCCTCAGCCACCTCTCTTCATCCTTCAGGTCTCCTGTGTTGCTGTCACTCCCTATATGATGAAGTCTTGCTAGTGGCTTCAAATAATGTCATTTCTTCCTCTTTTGGTTCATATATTTATCTCCTGCCAGGATGGTAACTATAACTTCCATGAGGTCAGGGACTGTGTCTTAAATCATTTGCCACTATTCCCTGGCCTGTCATACATATTTGTTAAATGCTTGTGAGGTTGATTGAAAACAGAGTACACTTGTGTGGAATTCTTCAAAGGTTTGATGGAGTCACTAGACTTTATTAAATGTCTGTTAAAGTTTTTAAGTAAGGGAGTTTACATTCTGTGCTTCAACAATTTTATCTCATTTAAAACATATACAACAAAACCCAAAAAACTTATATTTGAAATATTATTCTTGTATGCCAGAAAATTTAGGGAAGTGGGGCAAATTTTATTAGATTTAAAACAAGCTTTGATAAGATTAATGGCTAGGGGAATAAAGTTGAAATCAGAATAATATTGTTTTCAGTTGTGGCATTTTAAAGTTTTAATTTCGGCCTTGAAATATCTCATGTTATAGATTTCATCACAGCCTATTTCTTTTTGGGCAGAACATGTGATACTTCACTTTTGGCAGTTGCACTGTGTGAAAGGGCTAGGGTCAGCACTGCTGTGCGAAACAGGTCACTGAGCACTCAGATGAAAGGGGAAAAACTTTTAAAGAGTCTTTATTTATTGTTGGTATAATAAGACAAAACAATTATAAGCTTGAACCTCTCACCATGTTCTTGCTTCCTCCTCTGCCTCTCAAATGCTTTGCCAAATTAACCACATCAACCGATTTTATAGAAAACGGATTGCTGTTTTAAGTAGTTCTTTAGCTATTATTCTTAAGAAGCTTCTTCAGAAAGTCTCTCTCCTCTCTTCTCTTGTCTTCCAAAAGGACATAAGTTTCCTTTGTACTTTGATAAAAATCTTAAATGGTCACTTAAAGAGAACAGGCAGTATGTTCTACTTTAGTGCTTGGTAAAGTACAACTGCCTATTTTTCAACTGAGTTGGAAGGAAGAATTCTATCCTACTGTTGCTTTAAAAGATGATTTTATTACTGTCAGGACAGATAACAAGCTAGGATTTTCTAAGAGCAATAAATGACAAGTTGGTTTCGGCCTGTGGCTCTTAAACAATGTAACATTCTTAAATTAAGGTAGGAAAGATACTCAGGTAGTCTTTAAAAGCAGTCTAGATCCCCTGCATGGAGATAGGATTGCTCTCTGTTTAGATTTTTCCTGAATAGAATAAGACACACAATTTTCTCCAAACTCTGGAACAGCCTTTGCTCTGAAATCTGTGTTGGAATGTTATCTGGAGTGTGATGGGGCTCTTTGCCAGTCACCATGGAAACTGAACAGGTTCTATCTAGTTCTGTCCTTTGGGCTACTGGGGGTGGCTTAAATAAAAGATGACCAACATATCGAATCTTATTCTTTATATATATTTTTTTTTCTTTAAAAGTGATTAAAAATATAGCTTATTTAAGAGAGAATAGGACACCTGTGTCATTTCTATTAGGCTATTTAAAATATTCAATGCAGTTGAAGAGTATTCTGGCCAAGAAACATGAATGAAAATTTTCATTTCGGTTGGGCATAATTCCATTGGTTTGTGAGTTTGTCTATTGGCTTTTGTGCTTATATACGCAACAGAATAGCAAATGCTAAATTTCCATTTACCTGCTTAGTGATGGAAGAGAACTTGTTATAGAAATGAAGACATGGGTATTATTTTATCATACCATTGCCAAATGAAATGGGGTTTAAGTGATGATGGCAGAGACGTGAAAGTTAAAAGTGCCTGTGAGCAATTGAGATAATTAAGTATATTATAGATATTCAATAGTACCTCTTCCAAAATGACCAGTCTATCTAAAGTTAGGGAAGGCTTTATATTTATGGTGATTAGAAGTTTGAACCTAGCTAGCCTCTCTTATTTCCTTAGTGGGACTGGTGAACAGAAGAGGAAGATCTGAGCAGAAATTATCTGAGGAATTGCCTGATGCTGATAGAAGAGTCTTTTTTTTTTTTTAATTAGCGAATTTAAAAAACTGAGGTAAAATTCATATTGACCAAGAGTTTTGTGTTATGGGACACACTGATTGCATTGTTCCACTTCAAGAATTTGTTCAATTTTCAAGGGGTAACTCTGATTAAAAAGGTATAGTGGGGAAACCTGGATGGTTCAGTCAGTTAAGGTCATGATCCCAGAGTTCTGGGATCAAACCCTTCATCAGGCTCTCTGCTCAGTAGGGAGCCTGCTACTCCCTCTCCCTCTGCCTGCTTGTGTTCTCTCTCTCTCTCTGTCAAATAAATAAAATCTTAAAAAAAAAAAAGGCATAGTGGGAAATTGGGTGGTTAGGGTTCCTGTTGGTTATTTCAAATAACATGATTTCCTTTAATGTCTAATAACATCTATTTGTATGAAATTAAAATGAAGAGTGTAATACTTAATGCTTTTACAAATATACTTTCATTTGTTCAAGTATATACTGAGTATTTACCATTTACTGGATACTTTTCTGAGTCCTGAAGATATAGTGGTAAAAAAGTCTAAGTTTCTGCTTTTTTCTAGTGTTTTTATGTTCTGAGTTTATATTCTAGTACAAGAAATATAATAGATAAATATATACTTTTAGGTGGTAATAAGAGATGTGAAAGATTGTAAAACAGTGTAAGGATGGAAGTGATGGAAGGTGTTTTTTTAGATGGGGTTGTCAGGAAGGGTCTTTCTTAAGACGTTTGAATCGAGGTCTAAATGAATTGAGAAACTGGGCCACAGGAAAAGCAGAAGCCCTGAGGTTGACTCAACTTGGCTTATTATAGAGAATAGCAGGAAAGTCAGTGTGACTAGAGTGGACCCAGGGAGCGGTAGTCAGGGATTTGTTATGCAAACCCTTATGAGCTATGGTGGAAATTTTGGATTTTTTTTCTAGAAATGATGTAGTGGATTTTTGACCAAGGCAGTGACATGATTGAATTTACTCCTTAAAAGGATGTGGCCGTATTATAGAGTGTAGATATAAGGGGATAACAATAGAAGCAGGGAGACTTGCCTAGTTTAAGCTAAAGATGATAGCTTGGACTGTGATCCCCAATGGTGTAGTGGTGTAGTGGTATTTAGGTTCTAAAAATATTTTGAGGATAGAGACAGGAGGATTTGCTGATGAATTGGATGTGGATGTTTAAGGAAATAGATGGTTTCTTGTTTTTTTGTTTTTTTATATAGTAAAATAATTTATATAATTTAATATTTTAACCATTTTTATATAGTTCATTGACATTAAGTGCATTCACAGTGTTATACAACCATCACCACGATCCATCCCCAAAACTGTTTCATCATCCCAAACTGAAATTCTGTATCCATTAAATAGTGGAGTCCCTATTTCCTCTATTCCCAGCCCATGGCATTTGTCATTCTACTTTTGTTCTCTATGAATTTGGCTATTCTAGGTATAACAAAACCATATAAACAGAATCATACAATATTTGTCATTTTGTGTCTGCTTCTTTCACTTAGCATAATGTTTTCAATTTTTATCCATGGTGTACCATGTATCAGAATTTCATTTCCTTTTTTTTTTTTTAAAGATTTTATTTATTTATTCATAAGAGACACAGACAGAGGCAGAAACACAGGCAGAGACAGAAGCAGGCTCCCTGCAGAGAGCCCAATGCAGGACTTGATCCCAAGACCCCTGGATCAGGACCTGAGCCAAAGGCAGATACTCAACCACTGAACCACACAGGTATCCCCCAGAATTTCATTTCTTTTTAGGTTTCTTGATTTTGGTTTAAGCAACTGTGAGAGAGTTTAAAAAATTGATATTTATAAAAAATGTTCTACTTGGTATAGCACATTGGTTTTAAGTGGTTGCCTTATTATTTTATTAGCCAATTCGCTTCCTTTCTTTGTCTTAAAATGGTAGTAAACTATGATATTTTAGGAGTTCTCTGAGGACTTAAAATTTGTGTCAAGATGACGTGGGTATTGACAAGAATGGTTATTTCCAAAAACTGCAAGGTATAGAAATTTTACCATGGTAGGGACAGTTGAAAATTAATAGATGACAGTGATAATAGGATAGAGGGGGCTTGTTTATGAATGGTGTATTTTTGTAAGCAAACACCAGCTGCACATGACTAAGAGTGGCTATTCATCCAGGGGAAGGACATTTTGAGGAAAATTGGTGTCTTGGTTTTTTCTTTTCTTTCTTTAATAGCAGAGAGGCTTTTTAGTTAGACTGCTGGTCTCTTCTTTTCCAAAGGATTAGGTTTCAAAAGAAGGATCAGACCACTCTGGTGGGGTGTGATAGGGTAGAGGACATATTTGGAATAAGAAGGATTTGCAACATACTGGGGTAGAACTTTCCCTAGGTACCATGGTTCTTAGGCATTTGACCAAGTACTTAAGAGCCAAATCTTAATATTACTTGTTTTTCTTCATTTAACGAGAATTGCTCAGCTTAATTAGCTCTCAGTTTTGTTCCTACAGTGGTCACACCACAGAGCTTGTGAATATCAGTTCTTCTAAAAGAATTTTCCCTATTATAAATAATACATGTTTTGAGCATCAAATATTTGTAAAAGTAGTCTGGTAGTAGAAATTGTTTTTATAAGGGAGAAAAAAGGGGTTTGATTTCATGTTACCAAAGGATGTTATAAGTAATCAAAAGAAAAAGGAAAATTTGTGAATCTTGAAAGTCTATCAAATGTCATTTTTAAAAGAGGAAATTGAAGTCAGGAAAGAACAGATTTGCTTGGAAACAAGCCCTATAAATGGAACTTGAGTAGCTAACATCTGCCTTCGACAAAATCCCCTGCAAAGCTGCTACTTCTCCTTGTAGTCCTTGAGTTAGGGCTCTGATATTTTCATATTTGCCATGGAAATGATTGTGATAATATAAATGATGTTTTATTTTTATACATGATTAAATAGGAAAAATGGAAGCCAGCTGTTGAAGTGCGTGTCTTATGAAACATTGCAGAGAATGCGACATAGGCAGTAATAAATCAAAGGTGGCAGAGAGGGTATTGCTGAGGGTCATGGAACAGATGGGATGGGACAGATAACCTATCTTGGTGACTCTTGGTTTTGGCTCTGGCAGAGTTGGATAGGTTAGCTAATTATATTACATGGCCTGTGGTTTTATGACTCAGTTTGTGAAACTGGAGAACCCGAGGCATTCCTCTACAGTGTGTTTATTAACTATCTGCTATATGTCTGTTCTATATAGTAGGAATTTTGGATAGAGTGGTGAACAAGACAGTCAACTTGTTTATTTACATCTGTGATAAGTGCCACAAAGAAGAAATCCCATTGTCAGGGGAGCATTTAACAGAATACTGGTCCTAACCTGAGGGTTGAGGGAGGACTTCCCAGAGGAAGTAATGGTAGCTGCTTTCCTACAAGCACCATTACTCTATCACATTAGTCTTTTTTAGTTAGTTTTACTTTTTTAAAGGTAATTCTTATTTGTCTTCTCCTTCTATGTCTCCTTCTCCTTCCTTTCTCCCGAGTGAAAATGAAAACTCCTGGAGAGCAAGGGCCTTTGTGCCAGGAAACCCTGACTGGAAAGAAGCATGGGTGGGGTGGTGTTATGAAGGAACTGAAAAGGCCAGTGAGGTAGTTGTGAGTCATTGTGAGAGGGAGAGTAGTAACCTTAGTGACCTTGTCAAGAATTTTAGAATTTCCTAAATGGCAGTGGAAAGCAATTTTAAACAGTAGATAGACATGATCAGATTTGCTTTAAAGTTGCTTTACTGCCACATGGAGAATGGATGGGGGATATTAGAGTAGGCACAGGAGACCAATTTAGGCTGTTACACAAAGCTAAGCAGGAGAGCATGGTGATGTCTTAAACTAGGGTGTTGGCAGTGGAAATGGAAGTGGAGTTTTGGTAGGTCTTGACGATGGACTGGATATGGGAGAGGAAAGGAAGGATCAGCGATGACCTCCATTCCGTGTTTCTTGATTGTTCAGCTGAATTGATATCAGATACATTTTCCCAACGCATTTGAAAAATCCTCCTCTTCAGATTTGGTATATAGTAGAATTGCCCCTGATTGTGAAAACTCAGTAAGTGTGTTGAACTTTTCCAGTCAACTTTTGGTCAGGATAGAAGAGCACAATAGTTGTTAGTCTATTATTTCACCTACTAATAAGTAATATATAGCCTTGCTTAAGGTTTGCTAATTGTTATTATTGGATGGAGTCCTACTGCTTTTAAAACTTTAAAAAATTAAAAAAAATTTTTAATTGGAGTTCAATTTGCCAACATATAGCATAATACCCAGTGCTCATCCAGCCAAGTGCCCCCCTCAGTGCCCATCACCCAGTCACCCCAACACCCCCCCCCCCCCCCCCCCCCCCCCCCCCCCGCTCACCTCCCTTTCCACTAACCCTTGTTCGTTTCCCAGTTAGGAGTCTCTCATGTTCTGTCACCCTCACTGATATTTTCACTCATTTTCTCTCCTTTCCCCTTTATTCTCTTTCACTAATTTTTATATTCCCCAAATGAATGAGACCATATACTGTTTGTCCTTCTCCGATTGACTTATTTCACTCAGCATAATACCCTCCAGTTCCATCCACGTTGAAGCAAATGGTGGGTATTTGTCGTTTCTAATGACTGAGGAATATTCCGTTATATACATAGACCACATCTTCTTTATCCATTCATCTTTTGATGGGCACAGAGGCTCCTTCCACAGTTTGGCTATTGTAGACATTGCTGCTATAAACGTTGGGGTGCGGGTGTTCTGGCGTTTCACTGCATCTTTTTAATTTTAATTCCAGTATAGTTAACATACAGTGTTATATTGGTTTTAGATGTACAATATAATGATGCAGCAATTCTATACACTACTTAGGGCTCATTATGATAAGTGTACTCACACTTCACCAATCCCCCACCCCCACCCCAGTAATCATCAGTTTGTTCTCTATAATTAAGAAATTGTTTCTTAGTTTGTCTCTGTTTTTTTTTCCCCCTTTGGTCATTTGTTTTGTTTCTTAAATTCCAGATAAAAGTGAAATCATATGGTTTTTGTTTTTCTCTGAGTTATTTTGCTTAGCATTTTACTCTGGCTCCATCCATGTTTTTGCAAATGGCAAGATTTCATTCTTTTTTTATGGCTGAGTAATATTTGTGTGTGTGTGTATGTGTGTGTGTGTGTGTTTCTTTATCCTTTTATCCATTGATGGACATTTGGGCTGCTTCTGTAGTTTAGCTATTGTAAATAATGCTGCAGTAAACATGGGGTTGTATATATTCTTTCAAAATAATGTTTTTGTATTCTTTGGGTAAATCCCCAGCATTGTGATTACTGGTTTGTAGGGTAGTTCTGTTTTTAATTTTTTGAGGAACCTCCATACTGGTTTTCACAGTAGCTATACCAGTTTGCATTCCTGGAACCAACAGTGCAAGAGAGTTCCTTGTCTACATTCTCATGAACACTTAACTGTTTTTGGTGTTTTTGATTTTAGCCATTCAGACAGGTGTGAGATGATATCTCATTGTTTTCATTTGCATTTCCCTGATGATGAGTGATGTTGAGTATCTTTTCATGTGCCTATAGGCTATCTGCATATCTTTTTTGGAGAAATGTCTGTTTATATCTTCTGCCTACTTTTTCTTTTTCTTTTTTTTTTTTTTTTGTTGTTGAGTTGTGTAAGTTCTTTATATGTTTCAGATACTAATCTTTTATTGGATATGTCATTTGCAAGTATTTTCTCCCAGTCAGTAGATTGTCTTTTAGTGTTGTTGATTGTTTCTTTTGCTGGGCAGAAGCTTTTTATTTTGATGTAGTCCCAATAGTTTGTTTTTGCTTTCGCTTCCCTTGCATCAGGGGACCTATATAGAAAAAAGTTGCATGACTGGTGTCAGAAAAATTACTGCCTGTGCTTTCTTCTAGGATTTTTATGGTTTCAGGTCTTATCTTTAGATCCTTAATCCATTTTGAGTTAATTTTTGTGTGTGGTAAAATAGAGTGATCCAATTTCATTCTTTTGCATGTAGCTGTCCTGTTTTCCCAGCACCATTTCTTGAAGAGACTTTCTCATTTCATATTTTTGGCTCTTTTGTTGAAGATTAATTGGCCGTATATCATGGGTTTATTTCTGGGCTTTCTGGCTTGTTCTGTTGATCTATATGTCTGTTTGTTGTGCCAGTATCACTGTTTTGGTTACTGCAGCTTTGTAGTATAACTTGAAATCTGGAATTGTGATAACTCTAGCTTTGCTTTTCTTTTTCAAGATTGCTTTGGCTATTCAGAGTCTTTTGTGATTCCATGTGAATTTTAGGATTTTTTGTTCTAGTTCTGTGAAAATGCTATTGGTATTTTGATAGAGATTGCATTAAATCTAGATTCCTTTGAGTAGTATTGACATTGTAACAGTATTATTCTAATTCTATATTCTGTATTATTCTAATGCATAAGCATGAAATATCTTTCCATTTATTTGTGTTGTCTTCAGTTTCTTTCATCAGTGTTTTATAGTTTACAGAGAACAAGTCTTTTACTTTCTTGGTTAAGTTTATTCCTAGGTATTTTGTTATTTTTGGTGCAATTATAAATGGAATCCTTTTTTGATTTCTTTGTTGCTTTATTAGTGTTTATTTATTTTTTTTGCTTTATTAGTGTTTAGAAATACAACAAACTTCTATACAATGATTTTGTATCCTGTGACCTAACTGAATTCATTTATCAGTTCTAGTAGTGTTTTGGTAGAATCTTTAGGGTTTTCTTTTTTTTTCCCCTAGGCTTTTTTTTTAAATTTAATTTTAGTTAAATTATGGTTTAGTTAACATATAGTTTAGTGTTGGTTTCAGGAGTAGAATTTAGTGATTCATCAATTACATATAACACACAGTGCTCATCACAGGTACCCTCCTTTAATACTCATCACCCATTTAGCCCATCCCCCTTCACTCCCCTCCCATCCAGCAACCCTCAGTTTGTTCTTTCTAGTTAAGAGTCTCTTATGGTTTGCCTCCCTCTCTGTTTTTATCTTATTTTATTTTTCCTCTCCTTCCCTTATGTTCATCTGTTTTGTTTCTTAAATTCCACACTCGAGTGAGATCATAGGGTATTTGTTTCTCTGACTGACTTATTTCACTTAGCATAATACATTGTAGTTCCATCCTTGGTGTTGCAAATGGCAAGATTCCATTCTTTCTGATGGCTGAGTAATATTCTGTTACACACATGACCACCACCACCACCACCTCTTCTTTATCCATTCATCAACCCATAGACATTTGGGCTCTTTCCATACTCTAGCTATTGTTGATAGTGCTGCTATAAACATTGGGGTGCATGTGCTCCTATGAATCAGCATTTTTGTATCCTTTGGGTAGATACCTAGTAGTGTAATTGCTGGGTCATAGAGTAGTTCTATTTTTAACTTTTTGAGGAAATTCCATACTGTTTACAGAGTGGCTGTGCCAGTATGCATTATGTGTAAGAGGGTTCCCCTTTCTATGTTTCCTTGCCAACATCTGTTGTTTCCTGAGTTGTTAATTTTAGCCATTCTGAGAGGTATGAGGTGGTATCTCATTGTGGTTTTGATTTGAATTTCCCTGATGATGAGTGAAGTTCAGCATTTTTTCATGTGTATTTTACCCATGTGTATGTCTTCTTTGGAAAAATGTCTGTTCATGTCTTCTGCCCATTTCTTAATTGGATTATTTATTTTTTGGGTGTTGAGTTTGGTGAGTTCTTTTTTTTTTTTTTAAAGATTTTATTTTTTTAATTTTTATTTATTTATGATAGAGAGAGAGAGAGAGAGAGACAGACAGAGACACAGGCAGAGGGAGAAGCAGGCTCCATGCACCGGGAGCCCGACATGGGATTCGATCCCGGGTCTCCAGGATCGCGCCCTGGGCCAAAGGCAGGCGTCAAACCGCTGCGCCACCCAGGGATCCCGGTGAGTTTATAGATTCTGGATACTAGCCCGTTATCAGATATATCATTTGCAAGTATCTTCTCCCATTTTGTTGGTTGCCTTTTAGTTTTGTTGACGGTTTCCTTCACTGTGCAGAAACTTTTATCTCGACGAGGTCCCAGTAGCTCATTTTTGTTTTTGTTTCTTTTGCCTCCAGAGATGTGTCTAGTAAGAAGTTGCTACAGCTGAGATCAAAGAGGTTGCTGCCTGTTTTCTCCTCTAGGATTTTGATATTTTCTACATTTAGGTATTTCATCCATTTTGAATTTATTTTTGTGTATGATCTAAGAAAGTGGTCCAGTTTCATTCTTTGCCTGTTGCTGTCCAGTTTCCCCAGCACCATTTGTTGAAGAGACTGTCTTTTTTCCATTGGATATTCTTTCCTGCTTTGTTGAAGATTAGTTGACCATTTAGTTGTGGATCCATTTCTGGGTTCTCTATTCTGTTCCATTGATCTTTGTGTGTGGTAAAATAGAGTGATCTATTTTGTGTCTGTTTTTGTGCCAGGACCATACTGTCTTGATTATAACTTTGTAATACAGCTTAAAGTCTGAGATTGTGATGCTTCCCACTTTGCTTTTCCTTTTCAACATTCCTTTGGCATTTCGTTTTTTTTTTTTTTTCTGGTTCCATACAAATTTTTTAGGATTGTTTGTTCTAGCCCTGTGAAAAATGCTATTGGTATTTTTGGTAGGAATTGCACTGAGTGTGTAGATTGGTTTGGGTAGCATAGACATTTTAACAATATTTGTTCTTCCAGTCCATGAGTGTGGAATATTTTTCCATTTCTTTGTGACTTCTTCAGTTTCTTTCATAAATGTTCTATAGTTTTCAGCATACAGATCTTTTACCTCTTTGCTTAGATTTATTCCTGGATATCTTACAGTTTTAGTTGCAATTATAAATGAGATTGAACCCTTGATTTCTCTTTCTGCTGCTTCATTATTGCTGTATAGAAGTACAACAGATTTCTGTATGTTGATTTTATATCCTGGACTTTGCTGAGTTCTTCTATCAGTTTTAGCAATATTTTTGTGGAGTTCTTTGAGTTTTCTATATCGAGTATCATGTCATCTGCGAAGAGTGAAAGTTTGACTTCTTCCTTGGCGATTTGAATACCTTTTATTTCTTTTTTGTTGTCTGATTGCTGCGGCTGGACTTCCAGTACTATGTTGAACAACAGTGGTTGTCTACAATCATTGTAAACATCTCTGTCGTGTTCTTGACCTTAGGGGAAAGGTGCTCAGTTTTTTCCCATTGAGGATGAAATTAGCTGTGGGTCTTTCATATATGGCCTTTATGATAGTTGAGGTATGTTCCTTTTATCCTTACTTCCTTGAGGGTTTTTATTAAGAAAGGAATTTTGTCAAATGCTTTTTCTACATCTAGTGAGAGGATCTTTTGGTTCTTGTCCTTTCTGTTATTAATGTAGTGTATCATGGTGATTGTTTTGCAGATACTGAACCACCCCTCAAGCCCAGGAATAAATATCACTTGATCATAGTGAATCATCCTTTTAAAGTATTGTTGGATTCAGGTAGTATCTTGTTGAGGATTTTTGTATCCATGTTCATCAGGGATATTAGTAATTCTCCTTTTTGATAGGGTCTTTATTTGGTTTTAGAATCAAGGTAATGCTGGCCTTATAGATTGAGTTTAGAAGTTTTCCTTCTATTTCTATTTTTTGGAATAGTTTCAAAAGAATAGGTGTTAATTCTTCTTTAAGTGTTGGTAGAATTCCTCTGAGAAACCATCTGGCCCTGGATTCTTGTTTGTTGGGAGATTTTTGATTACTGATTCAATTTCTTTGCTGGTAATGGATCTGTTCAGATTTTCTGTTTTTTCTTGTTTCAGTTTTCGTAGCTTATATCTTTTAGGAATGTATCCATTTCTCCCAGATTGCCCAGTTTGTTGGCATATAATTGCTCATAATATTCTCTTATAATTGTTTGCATTTCTGCGGTTGTGATCTCTCCTCTTTCATTCATGATTTTATTTATTTGGATTCTTTCTCTTTTCTTTTTGATAAGTCTGGCAAAGGGTTTATCAGTTTTGTTAATTCTTTCAAAGAACCAGCTCCTAGTTTCATTGATCTGTTCTACTGGTTTTTGTTTTTTGTTTTTTTTAAAAGGTTTTATTTATTTATTCATGAGAGATACACAGAGAGAGAGAGAGGTAGAGACACAGGCAGAGGGAGAAGCAGGCTCCATGCAGGGAGCCCAACGTGGGACTTGACCCCGGGTCTCCAGGATCATGCCCTGGGTGGCAGTGCTAAACGCTGAGCCACCCAGGCTGCCCTAATCAGGAAATTAAATAAGAAATTTTAAAAATACATAAAAGCAAATAAAAACACGACAGTCTAAAACCTGTCTGGAAGGAAGGCAGTCATCAGAGGGAAGTATCTAGCAATATAGGCTCTTCTCAATGAGCAAGGAAACTCTGAAATACACAACCTAACCTTATACCTAAAGGAGCTGAGAAAAAGAAGAGCAAATAAAATCTAAAACCAGCAAAAGGGAAATTATTAGGATAAGAGCAGAAAAAAAAAAAAACAATCCCACAAAATCCTGATTTGTGACCCAGTATGTGATCTGTTTTGGAGAATGTTCCATGTGTGCTTGAAAAGAATGTGTATTCTACTGCTTTAGGATGAAATGCTTTGAATATATCTGTTAAATCCATCTAGTCCAGTGTATTCAAAGCCATTGTTTCCTTGTTGATTGCTTTGATAATCTGTCCATTGCTGTGAGTGGGGTGTTAAAGTCCCCTATTATTATTGTATTATTATCAATGAGTTTCTTTAAATTGTTATTAATTGATTTATGTATTTGGGTGCTCCCAAGTTGAGGGCATAAATATTTACAATTGTTAGATCTTCTTGTTGGATAGACCCCTTTATTATGAGAGAGTGCCGTTCTTCATTTCTTATTATATTCTTTGGTTTAAAATCTGGTTTAAAAAATAAATACAATCTAGTTTATCTGATAGAAGTATGGCTACTCCAGCTTTATTTTGATGTCCATTAGCATTAGCTTGATAGATGGCTTTCCACCCCCTCACTTTCAATCTTGTGGTGTCTTTGGGTCTAAAATGAGTCTTTTGTAAGCAGCATATCAATGAGCCTTGTTTTTTTTTTTAAATCCATTCTGATACCCTATATCTTTTGTTTTTTGTATTTTTCTTTCTCTATGTCTTTTGATTCAGCATTTAGACCATTTGCACTCAGAGTAATTATTGATATGAATATGGTACCATTATATTACCTATAAAGTCATTGTTCCTGTAGATTATCTCTACTCCTTTCTAGTCTTTGTTGCTTTTGGTCTCTCTTTCCTGCTCCAAAGGCCCTCTTTTATATTTCTTAACAGAGCTGTTTTAGTGTTCATGAATTCCTTTTGTTTTTGCTTATCTTGAAAACTCTCTCCTGTTCTAAATGACAGTCTTGCTGGATATAGTATTCTGGGCTGCATGTTTTCTCATTCAACACATTGACTATATCATGCCACTGTCTTCTGGCTTGCTGTGTTTCTGTGGACAGGTCTCTGCTAACCTTATGTGTCTACCCTTATAGGTTAAGGATATTTTGTCCCTAGCTGCTTTCACAATTCTCTCTTTTTCTTTATATTTTCCAAGTTTCCCTATGATATGTCTTGGTGTCGACCTGCTTTTGTTGATTTTTTGGTTAGTTTCCCTTGCTTCTTGGACTTGAATGGCTATATCTGTCTCTAGATTAGGGAAATTCTTAGCTATAATTGTTCAAATAGACCTTCTGCCCTTCTTTTCTGTTCTTATTCTTCTGGGATTTCTCCTATATGGATATTATTGTGTTTTGTGGAATCTTTGAGTTCCCTAAGTCTGTATTCATGACCTAGGAGTTTTCCTCTTCTCAGCTTCATCATTTTCTGTAATTATCTTCCATATCACGGATGTGATTCTCTGCTTTTTCCATTCTCATTGTGATTACATCCAGTTGATTCTGCATCACAGTTATAGCATTTATTTTTGGCCTGACTAGTTTTCAGGTCTTTTATCTCTGCAGCCAGTTTCTCTCATGTCTCCTATGCTTCTTTCAAAACCCAGCTAGTATTCTTAGGACTGTTGTACTAAATTCGTTTTCAGATATATTGCTTGTATATCTGTTTTGAACAAATTCCTGGCTATGATTTCTTTTTGATCTTTCTTTTGGGGAGAATTCCTCCATTTTGTCATTATATATAGGTTTCTGTCTTTTGCATGTTGTGAAAGCTTGTTATGTTTCCTGCTCCTAAGAGTAATATTGTATTAAGAAGGGGTCATACACTGTCCAGGGCTTGGCACTTTGGGAGGTGTTTCTGGTGTATGCTGTGTGCACTCTGCTGTTGCGTTTTGACTGCTCTTTCTCACAGGTCAGTCCTCTGCAGATTTCCTTCTGTCTTGCATTGAGGAGTATTTGGACCTTTAACTAGGTTTGCTTTGATTTGTTGGTGAAGTTAGGGCTGATTAAAAAAAAGAAAAGCCTGATCAAAAAAAAAAGGAGAATAGGAAACAAGCCAGCAAATGAACAAAAAACTATAAGCCTGATGTCAAAGAAAAAAAAGGAAAAAAAAAAGATAAAAAAGAAAAAAAAAAAGAAAAAAAAAAGCCTGTTCTTATTTCCACCAGAACGAAAGCTGATGCTTTGGAGCACTCTATGATTGGTAGCCTTGATGCATGCAGAGGGCCTTTGTTAGTCTTCTGAGGGAGAGGCCTGCTGTACTGGCTCACAGTCAGACAAGCCCTTATAAAGATGCCCCTGCTGGGTGCTGGGGCAGGGTTTATGTAAGCGACTCCAACCTCTTCTGAGGTGCTGTTTCTCACTGAAGTCCAGCTGTGCTGGTATGTGGGTGTGTGTATGTGTGTATAGTGTAAGATGGTGTCACCCCCTGTCCCTGAAGATGGGAACTTGTTCAAGAGACCCTTACAGAAAAGCGAATAATCTCCTTTTCTGTGTCCTAGGCTTTCATCACGTCCCTGTCCTCAACTTGTCTGTGCCTGGCTGTCAGCATGCGTGGTGCCACAGTTCTCCTGTTTTATCTCTGGTCAGTGGCTGGCATTCAAAACAACTAATCTTAAAGTACCCAGCAGCGCATGAATCCACTCCTTTCCTCTGGTGGAGAGCCTTGCAGTGCTACTCCTGGCACTGTTCTGCCCCAGAAAAACAGTCACTCACTTTCACGAGTGCTCGTGCTATGTTGAAGTACAGCAAAAGCCTGCAACCAGATTAGCTGCCCTCTGCATGTGCCTCTGTCCCCTGCTGTTGAATGGCCCCTCAGTACACTGGATGGGCCTTTTGTCCTTGGAGAGGCAAAATACCCTCTTCCAATATGCTCCAGGAAGGGGAACCTTCTCTTCGCATGTGACCCAGGAGATTCCCATTCCTTGGCTTCTTGTGCGAACTCTACTCATTCATCTCTCTCCCTCTCACTCCCTCTATTCCTGATTTCACTTTGTGAAAAGGGTTCCCACTCCTCCAAGGCACCACGACTTTTCTCTCTCTTAATTAACATCTCTCAACCTCTCATCTGCTACTTTCTTTCCCTCCAATTGTGCAGATTGTTTCCTTAGTCTTTAATGGATTTCCTAGTTGTTCAAAATGATTTGATGTTGATTTAGCTATGTTTGAAGGATGAGGCAAGTTCAGGGTCCCCACTACTACTCTGTCATCTTCACTCCTCCTTCTTTAGGGTTTTCCATAGTATGTTATCTGCAAATAACGAAAGTTTTACTACTTTCTTACCAATTTGGATGCCCTTTATTGCTTTTCTGATTGCTGTGGCTAGGACTTACAGTACTATGGTGAATTAAAGTGGTGAGAGTGGACATTCTTGTTTTATTTTTATTTCATTATTTTTTTCTTTTTTAAAGATTTTATTTATGTATTTATTTATTCATGAGAGACACACACAGAGAGAGGCAGAGACACAGGCAGAGGGAGAAGCAGGCTCCATGCAGGGAGCCCGACACGGGACTCAATTCTGGGTCCCCAAAATCAGGCCCTGGGCTGAAGGTGGTGCTAAACCTCTGAGCCACCCGGGCTGCCCTGACATTCTTGTTTTATTCCTGATATTAGGGGAAAAGCTTTCAGTTTTTTTAACCTTGGAATATAATGTTAGCTGTGGGTTTTTCACATATGGACTTTATTATGTTGAAGTATGTTCCCTCTACTACTATTTTGGAGAGTTTTTTTAATCATAAATGGATGTTTTACTTTGTTAAATGCTTTTTCTGCATCTATTGAAATAATCATATAGTTTTTATTTTCTCCTATTGATATGATGTATCACATTGATAGATTAACCACCCTTGTGTTGCAGGGATAAATCCCACTTGATCATGGTGAATGATTTTTTAAAATGTATTGTTGGATTTGGTTTGCTGGTATTTTATTGAGGATTTTTGCATCTATCTTCATCAGGGATAGTGGCCTGTAGTTTCTCTTTTTTTTGTAGTGTCTATCTGATTTTGGTATCAGGGTAATGCAGTCCTTGTAAAATGAATTTGGAAATTTTTTTCCTCTTCTATTTTTGGAATAGTTTGAGAAGAATAGGTGTTAACTCTTCTTTAAAGGTTTGGTAGAATTCATCCGTGAAGCCATCTGGTCCTGGGTTTTTGCTTTTTGGGAATTTTTTGATGACTGATTCAGTTTCATTACTGGTAATTGGTCTATTCACATTTTCTATTTCTTCTTGATTCAGTTTTAGAAGGTCATATGTTTCTAGGAATGATCCATTTCTTCTCGGTTATCCAGTTTGTTGGCACATACTTTTTCATAATATTATCTTATGATTGTTTGTATTTCTGTGGTGGTATTGTTATTTCTTCTCTTACATTTCTCATTTTGCTTCAGTCATCTTTTTTTTTTTTTTTCTTTTTTGATGAGTCTAGCTAAAGATTTATCAGTTTTGTTGATCATTTAGTGCACCAGCTTCTGGTTTTGTTGATCTGTTCTTTTCTGTTTTTAGTTTCTATTTCATTTATTTTTGCTCTAATCTTTATTATTTCTTTCCTTCTACTGGTTTTGGGGTTTGTTTGTTTTTTTCTAGCTCCTTAGGTGTCAGGTTAGGTATTTGAGGTTTTTTGCTTTTTGAGGTAGGCCTATATTGTAGCTTTTGCTGCATCCCAAGGATTTTGGACTATTGTATTTTTCATTCCTACCAATTTTTTAATGGTTTGAGATAAAATTCACATACCATATAATTCATCTGCTTGAAGTGTATAATTTAGTGGCTCCTAGTATACTCACAGAATTGCATCTATTACCATCAATTTTAGAACATTTTCATTACTTGAAAAAGAAACCTTGTATCCTTAGCCTGTTTCCCAATGTACCCTTAGTTCTAGGTAACTACTAATTTATTTTCTGTCTTTAGAGATTTACCTGTTTGGACATTTCATATAAATGGAATCATACAATATATGGTCTTTTGTGACTGTCTTTTTTCAGTTAGCATTATGTTTTTAAGATGAATCCATACTGTATATTTCAGTTCTTCATTTCTATGTTTTGCTGATAATAGTCTGCTATATGGATATACCACTTTTTATTTATCTGTTTTATCATTTGATGCAAATTTGGGTTGTTTCTACTTTTTGGCTATTATGAATAATGCTGCTATGAATATTCATTTATAAGTTTTTGTATGGACATAGACTTTCTGTTCTCTTGGGGATAGACCCAGCAGAGGAATGCTGGGTCATGTCACAACTCTATGTTTAACCATTTGAGGGATTGCCAGAATATTTCTAAACTTTACATTTATACCACTTTACATTTCTTCTAGCAGTGATAGAAGATTCCCAATTTTCTAATATCCTTTTTGTCAATACTTACTTTCTCTTTTTGATTATAGTTATACTTATGGATGTGAAGTGGTTTCCTATTGTGGTTTTGAATTGTGCTTCCCACTAGTTTTTCTAAAACTAAATGATAAAACTAAAACAATAATGAGATTAAAGCTGGGCAGTTTACTGGCTAACAGAATTTAAGAAGTCATTTTAATTATAAAAGAGTAGAGATGATTTGGCATATATGAGTAAGTATTTTAAGCATTTTGCAAGACTTTACCTTCTTTTTTTGGTTCTTATTTAGCAATTAATAGCTAAAACATTTTATTTTGAATCTAAGTTCAAAAGGTTTTGAGGTTCCACAAAAAATAATCTTGACAAATACCCCAAAGATTTTTGTTACAGTTTTTCTTTCCCTTTAAAATACAGTGTCCATCCCTTTTGGCTCCTAAACAACATAGTTGAGAATGTTAAATAATTCTGAACAAATTCAGTTGAATAATCCAAGGACCATTTTATATCAGACACTGTGTTTACTCATGGATGCTACCTTTACAAAGCTTCTAGTCTTTTGGGGAAGACAGATATACATATTTATTTACATATGAGGAAGAATGCAGCAAGCATAGCAGTTGGTGGGTATAAACAGTATGTTAATACCATAGTGGAGAGAAATTAATTCCAGTTTTAAGCAGAGGCAGTACTTTGGAAATTAGATAGAATGTTGGCAGTTAGAAAAATAGCAGAAAAGAAGAAAATTCTATGTTGAGGGAATTTTGTGAGCAAGGTCATGGTAGGAGGTAATTTTAAAGTGTTTGGATTGTAAGTAATCTGTATGGCTACAGTGTATGGTATACTGGGACCAGAGGGCATATGTGGAATCCAATGGGGGTAGGCAAGGGATGGGAGGCAAGGGATGCTGTCACAATAGCCAAAGTGAGAGTTGACTTTTCAACTAAAATTGACTTAAAAAATAGTTTTTTTAAAAAAAAATTTCATATAACAAGAAATGTGGAAGTTATAGAGTTGGTTAAAAGGCAGCCCAACTATATCAGGTAGCATTTCTGTGTTTCTCTTGGCTTAATCCTTATGGTCACAAGATGGCTGTCTCACTCAGTCATCAAGTGGAAGAAATAGAGTGTGCTTTCTTACTGTTTTGTTGTTGTTGTTGTTGTTGTTGTTGTTAAGGAAGAAAACTTTCATCAGGCACTCTGAAGTTTCATTAACCAGGACTGGATCTCATGACTGATTTAGCTGCAAGGGAAAGTGGGAATCTGACATCTTCCACTTTAAAAGTGGGAGGTGGGGATCCCTGGGTGGCGCAGCGGTTTAGTGCCTGCCTTTGGCCCGGGGCGCGATCCTGGAGACCCGGGATCGAATCCCACGTCAGGCTCCCGGTGCATGGAGCCTGCTTCTCCCTCTGCCTGTGTCTCTGCCTCTCTCTCTCTCTCACTGTGTGCCTATCATAAATAAATAAAAATTAAAAAAAAAAAATAAAAGTGGGAGGTGAATTCTGCCTTTGAAAAGTTGGGGCCGGAGTGGGGCGGGGGGGGGGGGGGGGGGGGGGGGGGGAGCAGGGGTTTTCAGGGGGTTAGTAACCAGATAGTGTCTGCAGATGCTAATCTTCTCTAGTTAGTAGTAAAAAAGACAAAGAACAAGACACATTTAAGAGACAGATTAGAAAAGGAGAGATTACAGACAATTCTAGGTTTTGGTGGTGAATGAAAAGATGGTGATGCCATTTGCCAAAATGTATTTCACAATTTGAAATTGAATTGAGTCCTTACTCTATTAATAACATTTCTTGACCATAAGACTTGATGCTTAGGACCCTTTAGTCTCACTTTCTAATCACTAATAGAATGGAACAAGGAGGAGGCAGTGGAGGTAGCATGGTGGTTTTTTTAAGTGCTACTGCTAGGACCAGTGCCAGCTTGCAGCATAAGAATCACCTGGGGAGCTTGTTAAATCAGAATCTCTGGGAATTGATATTTTTAGGTCTGGGATTTGACCATCAATTTTGTTAACAAGATCCCCAGGTAATTCTGATACATAGCTAGGTTTGAAATATTTGGTAAGAAAAGTGTGGACTTTGGTTTCAGGCATACCTGAATTTGAATCCTAGCTCTTCACTTATTAACTGTGTTAACTTGGGCAAGGCACTTCTCAGAGGTGAGGCCCCTCACCTGTGAAATATGTAGTAATAATAATTATAATTATAAAGTAATATTAACATTACTTAATGATATACCACAGTCGCTAACTCAGAAAATTGCTCTATCCTGGGTAACCTGCTCTATCCATTCTATCCTGGGTAATCTGATGGGGCTGGACAAGCTGAAAGTATAGCTCTTGGCTGGATTTGCCAACACTGTTGCTGAAGAAACTCAGATAAACTTGTCACAAGAGAAGCCAGTCACTCAATAGATGAGGATTTGGAAAAGAGAAAGGGAGAAACTTATTTCAGGTGTTGGCAGTCAGGATAGGTGGCAGGCTCAAGCCTTAACCACCTCTGCCGGCAAGATGGACATCTAGAGGCTCGGGGGGCTATGCCAAGAGAGCAGGCAGAGGTGCATGATCATGGTGGGGGTGGGGGAGCATCCATTTGTGTTCAGCCCACAGTTATGTACATGGGAAGAGGACATGTGGTGTGTGGCTTAGGCATTCCATTGCTATCAGGGCTCTTCTGGTCTGGTGGTTGGAATGTTCTGGTCATTGCACAATGTCTTGTCAATGCCTCAAGAAAATGCAATTAGAAATAAGCACAATGGTTTTTAGTTAGATCAGGGGTTAAGCAGTCCTGCCTATTTCTGGTTTTAACTGTTGAGGTCTCTAGTGGAGGAACAGGGCTTGCTAACATTAATAGTTACTTTATAGAGCTGTTGTAAAATATAGGGAAATATATGTAATGTTTGTAGCATAATAACTGGCACATCGTAAAGATTCATTAACTCATTATATTTTTGTGTGTTAGTACTACACATTTGAATTAGCAAAAGAACACAGATTTCTGTACAGCTACAACAAAAAGCAGATGATAATAAATTGCTTCTCTTGGTGCTTAGTAACCATTGTTATCAATAGCTGATTTCCTTTTGGCCCAGCCAGGTATCTTCCAGTCTTGAGCATATGAACCTTTGTTTATTTTCTTAACTGCATTTTTGGCTGCTTCTGTTCTGTGCAATCTATATCAGTATATAACTTAAAAATCAGCTAATACACCAAAAACCCTAAATCCAATTTCTGTGAAATGTTACTTAATATTTAATAGAGGCTATTTTTCACAATGTTCTCATATAAAACTTGACACTAGACAAAATTCTTGCTCTTATAAAGCAAAAAACAGTATCAATTCAGATGAAAGTAATAATTGCATATTAAAGATCATTTTGTTATTCTCAAAGCTTATATAGTTGCCTGGGTTAATAATGAGAATGTTGTTTTGGATGGTTGTCTTTGGAAAAATACTCGCTGAGAATGAATGCTTATTTTTACAGTTTCAGTGCATAGAGGGGTCTTTGTGGAAGGGAGGGAAGGCACTAACATTGAGAACTACTTTGCACTAGGAGTTTGACTTGTTGGATAGAGACTGCATGTTGTAGTATTACCTGTGAATTCTGAAGGCCTGCTGCCTGAGTTTGTGTCCCAGTTCTGTACTTAAAGCTGCCTGACCTCAGGCAAGATACTAACCTTTCTGTGCCTGGGTTTTTTCATTGAAGATTATTATAAACCTGCTTCAAAAGGTTGTGGTGAGGATTAAATAAGCTAACCTAAAGTCTCTAGAAAGTGCCTGGCCTGTAGTACTGTATAATTGTTAGCTGTTCTTTAAATTTTACAAATTCACATTGCTCTGTAATTTCACAACATTCCTGTAAGGTTGGTGTCTTCTTAATCTTTATTTTACAGATAATAAACTGAAGTTCAATGAGGTTAGCAATTTATCTATAATCAACCACCCATTTATTTAGTGATGCAAATCCTAGATTGCTTCTTCATGCATTCTACTATGGCTTTTCTTTTTTCTTTAAGATTTTATCTATTTATTCATGAGAGACAGAGAGAGAGAGAGGGAGAGAGAAAGACAGGCAGAGAGATAGGCAGAGGGAGAAGCAGGCTCCATGCAGGGAGCCCAATGTGGGACTCGATCCCGGGACTCCAGGATCACGCCCTGGGCTGAAGGCAGGCGCTAAACCGCTGAGCCACCCAGGGATCCCCCTCTATTATAGTTTTAATATGTCAGTTATTTTAAAAAATCCTAGAAATAGTGATCACTTATGTGATTCATATGGTATTAAGTAATGTTGATTTTCATTTATCAGAAAAACATCTTTGCTGCTTGGCAGAATTAATAAATTAACCATTTTCGAACTTTGAATAGGGTGTTAATATTTTGAAAAAATCTGTTATTGATCTTTAAAATATCGCATCAAGAGGTAACAGATATTTAAAAATAGATATTACAACAGCTATTTGATTCAAATTAATTTGTAACTTTTATATAATATGCTATATAATTTTAAATATAATTAAACTATGTATAAGAATATAGCATATCTGTTAATTTGTAACATCACTTTTTTAGGTGATGATCATAATGGTACCTTGAGGGTTTTTCATAATTGTTTTTTCACTCATGATCTTGATGTTGTCTGTGATTAAGTAAATTATCTAAATCCCTAAGATTCACACATTTTATAGAAAATAGAAACAATAATGCTTGCTAATGATAACCACTAATGCATATTAATAGTATTCGCTGACTTGAGATGTGTGTGTCTACTTCTGTAGTATCTTTTATAAGAATAATTCAGAGTACTGAGTAAGGAACTAAGCATCAAATATTGAAATGAAAGATAAGAAAAAAAAAGAAAGATAAGGCAATTTTAAAAAGTTAATTGTGTAACAAAGGAGTGGACATGTGTTAAACTAGATCCTAAAGCCAGTCTTCTATTAGGAATTCTTCCTTATTTGCTCTTTCCCTTCCTCCATAAGCACACAGACAAAACACAGCACACTCACACACCAAGATAAAATAAAAATGCTGTTTTATAAAATGATCTTCAGATAGGTAAAAAGCCTCAAACTGCTTTTCTTCTCTATTTTCTACATGGTTTCAGGAAGCTGTATGCATAACATGCTTTGAGATTTTCAATTAGAAGCAGTAGCAATTTTATTTTGAATAGTTCTAAGGAATCTATTGGCTGTGTGTTTCCTCCTCAGTACGCTTTGGCCTACCTTTTAAATTTCTTTTGGGAAAATGCAGCTTGCTGCCAGTAATTCATTCTCTCACTTTGTTCATGGAAGTTGCTGAATTTGATTATAAGTTAAAAAGAGAACTCTTACCCTAATTTTACATTTGGTATATTCTTCCTTACTTTCATTTCACATATAACATACTAGTGGCAAAACTGCTGCACATCCTTTAAATTTCAGGATCTGATTCTGTCCAATAAAAAGTTATCCAGATCTTTCTCATAGAACAATCTATTTTTTTCCTCTTATTCTCCTGTCTCCTCCCTAACGTGGCTCTCACCAGTTCATTTTACTTCTCTCAGTTTTTTTTTTCTCAGTAAATTATTTCCCCCATCCTATCTCCTTGAGGAATTAAGGAGGGCCCTTAATCCTTAGTAGGGCAGTTAGAAGGGCCACTGAGCAGTGGGTATGTGAAGAAATGGGTTTCTAAACCAGCTGCTTGGCTCCTGTGATTTTGAGTCTGGAGGTTGGATCGAGTGCTCTGTTCACATCCAATTCCTGTGATTGCTGTATTGCTTTTCTTTGGAGGAGCTGCTTTCAGAATTGTAAATGCTTTTCCCTGCATTGCAGTTTTGCTAAGTACATTCTAAAGGAATTGATGTTGGTTTTCACTGCTTTTGCTGCAGTACTTTATCTGGTTTGGGAAAGGTTCTTGTTTGATCAGGTTTCTAGGTTGGTGGGCTTGGAGTTTGGTACAAAACTGATTGGTTGATGTCACAGATAAGATGATTTATTTTTAGGGGTTAGTGTAGAAGTATCGTTTTCTGCATTTTATGAATTACCATGCTGATAAGTAGGCTAATTTTTCTATTTGAGACTTTACTAAGGGCATTAATACTTTCTTTCCCCTTGAATTAATTATACAGGCCAAAGATTTAAGGTTTTTCTTTTCTTCTTTTCTTTTCTCTTCTCTTTCTTTTCTTTTCTTTTCTTTTCTTTTCTTTTCTTTTCTTTTCTTTTCTTTTCTTCCTTTCCTCTTTCTTTCTTTCTTTCTTTCTTTCTTTCTTTCTTTCTTTCTTTCTTTCTTTCTTTCTTTCTTTCTTTCTTTTCTTCTTTCTTCTTTCTTGATTCTTTATTCATTTATTCATGAGAGACACAGAGAGAAAGAGAGAGGCAGAGACACAGGCAGGGGGGAGAAGCAGGCTCCATGCAGGGAGTCCGATGTGGGTCTCCATCCCGGACCTCCAGGATCATGCCCCAGGCTGAAGGTGGTGCCAAACCACTGAGCAACCCGGCCTGCCCCAGGTTTTTCTTTTCTTAATCTTAATTGTTTTCCCCCTGATTTACTGTCTCTGTTAATAGATGAAAATGTGGAATGTAAGGAAATTGCTTGTTAAAAAAATATGTTACTTATAGGAGTGCGGGGTGGCTCAGTGAGTTAAATGTCTGCCTTCAGCTCAGGGCATGATCCTGGGATCCAGGGATTGAGCCCCACATCCTCTCTGAGCAGGGAGCCTTCCTCTCCTTTTCCCTCTGCTGCTCCCCCTGCTTGTGCTCTCTCACTCTCTCAAATAAATGAATAAAATCTTAAAAAAAAAATAATGTTACTTATCTTGTTCTGGAAAGGAAAAAAAGCACAACAAAAGTCTAGTGCAGCACTTTTATATTTGAAACTCTATTGAACCTAATCTTGTTAGTGAGCAGGTTTAAAAGTTTAAAAATTGCCCTCTTTTGAATGAGCCCTTTTATACCATGTTTGTGGCTTTTGTTTTTAAAGATTTATCTAGTGTATTTTTATCATATTTTTTTTTATAGTAGCCCACTATAGCCATTCTTTGTACTAGATTTTCTTTCTTGAAGTCCTGTTTTTCTGGACTTGAGATCAATAGAAAAATGAAGATGACATAGATTTTCATGGGGAAAAGTGATTAGGAATAGGTTGTAAAAATAGGACTCTTTTTTCAACACCAGAGTATTTTTAGCCTTATATACATTATCTAATTTTAAGTCCTGTAAGTTAAAATGTTTGTATAGAAGTATTAGAGGAGGGACTTTCATGAACTCATAGAGTATTAAAACTTAAGAGGGACATTAGGGATCATATAGTAACCATCCTGATATTCTGCAGAGGAATAAGTGGAGGTTTGTTCATTCATTTGTTAGTTCATCCATCCATCCATCCATCCATCCATTCACTGAACAAATACTTATTTAATGTTTACTGTTTTAGGTGCTTTTGGATATCCCTACCCTTAAGGAGTTTACAATAAATAGATAATAAACATCATAAGTAAGCTAAAAAAGGTAGAAAGTGGTAAAAGTGATCTGGGATTGCAGTGTACTTAAGGGTGAAAGTGGATTTGCGATTTAAAATACGGCTGGCTGCATTGAAAATATGATATTTGAGCAGAGTTAAAGGAGATGAATGAATGCATTTGTGACTCTCTGAGGGAAGAATATGTTGGGCAAAAGGAACAGCCAGTTTAAGGGCTAATGGGTAGGAGCATGTCTAGTTTTTTATTCAAGGAATAGTAAGAAAGCAATTGACTCCTTGAGTAAGAAGTGGAGGGAATGATAGGTGATGAAATTAACAGCATTGGGAGATAGAGAGATGGGGAATTGGCTAGATGATGTGGACTCTGGTGAATTGTTATAAGGCCTTTGGTTTTTGCATGAGTGAAATGAGGGAAGGAAGGGACATCATGAGGCTTTTGAGCACTCATGGTCTGACTTATGTTTCAACTGAATCATTCTGACTGCACTGTTGAGGAGAGATGCCAGGGTAGGGTTGCTAGATTTAGAAAATTAAAATATAGGACACCCACTCAGTTACATTTGAATTTCAGATAAACAATGAATAATTTTTGTGTGTGTGTATATATATATATCTCATGCAGTATGTGACTATTCACCCATATGGCAGAATGTTAGCTACTCTTTTATATATACATATAATTTAAACTCTTCAGTGTTACTGCTGCTTACTATAAATTACCATTACCATGATACTGCTGGTTCCAAGGCTTGGGCCCTTAACAGCAAAATAAATTTTGTCTTACTCTTTCTTGTATTATCTGTATTACTGTTTTTTACATTGTGGCCATCCTATACTTCAGAGTGTTATAAATACAGTTTGTTGGACCCCAGCCTACACCCCAAGAATTAGAATTTCTTGGGGTGGAACACAGTATCTCTATGACTGCACAGTGTTCTAGGTTCTAGGTATAGTAGAACAAAACATACAGAAATCCTTATGCTAATGGAATGAACATTCTACTGGGGAGACACAATAAACGAGACAAATAAGTAATTATATTGGATGTTAAATATTGGTCAGTGCTAAGAAGAAAGAATCCAGAAATGGAATGGGAAATGTCCAGTATAATGATGAAGGAATTGCATTTTTAGATAGGGTGGCCAGTGAAGGCTTCACTACATGGTGATGTTTGAGTCAAGACTTGAAGGAAGGAAGTAATGGAGAGAATCGAGTGGCTATCTGTGGGAACAGGATTCTAGACTGAAGTAACAACTGCAGAAGGCAGGTGCATGCCTAGTGTGCTTTATTTTAGATATTTTAAGGGGGCAGTGTCTGTGGAAAAGGGGTAGAAGAGTAGAGGATGAGGTGAGAGAGATAAAAGGGAATGGCTGGTGATTGTTAGTGGTTAGTTTTTATTGTGTATTGGAGAGAGATTTGGATTCTAGGCCCAGCTCTGCCAGTATCTCTGGATCTGTTTCTTTATCAATAAAAAGTGGACAGTGCCCTTGTTCTTCTTTCTTTACTGAACTTGAAGATTTAGACAGTCCTCTGATAAATAGTAGGAAATTGTTTTCTTGTCACCTTGTTTAACCATTCATTCTTGTCACAGATTCTTATTTAATCTTAGCTAATAGAGTTAAGAAACATATTTTTCTCTACCAAGAGATTGAAATTCTTATGAATGGCAGTTTGACTTAAAGCGAGGCAGGAAGAAAAGAAAGAGCCTTGACTCAACTCTAAATTCCAAATGCCTGTTCAAGATTAAGTGAAATGTAATGTGCAGGGAATCATGAGATTCTTTTCTTTTCTTTTTTTAAAGATTTATTTATTCATGAGAGACACAGAGAGACAGAGAGGCAGAGACACAGGCAGAGGGAGAAGCAGGCTCCATGCAGGGAACCTGATGCAGGACTCAATCCTGGGTCTCCAGGATCCGGTCCTGGGCTGAAGGCGGCACTAAACCGCTGAGCCATTGGGGCTGCCTGATTCTTAACTGGATACTTCCCTGGAAAGAATAACCTTTAGGTAGGTCTTAGTCTTAAATGAGTGTTTGCTCAGAAATAATTTGATGAGATCCTTCTGACGTTTTTTGGTGAGATCTATCAGCAGATGATAATGAAACAGTGTAATCACTCTGAGTATATCTACCACCTTTTAGCTTTCACAGGGTAATATGAATTATAAAGAAACAAATCCCAAAATCTAAATAGTATTTTGGTGTTTGATCTCTCTTATTTTATGTCATCTGTTAGACTTTGAGAACTTCCGGAGAATCAGAAAAAGAATATAATGTTGGATACCCACATATTAGGTTATGTTTATGATAATGTTGAATATTGAGCAATCATGCTTTATAATAGTTTATATTTATTTTTGCTAATATTTTATGTGTTGTATATTTGGTGAGGCTTTTGTAGTGATTATTCTTTTAATCCTGGCAAAATTAAATATAAGAAAAGTCCTAATAGAAGTTTTCTTGACTAAATACAATTATTTCAGGAGGAATGAGGTAGAAAGGATTCATAAAACTTAGCTAGATAGCCAGCTGCATTTATTTATTTATAGCCTTGTGTCTTGCTCATTTATGTTCTGACAGTATAAAACCATCTTTGAAAAAAAATTTTTTTTAAAGGTTTTATTTATTTATTCATGAGAGACAGAGAGAAAGAGAGAGGCAGAGACACAGGCAGAGGGAGAAGCAGGCTCTATGCAGGGAGCCCGATGTGGGACTCGATCCTTGGACTCCAGGATCACGCCCTGAGCCGAAGGCAGACACATAACTGTTGAGCCACCCAGGCGTCCCCATCTTTGAAAATTTAAATTAAAAGACTATTTATATACCTATAATAGGAGCCTATTTAAAAATAATAGAGTAAATTATGAAAAACAAATGAAGTTTATTTGGGACCTTTTGAACATTATTCAATTCTAGAGTTGAAAATATGTTTAAGCTAATTTTTGTAGCTATGGTAATTTTACTGGTCCAGGAGCTATGCCAACTCTAAGTATAATACGTTTTAATTAATACAGGCTTGATGTTTTGTTTAATCGACACCAACTTTATTCATGATATATAAAATCTAAGTAATACATGTTTAGTTCCAGTGAAATAGCATGAAAAATGTGCTATTTATTGTTTTTAAAAACTACCCAATTAAGTTATGGAAGTAAATCTTTAATGAGATAGCTCCTCTGACATTAAAAGAGATGACTATGTCATACCTGGTCTTGGCAAAACCAAAATTAGATTGTTGGGTGATGGAATAACTTGGTCATTAAAAAGTTTATTCTCTAAATCAGAGTTGGCAAACTGTGACCTGTGTACCAAATCCTGCCTGTTTTTGTAAATAAAGGTTTATTGGAACACAGCCATGCTCATTCATGAACATCTTGTCTTTGCTTTTGTGCTACAGTGGTAGTGTTGAGTAGTTGTGGGTCATATGATTCACAGTGCCTAAAATAGTACAGTTTGGCCCTTTAGTGAAAAATGTGCTGACCCTTGCCTCTATATCTAAGCCTTTTTTAGTCTGATCATGTTAAATAAAGTTCTAGTGGAGATTTATGAAGTTAGTATTTTTGTGTTTAATTTCTTATTCTGCTTCATTCTAAGATAGAATACTTATATATATAAAAATTTGAGTGGCAGTTTCCCAGCTTTCTCATCCATAGGTAGGCATAATACTACCTTGCAGGGTTGCTATGAGGAGTCAAGAAGAAATGTAAATAAAATGTTTAGGGTGTGTGGCATCAAGAAGGAGTACAAGCAATGAGGAGGTATAATTAAAGGAAGTTTAGATGTTTATTTGGGTAGTTTAGGATGGCATGCTTTTTAAAAGCTTTCTTTCTTTCTTCTCTTTTTTTTTTCTTTCTAAAAATCTCAACTCTGATTTGTCCACAGAGCTGGCTATATAGAGGCCTAGTTTATCCAGGTTCTTAATAAACCATTGCTGGATAACCTCCCTCCATCTTTTCCTCCCTCCCTCCATCCCTGCCTTTGTCCTCTTGTCCTTTCTTTTACCTTATCTTCATACTTTCCTCTCTGTTTCCTTTTTGATATATGTAAGCCTTAGTACTAAATTTAATCAGTGAGTAGTAACTACTACTACGGAGAGTATGCAGAGAACCTAACACATAGAAGATTCTCTCTTATCTGTAGTTCCATTTTCTAAGAAACAGGAACTCTAAAATCTTGTAATCTCCCTCTCTTTATTCCTTTTTTTTTTTTTTTTTTTTTTTTAAGAGAGTGTGAGCATGCAAGTGGCTGCTCCCTGTATTCTCATGTGATTATGTATATTAACAGCCATCTAGGTATGTGTAAAATCTGTTTTTTACCACAGCAGATTTTAGGGCAGATCAGTTTTGTCTTGAACCTTGATGCCTTGATGCCAGCTTTAGACAGCATGGTTTTCTTCTGGGGACAGGGCAAATAGATGATAGATTCTCCTTAGCATTTGAG
Source organism: Canis lupus familiaris (assembly GCF_011100685.1). Lineage (NCBI taxonomy): Eukaryota > Metazoa > Chordata > Mammalia > Carnivora > Canidae > Canis > Canis lupus. The sequence continues at coordinate 10,994,469 of NC_049229.1, forward strand.
GGCACCTTGAAGATCTAGTGATACAAAAATTGACTCTAGTCAATTTGTTTGTAAGCACCCACTTGTTTCCTTGTTTCATGAAAACAAAATTAAAGCTAAATTATTTTACTTGATTTTATTTTTAGGAAATCAGTTCAAAACCTGGGACCTAACCTTTTCAAGTTATTATAAAACCAACATTAATATAAATAACAAAAAAAAGTTAGAATATTTTTTGTTTTTATTGACATTTGTCATTTTGTGGTAGCTTTAAGTTTTTGTAAGTATCATGAGAAAAAAATATGGAAAAGAGGTGAAATTCTAGGACGATATTAATGTAGGCAGCCTGGGTCCAAGGATCCAGAGTGGGGGGGATCCTCATGGGACAAGCCAACAGGATCCTTGACTTTGCCTCGGATAGAAATCAAACTCCTGGAGAAAGTAAAAGCAGAGTTTATTGAATAGTGTGAATGACAGAGAATAGCTGTTGGTCTGTCCGGGAAATTTGGAAAGGAAAATAGAATGAGTCTCAATGTTGCTTGGGGCTCAGGGTTTTATATTGCAAAGAGGTCTAGGGCATGTGTTCCTTTGGGAATCCTTAGGGTCCCATCAAAGGCAAATGTCAGGTGAACAATAAGCATTATTTCATAAATTAGCAAAGATAGCAGTATTGCTGCCAGTGTCAGCCGAGGTTTGTTCAAAGCTAATGTCCTGGAATATGTTTGGGATCTAGCTTTTCTTAGATGTTATCAGTTGTTTGGGGCCTAGGACAAAGCTCAGAGAATGATTAACTTTCGTTTCCCTTTAAGTGGGAACATAACTTCTTTGGCTTATTCAGAGACAAATATGGATTATGAGTAAATGGGGACTGCCAGAAAAATGGAACTTTTCTAGAATGGAGTCCCTTCAGCTTCTTTACTTCAATAGTAATAGCATTAGCAGACCCTTAGATGATAGTATGAACAATTATCTGCATTTCTTAAGGTTTTAATCTCCCTCACTTGAGAATCTTTTTATCTGTAGTAAATTTAATTCTGTATTAGTTTAACTAAATTATTTTGTTTATGGTTTAAAAAGAAGTTAAAAACAGGTCAGAATTTCTCATTGAAAGTTCCTACTTTTTTAAAGCTAATACTTAAATGCATTAAACCTAAATTTTATATGCTACCTTTCTGTTAAAGTGTTCTTCCTATTCTCTCATTTATTTTACAGTAAACTGAGATTTTGGTAGAGGAAGATTTTAATCCCTAGTCCTCTAAGGCTCCGTGAGTCACACAGGGACATTAAATGGTTTTCTTAGAACTGCAGTTTTAGTATAAAGTTAGAAACATAAATGTTGAATGTACTTTATTTTATGTATTAATAGGAACCAGACAGCAAGGTTTAAAAAGTAATTTTGTGTCTGGAAATAGGTAGATAACATGGAAGATGAGGGATTATTTAATTAAAAAAAATTTTTTTGAGGGGTTAAGAATTTTATCTTGCCAGGAAAAAGGGAGAGAGGGAGGAGAATTCTAAGTCTCTGTGAAACATAGCTCAAAGACATATAGTTAGTATTAACATTCTTTTTGCTTGTATATGGAAAAACCAGTAACAGATTGATTTAACCTATCAAAGGAGAAATAGGAGGGGAGAAGAAGAAAAAAAGAGACATATTTGGAAATAGTGAATTTTGTTTTCCTTTACTTGGCTATGTTGCTGATAAACTGGAAACTAGTAAAGAGAACAATGAGGATATTCTCCTCTTGGGTAAGTTGACAGATCATCAATGAAAAACAGTTTTAGAAGACCTTGGATGTTTAACTAGGACTTGAATGTAAGATTGCCGTGTCTCTGTCTGCCATGGTCCTCATTAGCATTTCCATGCTGAATCTGTGTCAGAATTTGTCAACTTGCTTTATTACGGTCTTATTTCTATGATTTTTTTTTTTTTTTCATTTTGTAAGGCTGTTGTTCCATTTTCCTGGGGGTTTTGCCATTGTAAGTCATCATTTAAACATTATGTATAATTTGTTAGTCTTCAGATCAGAAAGGTCTCAGTCTATTAGAGATTATATGGGAGATCTGAACTGCAATGTGTAAAGCGTTTTCAGGGGGCTTCTCAGTTATCTAGAAGAAATTAGTAAACCAACAAAAAAGTGTTTATCTATATCGTTTATGATCTTTTACCTTACTGTTGCTTTGAAAGTTTATGTTAGGATTTTGGAATATTTTGCAAATTTTCTTTTTTATAGTTAGATTTACTATCACTATGTATGTTATCTTTGATAGAGAGTGGAAACAATCTTACAGCAAATTCTGTTTCTTTACAGTCAAAGGCCGTTGGATTGCTAGATGTGGATGTGTATGGCCCTTCAATTCCAAAAATGATGAATCTGAAAGGAAATCCAGAATTATCACAGAGTAAGTAAAGAAGAGAGAGACAGGGCAGCCCTGGTGGCTCAGCGGTTTAGTGCCGCCTTCGGCCCAGAGTGTGATCCTGGAGACCCAGGATCGAGTCCCACGTCAGGCTCCCTGCGTGGAGCCTGCTTCTCCCTCTGCCTGTGTCTCTGCCTCTCTCTCTCTCTCTCTCTGTGTGTGTGTCTCCCATGAATGAATAAATAAGATCTTAAAAAAAAAAAGAGACAGTATGATAATAGATATCCTTTTTAAATTACCTCCTGAATGTCAGGTGTTGTGCAATGTACCATGCATACCTTATCCACAGTGTAGTATAGTCCTTCTGAAATCAGCTATGGAGCCAGACTGTCTGGGTTTGAACGCTAGCTCTCTCACTGACTGTGTGGCTTTAGGTGAATTATTTAATCTCTTTGTACCTCACCTCTGCCCCCCTATGTAAAATAAGGCTAACAATTACCGGGGTTGCTGTGAGAAATCACTCAATTAGAAATTGCTGTTAAGAAAAAAAAAAAAAGAAAAAAGAAATTGCTGTTAAGGAGCCAGGGCAGGGAAAAGAGGGGATGGAGAGTAAGTAGTTCCTTAGATTTGCCTGAGGGCAAGTGACTAGCTAGTTTTGCCCTTTTTCCTCCCACCTTGTATGTTGATGCCCCCAAAGCAGGTCTGTTCCCTCTCCCCTATCTCCACAGTCACCAGAGATGAGCATATTTCTGATGGTGAAATAGAGCAGTATTTGCCTACTCCCTCAGGAAGTTGGAGAACTTTCAAAAAGCTCAAGTTGCAAGACAGGCTGCCATGGGGGTTTCTAAACCTCCCTGATGCGCATCGGGGGGGAGCATTCACACCATTCTGACAGCAGCTTGATAATAGGCCTGTCATATTCGGCAGTGTATATGAGTCCTAAGGGTTGGGTTTTTGTTTTTGTTTTTGTTTTTTTCTTGTTTAAAGGAACCAAGGGACTTTGCAAGCCTGGAGCCTGGAGTAGAGGTCGGGAGCAATGCAGGGACAACTGGGTTGGAGAGAATCCCAATCCTTGGGGCTAGAGAGGAAGTTACACATATTCATATTATGAGGGATGGCTTTCTTCCTAGACTGATTGGAGGATATTAAGCTTTCTTCTGGTTTAAATTGGATACACTGCTGCTGCAGTCCTGATGGGCCTTCCTTGTTGATTTGGAGCGGTTGGCCTTTCTCATAGCCCTCAGAGGACAGGAATGGGACAACTCTTGGCCCTGTGTCCATCACAGGCATTGACAGGTTTTTGTGTAGGGGATTATAAAATCCTCTACCTCATAACAAAGTGACCCTGGGTGGACCAAAGCTCAAAGGGCTTTGCAAAATTTTAATATATTAAAACAAGAGGCTACTAGAAAACATTCTATTGTATATAAAACCTGAGCTTTTAAAATAAAAAACCTAAAACCAATAAAAAAAAAAAGAAATTGCTCGTAAGTGTAGTGCATTTGACACAATGCCTGGCACATAGTCAGTGATCATTATCATTATCTCTTCACATTAAATGTGTGGATGTATGGAAGTATTTGAATAGAAAGTATATATTTGTGTTAGAAGACATGAAAATTATTTTTTCTAATCCTATATCTGTTGTATTTGTCTTAATGTATTTATAAAAACCCCTCAAATACTAGTTTCTTTTCCCAGGCTTCACTGCTATCAATAGGACAGTAATTTTTTGAGTAAATCTTTAATATTTATCATGCTCGTTATTACACTTTCTTGCAAAATTATCAAATATAAAACATTTAAGAACAAGGAAATGCTGTGATAAAAAAATGAAGTATTGGAAAGGAATATCTGGCTGGCTCAGTTAGTAGAGCATGAAGCCTCATGTTGGGCCATGAAGACTACTTAAATACTAAAAATACTAAAAATAAAAAAAAGTATTGGGAAAACTTTTAACTTCTTGAAAATGGTTTTAAGTGAAATTAGTTTATTAAAATTTATTTCAAATTATAGGGGTGCCTAATAAAAAAAGTTATAGGGATGCCTGAGTTAAATAGCTGACTTTTGATTTAGGTCCTGGGATCCAGCCCTGTGTCAGGCTTCATGTTCCATGGGGAGTCAGCTTAAAGATTCTCTCTCCCTCTCCCTCTGTCCCTCCTGTCACTCATGCTCATGCTCTCTCTCTCAAATAAGTAAATAAATCTTTAAAAAAATTATTTCAAATTGTAATAAGGGTATATAATTGAATAATTTCTTTTCATTTCTTATTGGGCTTTTTATTTTCCATAGATCTAGGACAGAATGACTATATTTACTGTAGGATTTTTGTTGGATTATCTGTGTAAATAATAGAAGTATTTTTTGTTGTTGTTGTCATCAAATGTTAGTTAATTAGGCATTATCTGGGATCCCTGGGTGGCGCAGCGGTTTAGCGCCTGCCTTTGGCCCTGGGCACGATCCTGGAGACCCGGGATCGAATCCCACGTCGGGCTCCCGGTGCATGGAGCCTGCTTCTCCCTCTGCCTATGTCTCTGCCTCTCTCTCTCTCTCTCTGTGTGACTATCATAAATAAATAAAAATTAAAAAAAATTAGGCATTATCTGCTATCGAATGTACTTTTGTTTGTGCTTTAGTTGTTGGAGTCAATTGCAATGTTAAGTTCTGAATAATTATAGGAAATTTGAAGATGTAGTGATGATAGAATTGACCCTAGCAGTCTTACATTGTAAGCACTCAATTAGTTTTTCTTGTTTGATGAAAATAAAACTTAGAAAGTGAAGTTATTCTAGTTTCTTTCTTCTTTGTCCTTTTAGTGGAATGTATACTTAGTTTGTAAATATGTGACATATGCCAAGATGTCAAACTTTCACAAAGAAGGAGTAATGAATTTGTGTACTTTAAATGATAGACTTACTATGTCTGTCTCTTGATTAAAGTAATGTGAAAACTGGTGCATGCAGCATACGAGTGATGGCAAAATGGAGCCCTTGGTGTCATTTTTTTCTTAAGCAGTCTGTTCAGTCTATGCCAATATACTTGAAGTGAACTTTATAATTTCTTTCTTCTTCTTTTACTGAAGCTGTAATCTTAAATTTGATGTTTGCAAATTGACTGCCATTAAATAGGCTTTCTGGTAAAGATGAGATGCTGGAAATCTTGGAAAGCCTTAAAAGAATACTTCTTTTGTGTTGACAAGCTGATCTTAAGTCACCCAAGAAATGAACTGAATGATTAAGGCATTCACTTAAAAGAATGTGAATTCTTAAAAGCCCAACTTATAAATTATTTTTGGAATCTTAGGTAAGTCTGCCACCATTATACTAATTGGCATCATTTTGACATTTCTATATTTTAACATGCTAATTATCCTGTTGTATTCTCTATTGCAGAAAACAAAATGTAATATGAAATTATCTAATTAATAAGGAAAAACTGTGAAAGATTTGTTTTTAGCAGGTCATAAATCTTTGTGTTTATAATTAGCACCTACTTCAAGACAAATGGGTATTCTGTGCTTCTTTCCCTTTTTGAGTTATATCAGAAAGCTATCATTAAGGTGTGTAGACTAGTAGTATGGTACATTTATAATTTGGCCATATTCTTCTAGGGCTGTCTGTACTTCACATTTTTTTCTAGTCTAATTCTAGGTTAAAAAAGCACAAACTTTATTTCCTATTTCCTAATCTTCTGATCATTCCTAATGTTTTTCAAAATCATTGGCACATTTTCAGTATTTTCTCTCAGATGAGAAAAATTAAAAGAACTTGCTATTGTTAGATAGTGGAAGGATTAACTTGCAATTTTATTTTTAATACTCTATCTTAACTTATGTGCCTTGCAAATTTTTGCTTTTTAAAATAGACTTCATTATTGCTGATTCATAGTTACTTTAATAATTTACTGGGTACTTTAATAAAACATTTTTTTTTTACATGAGAACAGAGCTTTATTTTTATTTTTGATTAAGATATAATTCACATACCATAAATGTCACTATTTCTTTTTTCTTTTTTTGAGGTTAACAGAAAATAAAGCATTTAGGAAAGTAGTTTGGTGAAAGCAGGATGTAAAATGAGTTTTGAAGGTGGAAGATGTGGGGAATATACATATATGAATTGCAGACTATAGGAAAAGGCAAAAAGATGAAAAATAACACTATACTAAGAGGCATGAAAAGTTTTGACGGTCTAGATTTGGTGAGGCTAACTTAGAAGAAATTAGGTATGCTACAAAAAAAAGAAAGAAATGTGATCTTTTTCACTTCCCTTCTGGACCTCTACTCTAGATTTTGTGTATGTGATATGCATCTATACTGGGTAATGGACTGAAATGATATTTTGTTGTTAAAATTGGACAGACTTCGTACACCCATGTTCATAGCATTATTCACTGTTGTTATTATGAATTCACTATTCATTGTTCCATTATGTGGAAGCTACTCAACATATCTCAGCAGATGAATAGATAAGCAAAACATGGTATATACGTAAAATGGAATGTTAATCAGTGTTAGAAAGGAAAGCAGGAGCTTCCCACTTGGTAAACACATGATTTGGAGAGAGTGATGTGCTTGGAGAGGTCATGAAGTTATCTGTTCTTCCTCATGTATCTTCCTATGTATCTCATCTCTCTGATTGTTTCGGAGTTATATCCATTTAATTTAATTTAATTTAATTTAATTTAATTTAATTTGTTTTCCAGCACCCATACCTCATCCTTTCCCTGCTTCCCAACACTGAGAGCTAACCAATAATATGAGTTATATTCTTTTATAATAAGCTGGTAATATGGCTGCAGGGATTAGGATGTGGACATCTTCGGAGGACCATCATTCTTCATATCATACCACCATTAGATCCCCTCCACTCAAGGTTTTTGCCACTGTCAACACAGTGCTCATTCTGGACATTGTCTTCCATTGTACATCAGCAAGAATTTCTTCTTGCTATGAATCTAGGAGTGTAATATCCAGGTCATGAGTTTGTGAATGTTTACATTACTTTCCAAGATGTTTGTATCACCTTATGCTCTGTTCATTATATATGAGAGACACCATAGATCCACATCCTTTTTACATAGGACATAAGATGGTATCTCATTATTGTAAAAAAAAAAAAATAAGGAAAGTCTTGCAACATCTTTGCAACATGGATGAACCATGAAGACATAGTTCATCCCAGGTGAAATAAGCCAGTCACAAAAAAGACAAATGTTGTATGATTCCACTTATATGAAGTACTTAGAATAGTCAGAATCATAGAGACAGAAAGTAGAATGGTGGTTGCCAGGAACTGGAGGGAAGGGGAGAATGGGAATATATTGTTTAATAGGTGTACACTTTTAGTTTCACAAGATGAAAAAGGTTGTAGAGATGGATAGTCATGATGGTTGGACAGCTTTATGAATCTATTTAATATCACTGAACTATAGGCTTAATAAAAGATGGTAAATTTTGTTTTATATATTTTACTATAATGACAAAAATTGGAAAAAAAAGTTAAATAGATTTGCCCTGGCAAATATTGCCTGGCAATATTACCACAATATAGGATTTCTTCAATAGTGTCCATGGTATTGACCCAGTGATTCTGTTTGCTCTTTAAAAGAGCAATCATCACTGGAGGAAAATAAAATAGTAATGTTTCATTGGGAGACTTAGTAATTTAGTTTTAAGCCTTCTCTACTTTCCAGTTTGGAAACTTCACTAGTCTACCAGATACTAGGAGTTGGAGCCTAAAATTTTATTTTCATCTCATGTAAAAAACTTATTACATTTAAAATCCTTAATGTTATCATGACCAGTATTACCATTTGGAACATTACCAGCACTGTAAAGCTCTGTATGATGTGATCCTCACCTTCTGTCTACTTCCATAGTCCCAATTCCAACAAGCTTGCTTTGCTAATTCAGTCAACAGTGAGTTTTATTTTCCATCACCATAAATGTCACCATTTCTAACATGTGAATGTTTACATTATTTTCCAAAATGTTTGACAGTGTTTGAGCCATGATGGAGAGGACAGTATTCAGCATGCCATCTTTGGGACTTTGAGCAACCTGGAAAAAAAGGAAGGAACTAGTAGGTCATTGTATACCACCATTCTTTCCTCTAACCATCTGTATTGCCAAACTAAAATAGTGCATGAACACTAAAAGATGTTACTTGTTACTGTTTTTCTGGAGGTTGGTATTATAATAGGTTAGGAGAAGTGGTGAATGAGGAAGCAGTGACAGTAAGGTTTTCATCTTATTCCCTGAGGTCTTTCAGTTAAGGAAAAGAAAACAGAAAGAGCAGCTTGCAGTTTCATTGGCTTTGAGATATCCCTAGCAGTATATAAACCACAGAATTTCTTTTGAAGTGGTAGAGTGAGTGCCTTGAACTGAGTTCTCCAGAAAACAGATTCCTGTGGATTGCTAATTTATTAGAAGTACAAACCCAGATTGAGGAAGGAGACAAGGAGGAAGAGCTAATATGAAATTGTGCTATCAGACAGCTAACTGTCCCTTAATGTGACAGATTGCTTGACTGCCTGGGACTGTGTATGTGGGAGGAAAGGGGAAGAATTTATCTAATTATATCCATCTCCCATTGTCCAAAGCCTCACCTCAGTAGGTAGGAACTCACCTGCATTTCTGAGTTCTGTATGAGTGAGTCCCACCAGAGTCCTAAGGCATCCTGTACTTTGGCATCAGGATGGTCATTTTTTTTTTTTTTTTGGAGGGGGGGAGGTGAAAGGCACATAGTATATAGGCCTGAAGTGAAGTACTTTCAGAGAGCCCCTGTGTGACATTGGTCAGAGCCCATGCAGAGCTGGTGGCTGGAATGAGAGTGAGGCTAAAAGGGTGTAGAGAGGTCATGTGGGACTTTCAATGCATGGGGATGGAGGTGGGGAGCTGAGCTCTTGTGTACCCAGACAGCTATTTCAGTGAATATCTTATTGACTGATGCTAGGACATAATGGCAGGGAATCAAGAAATTGCAGGATTCTTTCCAATTTTGATATCCTGAATTCTTAAGAGAACATAAATTGATCCCTCTAGTCTATTAAACCAGTACATTTCAAAGTTTATTTCTTGGGCAGCCCAGGTGGCTCAGCAGTTTAGCGCCATCGTCAGCCCAGGGCATGATCCTGGAGACCTGGGATCGAGTCCCACGTCGAGCTCCCTGCATGGAGCCTGCTTCTCCCACTGCCTGTATCTCTGCCTCTCTCTCTCTCTCTCTGTCTCTCCGTCTCTCATGAATAAATAAATAAAATCTTTAAAACAAAACAAAACAAAGTTTTATTTCTCAAGAGAGTGCATGCATCAAAGGGATATTTGAGTAATATTTAGAAATTCAGTTTCATAGTTGTCTTTCATAAGATATGCACAGAAAATAAAATGGCTTTATATGTTTTTAGTCATTTTATTCTTTCAATTTGATAATTTTTGATTTTTAAAAATATAACAGTATTATTTGCTGTAGTCATTGTGTTGTATATGTACATAACATATACTTTTTAATTTTAAAATATAAAATTTGATAGTATCAAACTCTATATCTAAAAACTTGGTTTCTTTATGATTGAGGTTTTTGGGGGGACTTGTAATGCTTATCAGTTTTAAGTATAATAATATTGTGGGGATTGGGACTTGAGTATAAGGGCTAAGTTTTAACTGATGTTTGAGATAAAGACGGGTGCATCAGTAAGCCACTTTCTTATTTCAAACAACCGATTGCAAAATTTGATATTTCACGTTGTACACTTGACCAAAGCCTCACAATAAGCAAGAATGTTCTGTCAGATTTGGGCAAGAATAGTAACTAAAATTGAGATAACAGTCTTGGTAATCTGAGTTTAGATGGCTGTGTTTGGATACAATATGGCTTTTTACTTATAAATGTTTATTACAGATTCCATAGCTGGAAAAAAATACACATGTACATGCATATGTACATACACACATATATTTAAGTAAAGCATCTTTTAAAATTCTGTTACTTGCAACCTAACACTGACTTAAAATAAAAGTGGTTGCTTTAGAAATAAATTATGCTTATTTTAAATCTAGTTTTAAAATTTGCTTATGTATTAAAAGTGAAATGTTAAAGGAAACATTATTTCCATTTACTTAGCAAATGCTTATTGGGTATATCCTATAGTTAGTAGTTAGTAAGTATGAAAAATATTTGATTTGTTGGCTGTCAGATCAAATAAGGTTTGTTGCTCATTCTCTTGGAGCTTATAATAGATATACTAGCCAGTGATCAAAGCATAATAAGCATAAGTAAATGCTATAATAGAAGGTAAGCATGCTTCTTTGTGAACTGAGATGGGGACTATAAGTCAAACTGGAAATTTAGAGAAGTCTTCTTGGAGGAATGATTTTTGAGCTAAATTTTAAAAAACAGATGAGCCAGGAGTTGGTGGTAAGGAGTTGAGGATTGAAAGTAAGGAGGAAATTCCAGGCAGAAGGAATATTATCATGTGTTAAAAGCCTACAGAATGCAAATTGTTTGGTATGGCAGTAAGTGAAGAATCTCTGTGGGTTAGTTGCAAGAGTAAGATTGGGCCAAGAAAGATAGGTGATGGTCTTATCATAAATGCCTTTTTGTGCTTTCAGTTTGAGGAACTGATGTGTAACTCAGGCTGTGAGAAACTCTCATGAATTTTAGGTAGGGGAGTGATACTATCAGTTCTGTGTTCTAGGAAGATCATTTTGGCAACATTGTGGAGGAAAGGTAATAGGACCAGATGTGGGGTAGGGCCAGTTGGGATGCTACTATAGTTATCCAGGTGAGATGTTATAAGGCCTGATTTAAGTATATGGCAGTAGAAATGGAGGAGAAGGGACCTAATTGAAAAATATTAAGGAGATTGAAATAATAGGATTTGGTAATTCATTGAATTTGAATGAGAAAAAGGTGTCTACGATGGCTCCTGGAATTCTGGATTGAGTGATTGTGTAGATAAATGTGTCATTTATCAAGATAGAGCAGAGAAGGAAAAGGAATAAATGTAAGGAAAGCAGTAATGAGTTAAGGTTTATTGAATTTGATGTCTAAAGAGAGTTAGGCAACAGGTGATTGGAATATATTGTGTTCAGGAGAGAGGTTTGGGTTAACAGTACAGATTTGGGAGTTAGCAGTGTGTGTGCGTGCATGTGTGCATGTGTGTATATTTGAAGTTGCTAGTTTAGATCACTGATTTTCAACCTGGAGTGATTTTCTTCCCTCAGGAGACATTTGACAATGAATAGAGATTTTTGATTGTTACAGTTGAGGGATCTTGTGGGTAGAGGCCAGAGATGCTGCTAGACATCCTGCAATGCACAAGGCATCCCCTTACAACAAATTATTACCTGGTCCAAAATGTCCGTTAGGTTGTGGTTGAGAAATTCTGACTTAGCTATGATAGCCCAAAAGAGTTATAGAGAGAGTCAAGTGTAAGACTTGAGGATAGAATTTGATAGGATAGAACCTAAAGGGATCAGGGAAAGACTGAGAAGAGCTGACCAGAGAAGTAGAGAGAAGACAAGGAAAATATGAACATTAGAAGCCAAGAGGAAGTTTTAGGAGGAAGTAGCAAATATTTTCAGAGTGGCTAAATAAGTTAATAATTGAAGATTATATTTTAAGTTTAATAGTATGTTACAACCACTATTTTGAAGATATCTCAGTACAACTTGTGCTATACTTCTTGAAGAAATATATTTTATAAAATATATATGACCCTTGGGAAATCAGTCATTTGGGAATCTGTTATTGAACATGTCTATAAAGGTACTGTGCTATGTTCTAGGAAATAAAGACGAGTCAGTTGAAAACTCTGTACTTAAGTTTGCAGTCCAGTGAGGGAGATGGAAAATGTCAGCACACTAAGTACTCTGGGAAGGTATGAACAGAGGACCATGGAAACAGAAGAACTTCTAATCTTTCTGTGATGCAGTCCAGCCAACCCTGGATCTGATAAGGCTTTCAACTATAAAGCACGAAGAAGAGCAGGAGACTTGGTCATATTAAAAAGAGAGAAATTATGTTTACCTTTAAATTTTGTTTTAAATTTTCATATTAAACAAAAAATGAACATTTAAACTATGGGTGATATATTCCATCTGTCATGAACAAAATATATGGGATGTTTTATTTATAAATCACAGGTTAATCTATCATCCTTCTACTACTACTTCTACACCAAAATGGTCTTTTATCTTCAGTACCTGAGGCCTGCCTTGTCTGCTCTATAACCTTCCTCCTTCCTCTCTATTGACTTTTGTTTCTTTGTAATTTCAGATAGAGACTGGAAATGGTAGTAGTGACAAGGGGCTGTGGAGAGTTGAAGGTTGTCTGGACAATCTGTCGGTTTGTCCTGGTATCGGATTGTCCTCTTATATGTCTCTTTTCTCCAAAACAAACAATAACTGTCTACCACCTAATTCCAGGTTTGACCTGAGGTAGAGAGTGGGACTTTTTCTCATAAACTTGAATGTTTTCAGGGTTCCTACTTTAGATACAAATCTTTTTACTCTATTCATCTTCAACTTCTGAGTGTTCCATTATAGCATAATATAGTATAGTAGTTCTCAAACTTTTTTGGCCTCTGGAGACTCTTAAGCTCTTAAAAATATCCCACACTGCTTTTGTTAATGTAGGTTATATTACCAAGTTAGAAATTAAAACTGAGAAATTAAAAACATTTATTAATTCATTAAAAATTACAAACTCACAAACTTGTTAACATAAATAACATTATTATGTATTCTGAAGTAAAAAATTAGCAAGATGAAATGGAATTGTTTTACATTTTTGTAAATCATTTTAATGTCAGGCATAATAGGAGACTGCTAGATTTTCATATCTACTTTGGCATTGCATTCAGTCTGTTGCAATATGTTGTTTTGGCTGTGGTATTTGAGGAAAATATAACCTCACATAGACATGTAGTTGGAGAAAGGAAGGATATTTTAACTAGTTATTTCAAGTAACTATTGGATTCTCTTCTTTGATATTATACCACAATTTTGATAAGTGGTGGCTTCTTAGAGATTAGTTGCAGTATGGAATCTGAGACTGTATCAGCGAACTTTTCATAGTCTGTTATATTCAAATCTTTGGTCTATTTTAGACTTTGAGTTGGATTTTATAACATCATGCATTGTCATTTAGAAAATATTAGTTCACTGATTTATGCTGGTCTTCCAGTTGTTTACATGTTTCATTATATAATATAAACAATCCATTTATTAGTACTATATTATTGTGTATTATCAGACGGTTCTCTAAGTATCAGAAGTTATTAAACTCATGGTGACCAGATAAAGGTTTTTTCAGAAAATCTAATTTTACATGAAAGTTCTAATTTTGTCATAGAAACAAATATTGTCAATTGGATGATGTGAAGTGACAGGCTCATTTCATTTTGTATACTAAATATCCAAATCTGAGCACCCATCATTTTGAAGAAATGATGTTCTATGAAAAAATATATCTTGATTAGCTTACAACTCAGTTACATAAGTGCTTTCCTTTGAGAGCCATTGTAATGTAATACAATATACAGCAGAGGTGCTTTATGTGTACTTCTCATTTGTCACACAGAATGTTTAAAAAGACATGTACTCAAGGGTCAGGATTTGGTAAATACTTGTCGCCACTTCATCGAGACATTCTTCAGTGAAACTGGCATTTATTTTTACTGTTGTATGTGGTGGTGAATATGGTGACTATAAAATAGGGTTTGGTTCCACCACTGCCTTGTTTTTTACTAAGGTGCTGATAGTCTTGCCTACTATTGTTTTTGGACCATCAGTGTGAAAGACAACTCCAGTTAAAAGCCAATCATATCTTAATATTTTTATGAAAATAGTTTTACCCTTTTGGATTATCTGAAAGGTTCTTGGGATCTCCAGAGGACCAGTAACACTTGAAAACTACTGGTTTAATGGAAAGTTCTTCAACCAGAAGTCAGAAGTCTTACTTTCTAGTTTAGTAATTCTTATTATGGCTTTCATGAAATTTTTGGCCTCATTTTTTTCCTTACTTAAAAAAAATGATGTAGAAATGAATGCTTTAAAGTTTATGTCTGAAGTCTGGAAATAATAATTTAGATGTGGCACTTTGTAAACAAGTCCCGTAGAGATTTGAATTAGTTCTTTTCTCTCCATTTATTTTGTTTACTCTACTGGTGTTAAGGTACCTAGAGCTGATAACCTGTTTTTGAAAAACTTCTAAATAATTTTTTAAAAATGTAATGTTTGAATATGATTATCCTCAACACAGACACTGCATTCATGTTGGAATCTGGATTGTAAGATACAAAAGTTGTCCTCAAGCTGCTTGTACCTGATTAATAAAACACTCAGAAATAGCAATATAATGTACTTTAATGTACATTATATACATTTATAATGTACTCAGTCACATAATTGATTTAAATGATATATAGGAGACCAGTGAGAGGGTAAGATTGAGGGCAGGGGAGGTAGAGAATGGCTCCATGATGATGATAGAATTAAATCATATCTTAATGGAAATGGGGAAATGATATGTGCCAATATACAAAGAGAACATGTCATACTTCTTTTTTCCTTTTCAAACTCTATTCATTCCCTTTTCCCTTTAATATTCTCTCTTCCCTTTCTGTGGTTTGGGACATAGTTTTTCATGTACTCCTTTTCTTTGGACTGTTCTGAGGCCTGTCATTTGTGCTTCTGTTAAGACAGTGTGATGTGATGGAAAGATCTTGGGCTTTTTATATATATATATTTTATTTATTCATGAGAGAGAGAGAGAGAGAGAGAGGCAGAGACACAGGCAGAGGGAGAAGCAGGCCCTGTGCAGGGAGCCTGATGTGGGACTCAATCCTGGGACCCCAGGATCATGCCCTGGGCCGAAGGCAGGCGCTAAACTGCTTAGCCACCCAGGGATCCCCAGATCTTGGGCTTTGGTTTAGATTGACTCAACCCCCAATTCCCATGGCACTACTTACTGCTGTATACTCGTGGGCAAATTCCACAACTTTGAAGGCAGTATGAAAAAGAAGTGAGATAATAAATTTAAGGGTTTTTAGTAAATGTTAACTGCTTATCCCTATTATTACAAGTGGTTGATAGTAACACAGGATGCATTAATTGAGTTGATAGTATGGTTTGATGAAATTTATTTCTTAGACTCCGCAAAAGACTTATTACAAGGCAGTCAATAAGATACAGTAGGGATTTAGAATCTGAGAGACTTGCAGTCAGATCCTGACTATAACTTATTACCTTTGTGTACTTTGGGCAAGTTGTGTTAAACTCTCATAGCCTTAGTTTATTTATATAATGAATGGGAATGGTTTTGGGAAGATATTGGTAGGCTCTCCCTAAGTATTTATTTCTTCTTTAATTGAATATGATTTTGTTCAGCCTCAACTGTCATGAATATCTTGACACGCTCTATCCACTTCAAGGTGAGGGGAGGGAACATATCCGGATCTGGAAGGAGACAGTCCTGTAGGGATGTCTTTCTCAGGAGGAGCAGTGAGATTCATTGGAGGGACCCAGCCAGCCCAAGACACCGCACCCCCCCCCGCCCGAGAAAAACCAGGAAATGAAATACCCTGACCTCCCTCTCCTTCCTCTTTCTGCTCTGCTTTTGATGTAATCCATATGGGGATCCCTAATTCTGAGGACAGGGTGAACTGGAAGGACGAATGACAGATAATCAAGAAGGACAGGCTTATAGTAGTTGCCTGGCCTTTTCCTTCAGAAGCAGAGGCGTTTGTTTCAAGACACAAACTCAGGATTTGAAACGAGAGAAAATCCATCTTATAGATTGTCATCTGCTTGCCTTTCTATATGTATATAGTTACTCCTAACTAGTGTTCTGTGTGTGCACTGAAGAATTGATGAAAGCAGGGAGGAAGAAATAATGTTACATTATCTAGATTCCATTAAGTTCATCAGCATATTTATGTTACAGGTAAGGAGGGTAATAAAGTAATAAATTTTGCCCCGAGTGGTAAGCCAGAATCTAGATACTCCGTAACCCACAATGTATTTGTGTGTAAGAAAATTACCAGAGGAAAAGAGAATTACCAGAAGGAAAGAGAAGGAAATATTTTGATGTATATCAAAGTAGTTTATTCAACTCTGAAACATGGTAGTGGTGATTATTTATATGTAACCTATATTTACATGTCAGCTGTATGTTCCATGCCTTCTACTTTTAACTTATTAATAGACATAGATAGATAATTAATTCAGTCTTTCTGTAAGTCATTAAAAGGAACCTTGGTGGAAATGAGGCATTCCTTATTATAAACAGAGACTGAGAACATTTAATTACAGACAAATTAGGAACATGAATTAAAATGGCTGCTGTTCTCTAGCGTAAGATGTATTTGAAACTCTTGGTTTGTGGTATTATAAAATTACGGAATCCACAGAAGTGTGATAGGTGATGATCTGCCTAAACAGTTCCAGTAAGGGAGATTTTGCTGTGTCATGACAGGTCTATTTAATGTTATTATTCTGAATAAAAATCTACGTCATAACTTTGACATACTTTTACTAGTTCTGTTCTTATGAGAACCACCTAATCTATTTTCTTTTGATAACTTGTGAAATATTCGTATACCATGATCACAGCCTTATGTTTTTTTCTCAGCTATGCAATTTCCAGCCTTCAGCTTTTTCTCATATATTAATGCAGTTTCGAGTATGCTGACCATTCTAGTTATTTTTCTGGCCATGGGTCATGTCAGTATGCCTCTTAAATGAAGTTGCCCAAGTTGAATATTATTTCTTGGCATATTCTGAAGTGTTGTAGTGAATACATTTTTAATTACCTAGTACAAAATGGTGAGCAATGCAATAAAGGTGAAAAGGGATAAAATCAGTTCTTTACACTTTACTTTTTTTATGGTATGCTTACTCAACTCCCATAGTTATGGAAGTAAGTAAGGAAACATCTAGGTTCATCAGATTCCCTTAATCTCTTATTTCCCTATTGCTTGTCTGTGATCCCCCCCGCTCCCCCCCATCTAAATTCCTTAGTTCTAAGGAGTAGACAAACTGCATTCACTGTAAGATACTTGAATGTACACATTGACATTTCATTTAGGCTTACTCATTATCAAGAGCCCTCAAAGTTTTGGTAATTTGACCTTTGTGATGTTTATGTTCCTTGTTTGCTATCTAGTTCATGCTGGTCCTTGAAAACGTGGACAGTTTCTTGACCTTACTAAGATATCTGATCACCCTTTGAAAAGATTACCTTCAACCTTTTAGGGCTAATGACTGTATAAGTAGCCAGCCATGGAAGTTAAGTAATAAATAATGGTGGGCATGTAAGATTCTGTTTTATAGTCATAATTTATCTCATACCTAATTGTTGCTTATTTTGTAAAATGATACACTCTTGAAAACAGCAGTAAACTACAAAGTAATTTCTCTGTTGCATCTTTCCTGTCAATAAAAAGAATGTAGCATTGTGGCATTGAGTCAGATGAGAAAGATAAGAGAAAAAGCAAAATCTAATCAGTCAGTAAAGATATTAGTTGAATTTGAGTATAGTGTACAAAATACCACCAGCTTAAAGCAGGCAATTAAATGTTGTGTTAGGAGGCTGCTTAAAAAATTTGAAGGAATGTATAATATATTGAGATGCAGGAAAAGTAATGGGCCTGAAAATTCCTGGTAATGTAAGAAGAAATTTGGCATGCTAGACAGGTAGAGCTCTCCTAGAAGGAGCCCCTAGGTCCTGTGATCCTTTCTTGACTCTCTGATGATCACTATCCCTAAACCATATCTTGGTAAACATGCTACCTTTAGTTATGAAACAAATCTATCATTAATAATTTTGTATTAAGTTTAGGAAGAAGTTTTATAATCATTGTAATAATATATATCTGTGTTTTTAAAGGTGCTTTTGATGTTTAAGAAAATCAAACATACTAGAGAATCTGAGACGTGATTTTAAATGATTTTAAATTTTGAAATGTTTAATTGATACTATATACTAAGCATATAGTAGATGCTCAGTAAGTATGTTGAATGAGTGAAGGGATAGAATTCTAAGCAATTAGTGTTTATTAAAAATAATATTTTATTTTAAAATATTTAAAATAAAATTAATTTTTAAAGAATGGTAATTTATGTTTAGCCTTTGTTAGGGTTACACCTATTTTATAAGGTAATGACTTTTAATCTTAGATGGCACAGAGTGGAGTTTTGAAAGCATTATTTTAGAAGTACTTGAGTGATAGCCAGAATCACAAAACTATCTGACATTGCAGTATTTCATTACGTTTCTGTGCAGTGTCCAGTTTACTGTGGGGTCACAGACATTAGTGACTGTACTTGCTATTATTTCTTTCCTTTGATTTCTTGTATATATATTCTGAACTATGGACTATTTGTTTGAGCCACCAAACCCTTGGTATAACTAAATGGGTAATGTAGTAAGGCTTTTATTGTGTATACAAAATATTTATGGAAGAGAGTTGGCCCCTAAGTATTTGTAAATTTACTTTATGTTTTTTATGTTTTTATCATAATTTATTTATATTCCACAGCTGTGTCTTTTTATTACATTGTTTTTGTTATGTTAGATCAATTTTTTCAGTAGTCTTCTTAAAATAGCTTTTCATTTCTAGGCTTTGTATCTTTTCCTTTCCTCTTAAAACAAGTTGAGTCTATGAAAGTCTTTTAACCATCCTGGTATAAAGTCCACACTGAAGTCAGTGTTTTGTCTTTGTAGTACACCTGGTTATTTTTTTCTATTCTGTTTATGTTCTTAATTGGGACTTTTATATAATGACATTCATCATTTTGTCTTCATTTTTTTTAACGATTTATTTATTTATTTGAGAGAAATAGTGTGCTCATACACATGCCTCCGTGGGGGGCGGGGGGTGGAGAAGCAGAGGGAAAGAATCTTCAAACAGATGCCCTGCTGAGTGTGGAGCCCAGATGCAGATGCAGATGTGTGGCTCAAGCCCTTCACTAGTGAGATCATTACCTGAGCTAAACCAAGAGTCAGCTGCTTATCTGACTGAGCTATCCAGGTGCCCCTTGTCTTCATTTTTTTGTGTTTAGAATTTTTTTTTCTTTGCTTCACAGTATATACACAGTAACAGGTGTTACTCTTAGAAGTGCAGTTTTGTGTTAAGGCCTTGTCATATGGCTAAGATACCTTTTTCTAGTCCCACTATTTCACTCCTGTTTTGCTGACTTGCTGCTAAATGCTCTCTTTTTTTTTTTTTCTTTTTTTCTTTTTTTTTTTTTTTTTTTTTTGTCACTGTGTTATGGGCATGCATTTTTAGTATGTTTCAAATCCCTGCTCCGGAACCCTTTTTACTTACAGTTAACTATTGCTGTTTAAAAAGGAATTTGTTGGGACATCTGGGTGGCTCAGCAGTTGAGCATCTGCCTTCCGCACAGGGTGTGATCCCAGAGTACTGGTATGGAGTCCCACATCAGGCTCCCTGCATGGAGCCTGCTTCTCCCTCTGCCTGTGTCTCTGCTTCTCTCTCTCTCTCTGTGTTTCTCATGAGTAAATAAATAAAATCTTCAAAAAATAAAAATAAAAAGGAATTTGAGATTTTTAAGAAGCCAAGAGAGCTAAGAGAAGAAAACCAGTCTTACTTGGAATATAAATTAGATTCTTATCTAATGATGACACTGGAAATGTCACCATATAAACAGAAAAATTGTGGAGATTATAGAAATTTAGTTAAAAGTTATATCAAAATAACCAAAAACAGTCAACTGTAATGCTATAGCTAGTAATCCTAAGAACTTGCAATTGACTTAAAACATAAGTCACATTACTTATGGAATAACTTGGTGTTTTGTGCTCTGAAGCACTGTTAAATCGTTTCGTGGAACTTGTCTAGGTGTCTTCAAGCAGTATAAGGAAAATCTATACTAGCTAACTATCCAACTGTGTGTTATCTTCTGATCTCACATATTTGCATGATCTTAAGCCTCCTGCTTCTTTGGATATGTGTGTGGAAAAAATATGAAACTTAAACATATGTAAATAATATGGAACTTACTGCTATTGTTGCTGCTGGCCGTTTAACTTTGGGCAGCTTAGTTTAGTTTTCTGATCTTAAACTACTTCATATGAAGCATGACATTTGAAGAATCTAGATGTCATATAAAAACAACTTGTTCACAGCTAATAAGTGGCTAATTTCTGATAATAAGTAATATTTTACTGCATTACAAATGCCTAGATGACCAAATATAGGGTGTGCAGGTTTCCTTCAGTATCTATTTACTTTTGACTATTGAGCTATTTAGAAAATTGTTTTGGTTATTATATAACTATAGGCTTTGAACACCAGTTATACTAAGTAAGGGGAATGTGATATTTAGTTGGGGAAGTGGGTTAGAGCCATAAAAAAGATAAATAATCATACAGGATAACATTTGTTAAGTGTTAGATCCTAGAGAAGATCAGAAAAGATCAGAAAAGGAAATGATTATGGAGAGCTGGTTTGGAGGCTGCAGTGGAAGAAAGGGATAAAGCAGGGAGGAGGTTGGGGATAGGCTTCCACTTTTCTTTCCAACTGTAAAATGGAGATAGTACTTGCCTCATAGGATTGTTGTTAGGATTCAGTGAAATACGGTATCTGTAAAGTATCTTCTACAGTGCCTCATGACATAAAATGTAACTCCTATTGTGTTACTCTTCTAGTGAACATAAGTGGTTCATTCTGCCATCTTTAAAACTTTAACTTCCCAGATGCCTGACTACTCCTTTAACTCAGAGATCATGCATCGTTTTCATCTTAAATATCAACTGGTAGCCTGGAACATTGTTCTGAGTCCATTAACTGGTTTCAGCAGGAAAGAATGTGATCAGTTAGTGATTAGTTAGTGATAATTTATGATGCCAAAGCAGGTATAAAGAGTTGGAGACCAGGAAGGGTGGTATGTGGTTTGTGGAAGTAGGAGCATGTAAATCAAGTATTTATCATCTTTACTTAAAGTTCCATTATCACCTAGGTTTTCTTTCATTTCTTCCTGTTACACTCAACAATATAAATCAGCAGATTTTCAGAGGTAGTGTGTCAAGTTTATTATCTATACTTCTAGTTACTCAGTAAGTAATTTGCCGAGTGATTAAGTAAATGAATAAAATTTTAGCCTCATAGTAGACAAGAGTCTAAGTTACCACTTCTGCTCTAAAATATCCCTTATTTAGTCTCCCGTGTGTGTGTGTGTATATTTATTTATTTTTTAAGAGTGAGAGAAGGTGCACACCACAGGGGCAGGAGACAGAGGGGGAGAGAGAATCTTAAGCAGGCTCCACACCCCACATGGGGTTTGATCTCATAACCCTGAGATCATGACCTGAGCTGGAACTAAGAGCCACCCAGGTGCCCCCCTTCCGTTTATAATCTACTGAGCATATTCCATTTAAAAATACTTGTATTTCCTACAAAGCTTAAGCTCTCAAGACTGGTGCACTTGTTTCATGTCCTTTTCCTAATGGAAATCACCCACATGAGAAAAGGAGAATTTTGTTTAAGGAAGGAATGAATTGGAAAAGAAAGGGACAGTTCCTTTTCCTGGGAAAGAGGTTGGATGTTAAGAAAGATATCTGAATGGCTTTCAATTTTGAGATGAATGGATGCCTATGAGGTTCCAAGTTGGTACAAAAAGGTAAAGTATGCTGAAGATAAATGAAAAAAAAATATAAAGGATCTTATTTATTTATTTATTTATTTATTTATTTATTTATTTATTTATTTTAGAGAGTGAGAACAGGGGGAGAGGCAAGGGGGGGAGGAGAGAATCTTCAAGCAGACTCTACACTGAGTGTGAAGCCCAGCACAGGGCTTGATCCCAGGACCCTGAAATCATGACCTGAGCTGAAACCAAGAACCAGTCACTTAACCAACAGCCACGCAGGCACCCCGATAAATGAAATTTTATTTTATTTTATTTTATTTTATTTATTTTTTTCCCAATAAATGAAATTTTAATATTAAAAGTGATAGGTATAAAATCGTAAAAACATTGAAGAATTTTCTTTATGGTCTTTCCTCTCCCTACTCTAATATTCTAGATACCCTTCCTTTCCACTACTAGATACAGTTTTTTAAATTTATTTTTAAAATTAATTAATTAATTAATTTTATTTTTAATTTATTTTATTTTTAATTTTTTTATTGGAGTTCAGTTTGCCAACATATAGCATATCACCCAGTGCTCATCCTGTCAAGTGCCCCCCTCAGTGCCTGTCACCCAGTCACCCCAACCCCCCCCCCCTTTCCACTACCCCTTGTTCGTTTCCCAGAGTTAGGAGTCTCTCATGTTCTGTCTCCCTCACTGGTATTTCCCACTCATTTTGTCTCCTTTCCCCTTTATTCCCTTTCACTAATTTTTATATTCCCCAAATGAGTGAGACCATATAATGTTTGTCCTTTTCCGATTGACTTATTTCACTCAGCATAATACCCTCCAGTTCCATCCAGCGTTGGTGCCCATCGAAAGATGAATGGATAAAGAAGCTGTGGTATGTGTATACAATAGAATATTACTCAGCCACTAGAAACAACAAATACCCACCATTTGCTTTGATGTGGATACACTTTATTATTGCAATAATTTATTTATTATTGGCATTTGAATTTTGATACACTCCATTTTCCTGTCTTTACTCAACTTTCTCTAAATCCTTTTCTTCCAGGTAAACAAGTAGGGTATTTTAAACCTTTACTGGGTACTAAGTTGTTGGAACTACTTTGTCAAACCCAGCCACTTGAAGTTCTCCGGAAAGAATAGTAGCAGATTCAGCTTTTTTCTTGCATCTGATATCTCATAAAAAAGGATCTCGGTTTTAGAAAGAAAAGAAGGAATAGGAAAGTAGAGGGTGAGAAAGTGAAATTGTTAACTTTGTACTGGATGTCCTTTCCTACTTTCTGGAGGTTCTTGTACCTTTGAATTTCTTGTCATGAATATGTGCATAAAACCTTGTTTTTATAAAACTACTTTCTTTATCTACTTTATCTTTAAATATTTTTAAAATTCATGAAATGAGGATGTATATTCTTTGTCCTCATTTAAAAAAATTGGATTTAATGCCTTTATTGTATGATTTCAACTTATATATTCCTGAACCTTGGTGTTCAGTATATTTAAAACTCTTCTTTGATTTCTGGAGTCAGGGAACAGAGTAGTAAGTACAGAGATTTTTCCGGCATATTGCTAATACCAGATAAGTGTGAATGTCTACTACTTAGGTGAGGTGTAGAGATTACCTAAAAATAAAAAAATATAAAATATAAAAAATATTAAAAAAAGTAAGAATGTGTTATTCAAAAGACACCAAAGAGTTCAGCAGAAGCTTGTTCAAGATAATAAACATGAATGCCTAGTACATTTGATTAATGTATTTGATATTTATACAATTGGAAAGTAGTTTAGGAACAGATTACTAGGAAATACATAGAAAATGAAGGAAACACATAAATGCACCACAAAGGTCTTCCTACCACCAATTCAGGGAGACAAAGGAAAAATAATCATATTGTATGCTACATTGCTCAGCTGTTAATAACATTTATGTGATGATCTAATAAAAATGTATAATTACATTGAGAGAATGAGTGCATGAAAAGTGTGCCCGTGTTCATGAAAAAGAACTATATCCTATAATATTCTATGAGATTACTAGAAACTGTGAAACTTTGAATAAGGTTCACAGATTAATTAATCATACTATTTCGTTAATTTCCTGGTTGTAGTAATTGTACTATGGTTATGGAAGATGGTAACATTAGGGAAAGCTAGGTAAATGGCATATGAGGACTCTGTACTGTTTTTATAACTTTCTGTAAGCCTAAGATTAATTCAAAAAAGAAGTTAAAAAAATCAGTCGAGTTGAGATTTGTTGGCTCTAGGGAGTAAGACATGGGAAAGGTTGAGGATATTGACTTTCGGTAACAATTTTATAGTACAACTTGACTATTTTCTTAAAAATTGTTTTATTTGGGTCACCTGGGTGGCTCAGTGGTTGGGCGCCTACCTTCGGCTCAGGTCATGATCCTGGGATCCAGGATTGAGTCCCACATCAGGCTGCCTGCAAGGAGCCTGCTTCTCCTTCTGCCTATGTCTCTGCGTCTCTTCCTCAGTCTGTGTCTCTCATGAATAAACAAATAAATCTTTTAAAAAATTGTTTTATTTGAGGGGTACCTGGGTACCTGGGTGGCTCAGTGATTGAGTGTATGCCTTTGACTTGGGGGTCCTGGGATTGAACCTGCTTCTCCCTCTGCCTCTGTCTGGCTCTCAGTGTGTGTCTGTCATGAATACATAAAGTCTTTAAAAAAATTGTTTCATTTAAATTCAGTTTAATAATGTGTTATTAGTTTCAGAGGTAGAATTTAGTGCTTCAGTTGAATATATAGTACCCAGTGTGCATTACATCAAGTGTCCACCTTTATGCCCATCACCCAGTTACCCCATCCCCCCCACTTGCCTCTCCTCTAGTAACCCTCAGTTTGTTTCCTACAGTTAAGAGTTTCTTACGGTTTGCCTCCCTCTCTATTTTCATCTTATTTTATTTTTCCTTCCCTTCCGCTATGTTCATCTGTTTTGCTTCTTAAATTCCACATATGAGTGAGGTCCTATGTTGTCTTTCTCTGACTGACTTATTTTGCTTAGCATAATACCTCTAGCTCAATCCATGTCATAGCAAATGGCAAGATTTCATTCTTTTTTATAGCTGAGTGATATTCTGTTATATATGTGTTTTATATATGTGTGTGTGTGTATGTATGTGTGTGTGTGTGTGTGTGTGTGTATACACCACATCTTCTTTATTCATCTGTCAGTGATCATCTGGGCTCTTTCCATATTTTGGCTATTATGGACATTGCTGCTGTAAACATTGGAGTTCCTTTTCCCCTTCAAATCACTATGTTTGTATCCTTTGGATAAATACTTAGTAGTGTAGTTCCTGGGTTGTAGGGTAAGAACTTGACTCTTTAATCTGTATGCATATAAAGTTGAAGAATATAGAAGTAAAAAAGTCCAGAGCACAATGAAGAAAGGTTATTTCTCTGAAATTTTAAGTTGGGAAAGAACTGACATATTAACTATGCCTATATGTCTTATCTACAGTTCTCAATTTCAGTCTCTTTAAGGAGAAACATTTATGGAATCTGACTACATAATCCTGCTAGATTTTTATGATCTGTCCTAATACTAGTCCAAATTGCATGAAATATCTAGAAGGCTTTTATTATACTTTGTTATGGTGGAGAAGTAGAATATAATAGAAGAATGGGAATGTGGTTGCACAGATAGTTTGATAAAATAAACTATATTTTATAGTAATATAAACTTGTTAGTTAATTGTGTAAAGTGTAATTTTTTTTTTACTTAGACATAATCAGTAGATTGTTTTTCCCTTGAGATTAATGCAACTTCTTGCCTCATATTAGAAAGTAGAGTTTAAAATTATCTTTTTATTGTGGTAAAATACCCATAACATAAAATTTACCGTGATAACCATTTTTAAGTATATAAGTCAGTGACATTACATTCATAATGTTGTACAACCATCACCACCATCCATCTCTATAGCTCTTTTTGTCTTGTAAAACTGAAACTTCATATCCTTCAAACAGTAACTCCCCATTGCTCTCATTCTGTGTCCCTGGCAACTGCCATTCTCCTTTTTGTCTGTATGATTTTTACTACTTTAAGTACTTCGTATAAGGAGAATAATACTGTATTTCTCTTTTTGTGACTAGCACTTAGCATAATGTCCTCATTATTCATCCATGTTGTAGCATATGTCAGAATTTCTTTCATTTTTAAGATTGAATAATATTCCATTGTCTATGTTTCATTTTTTGTTGTTTTTGTTGAGTTTTAAGATTTAAATATTCTGGATATGAATTCCTTATAAGATATATGATTTACAGATGTTTTCTCTCATTCTGTGGCATGCTTTTTTACTTACTGTCTTTGATGCACATTTAAAATTTTTCGTGAAGTCCTATTTTTCTAGTACTTTTGTTTCTTGTGCTTTTGATGTCATATCCAAGAAACATTGCTAAGTCCATTGACATGAAGTGTTCTATGTTTTCTTCTAAGAGTTTTATAGTTTTAGTTCTTACATTTAGGTCTTTGATCCATTATGACTTTTTTTGGATCCAAATTTTGACTTAATTTTTCTATATGTAAGGGTCTAACTTCATTCTTTTGCATGTAGACATCCAGTTTTCTCAGCACCAGTTTTTGAAAAGACTGTCCTTACCCCATTGAATGACCTTGGCTTCCCATCAAAAAGTGTTTGACTGTATATGTGATGGTTTTATTTCTAGGTTTTCTGTTCTATTCCATTGGTCTCTTTATCTGTCTTTATGCTGGTATCTCACTGATTTGCTTACTGTAGCATTGTAATAATTTTGAAATCAGGAGATGTGAATCCTCCAACTTTGTTCTTCTTTTCTAGATTGGTTTGCCTGTTTGGAATCCCTTGAGATTCCATATGAATTTTAGGATGGATTTTTTTATTTCTGCAAAAAATGTCATTGGAATTTTGATAGAGTTGCATTGAATCAGTAGATTGCTTTGGGCAGTATTGAGAATATTAAGTCTTCCAGTCAGTGAACATGGTATGTGTTTCCTTTTATTTATGTCTTCTTTGACTTTTTCAGCAATATTTTGAGGTTTTCATTGTACAAGTCTTTGGCCTCCTTTGTTACCTTAATTCCTAAGTGTTTGATTCTTTTTGATGCTCTTATAAATGGGAATGTTTTCATAATTTTCTTTTCAGATTGTTTATTATTAGTTTATAGAAATTCAATGGATTTTTTTGTGTTGCCTTTATATTCTGCTACTTTGCTGAGTTCATTTATTAGCTCTAATAGTTTTTTTGTGGAATCTTTAGGGTTTTCCATAAGATAATATCATCTGTAAACAGAGAAAATTGAATTCTTCCTTTCCAATTTGGATACTATTCATTTCTTTTTCTTATCTAATTGCTCTGGTTCTTTCAGTATTATGTTGAATAGAAGTGGCAGAAGTGGGCATCCTCGTCTTGTTCCTGATCTTAGAGGAAAAACTATCTTTTACCTTTGAGTCTGATGTTTGCTATGAGTCTTTCATATACTGCTTTTATTACATTGAAATACAAAATAGAATTTTTCTATTCTTGGATTTTTTATACTTTACAAATACTTCAAGTAAGGACAAAAGAAATACAGAGAACTTATTAGATGCCTATGTGCGTATTTGTATGTGTACTTGTCATGTATATGCATAATATGTATGTAGTTTTTATTATTTATATATGAATAACATTGGTGGATAAATTACTTTTTTTTTTAGAAACACTTGAAAATTATATATAGTTTCTTTTTTTTGAAAGATAATTATTTGAGAGAGAGAGAGTGAGAGATAAAGAGAGGAAGCACAAGTGAGGGAGAGGGTCAGAGGGAAAGGGAGAAGTAGGCTTCCTGCTTAGTAGGGTCCTGGGATCATGACCTGAGCCAAAGACAGACAGTTAACTGACTGGGCCACTCAGATGCCCCTAGATGGATTGCTTCTTAATCAAGCTATATTCCAACTATTTGTAGGTATTGGAATTGGTTGTATGATTGGTATAATATTTAAACTGTTGCAGATTGAGGTGAATCAGTTGAAAATTAAAGAGCAACATATGAGTAGCCATTTATATTTTTAATTTGACACTTTTTTGAGTTAATTTGACACTTTTTGATAAGAAAATAGGTCAGTATGTTTATATATGTATATTTTTTGTTTTAATTTCAGACAACCTAATGAGACCTCTTTTGAATTATGGTATTGCTTGGTAAGTATATCTTTTTTACTTTATGCTACTTTTCAGAGTAATATTAATATATGTAAATTAGTTATATTTTTGGTTTACTGTTACAGTATGTCTATGGGCTTCTTGATTGAAGAGACTGCACCAGTTGTTTGGAGAGGCCTTATGGTAATGTCAGCCATTGAGAAACTGTTGAGGCAGGTAAGAAAATTGCATTGAATATCATTTTATTATTGGCACACTGTGGTTATTGCACTTGCTGATTGGGGAGTTGTTAAAATTTGCAGTCAGGTTTGAGATGTTTTGCAAAAGAATCCAGCTGATAGACTGAGTATATAAGGACTTACTTATGTGGCGCCAAGACCAATTTCACTGGTCTGTGATTTAATCTTCCCCATTGTTTCTAGTGAAAATCCTAATGTCTTATTTTATATTGTTCTTTTGCTTTGTTTCATCTGCGGTGAGATCAAGAAATCTATTTTATAAGTAATCTGCCGTCTTTAAATTTATGATTCATCTCATTATGGCCAATATTGAGTTATAAGGGCAGTGTAGATGTTCTTGGGGTATAGAAAAAATTCTATAAATCATGCTCATTTTAAAATTGCTTTAGAACAAAATGAAATTCTTTTTTATTTTGAGTACATCTGGCTCTATATTTATGTATATAATATCTTTCCAATCAACTTACATTTATCCTTAAGGAAGAGAACAGTTGATTGGGTAACCTAAAAATATCAGATGGGCTATATGTTATTTATGGAAATAACTTTGATTTTTTTTTCTAGTAGATATGAATATATAGTTAATTATGTTCTAGGTAAATATTATAAGTAATTTGGATTTTCTCCACTATTTACAGCAATTACCACTTATTTATTCAGATTTCACTTTGGGTCAGGCACCATGTCATTGGTTGACAATTCTAATCATAGATATTCCTATATTCATTTCTAATTGCAAGAGTTAGTAGATGAAATATGTCTTGAACTCTTTTTTTTTGGTTGTCACATCTTGTCTTTCTTCTGCTACTTGAGTTCTAATAAATGTGCTCTTTGATCTCTGGTCCCAGAATCCTCCTCCTTTCCTAGTGCATTCAAGTCTTGCTGTATTACCTCCTCTTTTATACTCAGATCTCATAGTTGGCTATTTCAGTTATACTCCCGACAATACCTCTTCTTTACCAATTCCTTTGTGACCTTAATCTTTATGCTTTATTTGTGTGGATTAACTCAGCCTCTATTTTTTTTTAAGGAAATTATAAAACAGTCTTTATTCAGCTTATATTTAAAGTTAGAGTCAATAGAAATTTAGGAACAGAAAAGAAAATTTCTGATTTTTGTTATTAGAATATTTTAAATGCTAATTTTTCCCCTCCTCTATTAGTTTTGTAATTCTCAACAGGAAATGATTCAGATTTTCACCTAAGCCTTATGGATGGCCACAAGAAGATGAAAATACTTCTGCTTTCCACAGTGAACAAAGACTTAGAGATCCAAATCAGTGATAAGAGACACAGAGATAAGCGAAGTGTTGGTGCTCCCCTCTGAGTGATGCAGGATCCTGCCTCTAAGTGTCCTTTTTAAGTAATAAGATCCACTTGAGCCTCAGATTGCAACAGGTGGTGAAAACATCTCTGCAAAGGAGCCCCTGAAGGTGAAAGAGAGAGATAGGTGTGCACATGCCCTCAGGAGAGGGGCAAAGGGAATGTCTCACGGTAGAATTGAGAGTAAACCTGACAGTGCAAATTGATTATGATGCAAAAAATTTGCACCTGAAACTTAGATTTAGTAACTGCTTTTATAAATGAAGAAAACTTTATGAGACCAGAAGTGAAAGATCAAAAGTCTGAAAGAACCAGAATATATTGTTTTTTCATTCTGTGAGATACTGGGGAAGAGAAGAAGCATAGGATCCCATTCCATAGTCTCAGTCAATATCCCTCTAATAACCCAGCCTTTTTATCTACTGCTGAATACTGTCAGAGAATATAGAATAATTGTGTTAGTTGCTGGCATTATACATTTTTGGTCTCTGAATTCAGCTACCTCTCTTCACTTCAGTCATCTGACATTATTCATGTTTACCTCAATATTCATCAAATGCTAAGTTTAAAAAATATTTATGGAATTTGATAGTCTGGCAGAGAACCTAGTGGAGATTTGGATATTTGGCTCTCTGACACATAAATCATAAAAAATCAATTTACTCTGATAAGTGCTGAAAGTATGTTTTTAGCAAACATGCTATACAATATCAGATAAAAGATGAGGTGAGAAAATGACTCCATAACTTATTTTATTGGGATACTCTAGATATCCTCTAAGATATTAGGTCATTACATATTTATCTTACAGTCTTTTGAAAAGTTACTGTTATCGTTTCTGCATTTTAATTGTAACTGAAAAGCTGATATTTTTGGATTACACTATGACCGGTACTGATCATCTCAACTGCTAATTAAGGAGTGTTTTGGTTTTGTTTTTTGCTTTGCTTTAGAAAGCAGTTTTTGGTAAGTTTAACATCCTTTGTATAAGTTTAGTAGCTGGATAGATGTTCTGTACAGCATTGGGTTGTGGAGGCTACCTGATTCATTGGCTGCTGAAAAAAATTAAGTGTAATATCCATACAGAAGAATGTACAAGTCAGAAGTCTACAGATAGATGGATTATCCCAAAGTGAAAATTCCTATATAATTTTTCAAGACATGATAAATAGAATATTAGTATTCTAGAAGTTCCTTTCATGTCTCTTCCTAGTTGCTGTTTTGAGGAGAAGATAAGTACTTGTGGTCAGTCTGCCATCTGAACTGAAAGTCTGGTTTAAAGTTTTTTTCCTTTGTCTCATGATATTTTATTGAGTTAAATTTATACGTGCTATGGGATGCGAGATCTTATGTGTATGGTTTAGTAATTTTTGATAAATGTATATTCCTGTGTAACCACACCCCAATCAAGATAGAGAACATTTCCAGCCCCTACAACATTTCCTTAGGTTTCCTTCTATTCACTCCTCCACTCATAGACCATCACAGTTGTGATTTCTAAGATCATAAGTGAGTTTTGTTTTGTTCTTATACTTCATATAAATGGAACCCTACAGACTATATAGCCTTCATATAAATGGAACCCTACAGACTATATAGCCTTCATATAAATGGAACCCTACAGACTATATAGCCTTCATATAAATGGAACCCTACAGACTATATAGCCTTTGGTGTCTGATTTCTTTCTCTTAGCCTAATGCTTTTGAACACCATCCTTGTTGTTGCATATATAAGTAGTTGAGTCGTTTTTATTGCTGAGTAGTATTTCCATCACATGAATACAATCAAATACTGTTTGTTCTTTTGTTGATGGACATTTGGATAGACACCAGTTTTTTGGCTATTATGAATAATGCTGCTATAAATACTTGTACAGGTGTTCATAAGACTTACAGTTGCTTCACATTTTGTCAGCATTTGGTGTTGTCAGTCTCTTCACTAGCGGGTATAAAATGATACCTTCCCATTGTTTTAGTTTGTGCTTTCCTGATGATCATTGATGTTTAGCTCCTTTTCATGTGCATATTAGATATCTCTGTATCTTC
Organism: Canis lupus familiaris; assembly: GCF_011100685.1. Lineage (NCBI taxonomy): Eukaryota > Metazoa > Chordata > Mammalia > Carnivora > Canidae > Canis > Canis lupus. Next base: position 11,026,187 of record NC_049229.1, read on the forward strand.
CGTTATCAAGTGACTGTTCAAGTCTTTTACTCATTTTTTTTAATTGGCTCATTTTTCTTCTTGTAATCAAGTTGCAAGAGTTTAAATATATTCTGGCTATGAGTCCATTGTCAGATATATGCATTGGGCATATTTCTTCTAGTCTCTGTAGCTTGCCTTTTGATTAACTGATGTTTTAAATTTTCATGAAATCCAATTTATCGAAAAAAAATTTTTTTTAATGCTGAGTGCTTTCTGTGTCCTAAGAAATGTTTGCCTGTATACCCCAAGGTAATAAAGATATTCTTATATACTTTTCCTCAACACTTTATAGTTTTGGCCTGTACATCTTGAATTAAATTTTGTGTGGGAAGTGAGATAAGCAGCACAGCTGTGGTATAATAGCAAATCTGTTTGTTCTTTGTCCCTGAGTCCTGGTGCAAAGCTCCTAAAACTCTTGGGATGTCCTGAGTGGTGGAGTATCTTTTGTGATTCATGAGGAGCCCCTTTTTGAGCACACTGAGTTCATGCTAGTAAGGTGACTTAGGGTGGGGGCCCCTGGATAGTCTCTCAGGATGGGGCTGATCACCAGAAAGACCAATTGTTTAGAGGGTTAGGACTTTCAGCCACACCCACTGGCCTTTGCGAAGGGGATGGAGGGTGGGGTGCATATTAAGCTCTGAAAACTGTTGATGAGCTGCTGATTGGTGGTTGGTTGTGTTCTGTGGGGACAGAAGCTCCTATGCTGAGGGCCTTTTTGGACCTTGCCCTTTGTATCTTTTCATCTAGCTATTTATATCCTTTCTAATACCCTTTATCATAAACTAGTCAACATAAGTAAATATGTCTCTGAGTTCTGTGAGTTGCTCTAGCAAATTAATCAAACCTGAAGGAGAGGGTCATGGAAACCTCTGATTTATAGTCAGTCCAGAAGCACAGGTAATAACTTGGACTTGTGATTGGTGTCTGATTGGTGGGAGTAGTCTGGTGAGACTAAGCCCTTAATTAACTTGTGGAATCTGATGCTGTATACTGGTAGATAGTGTTGGAATCAAACGAATTGCTTGGTGGAGGGGAAAACAAATAGTAGTTTATCTAGTTCTAGGACCATTTGTTTAAAAGACTTCCTTTTCCCCCTTGAATTAATACATTAGATGAAAATCAGTTGAGTATGTGTATGGGTTTATCTCTGGACACTGTATTTTGTTCTATCTGATTTAAGCCTTACAGTAAAACCATACTATCTTGATAATTGTAGCTATGTAGAAATCTTAAAGTCAGAAAGGGTGAGGCTTCCAACTTTTTTTTTTCAGAATTGTATTAGCTACATTAGCTTCTTTTCCGTTTCTGTATAAATTTTAGATTCAGCTTGTCAATTTGTACAGAAAAGCATGTTGGTATTTTCATTAAGATGTTACTGAATATATTAGATCAATATTTTGTGAATCAAGATTCTGACAACATTGAGGCTTCTAATCCATTAGCATGGTATGTTTCTATACTTATTTAGATTTTCTTTAATTTCTTGGAGTAATATATAGTTTCTAGTGTAATGGTCTTGTACTTTTGTTAAATTTATTCTAAGTATTTTATATCTGAGATGATTTTGGAATTGTCTTTTGTATTTAATTTCAAGTTGTTTGCTGTTAGGACATAGAATATACACTATCTTTGTATAATAACCTTGTGTTATGTGACTTTGCTAAATTTGTTTTTAAAGTAGTCATTTAGTAGCTTTCTTGGTACTTTATATGCACATGATTGTGTTATCTGCAAGTAAAACAGCTTCACTGCTTCCTTTCCAGTCTATTTCTTTCATTTCATTTTCTTGCTTTCTTACTGCACTATCTAGTACCACAAGTACAGTGTTGAACAGAAAAGAGGAGAGCAGACATCCTTGTCTTCATCTGGATTTGTAGGGTAGAGGAACAATAAGTATTTCATCTTTAAGAATGATAGTAGGTTTTCGCTGATGCACTCTCTCTTTCCTGTTTCTTTGTTTACTAAGAGTTTTTATTGTGAATGGGCATTGAATTTTTTCAAATGCTTTTTCTTCCTCATTTACTGAAATGATGATGTTACTTTTTTTCTTTTATTTTATGGATGTAGTGTTTTACATTGCTTTTCTGTGTCAGATCAACCTTATATTCTTGGGATAGATTAATCTTATTTTAATTATAATAAGTAATATTGTAATTACTTCTAATATATTGCTAGATTAAAATTTGCTAATATTTTATTAAGGAGTTTAAGGAGTTTTATTAAGGAGTTTTAGATCAGTATTTGTAAGGAATATTAATAGTTTAATGTTAATTAATATTAATAGTTCCTATTTTTTTTCCTGTAATATCTTTTTCTGGTATTGTATGGGAGCTATCTTGCCCTTGTAAAATAAATTTGGAAGTACTTTCCTCCTTTTATCTTTTGTGAAAGTGTTGGTATAAAATTATTAGCTTTGGTGTAATGTTTTGTATTTAGTGGAATTTATCAGGGAAATCTGGGGCTGGAGTGTTTGTTTTTTTCTCCTTGATTGAGGGAGCAGGTTTCTGAGGATTAATTCTATTCAGACTTTTAATTTCATCTTCTTTCAGTTTTGTTGTGTTTTATAGGAGTTTATTATTTCACCTGAGTTACAGAACATATACATAAGATTGTTCACAATGCCTGCAACCTTTTAATTTTTATTTATTTATTTAGCCTACTGCTTTTTGAAATAGAATATGAGATGCAGTGTATATGAGATGCAGTGTTTCCTCTTCCTAGTATTGGTAATTTGTTTTTGCTAGGGTTTATCAATTTAATTATTTTTTTCCAAGAATCAAATTTTAGCCTTTAAAATGTTCTCTATTTTATTTTTGTTTCCTATTTCATTGTTTTCTGCTATTTCTACTTTCTTCCTTTTTAAAGTTTTAGGCTTAATTTGCTCTTCTTTTTTCTACCTTCATAAGTTAGAAACTTAGATAATTGATTTTAAATATATATATTTTTTTTGGTATAAGCAGTTGTGACTGTAAATTATCTTTAGTCATTTCTTAGAATCCTGCAAATTCTGATGTGTTGTGTTTTCATTGTCATTCAGTTCAAAATAAATAATTTCTAATTTCCTTTTTAAAATTTTTGTAGTGTGTTGTTTAATTTTCCTAATATTTGGGGATCCTTTTAATAACATTGTTATTTATTTCTAGTATAATTTTGTTCTGATTAGAGAATTTACTCCATAAAATGTTAATCTTTAAAAATTTTTTGAGACTTCCTGGACTAGCACGTGGTCTTTGTAATTGTTCCATATGCCTTTAGAAAGAAATTGTATTTTGCAGCTCTTGTGATTAATATTCTGTTAATTACACTTAGGTCAAGTCGACTGTATTGTTCAATTCATTAATTTCTTTACTGACTTCTTATCTAGTTACTCTGTCGTCTACTGAAAGAGGATGGTTAAAATCTTCAACTCTGATTCTGGATTTTCTTCTATTTGGTTTTCACTTCATATATTTTGAATCTCTAAACACGCATTTAGACTTGTTATATCTTCCTGGTGAATTGCTCTTTTATTGTTGTGAAATGTTTCTCTTTATTATCGGTGATAAACTCTCATCTTTATCTGATGCTAATATAGCAACATTAGTTGTCTTACGCATACCATTTCCATAGAATATCTTTTTTATCCTTTTACTTTTAACCTTCTGTTTCATTATATTTAAAGTGGATATTTTGTAGACAGCATTTAGTTGTATCTTGATGATATTATCCAGCCTGATAATCTTTGGCTTTTAATTAGAGTGCTTAGTCCATTTACACTTGCTGTAATTATTGATATGGCTTGTTTTAAGTCTACCATTTTAACTTTTTTTCTCATTTTTTAAAAAATTTTTTATTTATTTATGATAGTCATCACAGAGAGAGAGAGGGGGGCAGAGACACAGGCAGAGGGAGAAGCAGGCTCCATGCACCGGGAGCCCGACGTGGGATTTGATCCTGGGCCTCCAGGATTGCGCCCTGGGCCAAAGGCAGGCGCCAAACCGCTGCGCCACCCAGGGATCCCCTTTTTTTCTCATTTATTTCATCTATTTTTTCTTCCTGTTTTTTTGTGTGTATTCTTTTGCATAAATGAAATATTTCTTTAATTCTGTTTGAATTCTTCAGTTGACTTTTAAAAAAGATTTATTTACTTGTTTTAGAGAGAAAGAGAGCACACGTGTATGCACATGTGCACAGGGAGTAGGAGGAGGGGCAGAGGGAGAGGGAGAGAGAGAATCTCCAGCAGACTCCTAGCTAAGTGAGGAGCCCAATGTGGGGCTTGATCCTGCAACCCTGAGATCATGATCCAAGGCAAAATCAAGAATTGAATGCTTAACTGACTGAGCCACCCAGGTACCCCACTTCTATTGACTTTACCTATACCTGTTTTTAAAAATATTTTTAATTTTTTATGTAAATTTGGTTAATTAACTTATAATGTATTATTGGTTTCAGAAGTAGAGGTCATTGATTCATCAGTCTTATATAATACTCTGTGCTCATTACATCACATGCCCTCCTTCATGTCCATCACCCAATTACCCCATCTCCCCATCTCTCCTCCCCTCCAGTGACTCTCAGTTTGTTTCTTATGATTGAGGGTCTCTTATGGTTTGTCTTCCTCTCTGATTTTGTCTTTTATTATTTTCCTCTCTTCTCGTATAATCCTCTGTTTTGTTTCTTAAATTCCACATATAAGTGAGACCATACGATAATTGTTTTTCTCTGACTTATTTTACTTATCATAAATCCCATCCATGTCATTGCAAATGGCAAGATTTCTTTTCTTTTTTTTTTTTTTTTTTTTATGGATGAGAGTATTCCATTGTGTATATATATATCACATCTTCTTTATCCATTTATCTGTCGATGGACATCTGAATTCTTTCCATAGTCTGGCTATTATGGACATTGTTGCTATAAACATTGGGGTGCAGGTGCCCCTTCAGATCACTCCATATGTATCCTTAGGGAAAATCCCTAGTAGTGAAATTGCTGGGTCATAGAGTAGCTCTATTTTCGACTTTTTGAGGAAACTTCATACTGTTTTCCAAAGTGGCTACACCAGCTTGTATTTCCACCCACAGTGTTGGAGGATTCCCCTTTCTCTATATCCTCGCCAGCATCTGTTGATTTCTGACTTGTTAATTTTAGCCATATTGACTGGTGTGAGGTGGTATCTCTTTGTGGTTTTGATTTGTATTTCCCTGATGATAAGTGACGTTGAACATTTTTGTTCATGTGTCTGTTGGCCATTTGTATGTCTTTGGAGAAATGTCTGTTCATGTCTTCTGCCCATTTCTTGATTGAATTATTTGTTCTCTGGGTGTTGATTTCGGTGAATTCTTTATAAATTTTGGATAGTAGTCCTTTATCTGATATGCCATTTGCAAATATCTTCTCCCATTCTGTCTGTTGTGTTTTGGTTTTGTCAACTATTTCATTTGCTGTGCAAAAGCTTTTTATCTTGATGAAATCCCAATAGTTAAGGTTTTGCCTTTGTTTCCCTTGCCTCTGGAGACATATCCAACAAGAAATTGTTGCGGCCAGGTCACACAAAGGTTGCTGCCTGTGTTCTCCTTTAGGATTTTGATAGGTTTCTGTCTCACATTTACGTCTCTCATCCATTTTGAGTCTATTTTTGTGTATGGTGTGAGGAAATGGTCCAGTTTCATTCTTCTGCATGTGGCTGTCCAATTTTCCCAGCACCATTTGTTGAAGAGACTGTCTTTTTTCCATCGGATATTCTTTCCTGCTTTGTTGAATATTAGTTGACCATAGAGTTGAGGGTCCATTTCTGGCTTCTTCCATTGATCTAATGTGTCTGTTTTTATGCCAATATCCTACTGTCTTATTGGTTACAGCTTTGTAATTGAGCTTGAAGTCCAGAATTGTGATGCCAACAGTTTTCGTTTTCTTTTTCAACATCCCTTTGGCTATTTGGGATCTTTTCTGGTTCCATAACAAATTTTAGGATTATCGTTCCAACTCTGTGAAATAAGTTGATTGTATTTTGATAGGGATTGCATTGAATGTATAGATTGCTCTAGGTAGCATGGATATTTTAACAATATTTCTTGTTCCAATCTATGAGCATGGAACATTTTTCCATTTCTTTGTGTCTTCCTCCATTTCTTTCATGTGTATTTTATGGTTTTTTGAGTGTACAGATCCTTCACTTCTTTGGTTAGGTTTATTCCTAGGTATCTTATGGTTTTGGGTGCAATTATAAGTGGGATGGACTCCTTAATTTCTCTTTCTTCAGTCTCATTGTTAGTGTGTAGAAACGGATTTCTCTGCACTGATTATATCCTGCCATTTTGCTGAATTCCTGTATGAATTCTAGCAGTTTTGACTTTTGGAGTCTTTTGGGTTTTCCATGAAGAATATCATGTCATCTACAGAGAGTGAGAGTTTGATAACTTCTTTGGTGATTTGGATCTTTTTGTTGTCTGATTGCTGAGGCTAGGACTTCTAGTACTATATTGAATAGCAGTGGTGATAGTGGATATCCTTGTCGTGTTCCTGACCTAGGGAAAAAGCTCTCAATTTTTCCCCACTGAAAATGATATTCATTGTGGGCTTTTTATATATGTGCCTTTTATGATATTGAGGTATGTTTTCTCTATCTCTACACTTTGAAGAGTTTTCATGAAGAAAGGATGCTGTACTTTGTCAAATGTTTTTTCTATATCTGTTGAGAGGATCATATGGTTCTTGTCCTTTCTTTTATTATTGTAGTATATCACATTGATTGATTTGAGGATGTTGAACCACCCTTACAGACCAGGAATAAATCCCACTTTGTTGTGATAAATAATCCTTTTAATGTACTATTGGATCTTATTTAACCATACCTTTTCATATTATTATTCTGTGGCTACTTAGGAATTATAATAAGCTTTCTTAACTTTTCACATTGTTTTTAAGCTTTATATTGTGTTTCTTGATATAAAATTTTTTCAAGGTATTTTATTTTATTTATTTCATTTTTCTTTTTATTTTAATTCTGATGTAGTTAATATACAGTGGTATTTTCTGGTGTAAAATATAGTGATTCAGTAATTCTGTACTTCACTCAGTGCTCATTAAGATATTGTACTCTTAATCCCCATCATCTATTTCTCTCTCTCATTTCCCTTTGTTCATTTGTTTTGTTTCTTAAATCCCACATATGAGTGAAATCATATGGTGTTTGTCTTTCTCTGACAGACTTTATTTGGCATTTTACTCTCCAGCTCTATCCCTCTTTTTGCAAATGGCAAGATTTCATTCTTTTCTTTTTTTTTTATAGCTGAATTGTATATATACACAACATTTTCTTAACCATTCATCTATTCATAAACACTTGGGCTGCTTCCATAATTTGGCTGTTGTAAATAATGCTGCAGTAAACATAGGGGTGCATATATGCTTTTGAATTAGTGTTTTATGTTCTGTGGGTAAACATCCAGTAGTACAGTTACTACATCATATGATAATTCTATTTTAAGTTTTTGAGGAATCTCCATACTGTTTTCCATAGTGGTTCCACTAGTTTGCATCTCACCAATAGTCCACGAGGATTTCTTATTCTCATACCTTTGCCAACACTTATTGTTTCTTGTGTTCTTGATTATACCCATTCTGACAGGTGTGAGATGATATCTCATTGTGATTCAGATTTGCATTTCCCTGATGATAAGTGGTATTGAACATTTTTTTCATATGTCCATGGTCATCTGTGTGTTTTCTTTGGAGTAATGTGTGTTCATGTCTTCTGCCTATTTTTCATTGGGTTTTTTGTGGGTGATTGTGTGTGTGTGTGTGTGTGTGTGTTGAGTTTGCTAAGTTCTTTATGTATTTTGGATACTAACCCTTTATCAGATATGTCACTTGCAAATATCTTCTCCCATTCAATATGTTGTCATTTAGTGTTGTTGATTGTTTCCTTTGTTGTGGAGAAGGTTGTTGTTTTTTTAAAGATTTTGTTTATTTATTTATTTGAGAGAGAGAGAGCAAGAATGAGCAGGGGGAAGCATGGAGGGAGAAGCAGACTCCCCACTGAGTGAGAGTCTGACGTGGCTTTCAATCTCAAGACCCTGAGATCATGAGCTGAGCCGAAGGCAGCTGTCTAAACTGACTGAGCCACCCAGGTACCCCTGTTGTACAGAAGCTTACTATTTTGATGTAGTCCCAATAGTTTGTTTTTGTTATTTCCCTTGCCTCAGGGAACCTAGCTGGAAAAAAGTTGCTATGGCCGATGTCAGAGAAATTACTGCCTGAATTCTCTTCCTGGATTTTTATGGTTTCATATCTCATGTTTAGATACTTAATTTGAAAAAAAAAAGATACTTAATTTGTTTTGAGTTTATTTTTGTGTATGGTGTAAGAAAGTGGTCCAGTTACATTCTTTTGCGTGTAGCTGTCCTGTTTTCCCAGCATCATTTGTTGAAGAGACTGTCTTTCTCTCATTGAATATTCTTACCTTCTTTGTCAAAGATTAATTCACCATATAATTGTGGGTTTATTTCTGGGCTTTCTATTCTGTTTTATTGATATATGTGTCCTTTTTGTGCCATTATTGTACCATTTTGATTACTACAGCTTTATAGTATAATTTGAAATTTGAAATTGTGATAACTCTAACTTTGTTTTTCTTTTTTTTTTTTTTTTTTTTTTTAAAAGGATTTTATTTATTTAAATTTTTTTTTTAATTTTTATTTATTTATGATAGTCACAGAGAGAGAGAGAGAGGCAGAGACATAGGCAGAGGGAGAAGCAGGCTCCATGCACCGGGAGCCTGATGTGGGATTCGATCCTGGGTCTCCAGGATCGCGCCCTGGGCCAAAGGCAGGCGCCAAACCGCTGCGCCACCCAGGGATCCCTAACTTTGTTTTTCTTTTTTCAAGATTGCTTTGGTTATTCAGGGTCTCTTGTGATTCCATACAAATTTTAGGATTATTTATTCTAGTTCTGTGAAAAATGCTGTTGATATTTTGATAGGGATTGCATTAGTGTAGATTCCTTTGAGTAGTATGGACATTGTAACAGTATTATTCTAATTCTGTATTCTATATATTATTCTAATGCATAAGCATGAAATGTCTTTCCATTTATTTGTATTGTCCTCAGTTTCTTTCATCAGTATTTTACAGGTTACAGAGTACAAGTCTTTCACCTTCTTGGTTAAGTTTATTCCTAGGTATTTTATTATTTTTGGTGCAATTATAAATGGAATTGATTTCTCTTTCTGTTGCATCATTATCAGTGTTTAGAAATACAGCAAACTTCTGTACAATTATTTTATATCCTGTGACCTTACTGAATTCATTTATCAGTTCAAGTAGTTTTTTGGTGGAGTCTTTTCTAGAGTCTTTTCTAGATACTTTTCTAGAGTATCCTGTCATCTGCAAATTATGAAAACTTTACTTATTCCTTACCAAGCTGAGTGTCTTTTATTTTTTTCTCTTGTCTGATTCTTGTAGCTAGCACTTTCAGTACTGTGTTAAGTGAAAGTGGTGAGAATGGAAGTTCTTATCTTGTCCCTGACCTTAGGGGGAAAGCTCTCAGTTTTTCCCTATTGAGTATGATAGTAGCTGTGGGTTTTTCATGTATGGCCTTCATAATGTTGAGGTATCTTCCTTCCAAATCTACTTTATTTTGATGGTTATCATGAATGGATGTACTTTGTCAGATGCTTTTTCTGCATCTATTGAAATGATCATACGATTTTTGTTCTTTCTCTTATTGATGTGATATATCATGTTGATTGATTTGCAAATATTGAACCATGTATCACGGGAAGAAGTCCCACTTGATTGTGGTGTACATCATATAAAAATAATTATAACAGCATAGTTCACTTAATCACCTTCCATTCTTTGTGTATTATTGTGATTTATTTTTTTTATTTTTAGGGAGAAAGAGAACAAGCTCAGGGAGGGGACAGTCAAAAGGAGAGGGAGGAAGAGAATCTCAAGCAGGCTCTACACCCAGCACAGAGACTGTGAACTGAGCCAAAATCAAGAGTCAGAGGTTGAACCATTGAGCCACCAGACATCCGTTTTGTGATGTATTTTAAATATATGTACATTATTGGGGCATCTGCGTGGCTTAGTTGGGTTAAGTGTCTGCCTTTGGCTCAGGTCATGATCCCAGCATTCTGGGATTGAGCCCAAGTTGGGCTCCTCACTCAGCAGGGAGTCTCCTTTTCTCTCTGCCCTTCCCCTGCTCATGTGTTCACTCTCTCTTTTCTCTCTTTCTCTCTCAAATAAATAAATAAAATCTTTTAAAAAAAGATTACAATAGACTGTTAACTTAGTTTCTCTGAAGAATGACTTTTTTTTTTTTAAGAATGACTATTTAAATAAACTGGTAACACTCTATTGTGAGATTTATAATGTACCTATATCTATTTTTTAAAAAGATTTTGCTTACTGATGCTCCGGGGTGGCACTTTAAGAAAAAAGATTTTATTTGTTTATTTGAGAGAGACAGAGATAACAACACAGATAGCAAGAGAGTACAAGTGGGGAGTAGAGAGAGAAGCAGAGAGCCCAATATGGGGCTTGGTCCCAGGACCCTGGAATCATAACCTGAGCTGAAGGCTGATGCTTAACCAATTGAGCCACGCAGGTACCCCAGTAAATAAAACCTTTAAAAAAAAAATATATATATATATATAAAATAAATCTCACAATATGGTGTTACCGACTTATTTAAATAGTCATTCTTTAAAGAAACTAGAGAAATAGTCTATTGTAATTACCCCCATAATTTGCTGTATCTGTGCTTTTCATTTCTTTAGATCTGAGTTTCTATGTCACTCTTCTTTATCCTGAAGAACTTTGCTTAGTCTCTTCTGTGGGTCTGCTGGTGACGAATTTTCTCAACTTTCATTTATTGCATATGTTTTTATTTTCTCTTCCTCCTTTCACTATATATAGAATTCTGTGTTGGCAATTTTTCTTCAATTCTTTCTTTCTTTCTTTCTTTCTTTCTTTCTTTCTTTCTTTCTTTCTTTCTTTCTTTTCTTTCTTTCTTTCTTTCTTTCTTTCTTTCTTTCTTTCTTTCTTTTCTTTCTTCTTTCTTTTTTCTTTCTTTCATTTATTCATGACAGAGAGAGAGAGAGAGAGAGACAGGCAGAGGGAGAGGGACAGGGACAGGGAGAGGGAGAGAAGCAGGCTCCATGCAGGGAGCCCGACATGGAACTCGATCCTGGGTTTCCAGAATCACACCCCGGGCCAAAGGCAGCGCCAAACTGCTGGGCCACCAGGGCTGTCCTTTCTTTAAAGGTCTTATTCTGGGCAGCCCAGGTGGATCAGTGGTTTAGTGCCGCCTTCAGTCCAGGGTCTGATCCTGGCGACCTGGGATCGAGTCCCGCGTCGGGCTCCCTGCATGGAGCCTGCTTCTCCCTCTGCCTGTGTCTCTGCCTCTCTCTCTCTCTGTGTCTCTCATGAATAAATAAATAAAATCTTTAAAAATAATAAAATAAATTTAAAATAAAATAAAATAAAGGTCCTATTCCATTCTTCTGCCTTTCATTATTTCCAGTGAGAAATCTGTAATTATTATTTTTTTTTTGTAATTATTTTTATAATTTTTCCCTATGCTTAATATCTTTTTTTCTGGCAGCTTGCATAATTCTCTTTATTTATCTTTGAGGTCATTTTCTCTGTTACCACTTAAATGTTGATGTTCTCCAGAAATATACCCATAGCTCAGTAGCTAAGGGCATGGACTCTGGAGCCACATCTGCCTGAATCCAGTCTCAGTGGCACATCTAATTAGCTGTATGCCCTTGGGCAAAAACCTCTCTGGGCTATAGTTTCCTTAAGTATAAAATAGGGCTTATGGTAGTTATGGCTGTTGTGAAGATTAAAGGAGTTAATATGTGTAATATGCTTAAAAAGCATATTAAGTAACTATAAATGTGCCCCGTTTTGATTGTATTTTATCATTCATAACACAAATTAGTTTTTTTGTGTGTGATTTAACTTTTTTCTAATCAGGATGTATCTAATAGTGATGGCTTCTTTATTCCTGGCTTTTCTCAGAGTCTTTCCCAGAGGTTTTGTGTTCCTTCAGTAACCTGGGACACTTTCAACCTGAGGCAACTTTAAATAGACTTCTCTGTTATGGGTTTTTGGGACCACAATGGTGGTATGAATTCAGTTGGAAATCTGCATGGTTAACAACTTGTGATTTATCTTCTTACAGAGGTGTTTTTCTGCCTTATGCCAGTACATTGAAAGATGTATATTTCCTTGAAATGTATTTCTGAATTGTAGATTTGTGTTTCATTTTTCTTTAGTTTAAGAGAGAATAGTCCTTTGGGGTCCCAGCTGTATATAGGATTCTTTTTTTTTTTAATTTTTTTAAAATTTTTATTTATTTATGATAGTCACAGAGAGAGAGAGAGAGAGAGAGAGAGAGGGGCAGAGACACAGGCAGAGGGAGAAGCAGGCTCCATGCACCGGGAGCCCGACATGGGATTCGATCCCGGGTCTCCAGGATCACGCCTTGGGCCAAAGGCAGGCGCCAAACCACTGTGCCACCCAGGGTTCCCTATAGGATTCTTATAATAGGTTCCTCCTCATCTTGGATGTTTTTTTCCTCTTTCAGTGCTACATAAAATAATGATACATCATATAGTCATTGTGGTATTAGATTTAATATTAGGTATCATCAATTTATTATCACCATCATCCTCCCTGAGACATCTCTTCTACTTTCATGGCTTCAGTTATATTAATTATTGCAAGAGAAAAGTAATGGGGTTGAGGATATCCATTTGATTGACATTCCTAGTTTGGAATAGATGATTTTTTGGGAATTAAAGGAATTTGTAAAAAGGAAAAGAAGTAGTTTAAGAAGTATGTAAACAATTAAGGATACTAGTGTCATGAAAATTAAATAGAGCAATGGTTCTCCAACATATCTATAAGAATCATCTGGGAATCCTTTTTTTTTTTTTTTAAGATTTTATTTATTTATTTGAAAGAGAAAATGAGAGAGAAAGTACACAGAGGGAGAGGGAGAAGCAGACTCCCACTGAGCAGAAAGCCTGATGTGGAACTTGATCCCAGAACCCTGAGATCATGATCCAAGCTGAAGGCAGATGCCTAACCAACTCAGCTACTGAAGCACCTCAAATCATCTGGGAATCTTAAAAATTTCAGTTTTCAGGTCACACTCTAGACTGGTTTATTGAATTCTTGGTATGTAACCCAGGCATCAGCATTTTGGGAGTTCATCTGATACCATTGTATAGACAAATTTGGGAGCCACTGGTTTGCAAAGTTTTAAGAATGATAGGTCAGTGAGAATGAGGCCTGACAACGGACAAGGAGATAATAGATGTTAGGTAGTTACTTGTAATCCTTTAGTAGAATAATGAATGCAGAAAAGTCATATTTTAGGAGTTTAAGAAGGGTTATTTATAGCAAGACCATGGTGGTAGAAGTATATTCTGTTTTTTAGATAAAATTGGCCATGCAGAGGTTTGGGAGATGTGGAAAAGGAAAGGAAAATAAGATAAAGGCCTAAGGAGGAATGGTATAAAATGAAAGCCCTTTTCATTTGCTTTCCAAAAGAGGCAGCCATACCTTTTCCAAGGCAGAGGATACAGTGAAGAGGGACTGAAGATTCTAGAACATGAGAGGATTACTGGAAGAGTCCTATGAATGAGTGAAAGGGGATAGGATTAAAAATTTATGTAAATGAATTATTTTTGGAAAATAAGCACTAAAAACACAAAAGTTATATTTCCTTGATCTTTTCAGGGGAAGAAAAAAGAAAGTTTACTTAATAGAGCAAATTTGATCTGCAAATTTCAGTATTCATAAAAATTATCTGGGGAGCTAATTGAAAATTTAGTTGAAGATTTTCTTTTAGTAAATCCAGGGGAGTCAAGGAGTTTGTGTTTTTAATAGATGATCCCAGATGACTTACTAATGCTAGCGTTTGTAAAAGGTCAGACTCAGGAATACAACAGTCCAGAGGGGTAGTGCTTTTTAACTGCTTTTAGAATTAAAAAAGAAAGAGAGAGATGAAGAGATGAATGATAGGATCCCTGTGTTGTGGTAAAGGCCCACTGATGTCGATTTTTTAGTTTTGCTAAGTTTTTGTAATTGTCTAGCAGATCTCTGAAATCTGAAAGCCGACATGGGCAAACTTGTGGTTGGATTCAGGATTAGCATCACGAAAGTCCAAAGGGGAAAATTACTTAGGGCATTTAATGAGAGAAACATTGAAGTCAGGGCCTGATTTCCAGGCAGACAGGTAGTGAGGAGGAATCGGGAGGCTGCGTAAAACTGGAGTGATTGAATAATAGAAAATCACCTTGATGGGAAGAAGTGATTCAGTAGCTGTGGGAAGAACAGGTGTAAAAAGTGACAGATAAATTGATTTTATTCAGAGAAGGGACTTTAGAAATTAGTCTAATTTTTTTGTTCAGATGGAATTGGGAAATGAGATATTATTGAGGGAAGGCAGCTTTGTATTCAAGTGAAAAAAATGTCAAGTATCAAGGTATCTCATGGTGGAGTGATGATAGTAGGGTTGCCAGAAAAAAATTCAGGATATACCCAAATAACTTGAATATTATTAGATACACAATGAATTATTTTTGGTATGGGTATGTCCCAAATATTGGTTGGGACAAACACTAAAAAGTTATTTGTAGTGTATCTGATATTGCAACTAACTGAATGAGGGTCTTCTACATTTATTTTTTTAATTTTTAATTTTAATTTTTTATTTATTTACTCGTGAGAGACACAGACACACAGAGAGAGAGAGAGGCAGAGACACAGGCAGAGGGAGAGAGGCAGAGACACAGGCAGAGGGAGAAGCAGGCTCCATGCAGGGAGCCAGGATCAGGCCCTGGGTCTCCAGGATCAGGCCCTGGGCTGAAGGTGGTGCTAAACCGCTGAACCACCTGGGCTGCCCGGTCTTCTACATTTATATGTTAAATCTGGCAACCCTAAGTGGAAGTGAGACACACAGGAAGGTGTCTAAGAGTCCGGTTGGGAGAAAGTAGGCATTGTGGTGAAGTGGAGCTTAGCTGTCTGACCGTCAAAGTATGAAGTAATTAATGTCAAGGGAACATTGGAGAGTGGCAGGTGTAAGTAATTGAAAGAGGTGCCCATTGGAATGGGAGGTGAGACAAAGAATTATATTGGGAGAGGGGAACCCTACTGGGACCATTCTTTGTAATTTGGTGAAGGAAAATATTTTGTCAACTTCTTTTACCAACATCTGGAGCTTCTTCTAGAGGATAACTTACTTTTCTGCGTACAGAATTAGTGGTATAGGGGGTCTCGGTTTCAGTTTGCGAGTGTCTAGTAATTTATCTGCATAATTTTACTCTACCTCCTTTTAACCTCATTTGCTTGAAAGGGAAAAGATTGATGAATAAATATGTTATATGCTCACGAATGTTTTTTGGGTTGCATCATGTTTCATGAAAGCATGCCAGTTTATAAAAACAGAAGTTAAATTTTCTGATCAATTATGATAATAACTAGGCAGATAAACGTTAGAAAGTCATTTTGAGTACTGGATTTATCAGTATGTCTTCCTTTTTATTCTCCTGAGTTTTGAAACAATTTCCTTTTATTTTCCATTTTGACTTTAAATAATGAAAGACATAGATGTGTAATACATTTCATTCAATGAATAATGTTTTAAATTGAGTAGGATTTTTTTCTCCTAAGTTGTGCTCAACATACATATCATTAGTTTAACTCAAACGAGGAAGTCTTGTTTTAGAATCTTTGAGTTTGAAAATGTGGGATATTGGGAAAAAGTAATTTTAGCTATTAGAAGGAGAGCTATGGAAAGAAAAGCTTCAAAGGCTGGTCTGGTGTCAGCTCCTGCTGTGGTCACAGTGTAAACCCGGGAGAGCAGGGATTTTGGCAGCAGTTTCAGTGCTTTTTTAGTTCAATCTCCAGTATCCCCAAATGTGATGCAGATGCCAGTTTTCTTCTCTAGGGTTCTGATAATGGCATATAATGAGTTGGTTGTTTCCTAGCAACTAAAGAAGCGGTTTTCCTTTAGCTGATCCTGCAGTAGGAATGAGACATTTTCCCTTGATAGATGGTATTAGTGATTTCCCTGACAATGGAATTTCACTTCTGAATAAGGAATGTTCTCAGCCTTTGGTTTCCTAAAGAATTTTGCTTTTGAGTGTGGGCTAAGCTCTGCTTAATCCTGTATAAAGTGAAAAAAAAAGATTTGAGCTTCCTAAGCACCTCTCATGGGAAGAGCCAAAGGAGTTTGATACATCATTTTTCAAATGGCAAGTGATTATACAAGAAGCTATAATAATTGTATTTTTCCCAGTGTTTAGGTAATCAACAACCAATTTTTTTTCTGTATTTGATGTTTGAGGTAACAGATTTATTAAGTATTGGCCAAAGTGTTGTAGAAAAAATATATATGAAATTTTATTACCAGCACTATTTCAATATAAAGTCAGCATAACACAGTTCTGTTTTCTAACCTATAACCCACTTGATTTCAATGAGTATTCAATACAAAAATGCTATTGTACCTATTATCATTATAGTTTACTTTAAAGTAAACTGTTGAACAGTTCAGTTTTTAAATATTAGTAGTTGTAAGGTATCTGTACTTAACTGAATTCTATCTAAATCCTTATTGGCAGTACTGCTAAATCCAGAGATCTTCTAATGCTTAAGATAAATGGAGGCATGAGAAAATTACTTTCAATGACCTTCTTTTAGTCATTCATAGTTTAAACAATTTCTAAAGAAATTATACGTTTTTCTCTTTTGAAATAACATAACTGATATAAATTACCTTTCTCATCCAGATTTATAATAGTATATTAAATTTCAGAGGTTCCCAGATGCTTAGGCAAAGAGATAAAATATTAAATGATGTTCTTAAGATGATAATTAAGTTAACTATATCTAAATATACCAAAGAAATTTATTACCTTGCATGAAAAGGTTCATAGACTATGCATTAACTATATAGATGAAGTTATTGAATGTCTTCATTGTCAGTTATAGGCATCTCGCCTTCTTATTCATTGCTCCCTATGAGTCTTGTTTGCATCCTCAGATACTTAGCAGGTCTCATATTTAAAAATGTTTAATAAGTAAAACTATTTAATTAGACCTTCATGAAGCATTAAGGAATAAAGAACATTTATTTAAAAGAAAACTCTTTTAAACACACATGAAACGTGTAAGTCAATTATTGCTCTTAGATTTCTTGGGAACCGTCATCTAAAGATAAAGAGTCAAGTATGTTAAGCCTCTCATCTTTCCCCCTTTAAAACTTCCTTTCCCATTGAAGGAGGAAATAGAGATATAACTAAAGCCCAGTTCTTTGAAATATTTTTTATGAGGCAGTATTATCTAGTAAATAGCTCAGTTTGATTAATCTAGCTTGATCACCATGCATTCATTCATTCATTTAACAATTTATGAGCTGGCATCAGATAATTACTGCTGTACTTTTAAAATGTCATTGGGCTTTTTGTCATCTTCAGCAGCAGACATTTAGCAATTATATACTATGGAGCATTGGTTAGATGGTGAGGACATAAGGATATATAAGCCATAGTTCAAAATTGTAAAATGAAGCTTTTAGTTACAGACCTACTCTTGACTTGTAGTCATAAGCAAGATGTTTAGATATGTTAGAAATTTTGATGATTCTCAGATACTGTTTAACAATATTTTATATCAGGCAGTAAAAGTTGGAACTTTGAGATCAAGGCTGAGCATCACATAGTGTTGACCATTCAGGTTGGTGGTATTGGTATAGGATACCAGGTTTCCTGGATCCATTAGGTTCCATGCCATAGACAGAAACATGTCAGCAGTGAAAGAGAACAAGTTCTGAGGAATTAGACACAATTTATGAATATTAATTGGTTATTTCTTCTTACTAAAATGCTCTTCTTTTTTCCAGTAATCAGAGATGACCTACATGAGTACCTCCAACTCACCATGATGACTGAGTACTTACATATGCATCTTTTGATATTATAATGCACTTTTTTCACATGTTGCTGATGTACTTATCTAAGAGAAAAAGCTATTACAGTGTTTTAGACTGGGACCATTTGTCCCCAACTCCCTACCCCCAGTCCTTATGCCAGGGTTCTCAAGAGTTAGTGTAGGTCTGGTCAGTGTCATTATTAATTTACTCTTCTGTTCTGTTCCTATTAGCATAGGTGTAAATGACCTTAGTGACCTGAAGGTTTAAGTGGGTAATTTTATTTAAAACAAACAAAACAAAACAAAACAAATAAAACAAAGCAATGAAAGAGTTTTTAAAAAGGAGAGTTATTGCTCTTCATTGTCAACAATTGATTCTCCTTTCTTACTTGGTGTAGTTTTAGATTTGAGCAATTTGTAAGGCTGGGAGGGCCATGACTCTTGGAACTTCTTTTCTAACCTGACACGCAGGGAAAGCTTCCTGCTAGAGCCTTCTGATTATATATAGCCCAAACTATCTTCTGCTCTACAAGAGTGATCGGCCTTCTTGGTTCAGCCCTAGTCCTGATACCTTTGGAAGATGAAGGTATTTTTTTGATCATGAATTCCTTGAATTTCTTCCTTACGTTTTAGGCCTTTCTGTTACATCTTGCTCTTTTCTGGATGCAGGAACTAGCATGTTACCTCTTCTCCCATTTGGTATATCATTAGCTATTCACACTAGCCCTCTGCTTTGGCAAGGTTAGGCTTCTTTACCTATTTAGTCACATGTCCTCCTTACCCAGAACTTTTTAATATGATATTGGGTTTCTCATCTCTGATCTTCCTCTTTCTTCCCAGTTCAAAGGTTTTGTTTACTTTGGATGGATCTTTTCATCTGAGTGGAAAAAAAAAAACTTCTCAGCTCATTTGTAGGCTAACCCATGCTCTAAGAATGATTAAAGCTGTGGACTAAGATTACCAGTTTTACTTCCCTGTCATTGTCTCAAGTGCTTCCTTAGGAGAGATGGGACCTTGCCCTGATTTTGTCCCTTCATATTAATTTTCATTCTCAGCAGTGAGCATAGCGAATCAGGAGTCTTACTTGTAGAACATAGAATGGGGTATAACAACAGATTTCATTTATGATTGCTCTGGCAACTAAATAAAGAAGTAGGGACAATTAGAAAACCAGAGCCTCTGGTTTAACTCTAAGCCTGAATCTGAAAAGAGAGCAGGAAAGGAAGTAACAAGAAAGAGAAAGAATAGACAGGTATCTGGAAATTCAAGTCATCCTTGTGATTTAAACTTGGCCAATGTTTCATTGATAAAGCAAAGATACTTGAGTATTCTTTTGTGCGTGATAACACAGAGAAATTCTTCCCATTTCCTTCTTTGTGTATCTACCAGAGAGAGCTATCTACCAGAGGAAAGTAATAAAGGTCCTGGGATAGTTCATCTAAGTGGGCTCAAACGGTTAGCTCTGACACAAAGGGAAGAATGCTGACTTGTTTATAAGAGAACTGATAAAATGGACTGTCTCATTTAATTCAAGTCAGCAATCAGAATTAGTGCACAAGGAAGTACTAACAGAAAAATGTGCCAAGTCAGTGAAATACACTGATCAAAAGGGAATAAAAGGATGATAGATGCAATTCATTAGCAAAAACTGGTAAGGCTAAAATAATTTGCCTTTGAAAATGAATAAATAAAAAGGCCAGTTTCCAAACCCTTATAATACCTACCTTGAACACTTTAGAATTCCTATCTTTTTCACTCTTTTGTTTTACTGATGCAGACTTTAAAGAATAACCTACCTAGAGTCTAGGATAAGAGTAATTCTAAAAGAAGGGCCTTGTTTTCTATAGTCATGGTTAAGGAGCCTTAATAAAGGTCACATAAAATTACTTATTGGGCCCTTATGAGAGATTCTTGGAGCTGTGGTCTCTTCAGGAACAGATGGGGAATCATAGAAGCCTGCTAGAGCCATTCAAATTCCACAAAGGTTTGAACAGATCCCAAGCAGGTTATGAGGGAGATTTTTGGATACTAACTGAGGACTTCATAAGATTATAACCCATTATTATTTAGGCAGATAATATATTTAATTGATTTTAAGATACATATATTTCAGATTTTAATATCTCTGAAACTGGAGTATGTTTTATAGTCAGCAACATCTTGGCATCATATCAGTTTAATAACTTTTTCTCTTTGTTGGTGTATAAAATAATGGTATATTTTATAATAAAATAATGTTATATTTTATAATCTGTGGTATTTTCTGTTTGATGAGATGCAGTGATTATTTTTGTTGTGATTGCTTTAATGCTGACTAGTTACTGTTCCAGTAACTTCAGTTAGACATTGTCAGCTATTGAAAGCTCAGGTAGTGAGTTCTTTTCAAATCATTTTTTCCCTTTGCAAACAAATGTATTTATATAGAACACATATTGCATAGAGTAGACCAAATATGAGGTTAGAGAAGTGAGGTCTAACCTCACTTCTGACAGCAGGTACAATTTAGGGGTTTTCTTTTCTTTTTTTTTTTTTTTTTTAAGATTTTATTTATTTATTTGTGAGAGACACAGAGAAGAAGACAGAGACATAGGCAGTGGGAGAAGTAGGCTCCCCGTGAGGACCCTGATGCAGGACTAGATCCCAGGACTCCAGGATCACAACCTGAGCCAAAGGCAGGTGCTCAATCATTGAGCCACTCAGGTGCCCGATTTAGGAGTTTCCAAGACCACCCTTCGGTTCACTAATTTGCTGGAAGGATTCACAGAACTCACCGAAAGGTCTATACTCATGTGTATGGTTATTACAGGGGAAAAGAAAAATAGATTAAAATCAACCAAGGGAAGAAGTACATAGGGCAGCAAATGCTGGGTAATTACCAAATGCAGAGCATCCATTGTCTTCTTCCTGTGGAGTGAGGGTACATTACTTTAACTGGCATTGATGTGTGATGTTATGCATAGAGTATTGCCACCTGAGGAAGCTCATCAGAGTCTTGGTTTTCAGAATTTTTACTGCAACTTTGTCATATTCAGAATTTTTACTGCAACTTTGTCATATGGTCATGATTGATTGTTTATGTGACTGATCTCAGTTTCTGGTCTGTAGCTGCTCCAAGCATGACCCAAAGCCCTCTCACTAAATTACATTGTGATTGTGTGGGTAGCCCACGGCCTCAGGCAAACAAAGACCTTAGAGATTACTTCCCAGAAGCTGATCAAAGGCCAATTTTTGGAGGGCCTTTGGGCAGGGTTAAATTCTTTACCATACAGATACAGTGTGAATAATATTGCTTTCCCTAATGAATCTATGTCTGAGACTAAATTTGGATATTAATCTAGTATATTGGAAAAGCTGAGAATTTCTAAGTATTTTAACTAAAAATGGGAATTCCTGGAAAGTATAGTTGGTCTGGGCTGTGGAGTTTTCTAGCCAGAGAGATTGCTGAGATTGCTTTGGCTATTTTGAGGCCTACTAATTCTGTAATACCCCATGTTCCTGTCACTCTTAATAATTGCCCAAATATAAGCCTGCCTGTTCATCAAAAAAAAAAAAAAAAAATTCTCTTCTTTGTGCTGTTTAGGACTTCCTTTCTCCTAAACCTAAACTTTCCTTCCTCTTCTTCCCAAATTGTTGTTATGTGTTTTTTGAACTCCAGTTTATATTAAATTAATTCAACTTAATAACCTTAACTGAAAACTTCTCTATCTCTTTGCCTTCACTGAAAACTGCTATTCTTTGTAGACAGTGCTTTTCACAGTCTTCTTCTTAAGTGGATGCAGCTCATTCCTTTACTCTTGACTCATTGTCTACCCAAGGGTTGAGGGTGAGGTTTGGGATATTCCTAGGGCAGCTTCTGTTCTAGTACTCCTCCATAATTATATTTTCTGATAATCATGGTTATTAAAGGTAATCACCTTCTTTTCTTCTTTGATCTCCTTTTTTCATTTCTTAAAGACACTGACACTTCCTTTTCATTTTAGTTCTTGCTACCATCTTGTATGACTTCAGTCTCTATATAGACACTCCAGTTAACTCAGCCTTTCAATTTCTTCACTTTCTTAGTGTGAGTGCTCTCAACCTTTGTTCTACATCAGTCATTTGTCCTCATGGTACACCCTCAATCTTGCCCCCTGGTAAAATTCATTGTCTTCATCTTACCATATCTTCTCATCCTTTCTACCCTCTTATTATGCACCTTAGGTTCCTTGATTGTCCCACTCTGCCTGTCTTTTCATATCTTTCATTTCTTTCCTAACAGAGATACATATGACCTGTTATTGTACTTCTTTGCAGAGAACTTCAGCTCTTTTGTACCCTTGTCTTTCCATTGTACCACCTACCTCAACTCCAGTCTAGAATGGACTCAACATTCTCCTTTTCTCTATTCTTCCTCTCAGGCTGCTGGGTGCTGCTAAAGAAGTCCTTATAAATGGCACTCTGAATTAATGATTTCTAACATTGAATCCTCTGTTGTCCAATAATTCCTAGGATGTTTTTTCTTGTTCTTTTTTCTCTCTCTTGCCTAGAAACCCGTTATCTTCATGGGGACTATTGAAAAATCTGCTTTGTTACTCTGAAGACCTCTATCTTTCCTTATACCTCCTCCTTGACTTTTTATTGTATGATCTGATTTTCTGCTTCACAAAGAAAATTAAATTTATGTGGTACAAACTCAGGTTCTGTGCAGCCCTCTTAAAAACTTATCTGCAGCTGAGCTCATTCTTGCCCTCTTCTTTTTTGTGTCTTTGCTTCTTTCTCTTTATTAACTCTTCCACATCAGCATGCACACTTATACATACATGTGGCAGATAGTATTGACTGCAAATGTAAAAGTCATTTCCACCCTCATTTCCATTACTGGCTCAAAATAGAGCCTGGAAACTCAGTTTCTCAGCTTCTTTTATAGCTAAGAGTAGCCAGCCATGTGACCTAGTTCTAACAAATGAGTTATGAAGGAAAGTCTGATTGGGGGTATGGAACTCTGGGTAAGGTGTTTTGCTTCTTACCAGAGGACCAACGTTTGTATTCCCCTTATTTTTTTAGAAATATGTTGTGTGGACATGATGCCTGGCAGTGGTAGCCATTTTGTGGCAGAGCTTGGTCTGATGACATCACTGAGATATTGACAAAACCCTGGAGGTGTCTACTTTCAGACCTTTTGGTAAAGGTCTAAATGTCCCAGTGGTTTAAGCATTGTTTATTATGTTTTCTTTTACTTGTTGCTGGAAGCATCTTAACTTTACAATTCATGTTTCTCCTCTCAAAAAACAAGAATAAGCAACTCTATTTTGACTCTATTAAATGCTAGTCTAATTTTCCTTCTCTCTTGTAGCCAAAATTCTTAAAATAAATTTCTAAATCTGTCTCTTATTCTTATTCCCTTATCTACCATCTACTTCTGTTCTATTCATCTTTACCAGGCATTAGCTGGGGTCACCAGAGGTTTTTTTTTTTGTTTTTTTTTTTTTTTTTTTTTTTTTTTTTTAATGCTTTGTGTACTTTTCAGTTCTTATTTTAATAAGAACTATAGTATTTGATCAGTTAACCTTAATCTTGAAATACTCTTCTTCATTAGTTTACATCATACTGTATTCTCCTATGCTGTGTACTTTTTGTCTTCTTTCTCATTCTACCTTGTAGTTTCTTTTTCCTTTATTCATTTTTAAAATATGAGCCCTCAGCACAGGTATAACTATCCCAGTTTTACAGGCCTAGAGACTGAGTGGCCTTAAGTCATATAATTAGTAGATGGTGCAGCCAACATTAGAAGAGAGTCTAAAGCCTTGACAATTCATCTCTTGGAATCTCCTCTGATCTTGTGCTTTCCTTGGGCAATGTCATTCAGTCCTGAAACCTGGCTACATATGTTCATCCCCCAGCTTTCTCCTGAGCTAGTTACTTATCACATATGCAACTGCCTACTGGGTAGCTCTGCTTCACAGCCCTATGGATACCTCGAAGTCTGGAAGTCCAGATTAGAACTCTTATTCGTTGTTCTGTACACATATGACCTTCCTCCTGCCTTCCTTGTGACAGACTGATGGGCATTATCATCCACGTAAGCTGTTAAGGCCGAAAGCTTGAGTGTTATCCTTGACTCATCCTTCTGTTTCTACCACTGCTCATATTCACTGTGTCCTGTTCTCTCATCTCTGCTATGTCCCTCCCACCGTGCAGTCCCCTTTATCTCTTCCCCCAGGAAAGCTGGAACAGACTCCATATCTCTATCTCTGTATAATCTGAAATAGTCTGACTAATCTTTCTTAAATGCAGATCACATCATGTTACTTTCCTGATTTAGACTCTGTAGTGACAACTCGTTGTTTTCTGAACAAAAGTTCAAAACCTAATTTGGGAAATAAGGCCCTTCTTGATCTGATCACAGTTTACTCCCTCACTTCCACTCTCTGTTCCAGCTGTCCTAAATTATTTGCTATTCCTGGATTCATCTTGCACTTTCTTGCCCCTAGGACTTCCCTCATGCTCTTATTTTGTGCCACTATTCTCTTTTCTGTAACTCCATCTTGTCCTTCAGGTTTTGCTTAGATGTCACCTCCTCTGAGAAAGCCTTCTGTGATAAGCCTCCCCCCACAACCCCAACAGCTCTTGTTATGTTTGCAGTGCCTTGAAAGGACCACCCACTATTGTCTCAGGGCCTTTGTACATGCTGCTTCCTCTGCCTCTGTCCCTTCCCTGATCCCTGTTGCGGTTCATTCAGATAATGCTCAGTGGTAGTCCTACATTTTCCCCCATCATAGCTAAGAAATTCTTTTATTCATTTTGTGAAATTTGAAATAATTCTGTTGCATTCCTAGGAATTTAAAATATTGAATAGTTTGCTTTTAATTTGTGTCTCCTTCTCCCTTAATCCAAACCCTCAAAAACAAAATAGAAACCTAAGTCTGTTCTTCAGCTTTTTGCTTCTACAAGCAAGCTGACATTGCTTAACTTGAGAATCGATTATGTGCCAGAAGTCAGCTGATGCTGTTTGGAAAAAAAAAAAAAAAGAAAAGACAAAAAAAAGGCATTTGCAGCTTTCAGCTCTAGCCACTGAACCTGACAAGTTCTGACATCTCTTCTCTTGGCTGCCTCTTACTTCTTTTTCTGTTTCCATGGAAATGGACATCAGATCAGAGAAACATAGTAAGATACTGGTGGCTAATTGCTATTGCAGATTTCTGAATTCTCTTTGTTTGTGGAGTGATTATTTCAGTGACTCTTGCCCACTCTGCAGTATGTGGTAGTTAGCCAAAATATCTAAGATAGTTTCTGGATTTGAAAGCCAAATGATGTTTCCCAAGAGTCACTAACTACTATCCTAAAATGTATTCCCTATTTCCGCTCTTAGAGAAAATGTATTTTAATTTAAGAAATGTAATCTTGTCAGAATAGAGCACTAGATTTCAAACCAGGAGATCTGGCCCTAGTGCCAGACCTGCTGTTGTCTCACTGTTTGACCTTAGTCAATTTTGATATATTTATTGAATGAACCCATTGCTGTTACTTAGCCCTGTGGCTTATTTACAAGGGTCCCAGAGAAAAGACTGCCTCTCTACCAGGATGCTTTAATAGAAAACATAGAAATAAAATATGCAATTAATTTTAGTTAAGGAAATCAAACCAGGCTTCTAGACATCTAAAATGGAAAAATGCTTTTAATTCCAGCGCTATTTCTGTAAAATGGTTAGAATAAGGCTTGTCATATAGCTAGAAATATTAGCTTGAGATTCTCTTTTTAATGTACATGTGTTTTCTTAGGACACATGCATTCTATCCTATAGCAAAGTAAAGTGATTAAATTTATAGTTGAAAAATTCTGTTCATTTCCTGTTTAATGAAGAAAGTTATTACATTGCTTATCTAATTTGTATTTTATTCACATCCAGGATGTAGGAGGATTTGCCACAGCCATATGCCTCTATAGTAGGCTAATCTATGCCAGGTCAGGATTTCCTTGTAAATCTAAATTTAGAACTTGGAAAGCTAGGTTTTGTTAAGTGCAAAAAGGGACTGCCATGAACATATAAAAGAGATTAGTATTGCTGAGCCACTTCTTCAGCATATAGTGTCTGCTTTATATCAAATGAACTTGAGTAATTGAAATTGAGTATGAACAGAATAAATCTCTTTTTGCATGACTACACAGAATAAAATACAAGTTTATACCAAAGTCCCACTTGTAGTTGCATGTGTACAGATATTACATGAAAAGACATTATTAATAAATTAAATGGGGAGTAATCCATTTTACACTGTGTAATTGTGGTAATTTTTTGAAAAGTTAAAAAACCCTTCTTTATTTAATTTGCAGTGAATTTAGTTTCCCAAAAGGAACTTGCAGTAGAATTGAGGTCTGGTAGTGTCAGACACAGTTGCTGATTGTGTAATCTACCACAGGCCCCAGTACTTAAGATACAGTGCTTTTGAACAAATGTTTAAGTAAAAAATAGTCTATAGTTGTTGTAGATAAGCAGAAAAAAATGTTCAAGAAAGAAATTATAATGCCCCACTACCCTGTTATCAAAGTAAGCCTCTTGATTTTTTGGCATTTTCTTTCACTTAGAAAAACTCTACCAATATATAAGACAAAATTGGAAAAAAAAATTGGGATAATGCTGTATGTGCTGCTTTTTAGGACGTCATTTACCATATCCTGAACATTTTATGCTGGTATCATATAGTCTTTAAAAATGATTTTGGGGCGCTACGTGGCTCAGTTGAGCATCTGACTCTTGATTTCAGCTCAGGTCATGATCTCAGAGTCATGAGATTGAGCCCTGCGTGGGGCTCCCCACTCAGTGGGAAGTCTCCTTGAGATGCTCTTCCTTCCCCCATTCCCCCAACCCCTGTTCTCACATGTGCTGTCTCTCAAATAAATAGATAAATCTTAAAAAAATAAATAAGTGTTTAAAATGATTTTTAGAAATACATAATATGCTATCACAAATGATTCCATAATTTATTTAACTTTTCTTATAAACTTCTTTGAACAGGAGCCTATAAAGTTTCTATATCCCTTCAGTTGATGTAGAAAGTGCCTAAATTATCTGATTTTCCTGGCTGGTACCTCAGAAGTTTTTATTTTGTTTTATTTTTGTCTGCCATATCTCATACTTCTCTAAACCTTACTAATTTTATCTCCAAAGAGCCTCTTGAATTCATTCTTTCATCTCCATTCTCACTATGATTGCAGTTGTTGTGTCTTCATCATCTAAGTTGGATTATTGCAGTAGTCTCCTATCTAACTGATCTTTTCTACTGCTGGTTTCTTCCAATGTATTACTTACGGCCAAAATTGTCTTTCTAAGGCATAGATATGGTCATATATTACTTAACTTTAAAATCTTTGATATTTTCATCACTGTTTGCTGCATAAAGTTTAACTTCTTAGCCTAATATTCAAGGGCATTCATATTTTAATGCTGTCTAACCCTTTAACCTCATTTCTCTCTGCTTTCCACATTCAGCATATCACAGGCAGCCTTTGCTGATCACATTAAGGTTCTCATAGCCCTTCATGTACTTTGGCCTCTTTCCATTTCCTGTGTACTATTCCTCATCCCTGGTAATTCCGTGCTCCCTTCTTTCGAGACATCAGCTCAAATATTACCTATTCTGTAAAGCTCTGCTGTCCAGTACAGTAACCACTATTTACATGTGGCTATTAAAATTAATTAAAAAATAGAATTCAGCTCCTCAGTCATATTGCCACATTTTAAGTGTGCAATAGCTAGTAGTTAGTGGCTATTGTACTGGGCAGCACGTGTTAAAGAACATTTTCCTCATTGCAGAAACTTCTGTTGGACAGGACTGCTACAAAGCCTTTTCTAAAATAATTGATTTTCTCCTCAGAGCTTCTATAACCTTTAAGATTAACTATTTTAAAAAGCTGTTGAATTCCTTTATGGGTAGGAAGGGACCAAGCCTTGTTCTTTTCATCTCTAGCATCTAGAATAGTGCTTGGCATATAATTGAATTTCAAGATGTGTTGACTGAATGAACAAATGAGTAAAAAAAATGACATGATTTTCAGAAGTCATATGAATTAGGACAATTTTAGGGGTCTTTCAAGTATAGAGAAATGCTGATTCCCTTTTGTAAAAATGCATGGTTATCAGTTTCACTTCATTAGTGCCTCACAAAACCTTAGATAGATTTCTCAGTTTCTCTAATTCTTTTATCATGGAAACATTGGGGAATTAGATATATTTCTCCCCATACAGTTTAATGTAAGGCCAACATTTACTGACTCTATGCCAGATATTGTGGACCTTACATAAAGGTGTAAAGCAGTTTCAGTAAATTCTGCACTATTGCTTGAGTTTATATTCCATGAGCTGAGAGAGCAGACATTTAGTTTGTGCATGGAATTCTCACCTCCTTAATTTTATTTCTTTTTTATAATATTTTGATGAGGTACTCTTTTTTCAGATAAGGAAGCAAGCATAGAGAGAAGCTAAGTAGTTTGCATAAGGTCACATATAGCCATGAAGGAACTTTTTATTACACCTCAGCTACCTCTCATTTGAACTGTTAATACATTCACTGCCTCTGGGTAGCTTTGGTGATTTATATATTTTGTAATTGTTCATGGCCAGAGTTTGTGTCTCTTGGTTTCTGATTTTAAGAAAAACCAACAGCCTGAAAAAAATATTAAAGAAAGAAATTATAGTGGCCTCCTGTTAACATTTTGTGATTGACTGCTATGGTCTGGTATCATGCCTGGGCTAATAGGATCTAACCAGATCAGGTTAAAGGAGTAACCATAAATTCTGTAAGGAGTAGAATTCCAGAAGCCTTTTGGAGGCGTTTAACTACTTTATGAATTGCAATTATCATGTCATGCCTCTGGCTATCTAGCTAGTTTTCAAAAATACTTCCCAAAGCTCAACATCAACATTTAAAAAATTATACAGTACAGTGCCTGGCACAAAGTTAGCTTTCAGTGATGGTTTGTTTAATGAATGTATGACAAATAACAGAAATACTGGTAATTGGTAGTAATAATAGCTAACATTGTTTGAATGTGTTCTCTTTGCCCAGAATTGTGCTAAGCTCTTTACTTGCATTATTTCACTTCATTCATTGACGGTTGAACACCTACAATATGCTATAGGCACCATGCTTTGTGATGGAGATTTGGTGGTAAAACAAAGACCTTGCTCTCATGGATCATTCTTTTTGGTGGAGATACAGGAATAAACACATAAGTAAAAACCTAATATAATATTGGTTAGTGTTCATTGCTATGGAAAAAAAATAGGTAATGATCAGGGAAAGCTTATCTGAGAAGGTGATGTTTCAAGCAGACTGGAATGGAAGGAAAGAGAATGAGTCATCCAAGGTATTTGGGATTAGAACATTTATAGTGGAGGGAACAAGTAAGTGTAAAAGTGAGCAAGGAAGCTAGGACTAGATCATCTAGGATCTTACAGGCTGTGGTGAGGATTTTGAATTTTATTCCACATATGATGAAAGCCCTTGGAGGTTTTGGGGGAGTGGAGTTCTACAATCTGGTTTGTTTTGAAAGGATCACTTTGGCAGCTTGTATAGAGAACAGAATATAGGGAGCGGGAAGAAAGGGGCAAGAAAAATGGAAGTAGTGACAGAACTCCAACAATCCTATGAGATAGATTCTATTACCTCCTCCAGTTTTAGGTTAGAATACCAGAGGTCCAGTGAGTCGAAGAGGCTGTTCATTTCTACAAATCTAGTCTGTGTCTGTTTTATATAATCTGTGCTATTACATTATACTGCTTGACTTCCACAAATGACTTTTAAGAATTTTGGCGTGGTATATTAATCCAGTATAGCTAATATGTATATAAATTTCCACCAAATGTTGTCTTTTTTAGTGAGATTTTTTTCTTAATAGATAGCAAATTGTGAAAGCATATATTACATAGAATTTGTTAATCCTATTATATTCATTAATTGTTACTCATACCAGAATGAATGAAGAATAGATAGCTACCATTTGTCTATCAGTTCTGAGAGCTCTCTCTTACCTGTATCTATATGGAGAATTGCATAGGTAGGACAAAAATACATACATTCTGTTTTTATTTTAATTCTGATATAGTTAACATACAGTGTTATATTAGTTACAAGTGTATAATAGAGTGATTCAACAATTCTATACATTGCTTAGTGCCCATCATGATAAGTATACAAGAATATATGTATTCTTATTAAAAGGCACTCATTAGAATGCTTTTTTACTAGAACAAGTTTCTTCTTTATGTAAACATAAACTACTATGAGATTTAGCTTCACTATCAGTAAAACTGATTCATGGAAACAATGAAAACTCAATGATTGGATTAAAATAGGAAAACCAACACAATTTTTAAGTAACATTTTTAAGTAATTTTTAAGTAACAATTTTTAAGTATGGCAAAAAGAACATGGACTTAGGGCAAGAATATAATCTTTGCAAAATTTCTTTAATCTTTCTGAACCCATTTCTTCATCTGAAGTGAAGATAGTATTATCTACTTCATTGGACTGTTGTGATAATTAAATGTGATAATGCATCTACAATGTCAGCTATATTGCTTTGTACATAGGGTTAGTAAATGTTACATTCCTATTAAAATCAGTATTGTGGGTTCAGGAAGGATTGTTCAAAAACATTAGAAATTCCCAATTAATAGCCTAAATTCTTATAAAACCTTAATATTTTTACTCCTTTGCCTCCTATCTTAAGACTCATGTCCTATGAAAGTCTGCTAGAGATACTGGTGGAATTATTTTAGCCTGTAGGAGACAAAATTCAGAGATGCAGGATAGCTGTCTTTAAATCTGTAAATGGTTATCATATGGAACAGGGATTTTTTATTTTTTATGACTCAATAGAGCAGAACTATGATCAGAGGGTGAAAACCAGGAAAGGTTATTTTGTCTCATTAAAATAAAGACATTTCCGAAAGTAGAATTAATGCTTTATCAGTGGGAACTGTTTGCACATAGCTACATCAGTTTTCCAGAATGTGTCAGCCACTGAAGTTTTTTTTACTTAGTTTGAAGATTTCTTCACCTAAGAATCACTAGAATATAAGCTACATCAAAGTAGAGATCTCGTTGGGCAGCCCCCGTGGCTCAGCGGTTTAAGGCCACCTTTGGTCCAGGTTGTGATCCTGGAGACCCGGGATTGAGTCCCACGTCAGGCTCCTTGTATGGAGCCTGCTTCTCCCTCTGCCTGTGTCTCTGCCTCTCTCTCTCTCTCTCTCTCTCTCTCTCTGTCTGTCTCTCATGAATAAATAAATAAAATCTTAAAAAAAAAAGTAGAGATCTCGTCTTTCTTGGTATTTTCATTGCCTAATTATTTGCTGAATGAGTGAATGAGTCAGTTATTCGTAGAACTCATCTGCATCCTTCATGCTTCTTTGCCTTCAGTTCAGTTCTAATTTTTGGTTGATGGTTTGACTATTTATTTGTGTTAAAGATGAGGATATAGGGAATTGCTGCTTGGTAAGACAAAGGAGTTAGTGGAAGATTTCTCAGCAGTGACAGTAACTCTATTGATATTTTGGGTCAGGTGATTGTTTAGAGAGGGACTATCCTTTATATTATAGAATTTTTAGCAGCATCTCTGGCTGCTACTCATCATGTGCCAGTAGTCCTCCTCCTCTCACTCATGACAATGAAAAATGTTTCCAGACATTGCCAAACATCCCTTGGGGAGCAGATTGTCCCTTGTTGGGAACTACTGAGTTAGCAAATAACCCACTAGAACATACCCGTGCAAAAGACAAATCCAGGGAGATCCTTCTGTATGCTAGATAGGATGATGCCTGCTTGTTTAATAAAACCAGTTAGGTCTTCATATTTTTTTAAAAAAGGAAAAATCCAATATTTTCATTATATGAAGTTAGAGAAAATGGTGTTTGTCATTTAAGAAAGCTCATTGCAAATTATTTATTTATTTATTTATTTATTTATTTATTTATTTATTTATTATTTTAAGATTTTATTTATTAATTCATGAGAGACACAAACAGAGAGAGAGAGAGAGGTAGAGACACAGGCAGAGGGAGAAACAGGCTCCATGCAGGGAACCCGACGCAGGACTTGATCCCGGGACTCCAGGATCACGCCCTGGGCGAAGGCAGGCGCTAAACTGCTGAGCCACCCAGGGATCCCCTCATTGCAAATTTTTAAAGATGAACTATACATTGATGAATTGAGATGTATGTTGAGGCCTGTATGTAGCTTTATAATGAAGTTGTCTGTGTAATGCTCCTGCATTCCTACTTGGCTTTGAAATGTGAAGTTGATTCTTTAGTTTCAGCATCTCAGTAAAGAAGGCTCACTATATTTCTTTGATGGTAGTAGAATTATTTATGTTTTTAGCTCCAAATTGTTTTGGCAACCATTATATGGCCAGTACAGATGTGGAGAGTTCAAAAGTAGGGGTTGTTGGAAATGGTGGCTTGAACAATCAAAGACTGCATGAAGTGTGAGTAACAACAGCAGAAAGCTGAGCCCTGATCAAAGATTCTAGAGGCAGGAATACTAACTTTTTTTTTTTTTTGGTTATATATATTTAAAAATTTATGTTTTGGTCTTAGTTTAAGACTATGATCATCTCATGATAGATATGGTTTCATAAGTTATTATGGTATAAACCATTCATATTGGAAGTCAATTATTTTTAGGCCTTACTGAGTTACTTTTTTACTTCTCTCCCTAGTATTTGTGTTGATACTTCCTGTTTAAATCTTCTAGAAGGCAAGTTCTAATAAATCTTTACTTGCATTATATTTTAACTCAGTGTATTTTCTTGTCACATCACACTTTCTTTACAACATATTTTACCAAACTACTCATGGTCTTGATTTAATTATAAGGTAGACATTGTTGCATTTTAATGTATAACGCTTGCATATGTATTGTGATGTAGTCATTTCTAAAATACAGTACACTCACTAGGCATTATTATAAAGAAACCATCTGTCAGCATTTCCATTATAAACCCTAATTTATTTTTAAGGAGTTTCTGACTTGTCTATTACTAAATTGCTTTGGGCTGAAACCTAGTATAGAAGTTGTCAGCTGAAATTCAAGTTTGTTATATTATAAAGGGAAAATTGAAGCTAGTATTTTTGACTACTTTGCATCACAGCATTTATAACACTGCTATTTTTAGTGGATTCAGGTGCTTTTTACTTGATATTTATTTATTTCTCATTAACTTAAGTGAGAAATGGAAACTGGCAGTCTTTTAAGTGGGCTTGTTTCTTTTCCTGTGTTGTGTTGTAAAATTTTTGAAAGATTTATTTGAAAAGTATTTACTGAGTAGATGCATTAAGTATTTTGTTAGAACTACCTTAGAACATGAAAGTATCTTTATAAAACCCATACAATCAAATTCAGGTTTACTGGGAACGGAGAAAGTTGCAAAAGCATTAGCTATAATAGATTCTGGAGATTGCTGTATGCTTGCAAAAGTGAGTAACTTTTTAATGATCAAGAATTGAGATTCTTACTCTCCTTGTGGAATTCGCAAGTGGTATTATTTTGCAGTCAGTAACCTGGTTGATTTCTGTTCCTCCCTATTTTTTATGAGATATTATTGTTGCTTTGAGTAGATGTTTGTATAATATCGTTCTTTCAAATTGCTTTTAAATACTTGAAAGCCAAAAGTATGACTTATTTATCATCTGATTTTGAACTTGAGATTTTAGTATCCTCTGAAACGGATTACCTGTATAAAAGGTCAGCTTTAGTTAATGTAAACTTTATAAAAAATTAAAAGCATTAAAGAGTTTATCAAAAATTGAGTTTATTCACTTATAATTATTCAACAAGTACATATATCTTACTGTATGCAGAATATATAATGATGAGCAAATCAGGCACAGTCCATTCTGCCTTGCATAATCTAGTAAGGGAATTAGATAATAAACAAATAAAAAATAAAAGTAAAAAAGGACCAATTTATTTCAGTGAAGTTTATATTCCAAATCTCTTACCTATTTATAAATGATCCATAACACAGAAACCTATATTTAAATGTACAAGTTTTTTGTTGTTGGAACATAAAGATGAAAGCATCATATTACTTAACTTACATCTAAACTCTTATTATTTCTAGGGCAGCCCGGGTGGCTCAGCGGTTTAGCGCCGCCTTCAGCCCAGGGCCTGATCCTGGAGACCGGGAATCGAGTCCCATGTCAGGCTCTCTTCATGGAGCCTGCTTCTCCTTCTGCCTGTGTCTCTGCCTCTGTCTCTCTCTCTCTGGTCTCTCATGAATAAATAAAATCTTAAAAAAAATTAAACTCTTATTATTTCTAAACAAATGGAACCTTTTTGCTTGTGTGTATATTTTAATTAGTAATTGCTATTGTCTAGGAAATTCATTTTATGTATTTTTCCAGTATTTGCCCATCTGAACAGTATTATTTATTGTAATAGCTTTTCAATAGAATTTCTAGGTAGGGACACCTGGGTGGTTCAGTTGGTTGAGCGTCCAACTCCTGATTTCGTCTCAGGTCAGGATCTTGGAGTCATGACAGTAAGTTCTGTGTTAGGCTCTGTGATCAGCAGGAAGTCTGCTTGAGATTCTCTCTCTCTCTCCTCCTCCCTCTGTTCCTCCCCCTGCTTGCACTCTGTCTCTCTAAATAAATAAATCTAAAAATCTTTAAAAAAAAGAATTTCTAGATAGGTGGTCCTTTCTTTCATAATGTTTATATTTCTTAATTGATTGTCTAGCATCCGTAGTTAAATTCTAAGTAATAATAGTGTCAGTAGTCATCCTGTCTCACATATATTGACGGCAATATTTCTCCTCTTTCACTAGTATGTAGGGTTTGCTGCGTGTTTTTTTTTATCAAGTTAAGGACATTTCCTTTTATTCTTAGTTTATATAGATTTAATGATTTAGAGCAAGATTCTGTTTATATGATGGCAGTCTAGGTAATTTGTACTAACTCCTAAAGACAACTAAAGAAGCTGGTAAAATATGAAACAAGTTCTTAGAAGAATCTGGGAGAGGATGAATAACCCCATTTTCTCAAAAGTACTTTTCTTTTCTAAGTATATTTATTGATTAGAGCCTACCAGCTTCGAAACTGATTTCTGCTTTCAGGTGTTTCACAAAACTGAGGGATATAAGTAAAAACTGAATATAGTGTGCTAAGAGCCATCTGCCCTTACTCTGAGCTGGAACTGCAAAATACTGGTCCCTCAGAGTAGGAGTGAATTGATGATAATTTGCCCTCCTAAAATCTTGCAACACAACTTTTAAACATCTGCTAGATCAGGGAATTTTAAGTCTAGAACTTGGGTTGTAATGGTCTTGGATTGATAGAGAAGTAAGTAAATGAAAATTCTTTGTTGAAGAGCATGATATCCAATGTATCAGGTTATTTTTTTGAAATAATTTTTTTCAATTACATTGTCCAAAATGCAAGCAAAATAATCAGGCATAAAAGGGGAAAAAGCATATGAGTAAGAATAATTAGCAGATATAACAGAAAATAGAAACAACTAAGCTTGCTACGTTCAAAGAAATAAAGCCCAGAATGAAAATTCAGCAAGGACCTGGAAGCTAGAAAAAATTACCTAGCAGATTTGAAAAAGAACTAGATAATTCTAAAACTGAAAAAATAGTATTTAAAACTTCATCTTTAATTTTAACATCAGATTAGATAAAACTGAAAAGAGAATTAGTGAACCAGAAGATAGGTTGAAGAAACAATCCACAGTGAAATGAATGTGAGAAATGGAAAATACAAAGAAGGTAAGAGACATAGACATTCAACACAGATAACAGGAAATTGAGAGCCACCTTGAATTCAAAATTCCATACTTAGTATATATAATAAGTTTGACTTAGATACATTAGTTTTTTTTTGTGCCTATAGATTTTATCATTACTTCTAAAATGGATACTATTATGCTAATGCAATTTTCACTTACTTTAGTCCATGGAGTGCTCATTTTTTTGCTATAACTTCTCCCTCCCTCTATTCAATCATTTAACAAAAACATTTACTAAGTACTAATATACTTAGTACTACTAAGTACTTAGTAGTTATACTTAGTAGATATACTTAGTATATATACTACTATATATACTATACTAAGTACTTAGTACCTAAGTACTGACACTTAGGTGTCAGGAATGGAATCAAAGAACACTTTGCTCATGAGATGCTCAAAGAGTACTTTCAAGTCTCAATGTGGATAGCTGAGAGACTGATTCCTGGAAATGCCCTGTGCTCTGAAACCCAGAGTCAAATACTCAGCACTGTGGCAACTATCCATTGTTGTAACATTCAGGAATGACACTACCTCCTTTTTGAGACCTTCTTAGAAAAAACTTAGAAAAAAACATGACTGGTAGATAATCTGAGTCTTAATTTAGTCAGATTCATAATATAAATTAAGGATGGGATTTGAAATTCAAGCTGATTCCAGATTTCTGGTTGTTTGTATTGAAAGGAAGCTGAACCCAAGTTTTAGTTCTTTTATTACTTATGCTGACTTTATTTCATTCCTTATTTAACTTTCTTAGTTTAAAAAGTTGGATTAGGCTCTGTGCAACTCATTTAATTATTCTATATTTCAGATTCTTCCTATCAAAAACAGATAGCACCTTCTTCACATACTCTCAAAGCTTTACTGTGTCTGTTTATTTATTTATTTATTTATTTATTTATTTATTTATTTATTTATTTTTTACTGTGTTTAAAAACTTGAAGTACAGATGACCCTTGAACAACATGGTTTAAACTGCATGGGTCTGCGTATACGTGGATTTTTTTTTTCTAATAAATGCAGTACTGTAAATGTATTTTCCTGACCTTATGGTTTTTCTAAAACTCTAATAAAACTCACTGGGTTTTTTTGTTTGTTTGTTTTGATTGCCACTCTAGATTCTTCTGGCCTTGTTTCCAGGTTTCTGCTTCAGCTTTTAAGGCCTTTTATCCCCTCCCTGCTTTCTCAGCTTTTGTCTCCTGGAAAACCTAAATGCACAGAGCCTTCTTGGTCACCAGCAGTGGTGGGCTTTTCAGTAGTACAGAGGGGAAAGGTGCACTCAATCTCCAGCTCCTTGCATGTCTTCTCAAAGACATTATAGCTCCAAAAACTCTTCTGGAGTTTCTGAGCATGTTTTTCCTCTGATCGATGCTCATCGGTGGATAGTGTTTGTGGGCTTGTTCTTTCAATATTTGTGCATGTGTCCTTTATAATTGCAGAGCTTGACAGTTAAAGGCAACAATTCGAGCCACCAAGGAAATGGTGTTCTCACATACTCTCACATACTTTGCCATGATCTTTCAATAACTGCCCTTGCTCAGTTTTTAGCTACTTCTTCTCATTGGCCATTTCCAAAGACAAAAGTCTTTTTATGACATCCTCAACCTTCTAAATTCCAGTGTAGAAAGGGGTGGATCACCATCTTTACTGGGCCAGACTGGTTTCTAGAAGGCATGTCCAAAAATGATCAGGAGGATGACACCACAAGGAGGTGAGGGAAGGGCCCACTGATCAGAGGGAGGTGTGGGCACTCCTGGTACCAACTGGGTTACTCAGGCACCACACCATACTGGCTCAGGCTCCACCAATTAAAAGTTCTATGTGATTTTCTTAACATTTTCCTTTCTTTAGCTTACTTTAAGAATACAGTATACAATACATATACAAAATATATGTTAATCAACTGTTCATATTATCAGTAAAACTTCTAGTCAGCAGTAGACTATTTGTAGTTAAATTTTTATGGAGTCAAAAGTTACACATGGATTTTTGACTGTATGGAGGATGGGTGTCCCTCATTTCCACATTGTTCAAGGTTAGTTGTATATTGCAAATTCTAAAAAACTGAGGAATGAGAGTTATCAAGCCCTTCGTTTGACACTAATGGTAATGATTTTTAAACATTTGTTTTAGATTTTTATTTATTTGAGAGAGAGAGAGAGAAAGAGTACACGAGCAGTGGGGAGGAATAGAGAGAGAAACAGACTCCTCTGCTGAGCAAGAAGCCCAATTCAGGTCTTGATCCTGGAACTCCAGAATCGTGACCTGAGCCAAAGACAGATGTTAACTGACGTAGCCACCCAGGCACCCCTTAAACATTTTTTAATTGCTTAATTTAATGAACTACATTAATAAATTTTTGGTATTCAACAAATTTTGTAGTTTTATGATCATATTCCT
The DNA here is from genome assembly GCF_011100685.1 of Canis lupus familiaris. Taxonomy (NCBI): domain Eukaryota; kingdom Metazoa; phylum Chordata; class Mammalia; order Carnivora; family Canidae; genus Canis; species Canis lupus. The sequence goes on from NC_049229.1 coordinate 11,064,313, forward strand.
TTAATGCACTGCTGGATTAAGTGTACCAGTTGTTAAATGTAGGATTACAATAATTTTTTTTTGGAGTATTAGTTTCCTTATTGGAAGAATTCTTCCTCAAAACTCCGTGCATCAAATGCCTTTTGGGGAGTTAACTTTAAATAGAGCAGGGAGTAAGTTTTATTTAAATAAAAAATGAATTTATTCAAGAGTAGCAGAGGAATTGCAATTCAGGACAAGCAAGCTGTAGTGAACCATAGCCAGGTTCAAAGAGACAATGGAAAGATCAGCTTTTATTAGGTTTTAGGAGGAAATTGGGGAAAGTTGTTTAAACAAAGGTTTATTGATGAAAAACAAGAGTTTGAGGTAGTGATGGTTTCTCATTGGCGGCAATCAGTGGTTAGTATGTTGTTGCTAGGGCAGGGAGGGGTCTTCCTTCCTTAAAGGCAGGAGATAAAATTACTGTGTGAAAACCATACTACTTTGTTCCAATAATTCTTTTTGTTTTTTTTGGTTCCTTTTTTTTTTTGGTTCCAATAATTCTTAACTTCCTTCTTCCTGATGGTTATGTAGGCTACAATGGATGGTACATGCACAAAAGCTCTTTCTTCAGGGCTTCCCAACTCCATTTTAAATGAGATTTCCTTTATTTATTTTCACAGGTTTATGAATTGATCTTTGACTGTTTTCTATTTTCTTGTATTATTTATTTATTCATTCAGGTTTTCTACCTCTTCTTGTGTCAGTTTTATTAATTTCTAGTTTCTTAGGAAATGATCCATTTTATGTAGTTTGAAAATTTTATTGGTATGTTGTACTTATATTCTATTACAACATCAAAACTTTCTTTCATAGCTGTTAAATCCCTTTTCTTATTTCTAATGTTTTTGTAATGAGGTTTGTCAGAATGTTATTTTGTTTTACTGGTCTTTTTTGAGAAAAAAAGCTTCTGGTTTTTTTGTTTTTAAAGATTTTAGTTATTTATTCATGAGAGACACAGAGAGAGAGAGAGAGAGGCAGAGACACTGGCAAAGGGTGAAGCAGGCTCCCTGCAGGAAGCCCGATGTGGGGATCGATCCTGGAACCCCAGGATCACACCCTAGGCTGAAGGCAGATGCTCAACTGCTTAGCCACCCAGGCATCCCAGCTTCTGGTTTTATTGACAAAATTTGTAGGTTGGTTGTATTTATTTTATTGAAGTATACTTGACATATAATAAGATGCCAGAATAAGTGAACGCTTTGGTGAATTTTAGATATTGGGTACATCCATGTATTTAATATCCAAAATGAAAGAGCATTTCCATAACAACAGAAACTTCCCTAGTGTTCCTTTTCAGTTCTCTCCCTACGCCTGAAGACAATCACTTTCTGAATTTTTTAAATCACAGATTAGTTTTGCCTTTGTTCAATATAAAGTTTTTGAGATTTGTCAATGCCATGCGTATTAGTAAACTGGTCTTTTTTATTGCTGAGTAATGTTTCATTATATGAATGTGCCACAACTTGTTTATTTACTGTCTTGTTGATGGACAAGTGATGGACAGCTGGATTGTCTGTTTTTCTTGTGTGTGGTTATTATGAATAAAGCTGCTATTAAAAACATTCTATACTAGTCCTCTCCAGTATGGGTTTCCATTTGCTTTACAATCTTGTCAGTAGTTGATATTGTCATTCTTTTTGCTTTTAGCCATTCTGTAAAGAATATAGGAATATCTTATGTTTTACATTTGCATCTTACAGACTTCTAAAGAATACCCAAAATACCATTATTACATTGAAAATAATCAGCAAAAACCCCTTAATATTGTCAAATATTTAGTCTGTGTTTAAATTTTCTCAATGGTTTTATGAAGTTTTTTTACATTTTGTTCAAGCCTATACCCAAATAAATAAATTGCAACTGGTTCATATGTTTCTAACATCTTTTAAAATCTGTATTAGGTTTCAACTGGAGAAGTAAACCAGGATATATATTTTTAAAGATTTTTATTTAATATATTTACAATATATTGGCTCATGAACCACATGGGTCCACTTATACATGGTTTTTTTTTGTAAATACAGTACAGTAATAAATTTTCTCTTCCTCATGATTTTCTTAATACAATTTTTTTCTCTAGTGTACTTTATTGTGAGAATGCATTATATAGCATACAAAATATGTGTTAATTGACTGTTTATGTTATCATTAAGGCTTCCAAACAGTGGTAGCTATTAGTAGTTACATATAATCCAAATTATATGTGGATTTTTGGCAGCGTGGGTAAAGGAGTCATTGCGCTTAACCTCCACATTGTCCATGTGTGGATGGATGGATGGGTGGATGGATGGATGGATGGATAGACAGACAGACAGACATGTGAGTATGTGATGGGATCTGTTTTTGGATTCTTTATTCTGTTATCTGCCTCACACCAATGCTGTGTGTTCTTGAGTGCTGTGATATAAAACTTATAGATTTGTTTTCTTTTTAGATTGTTTTGGGAATTTTAGATCACGTGCAGTTCCATAGAAATTTTAGAATTAGCCTGTCAAAATCTTCAAAATAAACATTTGCTGGAATTTTGCTAGGGATTGTGTGGAATCTCTAGCTCAGTTTGGATTGAATTGCTAACGTAATGACATTGAATCTTCTAATCTTCTAAACATCATATACCTTGTCATTTATTTAGGTTTGTAAAAAAATTTTGGTAGTATTTTGTAGTTTAGTAAACTTGTATTTCTTGCATTTGTTAGGCTTTAAAAATATTTAAAACAATAGTTCTGTTTTTAATTTCATTTAATTTCATTCTGCCAGTATATAGAAACACAATCCAGTTTCATATATTGATCTTGCATCTTACTACATAACTAAATTATTTAACCTGGTAACTTTTGTATATTTCATACAGTCTTCTGCATACATTTGTGTCATCTAGGAATAAAGAATCTTGGTCAAAAAAGCATATTACTTGTGTATATTTCACTTGTGTGATAAATATCTGAAGCATGCTTCACAAACTGCTACAGGGGCACATAAAACATCCTCTCCGCAAATGGAACCTCATTACAATAGCTGTACTTTTTAAAGTGAGTATAGAGGCACCTGGGTAGCTCAATGGCGTCTGCCTTCAGCTCAGGTCATGATCCTGGGGTCCTAGGATCAAGTTCTGCATCGGGCTCCTTATAGGGAGCCTGCTTCTCCCTTTGCCTGTCTCTATGTTTCTCATGAATAAATAAATAAAATCTTAAAAAAATAAAGTGAGAATATATAATTCAATCTTCCAGCATTTCTCATTGTTAGAAATTCAATATTTATGGCTTTTGTTTCTTTTTCTTGTTGTAATGCACTAAGATTTTCCAGTACATCATAGAATAGAAATGATGAGAATGGATTTCTTCACCTTGTTCCTGATCTTTGGGGAAAAGCATTTAGTATCTCACCATTAAATATATTTGTTAGTTGTACTTTTTTCATAGATACTATCCATCTGCTTCAGATAGTTCTGTTCGTACTTGACTGAAAAGTTATTAATAACGGGTATTTGATGCTTTTTCTGCATTTGTTGAGATGATCAAATAGTTTTTCTTTATTCTACCAATTGATAAACTATTTTTTTGTAAATTAAACCAACCTTGTATTCCTGAGATTAAATCCTACTTTGTCATGATGTATTTCACTTTTATATTTTGTTGGATTTCTTTTTCTAATACTTAAAGGGTTTTCTTTCAGTGCTCATGAAGGATGCTGGTCTATAATTCTCTTCTGTTAAATATAGTTTTGTAATGGTTTACTGTCAAGGTTAAATCTCCAGCTTTTGGTTTGTAGAGCATAAATTTCTTCAGTTTTAAATTACTTTCCTCTTCTGTTTTCTCAAGGTTTATTATTATTTTCTAAATTTTTAATCGAATATCATTTTGAATCACAAATATAGTATAACTATCTCTCTGACTATTGCTTTGGCTACCACATTTTATTTATTTTTTTAAAAATATTTATTTATTTATTCATGAGAGACACAGAGAGAGAGGCAGAGACACAGGCGGAGGGAGAAGCAGGCTCCTCACAGGGAGCCCTATGCAGGACTCGATCCTTGATCCTGGGATCACCCCCTGAGCCGAAGATAGGTGCTCAACCACTGAGCCACCCAAGCATCCCAAGCTACCACATTTTAAATAGATGTTGGATTTTATTTATAATAGAGGATATGAAATGTTGCAGCAGGAATACCATGTACTTCAGTCACAGATAGGTTCTAAGAATGATTTTGTATCTACTCAGTGTTTCTACTAGCTGCCTGTCGTCTTCTTTTTTTTTTTTTTTTTTCTTTTTTCTGCCTGTCTTCTGTGAATGCAGTATTGTCTCTAAATCTGGCCATTGACCTCCAGATTATAGGCAAGAATATGAGTCGGGGTAATCTGATGACATTTTATAGTTTGGCAACTCGCAGTTTTTGCTACTGACATTTTAGACTGGGTGATTTTTTTTTTATTGGGAGAGCATAGGGCTGGCTTGGGCACTGGAAAAGCATCTGACATCTGTCTGTTAAATGTCCATAGCAGCCTCCTTTGTGACAATTAAATTTTTCTCTAGACATTACCAATGTCCTGTGGTGAGGATGAGGTCAAAATTGCACCTGGTTAAGAACTATTGCTCAGGTCAGTTTCTTTGTTTCATTTTGTTATTGCTGTAGAGCTAGCTTTCCATGCAGAATGAATTCAAGGCAAAGGCAGCTATTTCAAACAGCAGGAAAATTATGGAATATATGCTGTGACTTCTACCTTGTTTGCTTTCATAAATGTTATGTGAACCAGGGACTAAGAGCATTTGAATATATGGTTTGAGACCGGGAGAACAGTATCTCTCTAGTCTGTGCCTTTTCTTTAGATGTATCCTACTAATTCTTTTAAAAGCAGAACTGCTTCCTTGGTTTTAAAGTCAGAGTAAGTATCCATTCATAATCTTCAACAGTCAGACAAGTATAACACTTGTTTATATTTCACCTGTGTTATGAATAGGTGAAGTCTGCTTTACAAGCTGTTACAGTGGCAGGTAAAACCTCCTTTTTAAAAAAAAATTTATTTATTTATGATAGTCACACAGAGAGAGAGAGAGAGAGAGAGAGAAAGGCAGAGACATAGGCAGAGGGAGAAGCAGGCTCCATGCACCGGGAGCCCAACGTGGGATTCCATCCCAGGTCTCCAGGATCGCACCCTGGGCCAAAGGCAGGCGCTAAACCGCTGTGCCACCCAGGGATCCAAAACCTCCTTTTAATAAATGGTGACACCATTATGATACCTGTGTATTTCAGAGTGAGTATGTATGACTCAATCTTCCCAACTTTTCCTCATTACTAGAAATTTCGTGTTGTGTTTGCCCTCCCCATTATAAGTATTAGTGTGAAAAATATTTTCTGTATATGGCAGAGACTTTTTCTTTTATGAATATACATATAAGTATGTATAAAAAGCCATATTACTTCCCCAAAGGACTGTGCAAGCCGTTTGTGATGTTACTTTTCCCTTCAGACTTTTTTGACACTTATTTTTGCCTTTTTTCCAACTCCCTAACTTTAAAATCACCATTTTAAAACTATTTAACAGTGAAGTGTATAAGATGCACTAGTATTAATATATTATACACATCTGCGTAACTGCTATCCAGATCAAGATCTAGAACATTTTTAATTCCCCATGGTGTACCCTCTTGTGCCTTTCCACTCAGTGCTTACTTTAGAGGTAACTAGTATATGATTGACTGTTATTTATTTATACGTGCATGTTTATTTTTTAGCGTTATAATTGACGAATAGAATTGTATATATTTGAAGTGCACAATGTGATGAGGTGGCATACATATACTTTTAAATGTTTATTACAAGCAGGTTAGTTAATGCATGCATTGCCCTACATAGTTAAGAATTCTTTATTTTGCGTGTGGCGAGAACCTGAGGTCTACTTTAGTATATTACTTTCTTAAATATAAGTTTTACTTGTCCTTAAACTTCATGTAATAGAATCTTCTATGTTTTACTTTTTTCTTTTGACATAATGCTGTGAGACCCGTCCATGTTTTTACATGAATTCTTGTTGTTCTTCATTTTCAGCTTTTTTGAGGCAAATTGATAAATAGAATTAAAATGTGTTTACAGTGTACAGCATGATAGTTTGATATGTATATACATTGTGAAAGAATTCCCACCAAGTTAATTAACATATCCATCACCTCACATATTTCTGTGTGTGCACCCATAAGTTCTTCCTTAGCAAATCTCAATTATACAATATTATCAATAGTAGTCACCATGTTATACATTACATCTTAGACCTTATTTATCATGTAACTGAAAGTTTGGATACTTTTACTGCCCTTTCCCTATTTTCTCTATCCCTCTGCCCCTAGTAACCACCATTCTACTCTGTTTTATTAATTCATCTCTTTTTTTCCCAAAGATTTCCACATGAAAGTGATAGTAGTTCTGTTTTTAATTTCTTGAGGAACCTTCATACTGTTTTCCATAATGTCTATACCAATTTACATTTCTACCAACATTTTATAAGATTTCCCTTTACTCCACATCCTTGCCAGCATTTATCTTTTATCTTTTGTATAATAAACATCTTGACAGGTGGAAGTAATATCTCGTTGTAGTTTTGATTTGCATTTCCCTGGTAATAGTGATGTTGAGTGCCTTTTCATGTACCTATTGCCTATTAGTATATCTTCTTTGGAAAAGTGTCTGTTCAAGCCCTTTTCCCATTTTATTTAAGTAATTTATTTATTTTAAGATTTATTTGAGAGAGAGAGAAAGCGAGGAGAGAAAGGGGCAGAGGTAGAGAATCTTCAAGAAGATGCCTGCTGAGCATGAAGCCTGATACGGGACTCCATCTCCTAACTCATGAGATCATGACCTGATCCAAAACCAAGAGCCCGAGCATGAGCTGATCCAAAACCAAGATTGAGCACTCGATCCCGGACCCCAGATTACACCTGAGCTAAAGGCAGATGCTCAACCAACTGAGCCACCTCTTTTTTTTTTTTTTTTTTAAAGATTTATCCTTTGTCTATTTTTAAATGAGGGTTGTGGGGTTTTGTTTTTGTTTTTGTTTTTTTGCTATTGAATTATATGTGTGTGTATTTTAGATATTAACCCCTTTGTCAGATATGTGGTTTGTAAATATTTTTTACCATTCTATAGGTTGCATTTTTGTTTTGTTGATGATTTCCCTTGCTGAGCAGAAGTGTTTTGGGATGTCTGAGTGGCTTAGTGGTTGAGCATCTGCCTTTAGCTCAAGGTGTAATCTGAGGTCCGGGATTGAGTCCCACATCGGGCTCCCTATGGGGAGCCTGATTCTGCCTCTGCCTCTGTGTCTCTGCCTCTCTCTCTCCCTGTCTCTCATGAATAAATAAATAAATATTTTTTTCAAAAAAGTGTTTTAGTTTGATGTAGTCCCACTTGTTTACTTTTGTTTTTGTTTCCTCTACTTTTGGTGTCACATCCAAAAAAATCATTGCCAAGATTGACTTGAGGAGTTTACCCCCTGTTTTCTTCTAGTAGTTTTATAGTTTCAAGTTTACTTTCATTTCTTTAATATAGTTCGAGTTGATTTTTGTATATGGTGTAAGATAGAGGCCCCACTTCATTCTTTTGTATGTGGCTTTCCAGTTTTTTCAGCACCGTTTATTAAAGACACTATCTTTTCCCTGTTGTATATTCGTCTCCTTTGATTCTTTTGTAAGATTTTATTTATTTATTCATGAGAGACATACTCTGGGACTCTGGGATCACGCCCTGAGCTGAAGGCAGACCCTCAACCACTGAGCCATTCAGGCATCCCTCTTGTCTCCTTTGTTGAAAATTTATGGATTACTTCTTAATCCCTTTTACCTGCTTTAGCCTATCTTTCCACTACCCTTCCTTCTGGCAACAACCAGTTCTCTGTATTTGTACATCTGTTTCTGTTTATTTTGTTTGTTCATTTGTTTTTAGATTCTACATGTAAGTGAAACCATATCACCGAACTACTTTCTGGATTTCACTCAGAAGGAACTGCCTTGTGTGTTGCTATACACTTGGTGTGCTGATGGCAGGCAGGAAGTTCAGGAGCCTTCAATGTTTCCAGATCTGTCTGGTGGTTCCTTTGTTCTTTTTGTTGCTATATAGTATTCCACAATATATCCTTTCTCTTTGCTATTTGGATTGTTTTTAGTTTGGGGCTATTATGAGTAATGCAGCTATACACATTCTTATGCATGCTTTATGGTATACAGATGAATTAATTTCATTTTTGGTATATATTTAGATGTGAGATTGCTGGGTTTTAGAGTGAATATATGTTAAATTTTAGGTTTTTTTCTGCCAAGGGATTTTACAGAGTAGTTGTTTCAATTTAATCTCCAACCTTTAATATAGGGGAGTTCTAGTTGTTCTACATCCTTGTCAACACTTGGTATGATTTCTCTCTTTGCAATTCTCTTGGATATGTTGTGGTATCTCATTGTGGCTTTAATATTCATTTCCTCATTGAGGAAATGAAACTCTTTGGCTCTTTGTATCTCCTTTTTTATGAAGGATCTATTTATGTTTTCTGTCCATTTTTAAATTGCATTGTTTGTCTCTTACTAATAGGAATTCATTATATATTTTGCATATGAGCCCTTTGTTTTTTTGTTTTTTTTTTTCATATGAGCCCTTTGTTAGATGTATTGCAATAATCTCTTAATCTGTGCTTGTATCTTTACTTCTTTAGTAATGACTTTTGATATAAAATATTTTGATAAAGTATAATTTATCAAATGTTTTTCTTGTAGATTTACATATTATTTAAGAAATTTCTCCTACCCTACTCACAAAAATGTTCTTCTATATTTTCTTCTGGAAGCTTAGTTATTTCAGCTTTCACATTTAGGTCTATGATCCCTCTCAAATTAATATTTAATATGGTGTGAAATAAGAGTGAAGTTAATTATATTTTTTTCAAGATTTTATTTATTTATTCATGAGAGATAGAAAGAGAGAGGCAGAGACATAGGCAGAAGGAGAAGCAGGCTTCCAGCAGGGAGTCTGATGTGGGACTTGATCCCCAGACCCGGATCACGCCCTGGGCCAAAGGCAGACACTCAACTGCTGAGCCACCCAGGTGACCCTAATTATATTTTTCATATGGATATCCAGTTGTTCCAATACTTAGTTATAGTGGCACTTTGGTCGTAAATCAAGTGACCGTATATATTATCACTACCCTCAGATTTGACAGTGATCTCCATATGTATCCTACTTATACATCTTTTCATTAGGGTATATATGCAGGACTACAATAATGAGTAAAATTTTCTGGTCTTGCTAGTTGAACTTAATAGTTGAATTACTTCTTTCTTTCTTAATAGAAAAGAGTAGAGGCAGTTTGAACCCATAACCCTTCTATCTCTGACCTTTCTGTTTCATTTATTTTTTTCTTTGAAATTGTTCATTTTTCATTTGGAAGCTCACTTTTTACTTAATAAATAAAAATAATGGTTCACTGCTGGCCTTCTACAAATTTTGCATGGTTACTTTTATATTTAAATACAAAACTTGAGAATTTGAGTGTTTTTAAGTTTTCAATACCAACTTTAAAAGTACTCTTACTACTTATGTCATAACTCACATATTTTGAACAAGGTATTTGATATGCTCAGTTTCACCTAAATTATTGTGATTTGTTTTACCTCCAGGCTATATATGTCACAAATGCAACAGGAGCTTAATTACTCAGGAAAAAATAATTTGAAAATAAAATTATTTAAAGAACTGAGATAAGAGATGGCCAGTTGGATGGTTTGTTCAATCATTGGGTGTTTTTTTCACCAGAGGCTACAACCTTACAGAGCTTGTGATAAGGGATTTTGTCATGTGAGTTTTGCTTTTTTATAGACTAAATTTTGTGAGCTTGATTCTCAGATTCAGATGATTGGGATGAGCTCTCATTAGTTCCTTATCTTCCCACTCTTGTTTTAATTTTATACTCTGTTATTTGGTATGCTTCTAGGTACTTTGAGGAATATATTTAAATAGCTCTCTATGTATTTTCTTTCTGCCAAGAAAGTAATGATAATCTGGACGGCCCAAGGCAAGAATGTGTCACCTGATGTCTGAGGAGAGGAATTACCTTCAAATTTTAATATTTCTGGTAACAAGGTATTTGTTAGTTGATTAGTTGATTGGGAGTAAGGTTTTTCTAATTTCCTTTTTTTTTTTTTAACATTTTATTTATTTATTCATGAGAGACACAGAGAGAGAGAGAGGCAGAGACACAGGCAGAGGGAGAAGCAGGCTCCATGCAGAGAGCTCGATGTGGGACTCAATCCTAGGTCTCCAGGATCACGCCCTGGGCTGAAGGCGGCGCTAAACAGCTGAGCCACCTGGGCTGCCCTGGTTTTTCTAATTTCCTATGTGAAGAAGTGTCTTAAAATTAACTATGCTTTCCAGTTTTTTGTTGTGATTTATGAATTTTCAGAATTGTGTTTTGTTATGTAGGTATATCCATTCCTGGTCTCAGAAAGTAAAGTTTCAGGGAGAAAGTGAGGGGAAACTCTGTTATATAATATTTAGTCATTTATATTCATTTTTAAAATTTCGGCGGTTAGGCAAAGAATATTTCTATGGAGCTGATATGTTAACAAGATTGGGTAGATATCCATAGAATTTTTTAAAATAAGTTGGTCGAGAAATTAGATTAGAGAAAGAGATGTACAAGAGTGTACATATCAGTGGACCATATAGGAAGTACCACCAAGAATTTAGACCAGTCCTCATTACCTATCAAGAGCTTTGGCATTTGGCTTGCATTCTTTCCACATTGACTTAGGACATCATCCTGGGTCATCTGTTTTAATTCTTCCATCTCAACTTCTATAAATTTTATTCTGACTCCATTCTCTTTCAGCAATCCTTTCACATAGTCTTTTGTTACTATGAGAACTTTTATACCTCTGAATATTATATTTCAGTATCCTACTCTGACTTTAACCTTCTAGTTTCCTCACTCCCTAACTTAATACACCTTGTTCTCTGTTTAATCTCACCAAGACCTTTAAATCTTGACATCTTTACTTTCTCTGAGTCTATCAGTCCTTTCTTTGCTGAACCTGAAGTTCATCATCACTCTTTAGAAGATTTTCTCACCATTGTCCTCTTTGTCTTTCAGATGCCCATCCCTGTATCAGAATTGCAGTTTCTATGTTTCCATGGTCAGGTTGCTGAATCTACCTGAAGGAAATGACATATTATCCAGATTGGTGCCATTTCGTATTTATGGTACCCATACTCATCGGGCTCTTAATGTTGCTGTTTTCTTTCCTCTTTTTTCTTTTTCCTTCTCTTTTTTCTTCTTTTTCTTTTCCTTTTCCTTCTAAGAATGTATTTTTATGTAATCTCTATACTTAACATGGGGCTCAGCGCCATAGCTCTGAGATCAAAAGTTGCGTATTCCACTGACTGAGTCGGCCAGGCACCCTCAGTGCTGCTCTTTAATGATCCAAAGATTTCCTGCCTGAGGAAGGCATTCTTTTGCCTGTGCCTACAAAGTTTAGAGAAAAACACCTTGAAGAACTGGAAAAGGATTTTTTTGTGAGAGCCCATATAGGAATAAGGATAGAGTTTTCCTGAAAGGAGACACTCTTGTTTGGTGTGTCAGAGTAGTTAACAAATAGAAGAACCCAGACTCCTCAACTGCCTCTGCAATACTGTTCCTCAGGGTGTCCAGAGTATCAAGAGTGAGAATGGCAGAAAACTAAGTTTCCCCCCACCCACCTCAACACTTGCCTGCATATCTGCACCAGTTCTCAATTCCTGGTTCCTTTTCTTATTAAGAGCTCAGTTTTTGTTTTCGTAATCTCATATCCTCCTCATTTCTCCAATATCTTCCAGTGGTTGATAACCTCCTTTCATTGCTTTGACATTAAAAATGGGGAAAAGGTATGAGAAAGAAAAGTTAGAAAAGTCATTGTCTTAAGTTTAGTAAGACTACGTACTTAAGTGAGAATTTCTACATGCAGAACAGAATGCCTTCTCATCCTAAAATCTAATTTATACATATCTTATTGATCACAGTAATATTTCCATAAGTGTATAGAAATTGTTAAAGTATAATTGACATAATTTAAGGTGTGTGTTTGGAAATTATAAGCTATTGTGAAAATATGCTGAATAAAGTAAAATGAAAAGTACTAATGTCTTGCTAAAAATTTTCATTGATTCTCCAGAGAGGCCTATTGCCTAAGTAATTAGTGGTGGATGGTTTATGTGGCTCTTGTACAAGCATGTGACTCTAAATACAGGTTATGTTAATATCTTCTTTCAGTCAGCTCCTTTGTTTCAATTTTGAATTTACTATGCAATTTAAGAATATGAAATACTTCCGATGAGTGAATATCCTGTTTCATTGATGGTGTAATGTCTTGTTTGCTTGGAAGGTGTATACCTCATGATGATACATTGCTGTCTTGGTACTAATCATCCTGAAACAGCAAGAACAGTTTTCTTCAAGACCAGATAATCCTTGAAATTCTGGGTCTGCATATCTCTAACTCATTTAAAGTAATTAAAGTGACATTCTAACCAACTCTTTATAAACTATATTACACTAGTTTTTATAGTTGAGTGTAGGACAAAGTGTTTTTGAGAGGAGGTCAAAGAAATAGCAATGAGAAAGGTTAAGGGAATGAAAATATGTGCTTTGGTATTGTCAGGCAAAGCCACAGCTCTATTTCTCACCTCATATGCAGGGTAAGGATAGTATATTAGAAGATTGGTGGAGAAACAAACTGTCATTTATTTTGGGGATTGCTTAGCATCTAGATAGGGAGAATGAGAAAGGAGAAATAGGGAAAATTTTATCAAGGGTACAGGAAGGCAGTGGGAATGAAGTGGAAATGAGAAAAAAAATGTGTTATTTTGTATAGAGAAGGTAGATTAGCAAAAGAATTTAAGGCTAAGAGTCAGTCAGCCTTATGTCATATATATAAATATAAAGGATCTATTTTGTATTACAGAGAATGTTAATAGATAAAGTGTTTGATGTTTGTACATTCTGTGTTTAAACAAATGATTTGGAAATCTTCTGACTATGCACTTTTGAATAATTGATATTCAGAATACATTTTGTTATCTATGAAGATGTTTGGTGGAGCTGATTTGCATTAAAACGTTCTTGATTCTCAGTAAGAGAAATACACAGATGCACAAAACAGTTAATTATCTTTCTTTTAAAATAAATGTCAAGAGAAACATTTAAAAGTAAGATAAAATATAGTGCTTAAAGAAAATTCTCAGAATTCAAACTATTTTATAATTATACACAGGGTAATGTAATTTTATATATTTTAATGTATATGTTAAAGATCTTATGGAATCTTTTTTAAAAAAATTCATCAGACATAATTGCTTTTTCAAATAAACTCAGACTTCTTTCTTTCAATAGTTTCCTATAGGTCTAGGATACCTCTCTATTAAAATATTTGATCTGTATTTGTAATATTTAGAATTTATTTGTGTTTATCTTATTTTCTCACTTTGTAGTTTTGTTTTTTGAAGATTTTTTTTATTTATTCATGATGGGGGGCGGAGGGCAGAGAGAGGCAGAGACACAGGCAGAGGGAGAAGCAGGCTCCATGCCGGAGCCCGACGCGGGACTTGATCCCGGGACTGCCGGATCGTGCTCTGGGCCAAAGGCAGACGCTAAACCGCTGAGCCACCCAGGGTTTTTTAACTGGCAGAAGTACTTCTTTTGCTTTGAGTAGTTCAGTAGAGTCCAATTAACAGGGGCAGTGTTGATGTAGGGTAATGTAACCCAGAGCTATCATTGCATATTAAAAGGACATTGTGTCCTAGAACCCAGTTACTATGAAATAAGCTATACTTATACATAAGTATAGTTATAAGACCTAATGGAGGGATCCCTGGGTGGCGCAGCGGTTTGGCGCCTGCCTTTGGCCCAGGGCGCGATCCTGGAGACCGGGGATCGAATCCCACGTCGGGCTCCCGGTGCTTGGAGCCTGCTTCTCCCTCTGCCTGTGTCTCTGCCTCTCTCTCTCTCTCTCCGTGTGACTATCATGAATAAATAAATTTAAAAAGAAAAAAAAAAAAAAAAGACCTAATGGAGATCAGTAGCATTTGTTTAGCTGTTACCCATAAGTATAATACATATAAAAATGATTCATTTGTCATTGTTATCTTACCAGTTAATATTTTGTAAATATATATTATCAAAATAGGGTAACATGAAATTTTTCTATGCAGAGATGATCTGATATTCATTTTGAATATGAAAATATAAGTATTATGTCTTTAGAAATCTTGTCATTCAGAAAGTGATATTAACTGTTTTTATTACTGTTAATAATAGGTTGAGGTTAGGCTCCTTCTGGTTGTAAACCTTCCATATTCTCCCTTTTACTTTGTAGGGAGAGACAAGGGACCCAACAGGACAATTTAAATGATTAGTACTCACTTAGAAATGGGAGAATGGAAAATTAGCTTCTAATAGATGAATTGGAGTTCCCATCTTCCTCCAAAATTAATTGGCTAGTAACAACTAGCTGGTTAATGTTTTTAAGCTGTTTTTCTAATTTTCCTGTACCCCAGCTGTTTATATATCCATTGAATTTGTAGTGATCTGTTAGCTGATGTGAGAGATTGAGAATCAGTCTGAGTTAAAATGATATTTATTACTGGAGTGCTTGGGTGGCTCAGTTAAGCATCTGCCTTCAGTTCAGGTCATGATCTCAGGGAGTCTGCTTCTCTCTCTCTCTCTCTCTCTCTCTCTGCCCCTCTCTCCATTTGCACACGCTCTCTCTCTCTCTCTCAAATAAATAAAGTCTTTTAAAAATAATATTTATTACTGTCTTAAAATTCTTTACCCAGTATTGCTTCTCGGCCTTTTGGCTAAGATAAAGTGTAAAACTTTTTACCTACCATATCCTTTGTTAATATATTTGGGAGAAAAGATGAGAAAATTAATTTTCTAAGAAGGAAAGTAGAAATTTATCTTATTTGTGTTATTTTTATTCTTGGGGGAAAAAGAATTGTTATTGAAAAATATCATAAAACTATTTTATTTCTACTTCCTGAAATTTTTAATTATTTTCAGTCAAGATAAAGAAAAAGAAAACCAGTATAAGGCTTTGGTAAATATTTACTTAATTTTCCATTACCTAGATGATTTTTTTCCCCCTAAATCTGCTCCTCCTTTAGTGTTTCCCATAAACCAAGAATCTTCGATTGGAACCCTGGGACTTGTTCTTGATTTTTTTTTTTTTCCTTACCATGTATATATAATCTATCGACTAAGTCTCTGGACTTTACATTCCAAACATGTCTTTAATCTATCTGCTTCTCTTCATCTTCTCTACCATCCTAGTATAACCCATTATCATTTATTTAGACGACTGCAAGAGCCTCATAAGTGGTGTCTATGCTTTCACTCTTGCTTTCTTATATACCACTGGATTATCCTGACAGTATTCGGAATGGTCTTTAAAAACTTTCTTGCTAATAAAACTAACCAGTATACTAAGCAGCCAATTTATTATTTGATAAACTTGAAAATAAAGAGAATCAAGTATTTATCCTTTTCTTACACTGTGGAGCATATGGTTGACAAAGGAGGTTTTTCCTTTACTGAAGTATTTCAGTTGATAGGTAAAGAAGGAATTATAGAATTATAGTATCAATATTTTATACCCCTCTCATTAAGTATTATAGTAGGATAATTATTGCTAACTGCTAATATGTGCATGTAGAGATAACATATTGTATGCCTCCCAGTTGGAGTATATAACATGAACTATGGAGTAGTTTTGCTAGAAATTTGAACTTGAGTCTGGTTAAACATTCAGATCTACCTATCATTTGTAGGAAATACAGAAGACAGAGGAACATGTTAAATGACACTATAAGGATACCATCAGGAAATCTGGAGTGTGGAAAATCCTATAGGACAAATAACCCAGTTTTTTCCCCAACAAATTGTAAGAAGAAAAAAGTGAAGGAATCATAATCTATAGATTAAAAGACCAAGAAACTTATTATTTGCAACATCTGGACCTTATTTGGGTTTGATTTGAACTAGTAAGCTTTAGAAAAAATTAATACACAGGAAAATTTGGACACTGTCTAGGGAGTTGGTAATTTTAATGAATTATTCTTGAACATAAAGATTTAATGATAGTAATGTTGATAGGGGTTATATTTGCAAGAAGAGTCCTTATCTTTTAGTGATATATAGTAAAATGTATATAATGAAATGTATATGATGAAATGATACAATATCTGAGGAATAGATAAGAATGAGTAAAGGTACAAATTAAACAACACTGGCCATGAATTGATAATTGTTGAAACTGAATGATAAATATATATGGATCTATTTTGCTCTGTTCTCTCTTTTCATACACATTTAAACTTCCTATAATTAAATTTAAAACAAAAAGCCTTTGCACTTAGACTCTAATTCAAACTCTTTATTTTAACAGATTATACCCAATCTGACCTCTACTTAGCCCATATCTAGCATGTTCACCCTTGCTCACATTACATTTGCTTTTTTCCTTTTCCTCAGATACCCCAAATTCATTCCTACCTTAGAGCCTTTGAACTTGATGTTCTATCTGGACCCTTTGTCCCCTAGATCTTCAGTGTCTGTCCCCTGTTGGCATTCAGGTCTCATTTTATTTTTATTTTTTCAGGCCTCATTGTAATGTCACCCTAGAACAGCTACCTGTGACAATCATTTAATCTAGTTTTATTTTCATTGGAGCACTTACCCTGATTTGACATTTTCTTTTGTATTTATTTGTTTATTCATTGTTTCCACCCATTAGAGTATAAACTACAGGTGGGTGGTGGTAAGACTTGACTCTCTTGTTCACTTTTAAATTTCCAGGACTTTACCAACAAATAGGTGGCAAATATGATTGGTACTCAACAAATGTTTTTTTGAGGGCAGCCCAAGTGGCTCAGTGGTTTAGCGCCACCTTCAGCCCAGGCGTGATCCTGGAGTCCCAGGATTGAGTCCCACATCAGGCTCCCTGCATGGAGCCTGCTTCTCCCTCTGCCTGTCTCTGCCTCTCTCTCTCTCTCTTTCTCTCTCTCTCTCTCTTTCTCTGTCTCTTATGAATAAATAAATAAAATCTTAAAAAAATAAATAAAATTTTTTAGGGTGAATAAATTAAATGTTTATGAAGCTGTCGAATGCTAAGAAGATTAACATTATTAATCTTTTACTTTTAGAATATCAACAGTATATAGTATTGTTGCCTAGTGAAAGTATTTAAAATTCAACTGGCATTTTCATTTATAAGTGTTTTCAAAGGCTCATGTGCAAGAGAATTAGCTTTGTAGCAAAGCTTCAGAAAGATTTTTGAAAATTCACAAAATGTCAAATTTTCTGTTAGCATTTGTTTAAAAATATTTGTATTTTGGGTAATGTCACATTTTGTCTAAGAGCTGTTTTTTGTATCTACATAAGTAGAGGTTAAAATTTGTGATATGTGTTTATATATGTGATATGAAAATTTGGCATACATTTCTTGGTTCATGTGAATGATAATGAAACACTTATAATTATATCTTCCATCAAGAAGGAACTGAGAATTACTTTATAGATAAATGCATTAGAGTAGATGAAACTGTAAAATTATTGAGATCTTCTCTTTATAGAAAAAAAAAAAACATAGAAGGGGCACCTGGGTGGCTCAGTTGGTTAAACATCTGACTCTTGATTTTGTCTCACGTCATGATCTCGGGGTCATGCGATTGAGCCCACATTGGGCTCCATGATCAGCACAGTGTCTACTTGATATTCTCTCTCTCCTTCTGCCTCCTTCCCTCCCCCTCTTCAGCTCTCTCTTGGTCTCTCTCTAAAATAAGTAAATAAAATCTTTAAAACAAACAAACAAAAGAAATAATATATTTGTTTTCAAATATGTGTATGTAAGATATATAAACAAATATATGTATGTATGATATATAAATATATAAATAAATCTAAGTAAGTATTGTCATTCAACATAATGGCTTTTGGGAAGTTGTTTATAATGTTTATTAGAATAAAATGATGTGTTTCACTGACAAAATAATTTTACTGTAATATTTATTAGAGATACATATGTGATGCAGACTGGTGGATTCCCTCTGTGTGTCCTCAGGAAGCGTTCTCTCCACAGCACACAGTATGTGCTGCAGAGTTGGGCTCATTTGGGCCATGGCAGAGGTTGTTCCTTTCATCATTATCCATGTGGCATATGGGAATTGTAGATCATGGCCTTTCCACCAGAAATATGCCATTATCTGCTTCTCTTCTTCACTGTATTCTATTAAATGATACAAATCTGGGAACTTCTTCAGATTTGGCTCTGTGCCAAGACACATTTTAAGTGGATTTGCTTGTTTGTTCTTGTACTCATTTCCTCATTTAAGTCTGTTTTCAACACAGGTTTATTGTGGCTTGTCATGTGGAAAACACGAGCTTAGAGATTGTAAGGAATTATAGAGATTGAACAAAGCATAATATATTCACTCCAGGGCTATTTCCTTTGGTAGTTTCCCTTTTGGAACTTCTCTTCTGGAATTGCCTTTAGAATGAATCTCTAAGTTATTTATATGCCCACACATTTATCTTAGTTTAGGAGGAGTCAGAGAAAATGAGCCTTTCCTCAGAGTCTCCCAGGAACAGAAGGATGAGAAGAGAGAATATCACTAGGCCCCGGATGAACCCAATGCTGGAGTCTCAGGGGCCTAGTTTTCTACCAAGGAAAAGTGCTGATTTTTCTTGTCATGGTCCCAGCTTTGCTCCTCTGCTCAGCCTCTAGTTTTTAGAAGTGCAGTTCCCAGAATGCCCCCTTCCTTTAGTTGCCTAACATTTCCACTTAGGGAAGAAGACTGCTTACCCTCTTGTGTTAGGATTCCAGAGGCATTGTCATCTTGCTGGATGGTGAAATGAGATCTCTCTAGTACCTTGCCATTTGATTTCTTTCTGTTGCGCTTAGAACCTGAAGATTGAGGAGTCTCAGATCTCTCAAGATGTTTGAGCCCTGGCTGGCCATAGGGCTTTCTGTGAGCTGTCTTGTTTCCTCCTTGGAAAACGCTTGCTTGGAAGGGAGCTCAGTCTGGCTTCAGTGTGTCATCTGGAATAACTGGGTGTTTGGAGGCAAGTCCAATTCAGATGAAGGTGCCTCTGAGGTTATAACAGGCCCTCGGGGAAGATTTGATTTGTGGGCTTCTGTCTCACAGACTTTATTCAGCTATTTTACCAGAGGGCTTGTGGGAAGGGGTGTCTCCACTACTAGTCTTCATGATATCCATGCAGTGCCAAGGATAGGAGAATGGGGATTTGAATCCTGGGCCTGAATAGGACTTTTGAGGTGCTCCTCTGTGGGTAGGTTGGGCTGTGGGGTTTGCATCTGGATGAGGGTGCACAGGATGCCTGCACTAAGTGTATGAAGATCTGCCATCCCAGCCAGATGCTTGTGCTGTGGAGGCTGCACTGAAGTGACTGGGATGCTCTTGGGTGAGCCCATCTCAACCAGGAGGAATAGTGTGGGGCCAGGTCCAGCCTGGGTGAGGAGAGGATACTGGACTGCACTTCTGTCTTTGCGTACATAACAACTCCAGTTTGTTGGTTGATAATTTAACTATTGTCTCATTAAAGGATATTGCTGTTTGAGCCATTTCTTCTTCATTTTGAAAAATATTGTACTGAGCATCTTTATATATGAGATAGTACTGTTTTTGGATATATGGTTTGTGTTTATTAACCTGTTAAAGCACAGATTATGGTATACATAGATGTGTGTGGGGGCTAAGTGAACCAAATTCTTGTCTTTGCTAGTTTGATGTTCTCCTGGGTGCCTTTACATTGTACCAAGTTTTTTGAGAGCCAGTTTCTCTTCTTTACTTCCTTACTCCTTCCCTCCATCCCACTTCCCTCCCTCCCTCCCTCCCTCCTTCCCTCCCTCCCTCCCTTCCTTTCTTCCTTCCTCCCTTTTTAGTGAGAATATTTAAGTTCTACTCTCTTAGCAAATTTCAATTACACAGTACAGGGGATCCCTGGGTGGCGCAGCGGTTTGGTGCCTGCCTTTGGCCCAGGGCGCGATCCTGGAGACCCGGGATCGAATCCCACATCGGGCTCCCGGTGCATGGAGCCTGCTTCTCCCTCTGCCTGTGTCTCTGCCTCTCTCTCTCTCTCTCTGTGACAATCATAAATAAAAATAAAAATAAAAATAAAAATAAAAAAAAACAATTGCACAGTACAGTGTTACCAACTATGATCACCATGTTTCACAATAGTTCCTCATACCTTATTCATTTTATAGCTGAAAGTTTTTATCCTTTTAATAACCACTCCTTATTTCCCCCACATTCCAGCCTCTCACAACTACTTTACTACTGTTTCTCTGAGTTTGACTTTTTTCAAATTTTACATATACGATACCATACAGTATTTGTCGTTCTCTGTGTGACTTATTTTCACTTAGCAGAATACCCTCAAGTTCCATCCATTTTGTCACAAATGGCAGGGTCTTCTTGTTTCTCATAGCTGAGTAGTATTTTATTGCATATATATATGCATACCACATTTTCTTTATCCTTTTGTTTATTGACAGACATTTAGGTTGACCTGGCTCTTGTGAATAATGTTGCAATAAACATGGAAGTGCAGATATCTCTTTGATACCCTGTTTTCATTTTCTTTGGAAAATATATACCCAGAAGTGGGATTGCTGGATCATATGGTAATTCTATTTTTAGTACATGAACTTTTTGGCCATTTATTATGTCTCGTTTGGAAAAATATCTTTTCAGTTCTTCTGTCCAGTTTTTAATTGGATTGTTTTTGCTGTTGAGTTATATGAGCCCTTTATATATTTTGGATAGTAACCCCTTATCAGAGATGACTATCAGATATTTTCTCCCATTCAATAGGTTGTCTTTTCATTTTGTTGATTGTTTTCTTTGCTGTGCAGAAGCTTTTTATTTTTTACTTTTTTTTTAGAGAGAGACAGAGGGCATGGAATGGGGTAGGGGACAGTGGGAGAGGGAGAGAGTCTTAAGCAGGCTCTATCTATGCCCAGCATGGACCCAAAGCTGAGGCTTTCCCAACCTTGAGATCATGACCTGAGCTGAAATCAAGAGTTGGAGGCTTAACCAACTGAGCCACCCAGGTGCTTCTGTGCAGAAGCTTTTTAATTTGATGTACTCCTACTTGTTTATTTTTGCCTTTGTTTCCTTTGCATTTGGTGTTAAATACAGACAGTGTCAATGCGCTTAATACCCCTGTTTTCTTCTAGGAGTTTTACAGTTTCAGATCTATTTTCAATTCTTTAATCTATCTTAAATTGACTCTAAGATAGTGGTCTAGGTTCATTCTTCTGCATGTGGCCGTCCAGTTTTCCCAGCACCTTTTACTAAAGAAACTATCCTTTCCCTATTGTTTATTCTTGGGGAACCAGTTTCTTGCTTTGCTTTCTTTTCTTTTTTCTTTCTTTCTTTTTTTTTTTTTTTTGCCAAACATATCAGAAAGTTTAGTCATCCTATAATTACCAAGAATAAAATTGAATTGTTGCCATAGTTTTTTTGGAGAACAGAGGCCCTGTGTTTTCAAAATAAAGGGTGAAAGTATTTTGTAAAAGTGTTTTCTAAGTATATTAGAACATAAGTTATGCATAGGCCTTTAGGCAAAGATAATTGCTTAATATTTCATGTTTAAGGAAGTTTCTAACTTAACTCTGAATGGTTCTTAAGATGTGACAGGACCTATGAAATTGAGTATAAAAAATCTTTGAGTGAGTAGTTCTTGAAAGAGTCAGACACCTTACTTTTAGCTTTAATAGTAGTTGGTTTTTCCTTCAGTTTGATGGCCATCAGGAGACAAGGCTGCTTCTCCTATGATGGCCATGCCTATAGCATCTCCTAGTGTGGAACCCAGAGCCTGCAAACCACCCAATAACTGTCAGTGTTGATTTTGAGTGCTTTGTATTTCTGTGAATGATATGTCAGATGACAGATTTTAATGGTTTCCTTTGTTTTGAAGAGGACAAATTTAGAGTATTGATGGAAGTTTATGTGCAGAACTTTTTTGCCACAATTATTTGGTAATTTAAATGCAACCAAATTCAGTTTTTACAGATGTCTTGATCCTGTGTATAGGAACATCTGTGACCTACACTGCTAATGGGTGTGGATAGCTCTCCACGAAGGCAAGAATATCAGTCAATATTTTATTTTTACTGCAAAACATTTTTGCATTTGAACATCTGATTTTGGAATGCATGATTTTTTGGTTTATAGATATTTGCTGCTGAGCTTAGTTTATATATATAGCGTTTGGCTAGATATCTGTCACAAGCTTAAGATGATTGCTGATTGAAAGAATCTAGCTGAGGAATGTTTAACTGGTTATTCTTGAGTTTCCTTCATGAATCACTTATGTAGCTCCCCTTCACAAAACCATGAAATTTATACTATGAGTTTTCATCAAGAGTCTGTGTAAGAAACATCTACATCTGTACTTCTTTTGGAGAGTGGTGGAAGAGGAATAGACAGGATAGAGGTAACATTGAAAGGCAGTACATTATATGAAAGGAATATGGGCTCTGGTGTCAGAGGTTAGTAATTCTGTTGGTGGGAGTATGTAGAAAGTCTCTTTTAATTGTCTCTGTGTTTTCCAACAAAATAAGACATTTATTAGATCAATATGTTCCTGGCATTTTGGTTGGCCTGAACATACAAAAGTAAGTAAGACTTGTCCTCTGCCCTTAAAAGACGGATTCAATATTTTAATAATAAGACAGCAGCATGACCCTATTGCTAATCCACATTTCTTTCAGTTGTTTTTCTTTTGTATCCAAGATTTAGCTTTAGTTTTCTCATTGTAGGGGGTGTGTGTGTGTGTGTGTGTGTGCGCGCACGTCCCCCACCCCCTATCTGTTTTTTCATGTATTGACTGGGGAATTGAGAGAAAGAGAAGGGGTGTAGTGATTGATTGATTCAAGCCATTAGCTAACATATGTTGGCAATCTATATATATTTCTTTACTCTGATTTATTGTCCTATACATTAATATTTCAGAATTACTGAGAGTATACTTGATTCAAGGAGTTAATTGTGTATATCTTCCTTGCTGGTACCAAAATAGCTTGGTTAGAACTTCAGCCTTTAATTTTGTTTGTTTATTCATAACTAGTTGACTATTTTATTATTTTTTTAAAAGATTTATTTAGAGGAGAGAGAGCAAGCATGCACACATGAGTGGAGGGAGGGGCAGAGGGAGAGAGAGGGAGAAAGAGAATCTCCAACAGACGCCATGTTGAATGTGGAGCCTGATGCAGAGCTTTGTCTCACGACCATGAGATCATGACCTGAGCCAAAACCAGGAGTCACTTAACTGATTGAACCAACCCTCTAGTTTACTGTTTTAAATATAAGACTCAAGCATTGGACTGTTTTGATGCAATTCTGCAAAAGTGTGCATTCATCATATGAAATAAAATTATTTCTTCTACTGGAAGAGAAAAAGAATTATATTAAAATGTGACTTAAAAACCATAGTCTGGAGACAGGTGGGTGGCTTAGTGGTTGAGAGTCTGCCTTCAGTGGTTGAGTGTCTGCCTTCAGTGCAATCCTGGAGTCCCGGGATCAAGTCCCACATCGGTCTCCCTGCATGGAGCCTACTTCTCTCTCTGCCTGTGTCTCTGCCTCTCTCTCTCTCTCTCTCTGCCTCTCATGAATAAATAAAGATAATATTTTTTAAAAATCAGTCTTACTAAAATTAGTCTAATTGATAATAAAGATTTTTTAAACTGGCAGCCATGATATTTGGAATAAAAATGACTTCTCTGGACATTGGTACTGAAACTGAGGCTGAGAAAATATGTTCCAAATAGTTTATATTTATTATTATTATCTTATTTGAGAAACCATAGCTTACAAAGTAGCTAGTTTATATATAGAACATGGGTTTGTGTTGAGTCTCATTATGATCCAATTATTTTTCTTCTGTTTCGTGGCATGGCTTATGGCCCCTACACTAGCCTATGTGTATGTATGTGCCACTAGAGAGAGGGATAGATCAGGGAAAATTGGAGTACAAGTCCTATTGGTCCATAGGTTTTTGGCATAATTTTTGTTTAAGAAGGTTATGATGATACTTACCTAAGTAATATTACTCTTCTAGTTGTATAGAGAGCAAAGTGAGGTCTAGAAAGATGACTTTCATGAAGATTACAAGTAATGTACTAAGTGTTTTGTTTATTGTCTTATTTTCCCAGCTTCATGAGGGCAGGAACTTCAGATGTTTTGTTCATTGCTATATTCTCAGTGTCTAGAATGGTGGTTGGCACATGTAAATGTTGGTATTAGTTTCTATGTAATTAAACTTTGTAATGATTATCCTCTGTACCCACTTATGTACAGTCTGGCTTTAAGCATGTACATTAATGTGTGATCTGTAATATTAAAATAAATATGAACACACTAGATACCTCTTCAGGCAAGAACAACTTCTAGATTCATTGCCACGTTCACTTGCTCTTCAGGGTACAAGACTATTGTGAACAAGCCTAGTTATAATGACCAATGTGCTTAAATGAGAATGAAGGAACAGCTGCTCATTTAATGGTCTTTTAATGAGATGCATAAAATTCAGTCCGTTTTTCTATTTCTTTGCAATTTCGTGATCTCAGGTTTCTTAGATGTCTTTTGGGTACTTCTGAAGTAATTATGTAGTTTAGGAAGTTGGAAATTGCTGAAGTTGATGTGGTGGGAATTAGGTGGTTTTATGTGTTTATTTTTTACCCAGTCTTTTTTACCCAGTCTGTTTCCCATATATTATCTGTATCACCTCCATCTCTATTCTCATAGATGTATGTATTCCTTAATCTTTCTCAAAATCCTTTGTGTTAAAAGAAGTTATAGTTAAAACCTGCTGCATTATTTAGTTTTTATTAGGAAGTCACTTAAAACAGTAAATTTATTGTTTTTTCTTTAGTTTTGTGGATGACTGGTCTACTTGTAAGCTTGAACAAGGTACACGTCACTAAAATGTAGAAATCTAAGTAATACATTCAACCAACATGTGTGACTTCTGCTCACTTCTTAGCCCTTATTTTTAGTCATTTACATATTTTTAAATTATATTCTGATTGAATATTTTCATGCTTAGTTTTACTCATGAGAAATTTCCCTTTAATTTGCAAAAAGCCATTTAACTTTGCTTGTGTCATGTAGGCATATGGCAAAGATATTTTTAAGTTACTTGTTTCGATCATTTTGGAATGTGGTGACCTCAAAAATGGGCAAATATTTTCTTAGCATTTGGTTAGAAGAATAAACGTGGTATGCTAATTGAGAGAAATTTTAATTTTGACTTATATGACAGGACAGGCTTGTATTTGTTTTTGTTTTTGTTTTCAGGCTTGTATTTGAAGTGATTTTTTTCAGTGTTAATATTATGGCTTGATTACCTAGTGCCTTTTTTTTAAAAATCCATAATCTCATTTCCTTTTTGGATAAAAACCCTATAAAGCAGACAATGGTTGTTATTATCCCTATTTTGCAGAGTGAGTTTTGGGCAAGTCATTTGACTTCTGAGTTTCAGTTCTTTATCTGTAAAATAAGAATATTGGGGAGGATAATCTCTGATGTCCTTTAGAGCTCTACAGTTCTCTGTTTATACCATTGTAAAATGAGGGAACGGAAACACAGATGAGTTAAATAATGTTTGTTCAAATAAGTGCAAATAATGAATTAATAATGAAATCTTCACATCTGACTTTCTGATACACTATGAATTGACACTTTCACACAGTCCTTATGCCTATTACTGAAGTTTTGCTGACTTCTTATTGAAAATTCAGCAGTTTATAAAAATTATGCTATAGATTTAATATTTTTTTAAAAACTCAAGTATATTTATACTATAATTTTCAAGTTAAATTTATATAGTTTAGTAGGTGCTCACTCATATTTTTAAAAGGAGAAGGTCTTATAAATATCAATTCCCTTAGCAACTAAAGACAAGTCAGAAAAGCATATCTGAAATTTTGTAGTATGGTATAATAAGTAGGTCAGAAGTAGAGCAGTCTCACCTGTAGCAAAAGAAATAAATAGAAAAGATACTTTTTTAAAAAAGGATTTTAAAAATATTTTTACTTGAGAGAGAGAGCAAGTGAGTGATAGAGAACATGAGTGGGGGGGAAGGGCAGAAGAAGGGAGAAACAGACTCCCCACTGAGCAGGGAGTCTGATGTGGGGCTCCACGCCAGGATCATGACCTGAACTGAAAGCAGACACTTAACTGACTGAGCCACCCAGGCACCCCAGAAATATTCTTTAAAAAAATTTTTTTATTATAATTGACATAAAATGTTACGTACATTACTTTTAGGTGTACAACATAGTAATTCAATAAATTTATACATTATGCTACGTTCACAAGTATAGTTGCCATCAGTCTTTATGCATATTACTTATTATTGACTATATTCTTTATGCTATGCTTTTTATTTCCATGACTTATTTATTCCATAACTGGAAACCTGTAGCCCCCATCCCCTTTACCTATTTTGCTCAGCCTTCCTCCCCTCTGTCAATCATTTGCTCCACCTTCCTCCCCTCTGTCAATCATTTGTTCCCTGTATTTATAAGTCTGATTCTGTTTTTTGTCTGTTTATTCATTTGTTTTTATTTTTTGTATTTTATTTTGGTTTTGTTTTTGGCTTCCACATATGAGTGAGATCATATGGTATTTCTGATTCTCAGTCTGACTTATTTCACTTAGCATTAATACCCTCTAGGCCCATCCATGTTGTCTCAAATGGTACGATATCTTTTTTTTTCTAGCTGCACAATATTGTCTTCCTTATCTGTTTGTCTATCAGTGGACAGGAAAGGTTCTTAAGTGACAATTTTCTTCCATCCTTTTCTTGATCCAAAATTTGTATTTGAGTGTTTGATAAGCATTGGAATGATTTGAGCTTTCTTTTGTTAGCTGAGTATATATATCCCTTTCATGACTGTTTATAGAAAGATGTTTTATATTAGTAGGAAAGTTAGATTAGACTTCTCAACCTTTAAGGGTTTGTGATTGAATTCCTTCCTATTCCTCACCTCAGTGGCAGTCCCTTCAATAACTTTTCAGGATTATATCAATCTTGCAAATTATGACATTTTATATAGATATAACACATTAATTTCTAGATGAGCTAGGATGAGGCATTTTAAGATGGCAGTCAGAGTAGATTGTAGTTCAATACAATCTTTAAATTTAAATATAAGTTCTTTGAAAAATTCTAAAAACTAAATTTTTGAAAGGAAATCTGATCACTCTATAAAATTTATTCAATATACCAAATCAACTTCTAGGTTTTTTTTTATTTAAGGATTTTATTTATTTATTCGTGAGAGAGAGAGAGGCAGAGACGCAGGCAGAGGGAGAAGCAGGCTCCAAGCAGGGAGCTGGACGGGAGACTGGATCCCGGGTCTCCAGGATCACGCCTTGGGCGGAAGGCGGCGCTATACCGCTGAGCCACCTGTGCTGCCCAACTTTTAGTTTTTTTTTTTTGTTTTAACGTAAAGTATCCCCATTTTGGAAAATAAAGGAGCTTGTTTTACTTTGGTGCTTTTGTATAAAAATAGCTTTTATTCAGTTTTTCCTGTAAAATTCTTCACAAATATTTTTCAGTTGACACAAGGAAATCATAGTCACACTTTTGTTTTTTAGGTAGTTGGAAAGAAAGTGATCATCTTATCTAAAATACTTTATTTTACACTTGAGAAAACGGAGGTCCAGTGAGGTTAATTCTCTGACCCATGGTTATATAGCTAATTGTGACAATAATGATTGGAATTTAGATATGCAATTTCTGAGTAAAACTCTTCTATTTGATGAATAGGTATGTGGATTCTTGTCTGTATTCAGCTAGAGTCATAGTCTAGATTTTTGCCAAGCTCTATTTTTCCTATGCTGTTTTTATATTAAAAAAAAACAACAACAGTAATTTCTGAACCAGAATTTAAAATCCAAAAGCTGCATTATAATAGCTCACACTTAAAATGTAACGGCATATGGAATTATAGTTTCTCACAGTTGGTTTCCCATTTGATATGATTTAGATCTTTAAATTTTTAGAATAAAATCTGAGCCAGTTTCAAAAATATTATGTTCAAAAGCTATAGATATTTTTAAAAATCTTTAAGGTATTTATTTTCTGTTCTTAGTCTTTATAAGTTATTTACTTTGATTAAAATAATAATTCCAGATAATTCTTTTGTATAAGTGGTTGGTAGAATTATGGTTATTGATTTAAAACAAAACCAGAATTTCATAGTAGATTATTGAAAACTAAAATATTCTTTAACAGCACAAAGTCAGGAAATTGACAGTTAACATTTCCATGGTTACCAGGACTCTTGCTCTGTAATATAAAAGACTTTTAAAGGATCATATAAGCAAAGAATACCAACTATGACATACCATAAAAAATTCTCAGAAGCAAAAGAAACATTATAATTAACCAGAAAAGGAAAAAAATAAGGGAAGTGAATGAATTCTTCTATTTCTTATTTATATTATCTAAGTAAATAATTTTCTCTGGGTCTGTAGACCCAGAGATTTTATTTTAGACTGAAAAAGTAATATAGTAAAAGCTCATATGTTCTTGTGGTAATGAAGTTTGCTAGCAGAACTCTTCAGGGGATTGGAGAAGAGTGATGGTACACTCCATATTCTGGGAGATTGGGAATATGACTTGAGTCACACAGACCAAGATTTATATCACTGCTCCACCATTTACCAACAGCCTGACCTTGGGCAACTTCCTTAACTTCTCTAGTTCTCAGTATTCTTATCTGTAAAATAGTGACCATAATGCCTGTTTTACAATGTGATGTAATCATGTATATAAAAAGTGTTTAGTGCCTACCTTAGTAACAGTTCTTTTCTTCCTGCTCTCCTTTACCTGTTACCTGTGGACCCACTCTCTACCTCTTCCCTCTTCACTAGTCCTATTCCACCTGATGGACCTAAAGCCCTAAAGCTCTAAATTAAGACTTCATATGGCAGGTGGCTAGAACTAAATAAATGGCAACTTGGCCAGCTCTTCACATCATTCCTGGCTGGTGCGATTGGATAGGCTGGTCTCCTGGAGCGAGTATCCCTTAAGTTCTGTAATATCCTTAATAGCATTAGAACCCTTAGACAATGACTGTGGATTCTCTTAGTGAGGCTCCATTCAGCCTTTATGACAGCTATAACCCTGCTTCTTCAGGACCCTGAATTCTCCCCAATACAATATTTTTTTCCTAAGGATATTCTTTTAAAGAATATAGTTTTATAGTTTTCCATATTAAAGAAAGCACTACATATCTAAATGTATAGGCTGACCTGGGAATTGGATAATCTTTTAAATATTAGTTCAGAAATTAGATACAGAGTTACCAAAGATTGATCCATATATCAACTTTTAGATGAGAAGTCCTCTGTGAATTGAGGCTATCTCCAGGTTGTCAGGGCCAGTCTACCTCTGCTAGAACAACTGAGGAAACGGGAGATGATGATAAAGGGAAAAATAAAGAGTAGAGTTTCTCTTCTTTTCACTCTCAGAACATTACTATCACTTGGGTTGGTAGTACCTTTGGAGGGATTTATTCAGGGTTCCCACCCCGGCCCCCCGCACATACATACATACTTCTTCCTATAGAAAATAACATATTTGAAAATGGATTAGAAAACTTTATCATCTCAAAGATGAGTATATCAGAGAAAATATATCATTATAACTTGAATAATTTGTTCTCATTTTATAATTGGGTCACTGTCTCATCAAACAGTCTTCATGGTTAAATTTATTATATTTTGTCTTATCATTTCTTTCCACAATTCAGTAAACCAGCAACTCGAGTAGAAATCTTTTGCTATTCAAATTGTATATTTATATAAAAATAATTTCACTTTTGTAGCATTCTTCTTGTAACCAAAATAAAATATTGTATGATTTGATGAATAGGCCACTAGGCAGAGCAAAAATATGGTTTACATTTAAAAAGAACCACTTTATGTTCTGTTTTAGATTTATATTGTATATAAAAAAATGCCTCACATGGCAAAATTTTAATTTTAGTAGCATAAAGTTGTAAGGGGCAACTTGACTTATAGAAGCACTCAGTGGATGTTGATGGAACACTGGCTAGGCATTAGGAAGGAGTCTAGATGTGGAGAGGGAGTCCAGAGATTAATAAATAGACTTTCTTACATTGAAGTTGGGTGGATAGTTACATATAAAAAAAAAGTAAGTACCCTAGAATATTTAGAACTCAAAGACCCATTAAAAACCTGGAAGTTAGTTGAATTGAAAATCCTAGGAGCTTGGTAATTTGCCTGTCAAATTTGTCAATGCGCTTGGGACAAAGTTAGCTGCATCTCCTCATAGTGGCATGGTTTTATGTCTGGGACTCCAAGCAAAGCACAAGCACTGTTCTGTTTGCTATTTGGGTAGGACTGTACCTAACTAGAGTTGGAGGACCAGGAAATCAGAGACAGGTGGCATAACGTAGCCATAGGACAGAAGTAGCAACAGATACATGGCCAGAATCAGACCCACAGACACTACCTTGTGATCTACTAATTATGAATTAAAGGCATAAGAGTCAAAACCAACTCTTCAGTCAGTAATTAAGAATAAACTGGAATGAAAGAGGCAGTATCTTAGGCCCAACTCAACTTTCTTTAAGGATTGGCCTTATCACTGATGGAACAAGCACCATTTCTCCTGTTTCATGATTTCTCTATTTATTCTTTAGTTACCCCTTTTTCTTGCCTTTAGGAGTTTAATTCTTCTTGGCTACTACTTTGCCTCCAGCAGGCTGTAGCTCTGCCTCTTTCTTGGCAGTGATTTTCTTCTTGATTCCACAGGCCCAGGACCTACCCCACTGATGTTATTTTCATCTGGCTCATATTGGCCTTGCTAGGAGACCTAAGGTTTCTGGGACTCTTTACCTTTGCTTTGGAGAAGCATATATTGACCCTATATGCTTAAATGTGGCCTGTGTAGTGATGCTGATGGAAACTGCTACCCTAGAGACTGACTGTGATAAACTACTTGAGCCAGCTGTGAAGCGAAAAATGTAATGCATCTCTGGGCCTTTCTTTTCACACTTACAGCTCAACCTGCCTGCACTTGTGCTCCCAGTATCCTCTAGAGTGAGGCCTGACTGCTGCTGCTTTAGTCAGCTTCTTAACAGGAGTGTCCATGGAAGAAAGTGGCCCATGTTCTTTTCCCATACATAGCACCACATCTTCATAACTAATGTCCTGGAAAAGATAACTTACTTTGTCTGCCTAAATAGAAGATACACTTTTATCTCCTCCGAAAGAAGGGATTTGCCTTCATTTAGTTTTTTAGTTACTTTCAATTTATTGGGCATTGTTTTGAACATAAAATATAAACTATAATTTGGAGAAGGACTATCAGCCTAAAATGACCCAATCGGTGCTAGTTGGGAGTAGTTTCCCTTCATAAGGTTGACCAAAAATGAATGAATGAATGAATGAATGAATGAATGAATGAATAAATAAATAAATAAATAAATAAATAAATAAATAAAACACAGATTTAGTAATTATTCCTGGTGGCATAACTTTCAAGTTTTGGATATCTTTAGAAACAAAGTGAAAGAGCAATAAAAGAAAGACAATTGCTTAAATGGTGATGTTATAGCAATTCACAAATGCATATGTGTCTATAGGACAGATGAAGAAACAATGTTCTAATGTTATTTAAATGGCTTTGGACAAA
Source organism: Canis lupus familiaris (assembly GCF_011100685.1). Classification (NCBI taxonomy): domain Eukaryota; kingdom Metazoa; phylum Chordata; class Mammalia; order Carnivora; family Canidae; genus Canis; species Canis lupus. Next base: position 11,096,103 of record NC_049229.1, read on the forward strand.
AGCTCAGTGGCTGTATTATATTTGGATACCAAAAATCCTATTATCTCAAACCCTTTAGAGGAAAATAAAGGTTATATGTTACGTGTAAAAAAAAAAAAAAAAAAACACTGCACAGAGCCTCTCTCAACACACTCTGGTCTGAATTCTTCCCCTGGATCTGTACCTCATCCCATCTTTCTAACCAGTGGCATTTGTTTTTGATCCTCCCTTTATGCTGTTGTATATTCCCCTTCAGATTACTTGTTAAAGGTTTTATTTATGTATTTATTATGTATTTATTATTTATTTGAGAGAGAGAAAGAGAGAGATGGAGCACATGAGCATGAGCAGGGAGAGGAGCAGAGGGGGATGGAGAGGGAGTGGAAAGAATCTCGAGCAAGCTTATTGCTGAGCCGCATGTGGAGCTCAATCCCATGACCCTGAATGAGATCATAACCTGAGCCAAAACTGAGTGTCAGAAGCCTTACCAACTGAGCCACCCAGGCACCTTCCACTTCAGATTTGATGCACATGTTTGACTTCCTAACTATATTAGTGAATTCTCTGCTGTAGTGCTGTCTCTTTATCCACAGAGCATCTCTGAACTACCTTGGTAACTCTACTTCTGGACGGATTTAGTCTGTCCTGATGGGATCCTTATAGTGTGGAGATTGAGAGGGTTTTACCAGAGGTGAGGTTACCATGACGCTAATGAAGTTTAAACTCCAGATTCTGTGCTCACATGGGTTCCTGTGATGTCGTGGGAGTTGTAGAATGTTCCAGGTGGAAAAAGGAAACAAGCTGCAGTCAAGCAGCATTTCAATGTAAGCATTTATGTTATTCAAGAGATCTCAGAGAAAGGAACTTGAATCTCTAAAGTTCCAGCATTTTAGGGTGATTTCTTTTCACAGTCTAAATTAATATTTACTTGTTTTAATATTTACTTTTTGTGCCTAATTTTGCCTTCATAATTTTGTATTCTTATTTTTAGAAAGGATCACACAAATTGTATATGCTTCTGGCCACATAAAATCCCAGTGGGATCTTATCACTGGTTTTTACTAAATGAGGACCCTGGGTGTTTTGCTAGTCCTTATTTATCTGCACTATTTATAAGAATAAACAAACACTAAATAGAATCTAGAGAATACCCAAATCACTCTAAAATCAATGCTATACTGACCCTTTTACAAAAGATCTGTAACTTGCTGGCAGCCAGTGTATTTCAGTGTTAATATTAGTGAATGCTGTAAGACTGGAACTCAGATACTGACTTTAGTTCATTTTAAGTCAGCAGGCTTTTGTGGAATGCCTACTGTGTGTGATCAAGGTGCTGGGCCAGAACCATTTTTTAGTTTAAATGCAATTTAAGAGTCATTTGAAATTGTCTTAACAGTGAAGTATTTTTAGTTCCTTGGAAACCTAATAGCAGTTCTCTTTAAATAAATAAGAAATTGGAGCCAATGTGATAAATATGATTAAATGCCAGGGAACAACAATGATAAATTGTTGGCAGCAATCCTTTGATGTTCTCTGAAACAAAGAGACTTGTCAGTATGCCAGTGCTAGGAGTTTCAGTGCAGAGGATACAAAATGAAAAGTATCCTTGATCTTTTCTGTAGATAGTTTCATAGATGATGGCCCTGGGTAAGTTTGGGGTAACTATTTTTCAAACCAAGGAACCCTAAATTGAAAATGAACTGCTTTATGTTCATCATTTCATCATTCTTTTAAAATGTGTCATTCAATCAGTATCAAATACTTGTGTTTGAGAAATATCATAAAATTCCTAAAAGACAAGTTAATATATAATGTCAGGTACTGATAAGTGTTTGAAAAAAAAAAAAAAAAAAACAAAGTCAGAGAAGGAGAGAGATTGATGGTGGGAAGTGGGATGCTATTTTAGAAATGCTATACTGACTTCCTAGCTATTCCTCAAATTTGCCAAGCATATCCCCATTGGTTAGAACCTTTCTCGCACTTGCTGTTGCTTCTTCCTGGAGAGCTTTGTTTCCTTCAGATGACTGCTGCAGTTATTTTTTGACTTCACTCAGTTTAAAGTAGTACCTTCTACCATGCTATTCTTTTTCCCTACTCTACAAATATCCTTTACCATTTGACTTTGGGAATCAAAGAGATTAAAAGAAATTCTTGGGGCACTAGGGTGGTTCAGTCAGTTAAGCATCTGCCTTCGGTTCAAGTCATGATCTCAGGATTTTGGAAATGAACCCCCATGTCAGCCCCTCCACTCAGCAGGAAGTCTGCTTATCCGTCTGTCTCTCTCAAATAAAATCCTAAAAAAAAAAAAGAAATTCTTTGATAAATCCTTTGCTATCTGAACTCTTACTACTTGCTCTCAGAAATTCAAAAATTGAAGAGATTTTTAAAATATCTCTTGCTATTATTTGACCTAGATATCTGAATTAGGAACCAAGTAATTTGTATAGTAAAGGATACTTGTTTTCTTCATAGCCCTTTTTACACTCTGATTTGTCTTACTATCTGTTTGTCTGCCTAACACTAAAATATTAGTTCCACAGTGGCTGGGAAGGGCGGGGACTTTGTTTTGTCCACAGCTCTATCCCCATCACCTGGAACAGTGCCTAGTACTTAATCAGTTCTCAATAAATATGTGTTGAATATATGTGTTAATAGGTGAATGAATAATTGCTCTTTAGCTATGTTGATCTTCTTTCACTTGCTTACATTTACTAAACTCTTTCCTTTGCAAAGGTTATTTCATTATATGCTTACTCTGTCTCCTCCTATATTATAAATTCTGTGAGGCTAAGGACCACGGTACCATTTAATTATCAATACCTAGCTCGATGCTTAATATGTAGGAGACACTAAAACATTCTACAAGTGAATGAATGAATGAACAATTAGAAGTACCTACTAGGAACACCATATCTAATCTAATGGGAATGAGGGGAAGTGAATTTCAAGCTGGATTATGAAGCATGAGGATGAATTAGCAGATGAAGAAGACCAGACAGAATGTTCTAGAGCTTAAGCTCAGACTTTATCCTAAAAGCAATAGAATAATTCTAAACAAAAAAGAGACACTATTAGACTTATATTTTAGAGGAGACCTTTTCCAGTAGTGTTAGGAACAGATGGGATGGGCAGTGTCAGAGCAGAGACTGGTTGGAAGGCTTTAGTGATAGATGCCTGTGATCTCCACTGGGTTCTCAGCAATGAGAAAAGAGAGAAGTGGATATATGCTTTTTAGAAGGCAAAATAAGTGACCAAGGCTAGTAAGGGTAAGGGAAGAGTTAAAGATGATTCCAAGCTTCCACTTTAGGCAAATGAAAAGATCATAGGGGTATTCACTGAAACTGTGTACCCAGAGGGAGGAGCCATCCAAGGACTAAAGAGTGTGAGGAACCCTTAAGACCTGTCTAAATTGAGGCTGAGCCTTAAGAACTTGGTAACATAGCTGATATTTTCTAGGTATAGATACTTAGAAAGGTGCCTGGAAAGAAATAATAAAAATATAATAGTATTGGAAGTCTAGTTATGTTTCTGAATTTTTCTTCATACATTTCGGTTTTCATTATTAGTGTGTTTTAAGAAGGAAAAATAATAAACCTTAAAAAATTATATTAGGATCTGCCATAGAAAATGCTGTACCAAAAAACCAAAGAGCACAGAACTGAGGCCTTCCTAGGTATAGGCTATCCCCAACGAAAATAAATTATTGGTCCTGAATAGAAGAAGCCCACTGTGGAATAGGTTCACCTTTGTGTGTGTGTGTGTGTGTGTGTGTGTGTGTGTGTATGTTGGAGGGTGGGGCAAGAGAGGAGGGTTCATTTGGAAATTTAACCTTTTCATTCATAGGTCTGTTAAAGCCAGGAAGTCTCTTACTTATTCGCTTATCCTTAGCCTTCAGCACAATCCCTGACACTTAGTGTAATGGCTTAAGTGAAAGCTGTTACTTTGGATTTGTTATTAATACATTCGTTTTTATTTATATCACTATTCACTGTAATTGTCATACAATGATATTTGTGTCATCTTGGTTTTTAGGTAGATTGGGGTCCACTTGACTATTTAGTTGTTGACACGCCACCAGGAACTGGAGATGTACAGTTATCCATCTCACAGAATATTCCCATTTCAGGTAATCTTAAACTTTAAAGTAATTTGTGCTGTCTTTGGTGTTTTGCTATTCCCATACAGAAAAAGAAACTCTGTGATAGGCAAACATTTTTATGTCTTCAAAACAGTCATTTATAAATTTTTCTTTAGAGATCAGATTCATAAATTGAATTTTTCAAAATATTACCAAAATGACTGTGTTTACAAAAACATAAAGACACTTTGAAAAGGAGGTGATATAAATCTGTATTCTAGAAAAACAATAACAAATATTGTTTAGGTAGAACGTGGCTGTTTGGTTCATAGCTGTCCTGCAGTGACAGCATAGTAGCACTCAGCAAATATTTATTGAGCAAATACTGAATATAAATTAATATAAGGAAAGTTTGGCTTTTTTGGTGTATGCAAGTATGGGAAAATTTATATTCAGCTAATTATTTAATGTTAACCTTAAGAGGGCAATAGCATATTAGCTTACATCAACTATACAATATTTCATTATGATAGTAGCTATCTTGTCTATGGTAGAGAATTTAAATATAAGTAGTTGGCTTTTATGTTGAATCTGTTTCCAAGGATTTTCCTAAATTCCAGTGGAGAAATAATTGTGAATCTCTCTTATACATAAGGGTGTTAGGAAAATAATTGAATTTTAGAATGTCATTAGAAATCAGTTATGTATTGGTAATAAATAACCAAGAAATATTACTGACATTTAATCACCAAAAGGTTTAGAATCTAGATTTTTGATAAGTCATACACATTGGTTGGAAATATCAACATAGCATCATTAAAATGAATTTTTTTGAGATTGCCCCAAAAGGCAGTAACATGAATATTTTTGATATTTAAATATATTTGCTACCTTACTGAGTCAGAGACTCTTTCTTTAGTGAAGCAATCTAGACAATATGAGATGGGAGTAAAGTGAAGTGGCATAGGAAAATAGTTGGATACATCTGTTTTGTAATCAGTGTACTGGATAGTCTGTTCTTGGTATTTTTAAGTATTTATGGGACTTGTGTATTTCTGAATCTTAGGAATACTTGCTAGATGTTTATTGAATAAAATGTGCTCCTGGCATCTTGAAATGCCTGTTGCAGACTTCCAAAATGTTTATATTATTTATATGGATAATTCGTTGATACAGTTGGGCTGAATTATCATGTATTCCCTGAATTGTGATTTGGTACCTTGAAAAGTTTAATTTACTTCACACAGATAAACTGATAGCCCCAAGCAATTTACCTTTGTTTACTCAGATAACAGCCCCTCTATTTGTATAGGATTTATGATTATATCACCCTATTTTTATTTGTACTTAAAACCAACAATATGTAGATTGAGGTTAAGATTTGCTTCTCCTTTGAAGATTTTTTTCTTATATGCTAAAATTTAACCAGTAATATTTCTTTATTCCTTTACTTTGATGAAGAGTCTGCCCTAAATAAATAAGTCATTAATATCACATGGTAATAAAAAGCAGTATTTTTTTGTTGTAGTGATGGTAAAACATGACATTCAGTAATATTGAATACATGCATATTGTTGTGCAGCCATCACCACAATACAACTCCAGAACTTTTTCATTTTCTCAGACTGAAACTCTGTATCTGTTAAACAGTGACACTTCATTTCCTCCTTTCCCTAAACTCTGGTAACCACCATTCTTTCAGAAGCAGTATTTTTTATGTTAAGATGAGGAAATGAATGAGAAAAATATATGAGAAAATATATTTTGAAGAATAGGTAAATTTATGTATTTACTATTTACTTTATTAATAAAATTTTAAATCAACAAATATTTATGCATATAAAGATAGATGCTAAGCACTATAGAGGATCCAAGGATAATTAAATCACAAATGTTTTCCCTAGACCAGAGTTCCGTACCTTTTTTGATACTCAGAATTTTTTGAGATTTAAATAATATATGGATTCTCCCCAGGAAGATGTATTTGTATTTACAGAAACACTATTTTAATGTGCATTTTAGGAGATTCACAGTTCTTAGGTTCAAAGCCCCAGCTCTAGAAGATAGAGCCAAGGGGAAGGGCACGGGGAACAAGTGGCTGCTAAGAAAAGAACTACAATTCAGTGTGAAAACCTGCTGTATGAGAAGTCTAATCACAGGACAAAGAGATCATGGATTTGAGGGGAATTGTAAAACACTTAATAGAGATGAGTTTTTAAAGAATAAATATGAGGGTACCTGGGTAGTTCAGTTGGCTAAGTATCTGGCTCTTAATTTCAGCTCAGGTCATGATCTCAGAGTCGCGAATTGAGCCCCATATTGGGCCTCCATGTTGGGCATGAGTCTGCTTAAGATTCTCTCTCCTCTCCCTTTGCCTCTCCCTTGAATACTCTCTCTCTGTCTCTTAAAAAAATATATATAGCACCATACCTTGTTTGCTTTGCATTTTTTCAGCCTAAGGGGAAGAAATAAAAAAAATGAAACTTTGGGTGTTTATATAATTCTGTTATAGAAACATAACATTTATTTTATTTCCCAAGTCTGATCCATTAAAAAAAATAGAGCCAAGTTCCAAAAAAAAGTTTTTGAAAATTCATAAATTTAGTGATTTCTGGACTGTGGAAGTAAAGTTATGATTTATCAGTATTTTCTAAATTTTCTTGAATGAGCATGTATATATTTATAATTTAAAAACTAAATAGAAAGCATTGATTCTTTAAGGACAGATTTCTGTATAAATTGGTACCATGATAATTACCCATTATTAATAAACTGGCATTTAAGGACAGTATCTCATATATTAATTTTTATATTTAATTATCACAGATATTATCCTTATTTTCTTATATCTTTGAAGAGCTAAGCAGCTTTCCCAAGGTCACACTGTTACAATAGTTCATAGCTGAGGCTTATATCAGTTCTGATTGAGTTTAAAGCTCATGCTTTCGGGGATCCCTGGGTGGCGCAGCAGTTTAGCACCTGCCTTTGGCCCAGGGCACGATCCTGGAGACTCGGGATCGAATCCCACGTCAGGCTCCCGGTGCATGGAGCCTGCTTCTCCCTCTGCCTCTCCCTCTCTCTCTCTCTCTCTCTCTCTGACTATCATAAATAAATAAAAAATTAAAAAAAAAAAAGCTCATGCTTTCAACCTCTACATAAAGCTATTCTAACACAAAGCCCAACAGCATTTGACTCACTTATTTTCTGAGGTTAGTTCTAATTCACTCAAACTCGTTAGATTGAAATTATTCTGATCTAGATGATTTCTGATAAAAATAAACTTATGAATATGCCTAAATCTGGGACACCTGGGTGGCTCAGTAGTTGAGCGTCAGCCTTTGGCTCAGGGCGTAATCCTGGATTCCCAGGTTCAAATCCCACATTGGGCTCCTTGCATGGAGCCTGCTTCTCCCTCTGCCTGTGTCCCTGCTTCTCTCGCTGTGTCTCTCATGAATAAATAAATAAAATCTTTTAAAAATATATGCTTAACCTGTACACCCCTATATGATAAGTGTCCAACCAACAGTCTGTGCTAGTGTTTACTATGTTTAGTCTTGTTTCTGTTTTGATTCCTGAGAGATTGCTTTGGGCTTCTTTGACTCATATATTCAAGGGAAGATCTGGAGATACTAGAAGCAGTCTCCTTTGACCTTTAGGAGTAGAGCTCCAAATGAGTCTTGGAAAGACCATTGTCATCTTTGGGTTAATCATACTGGTCTTGGACAGTTGGCTAGTTTCCAGGTACACTGGCTCCCAATACAGAATTGTAGCTGTCAGTGTTAGTACATTCGTACTCTCAGTTATTATGTCAGTATTAAAATTAGCAGCAATGAAAAGACTAGATTTTCTGCACTGAACATCTCTTAATTTTAAACTTAGAAAAAAAATCCAGCAATAAAAGTATCCTACCAAAATGATGTGTGTGGGGGGGGGGGATTGTGTATGCATGGCGTGCCCATGTGTATTATAAAGGCTTAGTTCCTGAGGTTTGGTTTTATTCAGGCCAATGTCATTTTAGTCAATATTTCTGAAGAAATAAAAATTGAGCTCTCTCCCAGGAAGGGTACTGACCAAGGAGTTGCTGAACTTGCTTGAATCATGGCTTTCATCAATTTATATTACCTGGAACAGCCTATCAGATTCATATCAGCCTTTCTAAGCCTAAATGAATGATCTCTAGTTACTAACCTAATTTTCCTTTCCTCTTAACGTTGACTTTAGAACTCTCTTAAGATATTCTGTTCTACCTTTTCTTATGTCCTATATCCCATAAACCATATAAGCTTTTTAGACTCCCATTTGAGCCCACCTGTGATTTGACTTCCTTCACCTTCCCCCTAAACTCCTGCACATAATCTGGAATCCCCTTCCCAAACCCTTAGGTGCTTACTGCCCCCTCCATCTTCCCTTTACTTTCCAAAGTTTCTGTCTTTATATGCATTTCACCCTTACTTAGACTATCTTTTTTTCTCTAATCAGTGGGTACCCAAATCCTGCATACCCTTTATTTCAAATGTCTATTTTCTGTCATCTTCCTCAAATCCCTAGTTGAGAATCATTTCTCCCTCTTTTGGAATTCACATAGCGTTTCATTCAGACCACTCTTAACAGCACTCCTTATGTTCTCCCTTTACAGCCTGCAAAACTATTTTCTTACCAGACTGTTACTCCCTGGAGGGCTAAGGATTTGTTTAATTCATCCTTGTATTTCTCACAGTGCCAAACTCCGTGCCTTCCTGTAACCATTCAGGAAATGTTGAATCAGTGAATGAGTTTTATCTATGTGTCCATATTATCTTCTCAACTAGGATGTAAGTTACATGAATGCAAGAACTTTTTCCTATTTATCATGATATTTCTTAGAGTACCTTGGACAGTGGCTTATGCAATTAATATTGATTGAATAAATAACAAAGCTAGTTGACTAGTTATCACTGTTTATATAAAGAAATTTGTGCCTCCTTATTTTCTTACCATCTACTAACTCATTCCTGTGATCTCCTCCACCCTAAATGCTTTTGCCCAGGTGTTTTTTCTGTATAAGTTTTAAAAAGTATTTATTAAAAACACACATTTTATTTCACTCTCCCTTTGAGGGAAAAATACTTTCATTTTAGGGGTTTATTTATGCTATCCATTTTCCTGTTCTGTATATAATGTCCTTGTGGTTAGATGATACCTTTTAGTATTAACTTTGTTTTGGTGTCTGGGAAATAATGTGCATGTGGACACTTGCTATTTGGTTACATACAGACTCCACCAAGTTAGTAGAGAGAATTACTAGCATTGCTCCATTGTAAGACAATAATAAATTTTCTCATTTACTTCCAGGGGTGCTACGTAAGGTGCTTAACTCACTCTCTATTTATTCTTACCTGTGGAATACCTGTCTACCCCACAGACTTATAAGGATCAAATAAAGGATCATGTAAAACCTCTATCTAAATGTATTATATTTTTTTAGAAACTACTTTGAGTTTTTTGGTGAGGTTTTGGTGGTGATATGTCCTCAATTAGAAAGAGCCTTTGTATCAACTTTGCATATATCCAAGGCATGTTGAGAATGAAGTGAAATGCTTTGTATTTGGAAAGAGACCTCCTTTTGGAAAATTTATGGAGGCAGACCTGTATAAACAAAACAATCCTTTTTCTGAATGCTAGTTAGCAGCTCTTTGTATGTGTTACATTTTTTTATTCCATTAAATGGATGACAAGCTCATAAGAAGAAACTTTAAAGAAAAAAATCATCCTTTTATATGTGTTAAAAGTGTTGTGTACCAACAATAGTAATAAATATGTTGATAGCAGTATTAGTGGCTAATGATTTAAATTTGAGCATACATGGGCTATTGAATCATTACATGCTACAAATAGCTAGTAGTTGTAGTAATTGCTAGAGGGAAAAGGACAGGATAAAGGATGGGAAATAACCAATTATAGTCTTTGGATTTGCTCTTGTTGAACTTGCCAAGGAACAGAGGCAGAGTTATTAGTGCTGGTTTTATTTTTTTTACTCTTTCTTCCCCCCCAAGTGATACAGTTTGCTGAGTTTTTGCTTGTTGGTTGTTAGCTTTTAAATTAGTTGTTGCCATATACTGAGTCAGGTAAATCCTAGGGTTGACTTCTGGGTTTTTTAAGACATAACGATGAGCTCTTGGGAATTTTTGAACACTTATCTGCTCTTCCATAATGGAAGAGGATTAATATTTCTTTGAGGAACATTATGAGTACCTTGAATATTTTGAAAATATATGCACTGTGCTGGTATTTGAATTCTAATAGATGTTACTTAAATTTTTTTCTCTCCTCCTTTGCCTTAACTAAAGTCCTCTGTATGACTATATAGACTATCTGACTTTGACTTTAACTCTTAGAATATGAAGAGTCAGTGCTTTTTCATGAGACTGGAGAATTTTAGTAAGTTATTTGTATTAAGATGCTATATTAGTCAGGGTCCTGGCAGGAAATAGATGACATACTTTAAAAGGAATTAACAGAATGAAGTTAGTGAGGGGGGTGGTAATAGAGAGATGGGCAGCATTAAGGAAACCAGCAAGAGAGGGTGAAGTACCTACAAACTAGTGGCATAGGAAGTCATTACTGTCCCTTCTGCCTAACGGGGCCTGGGAATGAACTGTGGCAGTAGAACCTGGTGACCGCTAGAGCCATAAAAAGGGTCTGCCATTTGGGAATGGTGGCCACAGAGGAACTTAGCCAAGGCCAGAATGGTTGCAAGTTAGGGAGTGAGTGGTGTACGAGGTAGGTAATAATCCTGCAGCCTCTTTTTCCTCTCAGAGTCTCATATCCTGCAGGTACTTCCTACTGGCAGATCCCCATTGAAAGCCAGTAAGAAAACTCAGGTGGTTTAGTCCACGGAGATCAGCTACCCAGGCATTGATCAGGATAGAGAGGGGTGGAAAATGAAGCAGAGCTTGGTGGGGGGAGGGAAGTGAAGTGCAGCAAGTGGAAAATAACTAAAACAGCTTGTTTTCTTCTTCTGGTCCTCATTATAATTGTGAATTAGTAACTTGCAGTAGCTGAAATACAAAGCAAAGACCTGTGCCCTCTAAAAGTTTGCGAGCTAATACAGATACCAGTAGTAGTACAGTCAAAGTAGTGAAAATCCATACTATCACAAGGCAAAATTGTACTGTCATCAAATTTATGAACAGAAAATTTATTTGTAGATAAGTAATGAAATAAGTAAGTTTTGTATAGTGTGGAGTAATGGATGGAAGAATTTATTTTGATAGGATAGAGTTATGAAAAAAGTTGCCCTTTGTTAAGTAAAATTGATATAGGAGTGAAACTTGGAAACTATTTTTCTGATAGAAGGGACAAAGATTGAGCAGTTGAGAGGGGAGCCATCATGATCCCTTCTTTGTTTTCTTTCTTTTTCTTTCAGGGAAGGGCAGAAATGGAACAGAAAACAGTCTTAGTGTGGGTCCTGCTTTGATTCCTTTCTCCTAGAGAAGGAGTTACTGTATATGGTAGAGGAGTCAGCTAGATGATATGCTAAATATGGACTCCAAGAGAAGCTACACTAGCAGACTGGTATTACATTACAAAAATGAGGTGATGCCCTTTCTTCCTGTCTATGACACTTTCTGTCTGGACCCTGTGGTTAGAAGGAAAGCCAGAGGCCTTTTTGCCTCTCATTCATTTAAATGAGTCGAGGTAGGAATTTGAAATTATGCCACTTGAATATTTCAGTCATTGTTTAAAATGAAAAGCATTTATTGCTTGTGAAAGGCATTGGGCCTATTGCTACAGTAACTGAACTCTATTCATTCATCAAAGATACAGGAGGAAAAGCTGTACAATTCCACACTAGTGTTTTCCCCTCCACCAGCAGTTTATTTGGCCTAATCAGTGATCTCTTTTCAGGTAATACTCTTTGATTGCTAATTTGGACAGTAGTTTTGATAATATGAAAACCTATTGGGTTTTGAAGGATCAGAAGCTTATTGTTGCTATTATTGAATAAGTGAATTACCTTAGGCCATCCTTTGAAATAGTTACCTTGTTATCTGGAATTTTCTCTCTCAAAACAAAAGGAACATAGTGGTTTCACTTAGATAACCTAAATGAAGTCTTTAATTTTTTTTTTTGAATAGCTATTTTTTCCCCTTAGAATTGTTTTGAAATTTAAGAGTAATTTTTTAAAGATACAGTACTAATCCTTTGGAAAACCATTGATAACTCAAAGAAAAACATTTGGCTATTTTGGATTTTATTGCTTTGTTTCCCCTACAGTTTTATAGTTTACAATGACCTCAAACTGTAAAGCTAGAAACATTCTGATACTTTAAAGATAGAAGACTTAGGTCATAGCTATTCCTAGTATTCAAAGATACTAAATCTTCATTTATGTTTTCAACTTGCAGAATGGAACTTTGAAGGAGACTGTCAATTTTGGACGACTTCCATATGTACTGTGTTTCTATGCAAAAACTAGGCAGCATTATAATTAACGGCTTTTTGGCAAGAATTGCATTGTGTAGAAAAGAATTATTGTTTTATTTATCAAATTATAAAAATTATTTTCAGAATAAATTTGTCTTGTTATATAAATTGTAGCCAGGTGTTAAAGGCTAGAAACTGTATTCCAGAGTTTTATCACTTAGGGCATTCCTGGTACTCAGTCTGAAACTTCAGTCTTTGTTACATTGGGAATCAAATTATAAAACTAAATATAATATCACTGGTTAATGAACAACAGTATTTTCTAATCTAAATTTTAAAGAAATAAGCTTTTTGGGCTCTTCTATTTGAGTTACTGTATTTTATAGGTTGAATTTATAGCAATCAATTAACAAGTTTAAAGAAATAGCCTGAGAATTAACAAATTCTGAACTGTGACATGGAAAGACCCAGGATTTTTTTTTTAAGACCCAGGATTCTAAAACCTTTTTCAAATGATTCTTATATAATCAGCTTTCAGAATCACTTTGTCTCTACCAACCTATCTGACATTTGAATTCCTTGATCATTTAGCTTATGTTTGGATGGTAAGTAGTTCATTCAGTTTCATTGTTTGAGAATTTCTGGGCACTTACTTCATGATATATGCCTGACAGCTAAAATTCCTTAATGTCTTAAAATTCAGTGACTAGTATAATGGCCAATGGATAGTCAGATTCATATTAAAAACTACTTTAAATTCATTAAGCACTTGTATGTAGAAAAGTACAAGTCCCACAGTCTGTCATTTAAAAATTTTTGCTCTTGATCATAGATTTTAGAAATTTGATCTGAATCAGAAGTTTAGCTCTAAAGGATGTTTTCACATCTTAAGTATGATAGTATTTGGAAATGTAGTAAACTTTTTCCATATAAAATCTCAGTCTCTATTTCCTAAGACATACCTGGTTAACTAAAGTTAGGGTAGTCAGGGAGTAGTAATTCTTCTCTCTGGAGTTCATATTAGAGAAAGAATATATATAAAAGGAATGTGTTTCATTATTAAACAAAACGGCCTTTGGTGGTGACTCACTGTGAGCCTGGGCAGGTTGAGCTATACATGCATCTAACAGAATTTGAAATGCAAAATATTAAATCTAAGAATACAACATGAACAGACTCTCATAGAAGAGCAAAAGAGCTTTCTTTCTGAGTTGTAGAGACATAGGTATACTACAAGTAGGCTCCCCAAGGTGTTTACTGATCAACATTAAAGATGGAATCAAGACTGCAAAGAAGCAAGGATTTTAACTTTACTGGAAACATCAGAGGTGAGAGGAGGAAGAGAATAAGAGAGCAAGCAAGCATGAGTGAAGAATATGAGCTATTTGTTTCCAGCTCAAGCTCTTTAAAATCTCTGAAAGTCTCACTTATCCCGAGTGGTTCCTTGGTAACCAGCCGTCTGGATAGCCCTGGTGAATTCTTTATCAGCATCATTAAGGTGAAGTGATTAGAAGCCCATTACCTGTTAACTCCATTATTGAAGAGCCAGTCTTTGTCCCTAAGTAGCAGATACACATCTAGATTCCTTTGACGAACTTGAATTCTCATTAAAGTTCCAGAGTGCACACTCTTTCTCTCACTAGTGAATTTGAAATACTGTGGTTTCCACTAATTATTGTGTTTGTATAATTTTTGTTAGCCATTGACAAATTTCCTGTACCATAATTCATTTCTAAAGTGAAAATAATGATTGATCTTTAAATTAATAAACATGTGACTATAGTCAATTCTCTGTTGGAATGGTGCAAAGAGTCCAAAACTATGACTCATGAAAGAATTATTTATATTTTCTGTTGAAACACAGTCTGAGGGTACATTTGAGATAGATTTACGTTTTTAAATATTTAGTTTTACTTAATCATATACTAATATTAGTGGACATTCCTTCATCTTATAGCAAATAATTTTTATAATTAAGGAAATTTCAGGGCTACAGAGGCGAAAGACAGGAAGAACTAAAAAATACCAAAACCAATCTATTGTATAGTTAATAAACAATGATACATTTGGTATTTATTTATGTTAAGCTAGCAGAAGTTGAATGATTATTTTACCGCAAGTATCTTTAAATCTAGGAGAATCAGCATCACTTTTTATTAGAGTACTATGAACATTAAGAAGAGCAGTTAATTTGCGGCACGTGGGTGGTTCAGTCGGTTAAGCATCCAAATCTTGATTTCAGCCCAGGTCATGAGTTCAAGCCCCACACTGAGCTCTGTGCTGGGCATGGAGCCTACTTTTCAAAAAGAGAGAATAGCAGTCAATTTGTTCTTTTAAGTCTTAGTTGACTTTACATTGATGTACTCAAGAGTTGTAAGGTATGGAGTTACTCATCTAGATATCATTATGAGCAGTTTTTGTTGCACATAGTAGTTTCCTACACTGAAATTCTCAATCAGGCATGGGAATTAGATCCAATTTATGCCCTGAGATGCACAATGGCATAGTTGAGTAGTTCCACACTGCTGTAATTATGATCAGCCTAACATCTGGAATAATCAGTTTTAAATGTTTAACTACTCTGAACTCTGACCCAAATTCATGTATGCAGTTATAGAATTTATTTTTAATAGTCAAGAGAATTAGCAATTAAAACAATACTCTAAATAAATATTGTTTAGAATGTTTACATATTTGCCAGAATCTGCCAGATAATATTTTAGTAAATCTCCATTGATAAAAAGCCTTTTAAAAAGATTACAACTTGGAAAATAACGTTTAAAAATATTGTTTAATTGTTTGGACTTGGACATTTATTTTCTATCAAATTATCCCTGGAATTCTTGAGATACTATTCTTTTATAATACTATGTTTTACCCCTAGAAAATATTCTTATTTATTGCAAATTGAAAATTCTCTTTGTCGCACTAGCATTCCTTGTGATCAGTAGAGGGAGCACAAGTTTCCGAACTAACCCTCCATCAGAAAACTAAAGTGACATCATCAGTGATGGTATTAAAGGGGAAAAATTTGAGTTTATATTTATTCATGCGCTGATAAAAATGAAAATTTATTAGGTAGATAGCCAAAAATAATAAAGATAAATGTAATAGCAGATTTGGAAACCATGTTTTAAGAAAAGAGATACAGTAACAAGAAAAAGCTTGATATAATTCTTTTAAAATTTAAAAGTCTAGATTGTAATGTATAGATTGATTAATAAGATTTAATTTTAATGGAGGTTTTGTTTATTTTCTTATACATGCTAAAGGTCATTGTAGGGCTGTCTGAAATGGTTACTTATTTGATGTATTAAAATTTGGTATGACAAAAGAAGTAGTGATTTCTGTGTGTGCTAGTTATGTTTTTGTATTCTTTAAAGAAGGCTAGGGATCCCTGGGTGGTGCAGCGGTTTGGCACCTGCCTTTGGCCCAGGGCACGATCCTGGAGACCCAGGATCGAATCCCACATCGGGCTCCCGGTGCATGGAGCCTGCTTCTCCCTCTGCCTGTGTCTCTGCCTCTCTCTCCCTCTCTCTGTGTGACTATCATAAATAAATAAAAATTTATGAAAAAAAAAAGAAGGCTAGAAAAATTTTCTCAGAATAGTCCTAAAGACTGATTACATTGTGATTAAGAATTTAATTATTTAAGAACATGTACTTCAGCAAAAGAACTCTTACACGAAAAAATCTTTTTAAAAAAATATTTTATGTATTTGAGAGTGAGAGAGAGAGAGAGCACCCATGTGCAAGCATGAGGGGTGATAGGTGGAAGGGAGAGGGAGAAGCAGGCTCCCCACTGAGCAGAGAGTCTGATGGGGTCCAGAACCCCAGGATCATGACCTGAGCCAAAGGCAGACACTTAACCATCTGAGCCACCCAGGCTACTCCCCAAAAATCTTTTATAAATGTGGCTGGTAGTTCTAATGGAATGTTTACATTTTGTAAGCATTTGATGATAGAAAATGATCAGTGTCCTTGTCAAAAAGTTGTTATTAATTGATTTATGAATGATGCTATTTAGATTACAAAGAGACTGAGATGATGTAGATGCTTACTTGTGATGCTATGTTAGGGTTAAGTACAGCAAAAATCAAGGTACTTCAGCCTTCTCTCTAGGGTCTTATAGCTATCAAAATAATATTGCCAAACATTTTTATAACACATACATTTTTTTTAATGGAACATCTCTTTGAGTTAAATAGGAACAATGGATATTGGTACATTTAACAGAAGAGTTCTGTATAATACATCTTGATGTATTGAGATTTAGTGAGCTATTCAAGGTTATATAGTTACAAAAACATAGTAAACATAGCCAGAATTCAGAGCTCTTAACTGCTAGTTCAAGGAGTTACCAACTAAGAACTCATGTAGCAGTAGTTCAGGATAGATGATTTGAAAATATAAGAAATTGTTATTTTTTGTTAAGTGCCTATTTTGTGCATGACATTGTGTCTGTTTTATTTGAGTAATAAATGAGAAAAATCATAACTGCCCATGAAATTATATCATATAGTGGTAATACAAATAGTAAACAAAGGCTATTTAAAATAATAAAATGATTGTATCGTGTGAAAGCTGAAAGTGCTTTTTAGGGCTAATGCAATAGAAAACCCCCTGTATACTGTTATATAATTAAGAGAGAATTTGGTAGAAATGGCCAAGGAGGTTTTATTTACATGTGAAGAGAGTGGCTCTGAGATTGAACAGTCATTATTCTTAGAGTAGGGTAGCATTTCACATTCACTTAAATAGGTTTACTGAGTAGTCAGGATGAACAGGAGTGGTTTTGGAAACTATAGTTTAGAAGCAGTGCTAAAGCATATAATCTGAGCTAGCTGAGACCTTGGAGACTATCTAGTCTTTGCATTAACTTTGTAGCTAAGGAAACTGAGACCTAGAGTGATTCTGAGTTACTTGCTGGAGGTCAGTCACACAGCTAGATGGGCACAGAACTGGAATCAGATTCCTTCCAAATGCCTAGATATGAAAAAGCAGTGAAATAGATTGATAACAGAACCTAGAAGGTGGCAAATTGTGGATGTATATTAGCTCTGTGGAGTAGAGTCGAGTATAATTTTTTTCAAAGATGTGATTTCCATCAATCTTTGAAAGACAGGAAAGAAAACAGTCAACTAGTTTTTGGTTCCTTGGGCAGAGCAAATAGAAATAGAAGGATGTGGTGACCCATGAAACAGTTTGAAAAGTATGGTGAGCTGCCTGGTGGTACATATAAAAGTGACTTTTCCAGCAACTTCTAAGACATTTTATTAATAACAGTAATAAAATAATGTGATAATATGAGCAACAACAACATCAGCTACCTTTTACTGAATGTTTACCCTGTGTCTAGGCATCATGTCAAGCACCTTACATACATTAGTTTCATTTAATTATTTCTGAGATTTAGTTTCCTCATCTATAAAATGGCATAGTAACAGCAACCTCAGAGAGATTATTGCCCTAGTAACATAGGAAGTTGGCTATGGAATGAAAATTTGATTTCTGATTCTGTTGGAATTCCAAAGCTAGTGTTTCTCAAACTTGAGTAATGAATAGGCCCTCCTTCTAAAGGAAAAATAATCTGCCCCATACCCCATATTGACTTATTCTTATTATAAGACTACTTAGCTAGGTGTAACTATAAATTCCTTAAGCTTATAGGTCTTATGTAATTTTTTAAAAACTAAAAAATATTAGAGGAAATACAAGCAAAACTTTAAAAAATCAATACAATTCAAATTAATGACATTAGTTTAATGTGAAAGATGAAGTGTTTTTTTGCTGAAATGAAAATATTGATTGCAAGATGAATTTGTAGCTAGCTCCTATGGCACAGGTTCTTTTAAATTTGGCATGCCTATATTGCCATGTGCTTTGTGATGACTTGGTTTCCCTGCCACTTGTCTTTATTTGGACTGCTTCAAAATGCCCCTTCAACTATACTTTGTAGTATTGTTTGACCTTCATTTGGAGCAGTCCATTATTTATTGTTGATCCTACATCTGTTTCCATTAGTTGTGATGAAATACTACCTTTTAGTGCCAGTTTAATAGTTTGGAGCTCTGAAATGTCATGTCAGTGTATATTTAGTTAGAAGATGATGGTTATCTAGGTAATGTAGAATAGGTTTATATTAATTATTTTTCAGGTTATCATCTAGAAAAACCCACAAAATTTAGGAAATCACAAACTGCAGATCATAACCAGCCCTCTGATATTTCCACTTAAAAATTTACACTGCACTTTCTCTCGAAATGCTATATCATAGGACCATCTGGTTTCTGCAGGGTCATAGTGGAGACCCAGGAAAGCATCTATCTTCACCTACCTTTGTTGCTGCCTTCATTTAGGCCACCACTATTTTGCATCTTAGTTTCTACCACAGCCTCTAGTTTTACCCCCACCAAACTGTACTTTATGGTGCATTCTGTACTAGTGAGTTTCTATAATATAGATTTTTAGGACTCAGCTCAGGAATCACCCTTTTCTGAAACCTTTCCCCTATTGTTTCTCCTTGTCTCCTGCTTTTTCACTCCATCCATTATCACCTTCACCATTCTGACCCCTAGAATGAGTTAGTTATCTTTCCTTTATTTCTCCTTTTTAATTCCATAATATTGAAGAGGCATACTTCTGTTACAATGGTTAGCACATTGTGTTGTAATCTTTAATTTTTTTGGATTTTCCAACTAGATTATTAGCTTCTTGAAAGCAGAGCTTACCTTGTGCATCTTCTAACTAGCACATTATCTGAATAGGAAGAAAGTCTTGATGACATAGCTATGATCTTGAATCATTGGTCAGTCAGTTGTTATTGTAGAAGTGAGGAGTTAAAAATAGTCAAGAACAAAGTAGACATTTCCTCATCTTTCCCATTCATGTATGTAAAATTTGTACAAATGACCTAAATAGTTAATGTAGTAGTAGGCTCTTTTAGCATATAAGCAATATAATTTTGGAAGTAATCTTTCCATAAAGAATTAAATGATGGTGTCATTTCTATTGGTTAGGTGCTGTGATCGTCTCTACGCCCCAGGACATTGCATTGGTGGACGCACATAAGGGTGCTGAGATGTTTCGGAAAGTCCATGTGCCTGTAAGCATTTACAGCTTCATTGTTACAATATGGAATACTCAAACTAAGAAGCAAGTCATTGAGAAATACAGTCCAAATCTTAATTTATTTCTGTACAGAAACCTATTTGAAAACACTACTTCATCTTTATGGTAACTTTAACAACACACATATAGGTGCTAATGTGTATATGTTATATTAATCAAGAAAAATTCTAACTGCATTAAAATATTTTTTTAAAGAATTCTAAAACATCAGGTATGAGTTCTATGACCAAGTACTATCTCTCCAAATACTTGGAGATATTACCAACAGAAAACTCCCCCATGAGTGTTTAGGTGGAGGTACTAGAATAGAGCACTGATAGGAAGACAAGGTGAAAAAGATGACTTTTTTCCTTCTGTCTCCAATTTAAGTCATTTGTAGCTCACCATCTTCTAAAAAGTATCTAAGGGTTTTCTACACCATATGACGAAATAAAATCAATCTAAAATGTAGTAATATTAAGAAAAAGGATAATTAAAATCAGAATGAGAAGCAAATCTGTAAACAAACTACATGCCATTAAGGAACTTAAATACATGCTAGAAGTAATCTATGAATTTTTTTAGGAATCACATAGAGCCTTTATAAAACTGTCCATTTCCATGAGATTAGAAAGAACATGATTTTCAAGAGAAGGAGAACTGAGACCAGAGAGGCATAAATCTCCCCTAGGTTCTTAGAAAAGACTGTTTATATAATGAACACACTGATTGCCTTTTTTTAAAACTATAAGTAGAGGGTTCATCCTCCTAGCCTGCATCAGCAAAAGCAAGCGGACTTATGCCAGAGTACAGTTTAGAACAAGCATTTTTGTACAAAGCCAATGTGATGCCTCCATCCATATGATTATCTAGTGGCTTTGCTTAATTCAGGGATAGATTTTAGAGCTTATAGAGCAGAGTTTTTTAGGCTTCAGCCCATAAATTAGCTTCAGGAATCTCATGATTCTTTCTCCCTCCACCCCTCCCCCACTCCCAAATCATATGTTCACTTGAGTTTGTTTTAGTATGGAGAGAATTCATAACTTTCATTGAATTCTTCAATGAAACTAACACAGTATAAGATCCAGTGATGTACTAGCATGAATGGGCTCTTTCACAAATATTTTTCTCCCAGGGGAGCACATCTGAAAAGTATAAAATAATAGAGTAGTGGAGTTGAGATGATCCTCTTTGACAAGTACCTCTTCTCCCTTGCCAGTTAGTGCAGAGCTGTATGCATTAACAAGCTGTGGAGCTCTGGACTGGGTCCAGATTGTCTTAGGAAAATTGAGGAGCCTAATAAGGATGATCTGAGGGTATTCCCACAATCAGAAATATTTAAAGCCTATCTTTATATATGGATAAATGAATGATAAAACCCCCATGGTATTATATGTTGTGAATTTTAGCTTGGAAAATTTTGAAAGCAATGGTAATCAAGTGCACACCTCAGAAAAATGTCTCATTAAAGCACATAGTTTGCAGGGCGCCTGGGTAACTCAGTCAATTCAGCTCAGGTCATGATCCTAGAGTCTGGAGATTGAGCCCCACATCGGATTCCCTGCTCAGCAGGGAGTCTGCTTCTCTCTCTGTCTCTCCCTCCTGCTTGTGTTCACCCTCTCACTCACTCACTCACTCTCTCTCAAATAAATAAATAAATAAATAAAATTAAATAAATAAAATCTTCAAAGCACATAGTTTGAGCAATTATGCCCTCCAAAATAAACTAGGTACAAGTAATACTTACCCACCCAAATAACTAAGTAAGAATACTTACATGGGATTTTAAAATATAAACCAGCAAAAAGTAAGAGAGACGTCTATCTACCAAAAATTATGAGAGCAAGTAATACATAATCCTTCTTTCTAGCAGAAATTAGGTGACAGAGCCAGTGGTCTGTTCCTGCCACTTCAAGGTTAATCGTCATCCTATCAGTATACAAACAAGTGAATGCTTAAGTTCTCATTCTGTAAGATGAGAGTAAGAGGCATATGTCCAGTTTACTTTAAAGTATCATGAAATTATTGAGGAAAAGTTTTTTAAAAAGCAGAAACCAACATTTTTTTATTTCCCACTCTGTAAATTATCATTTTGTACACCAAGAGACTATTTTAATGAATGCTGTCACTTGATGTGACTATGGCTATGGGGCGGGTTTTACATGCACTTTGCTAGTTGGGGGTCTAATGACCATAGATGGCAAATTCAGCCATGCACCTTTTTAGTCTTTAGGTTATTTTCATTTACCTGCAGCACCTGATAGGTACTGCCATCTAAGTAAAGAGGCAATCTTATAATTGTTCTGACAGATTTTTCTCTACACTTTAGGACAAAGGGACAAAAGGTGAGACAGAGACTCCTATGGAACATAACAGTGGGAAAGAGGGATGGTCACTAGGTGGGTGCCACTGAAAATGAAAGTTGAAGATACCAGCAAGGAAATACAGTGAGGAAATATTTCAAGTGAAGGATCTTGAGCTGCATAAAGCTCATAGACTAGTGCAAGATTAGTTTTGGAGTGAAAGAGCTGTTTGTGATCCAGAAAGTTAATGTTGAAGTTTAAGTTTGCACCAGAATGTGATTGGTCATGGGTGTGTGGGACTGAAGTGGAATAGAAGTAAAAGTCATTGGAAATGCATAATCCCTCCAAATTGGTTCTTTTGACATCATCCTGTATCCTTATTATAACCCTCTTTTTTTCACTCCTATGTTTCAATTATTTGCTCTCTAAACAGCAAAAACTTTTAAAGGAGGTAGAATATATTAATCATCTCTTAAGCCTGCAGAACAAGATCGGTGCTCAGTAATCTTTGCAAGTGAATGAGAGAACTTTCCAACAATGAGCTCTAGAAACAATTGGACAACCATGGTGCAGCTAGCTTCATTGTATAGGGAATCCTGGCTATAAGTAGGATGTGGATTTGATGACCTCTGAGATCCTTCTGACACTTAAGAGCATTGGAATCTAAGTTAAGGCAAAGCATTTGAAATTAGAAAGTGTTCCATAAATGCAAACGAGTAATTTATGCTTTGTTGATGCCATTTATATTTCATTTTTTTCCTAGTTTTTAGTCTTGCTTTCTTTTTTTTCTCCTTTTGAAGTGCATTAGTTCCCATGGAAACAATGATGTCATTGGAATTCATTGGTATGGACAGAGTTTAGTAATATCTACAAGAATATTTTGAAGTTAATTTAAATGGTTTCCTAAAACTCAAGGCTTGTGGGACCTGGGTGGCTCAGTCGGTTAAATGTCTGCCTTCTGCTCAGGTCAAGATCCCGGTGTCCCGGAATCAGACCTCCTCATCCATCATCAGGCTTCCTGCTCATCCAGGGAACCTTCTTCTCCCTCTGCCCTTCTCCCTGCTCATGCTCTCTCTCTAACTCACTTTCTCTCTCTCAAATAAATAAATAAAATCTAAATAAATAAATAAATAAAACTTAAGGCTTGGTTAGGGGAAGGAGAAGAAGAGATGAACTATTAAATTCTTTGTTCTCTGCCTGAAATCATATCAGCTCTGCCAAATCCTCGATTATCTCAGTGTTTACAGACTGTTTTTTTTTAAATAATAATTTTTTTTTCAATCTTACACATTTTGAACTGTGAGTACTTTTTGCATTGTCACTCTTAACCATTTTTATTGCTTCTTCTTCAAAGGAGGCCCAGGCACCTCAACTTGGAGTCCTTCTACCATTTGAACTTAGAGTTTCAGGGATTTCACTATCCAGCCCCAACTTCTTGGGCAATCTCCTTCCCAGTTCCTGAAAAGTGTATTAAAGTATATTTCCCCTCTTACAGCATCTATACATAGGGATCTATTAGTTAATTTTAATTCAATAAGTAGTTTATTTTACAAATATATATTTACTCCTATTGAGTGCCTTCCATAAGCAAAGTACTGTGATAAGTTTCTCTTATTAATTAGAAGAAAAAAAAAGAAGGATGAAGGTTTTTGTTTTTGTTTTTGTTTTGCCAAATACCTTATCATCCTATAGACTGGCTCCATTATGGTCAAGGGGCCCTGATTTCTGAAGAACATGAGGACGCTTTCTACTTTGTGCTAATAAGTAGGGCTGTCATGGAAAAGTCATGATTTTTTTCACATCCTGTTATTTTGTACATATAGTCCCTTTCCTGATAAACCATCGTTAGCTTGGGAACTCATATTCACATTTCAGATCCCTGCTCAGCATTACTTTTTCTAGGAAGCTTTTATCAAAGTCCCGGAAAAGGTTAATCTTTCTCTGAACTACTTGAACATATGTCTGGCTTGGCCCTTATCCCACTATAGTTTACCTGTCAGTCTCCACAGAAGAAGAATCTTGGAGGGTAAGAAAACATGCTTTAAATATTCTTAAATGCTCAGTTACCTGGTATATAGCAGGCATTTAAGTACCTATTATATAGACATTTGACCTGGTATATAATGGCAGCCACAATCTGCTGTTGTCTTTATCCCCAGCTCATAGGCCACTCTGCCTTGCATTCTCTCTGCCACAGTGAAACTGGTCATGTTCCACTTCTTTTAGACTTCCACAGAATTTCTTTCTTCATGGCCTTGAGCATGCTGTTTCTCCACATGAGATCCCTTTACCATCATTTTTCACTTGGTAGCTCCTTTTTATCCTTTGGTACTTAGATTGAATGATTGTTTCTCTGAGAGACTGCCCTGTCCCTGTTAACTAGGTGGGCTTGTTCTGGTGCATAATCTAGTAAGACTCTAATTCCCCTTTTGTAGCTGTTTTCATATTTGTCAGTACTTTTCACATTTGTGCATGCCATGCTATAAGCTTTGAGTGAAGGGACCCCTTACCTCCCCCTGTGCCAAGAACATACAGCTGCTCACTAAATAAATACAGAATGAATGAATGGAGTAGGATTTTCATAGGCATATCCAGAGACTTGAGTAGGGACAGAATTTAGTCTGAAAAGAATCAGGAAATCACAAGTTGCGTTCAGGGTTGTTCAGTTTGTCTATAGTTGAAGTAATATGCTTTGGTGTAGCTCTGCTAGGCCCAGATTTGGTAGAGTTTTAACCACAGAGCTAAAGATTTGGACTTTCTTCTTGAGATTTAGAGGAGTCCATAAATAATGTTGGTTGAGAAATAGACTTAATTAGAATGGAGCTTTAAAAATATTTAATTTGGTGGAAATTAATAGAAAGGGCAGGAGCCGGGAGAGTGAAAACATTAAGGAAGCATTTGCAATGCTCAGAGTTACTCACACTGCAGGTTGTGACCCACTCATTAGTCATGAAACCAATACAGTGAGAAATGAAACCCTGTAAACAATACAGGGTAAATTACTCTCAGGAAGACAAAGTATTGCTTTATAAAGATTTGGTCTCAGTTATACATACACAAAGGGGGTTTTTGTGTTGGATCAAGATTTAAAATATTTCTCTTATGGTAAGACAGTTTTAATAATTTGGAACAACACTGATGTAGGTGATAGGGAATAGGGATCTGACAGCATTGAAAATGGAAAAGAGAATAAATATAGTTGACATTTTGAAGGAAGAATTGACAGGCTTGGCAATTGATTACATAGGGTAGGGGTGGTTAGAAAAAAAATGACAAAAATCTAAGGGATTTTGAGAGTTAGGCTGCCATTAATAAATCTACCAGGTGCTAGTTTTTTGCTCAGGTTGACAATGAGTAGAAATAAGAGGTTAGATCCTCAGTCACAAATCCCTGCCCTTACTTTCTATGAGGATTATGATTTAAAACTGTTTGGCAAGGAAGAGACTGGTAGAGAAAATGATTTTGAGTTGGCCTTTTTAGTACTATTCACATCACATGATGTATGTGACCATCTCCTCACAGAAACATTTATTAATCTGTATATTTGTAGCCTTTTTTTTTTTTTAGATTTTATTTATTTATTCATAGAGACACAGAGAGAGAATGAGAGGCAGAGACACAGGCAGAGGGAGAAGCAGGCTCCATGCAGAGAGCCTGACGTGGGACTCGATCCAGGGTTTCCAGGATCACGCCCCAGGCTGCAGGCGGCACTAAACCGCTGCGCCACCAGGGCTGCCCTATTTGAAGCCTTTTATACCTAGATTGATCTTTTTAGCACTGAGAGAGCTATATTCTTTAGTAAGTATATAACCTCTCTTATGGTTGCAAATTAAATTACTTCAGAAATCTTATAGTAATTTTTTAAGCAATAGGGTGCTACTGGCACAAGCATTCTTACGTAGTGGTGAAGAGAGTGAGTTCAGGAGTCTGAAGGCTAGAGTTCAAATCCTAACTCTCTCACTTGGTAGCTGTATAACCTAAGCAAGTTACTTAATTCATAAGGTAGAAATTATATTACTGTTTCCCTCATATGGTTGAGGTGAGAAATAAATGAAATAATGCCCACAAAGGGCTTAGTAGCACCGTGTTTGGCACAAACTGAATAACCAATAATGTCAATGTAATTAATGTTGCTTATTATAAACTTTTAGAATATTGTGAAACAGATAAATTTATAATTTATAGATATTTATGTATTTGGCCTACATATTTTGACTAGTCCATATTTGCTAAAAAGAATTTTAACAAGAGGAGCACCTGGGTGGCTCAGTGGTTGAGCATCTGCCTTTTGCTCTGGTCGTGATCCTGGGATCCTGGGATTGAGTCCCACATTGGGCTCCCTGCATGGAGCCTGCTTCTCCCTCTGCCTGTGTCTCTGCTTCTCTCTCTGTCTCTCTCGTGAATAAATAAATAAAATCTTAAAAAAAAAAAGAATTTTAACAAGAAATTGTTAAAAATTTAGATGAATATTGTGAGATTTCCTTGAGTACTTTACTTGAGCCTAAACCATTCTCTTAATATAGATTAAATTGCTAAGTATATAGAATCTAAAATTATTTAAAATATGCATTATTTAATACAGTTAATTGCTGTCACAAGTAAATCTCAAAATACATAATGATGTAAATGGAATAGCAGTTTATTTCTTGCTCATGTAATAGTATTCATAGATGAACAGGTGAGCAGGGTGATCTTCCAGGAAGTTACTTAGGCCACTGTAGTCTCTGCCATGTTCACATGTGAGTATCAGCCCACCTTTGGGGCCATCCTCATTTGAGCCAGCCAGAAGGGAAAACACAGCACAGAGGCATGCATGTGGAGATTTTTATGAACCAAACATACATACATCTCTGTTCACACTTCACCTAAACTCAGTTGTATGGTCATATGTCACATTTCTCAAGGAGCCCAAGAAATGTAGGTTAGCTATGTGCCAAGGAAGATGAGACCGTGGACTTAGGTCAACAGCTGCATGTCTGCTACAGCTGATCTGGAAACAAAAGTATAGATTAAAGCCTAATGCTAGTCACTGAACTTACTTTTTTTTTTTTTTTCTGTGTAAATAATTCTGAAAATTCTGTAACTGTTTTAGCCTTGCAAGTATTTTAAAAAAGGAAATAGGAATCTTGTTCTTCCTGTGGTTTACTTTTCCTGCTGGTTAAAAACAAAAAAGTAAAAGAAAAAGATACTACTGTTGTGTGGAGCTTTTAAATATTTATTTATAAAGGGTTAATTGTTATATTTTCTATATATATTAGGTGATCTTAGAACCTAAAATAGAGGATTCTTATCAATGTTTTCTTTCCATGTTCCATTGCTTTTCATTTTCATTGTCACAGACTGTAATGTTCTGAGCAATGAGGATCGAGTTGTGGTTTATTATTTTTCTGACAGAGTAGCCATTTATGGTAGTTTGGTTAACCATTTAGACTCAGAGTTCCATATCTTCACCCCTGAATGTCTTCAAAACCCAAGTATTCATGATACCTGTCTTAGAGCTGTTTTAGCATCTGTCTGGTTTGTCTCTTAGACCCCAAAAGTCCTACTATATGTAATACCTCAAGCTGACCTGCCTTAAAAAACAATTTAGAAAAAGATGATCTTACATGAAAATTGAGGCAAGTGACATATTTATTTTCTCCTTTCCTCCTTGAGCATAGTTTTTCCTCTGTGATTATCAACCAGTCTCATTTGGTTCTCTGGGAAGTTTCATACCTTTGATGTATTTGAAGAATCTTTCATTTTTGGCTATAGAGGCCTTATGAAGTCCTGTTTGAATTCTTTCTAGGAACACACTAATTAGTTTGCCCATGACATCACATGTGGCTTCCTACTTCACAATTGGTTAGCTTTTCCACTTTTAGAAAAGTGGCTTTTCTTTATAAAACTGGGTAGCATGCTGCATCTTGGCCATAATTACATCTCAGAGACCAATTTGTATGCTCAGGTGTGTCTTTCCTTGGAATCTCTCACAAGTTTATGAATGCTTTTAACTAGAATGCAGTTCTATTTACATGAATTACATGCGATTTACATGAATTAAAGTAATATAACCCTAACAACTCTGTGGGATAGATGACATTGTTTTTCTCATTTTACAGATGAGGAAACTGTAGTATAGAGATTAAATAACTCACATAAGGTCACCTATCTGTTTAGTGGGCATCTGGGCTCCTATCCCAAGCAGTTTGCTTTCCAGAGACTACATTTTAACTGCTGTTTCTGTAGATTATCCAAAACTGAATAGTCCAGAATTTAGTAATGTGAACACAGTAGAATATACCACACGGTGAGAATTTTTAGGGAACAAGAGGAGTCTCCATTAAATTTACTTATCGTTGGGGTTCTGATTGTCCAGGTGGGCAAGTGAAACAAGAAATGGGTGTATTGAAAAATGAGGAGTTAAGGGGCCCCTTACCCCCTGGACCTTCCTCCTCCCTCTATCCCTGACGGTTCTGGCTTTCCCAAACCGCTTTTGATCTTCTGATTCCTCTTGGGTTGAAGCAGACCAAGTTCCCCCCAGGCACCCCAGGTTGGGGGGGGGCCTGTATTTTTTTTAATGACACCCCAGTTCCTCACCTGTTCCTCCCTTTTCCCATGCTGCCAACTTCTAACCGCAATAGTGACTCTGTGTTTGTCTGTTTAGTTCTTTTTTTTTTTTTTTTTTTTTTTTTTTTGTCTGTTTAGTTCTGTGTATAAATGGCATGTTGTGGAAAAAAAAAAAATAGCTTCAGGTGTAGTCAAGAGAAGTATAATGAGTGTTTTGGGGAAGTGGAGCTCCATAACCAGGGGAAGGAAGTGAAGTCTAAAGCCTTGATTGCTGCAGTTAGTGTGAAGATGGTTCAAATTAGGCCTTCCCTTATAACTGTGCTCTTAATTATTATGCTAAACCCCTCTACTAACCCATATTGACTCATTGTTTTGGGCCACCTAGTTCCCATGAACAAAATCCTTGAGTTCTCTTGTTTAGTGACTTCCACATACAAACCAGTGACCTAGCCGGTTTGAATTGTGGCTATGTTTTATACTAACTGCGATCTTGAGCAAATAATACAGCTTCAGTGTTTTGTGAACCATCTCATAGGTCATTAGGGCAGTTAAATAAGATTATATATACAGTACTTAGCATAGATAGACCTTAGCACCAAGTACTGTAAAGGGTGGCTCTGAATGTTATTGTTTTAGTGGTAGATTTTAGGGGTCATAATTATGAAATCATCATTCGTTGTAAACCCTCATTTCAGGATTCAAGACATAAAGAAGTGAAGCTGTACCTCATGGACCCACAGCTGTTTAGTTGGTCCCTGAGAGGAATATGAATGCAGGTTTCCCCATTCATTGTTTTTTCCATGCCAGACTACTTCTTCTGAAAGAGAAAACAGAAACACCCATCTCAGTTTTAAAAATTACAATATTTGGGGGCACCTGGCTGGTGCAGTCAATTTAAGCATCTGACTCTTGATTTCGGCTCAGGTGGTGATTCAGTCATGGCATCCAGCTCCACCTTAGACTCCACAGTGCATAGTATGCTTGGGACTTTTCTCACTCTCTCTCTCTGTCCCTTCCCGCTGCACTCACTTACAATTGCACATGCTTTCTAAAATAAATGAAAATAAATCTTTAAAAAAATTATAGTATTTGGGCACTTGCTTCAAGGAATATACTGAAAACTAAGTTCAAGGCTAATGGAGAACTGAATAACATTTAAGAATCTAATCTATTTCTGTTATTATTCATTTTCTATTTAACAATTTCTCCTCATTTTTTCTTAAATCATAGTTTTAGTCCTTGTGACAAATTCCAACCAACAAGAATTTAACCTTGAGAAATTGAATTATATAGTAATCTGAAAATCTTGCTTGTTACTTACCTGAATCTGGATTTAAATGCCAAGAAGAAATTAAAATTGGGGCCTTTTGAGCTTGCATAATTCAATTCAGTTGGACACAAAAATCCAATATTTCAGAGCAATGTTGATATTTCAAGAGAGTCAATTTTTTTAAAGTTAATAAAAGAAGTACCTTTCTGAGCCAATGATGGATTGGAATAACGTAAAAATAACATGTAAAAGGTTTGTGGTGGCTGATGTTAAGCAGGCATTTGGCATTTACATTCTTTGAGTAAAATAGCTGAAGTAAAAAGAGATAAGGATCGTATACATGTTTTCCTCTTTAAAAAAATTATTTTTAGTTTCGTTGACACAAAAAAGGATCTTATATTTTGATGAGACATTAAAAAATGATTGAGCATGCTTACAGCTGCATCTCAATAGTATTATGTAAATTAGGCTCTGGCAAAGCATCTGTTTTCTAATGTTTCTACTATCAAAGATATACAAAATAGCTCTATAATAAACAAACAGCTTAACAACACATAAAGTATTCACACAGCATAAAACATTTGGGAGGGGACATGTGGACATGGTCACGTGGACATGAACTCTTTCATATTTAAGAAAATTTTTATGAATAAAACTGTCATATAGATATTCTGATGTTAATTCTTATTATTGGCTCCTATTCAAAACTCATTGATTATAGAACACTTTTAAAACTATAGTATTGATTATAGAACTCTTTTAAAAACTAGTATAGTGTTTTCTAATCTTTTTAATACTCAAGGTTCTCTTCTAAACTTTCTTCCAGCTAACCCTATGGTTTGAAAAAGTTGTCTGACACATACTCTGCATAATTTAATAATTTGTTTTCTTTTCTAATTAATCAAATAAATATATGTATGTTAATCACACTCAGTTGTTAGAATTTCAACTAAAAGCAAAGACTTGACAGTTTATCTTTCCTATATAGTCTTGAAGGTAAATGTTTCTTCAATTTTTAAAAGTACTCATAAATCACTGGCCCTCATAAATGTTTTTGTGCATCTTTAGGACCTTGAAACAGCATTAAATAAGGTAATTACCAAAATTAGTTCTATAGTCACACTTCAATTGTCTACAAAGTGCTGTCTAATAGAAAGGAAATGCAATTCACAAACTGATTTAAAAATTTTTAGGGATGCCTGAGTGGCTCAGCAGTTGAGCACCTGCCCCTGGCTCAGGGCGTGATCCACGGTCTCCCTGCCTTGAGCTTGCTTCTCCCTTTGCCTATGTCTCTGCCTTTCTGTCTCTGCCTTTCTCTCTCTGTGTCTTTCATGAATAAATAAATAAAAATCTTTAAAAAAAATTTGACTATCCATATTTTAAAATGTAGAAAAAAATATGACCTTAATTTTAATAATATACTTAATATATTAGGGGATCTCTGGGTGGCTCAGTGGTCGAGCATCTGCCCTTGGCCCAGGGCGTGATCCTGGAGTCCTGGGATCAAGTCCCACATCAGGCTCCCTGCATGGAGCCTGCTTCTCCCTCTGCCTGTGTCTCTGCCTCTCTCTCTCTCTGTATCTCTCATTAATAAATAAATAAAATATTTTAAAAATATTATTTTAGTACAAAATCATTAGCAAAGTTAATCATTCAACAAAAGAATTATATTAAAAACACTAGGAATTCTTAAAATTCAATTAAAAAACATAATCAATGGAAAAATAGACAAAGAGAACTGACCACTTTACGGAGAAGATTATACAAATGACCAATAAATATGTTAAAATATGCTCGACTTCATTAGTAATTATGGCAATGCAATTTAAAGCCACAGTGCAGAGGGGAGATGGGCCTAGTATCAGGAAGAAAGAGGACAAACTGAAATACATCTGCATTCCTGCAAGTTTCTTTCCCCACTTGTCAACAAAGTAAACTGTAGAGTATAATACCCATAGCTTCACTTCCACCTCCCAAATCTCATGTCACTTTACTTTTAGGGAACTTTAACAGGGAATAATAAAGGAAGGAAGATTCGGGGGCAGCCTGGGGTGGCTCAGTGGTTTAGTGCTGCCTTCAGTCCAGGGTGTGATCTTGGAGTCCCACATCTGGCTCCCTGCATGGAGCCTGCTTCTCCCTCTGCCTGTGTCTGTGTCTCTCATGAATAAATACATAAAATCTTTAAAAATAAATAAAGGAAGGAAGGAAGGAAGGAAGGAAGGAAGGAAGGAAGGAAGGAAGGAAGGAA
Source organism: Canis lupus familiaris (assembly GCF_011100685.1). Taxonomy (NCBI): domain Eukaryota; kingdom Metazoa; phylum Chordata; class Mammalia; order Carnivora; family Canidae; genus Canis; species Canis lupus. The sequence goes on from NC_049229.1 coordinate 11,128,045, forward strand.
GGAAGGTAGGTAGGTTGGTTCTAGGAAATATCAATGAGATACCACTACTTGCTCACCAAACTTTCTAAAATAAGAGACTGATAATACCAAATGTTGGTGAAGTGTGGCACAGCTCGAATTCTCATACATTTCTCATGCAAGTATAAATTGGTAAACTTTATTGGAAAGCTTCTTAGCATTTTTTTAAAGTTAAATATGCACAACCTAAATATTCAGCAAGAGAGAGAGAGAGAGAGAGAGAGAAACATGTGTAAAAACATTCATAGAAGTATTATCTATAATGGTTTCTCCAAAGTGGAACCCAAATTTTAACACCATAGATCAGTTTTGCTTGTTTATAAATTTTTGTAAATGGAATAATAAGTATATACTTTGTGTTGCTTATTTTGCTTAAAATTATGTTTGAGAGATTCATTCTTACTGTTGATTGTAGCTAAAGTTTTTTCATTTTCATTATTGTGTGGCATTCCATCATGTGAATATGCTACAATTTATTTGTCTATTTCACTCTTGATGGTCTTTGGGTCAGTTTCTATTTGGGGATAATTAGTGTTGTTTATGGATACTTTTGTACATGTCTTTTGTTGAATATTATGTTTGCATTTCTTTTAATATATAACTGAGAGCAGAATTATTGTGCCATAGTATAAATTGAACATATATCCATTTAATTACATTAACTGCCAGTTTTCCAAAATGGTTCTATCAATTTAAAATGATTGTACCAGTTTACACTCAGCTGAAACTGTGAGTTTTACTTGCTCTGTGTCCTCACCAAGATTTGGTATTTGTTGTTTTTGTTGTCGTTGTTATAATTGTATGGACATTCATTTGTTCTAATCAGTTCTTAAACATAAATGTGTGGTATCTCATTGTGGTTCTGTTTTGCATTCCTCTATGATTAGTGAAGTTGAAAACTTTTTTCTCAAGTTTGTTGGTCTTTGGATATCCTCTTTTAAGGAATGCCTGTTAGGTCTTGCCTATTTTTAAATTTCTGATGTTCTCTTACTGGTTTATGGAGTTCTTCACATATTCCAGATAAAAGCCCTTTGTTGTGGATGTGTATTGTAAATACCATCTCCGATTTTTAGCTTTCCTTTTCACTCTCTTGTGTCTTCCAATTATGTTATTAATTTTAATATAGTCCAGTTTAACAAAATAATTTTTTATTTATATTTTTATTTCATTGTGTCCTGCTAGAAAAATCTCACATCACTCACACCATACCTCACCCATGTTGGTCTTTCAATTCCTTAAAGGAGACTTGTGCTCCCTACTTCTGTCTCTCTTTTTTTTTTTCTTGTTTTTACCTGCTGATTCTTTAACTTTTAGGTCACATATTTCCTCAAGGCACTCCTCTGTGACTCTCAGGGTAGATGTAGTCCTCTCTGTTCTGTGCTCTCATAATCCTCTGTGCTTTGCTTCCAGAGAAACTCTTCCATTTTTAAAGTAGATTTTTGTTCTATTACTTATTCATTCTGTTTCTCTAATTAGTGTGCAAGCTTCAGGAGGGCAAGGATCAAGTCTGTTTGCTTATCACTGTATCCTACTCCTTTTGTTTAGCTCAGTTACTGGCATATAATAGGAACTCATTAAATACTGAGTTTGCTTACAGTTTTATGTTGGTGACATTTTGCAGTCTATATAGAGAACATGTCTGAGATTTTAACAAAATTTTTTTAAGATTTTATTTATTTATTCATGAGAGACACAGAGTGAGAGGCAGACTTAGGCAGAGGGAGAAGCAGGCTTCCTGCGGGGAGCCCAATGTAGGACTCAATCCCAGGACCCTGGGATCATGCCCTGAGCTAAAGGCAGACACTCAAACTGAGCCACCCAGGCATTACCATGTCTGAGACATTTATATAAGCCATGGAGAACAATAATAAGATATTGATAATAAGTTAATCATATATGTTGAAAATACATTATGCTCCATACCTTTCTATGTCTTTGGGAGTCTAAGAAATTCTGGAATAGGGGTGCTTTTCCTGTTTTCTCTGGATTAGAATATACCCTCACCTAGATTTTCACAATATTTAAGTGTTTTTCCTTTTCCCATTTCTTGAGTGATTTTCTTTTTTTAAGATTTTATTTTATTTATTTTTTTTAAAGGATTTTTTTTTTCATTTATTTATGATAGGCACACAGTGAGAGAGAGAGAGGCAGAGACACAGGCAGAGGGAGAAGCAGGCTCCATGCACCGGGAGCCTGATGTGGGATTTGATCCCGGGTCTCCAGGATCGCGCCCCGGGCCAAAGGCAGGCGCTAAACCGCTGCGCCACCCAGGGATCCCAAGATTTTATTTTTTTATTCACGAGAGACACACACACAGACAGAGGCATTGGCAGAGGGAGAAGCAGGCTCCATGCAGGGAGCCCAATGAGGGACTGGATCCCGGGGTTCCAGGATCACGCCCTAAGCGAGAGGCAAATGCTTAATCACTGAGCCACTCAGGCGTTCCTCTTGAGTGATATTTTTATGTGTAAGTTGAAAGCTCTACAGTGAAGAAAATATATCACATTTAACATAAATGGCAGTAAAACTTGACCAAGCAATGGGTGTATGATATAGACATGCTGAATAAACAAATAAGGTATGTGATCTTTAGCTGTGTTTTCTTCTGGCTTTTTGGAGATACTGTTGAATTACCAAAGTACAATATGATTTATTTTTATAATACTTCGCATCAGCAAAAAAGCATATATTAGATGCTTGGAAAATGCTTAGCTACAAATTTATGTCCCTCACAATTTGTCTTCATTTGCATATGTTCTGGTAAATTTTAGTCTGTTCTGTTTCTCTTTTCAGAAAAAATAACAAATTTCATCACCTTCATGTCTGTATGTTTCATTGTGGACTGTCAGTGCCATTCTTCATTTAAAATGAAAATGTTCTGATAGAGATACCTCCTATAATGATGATCTTTTTGGTGGAATTTGATGGGGTGATATAGACATGTTATCTCTAGGCCCATGATAATTGTATTTCTTATTTTTATTCTAGAAGAGATGCACTGCTTTCCATTAATAAGAAAATAGGATTAAAAGAAACATGAATAAGGATTATATTTGCAGAGCCTGTTTATTCAGCAGATGTTCATAAAGTACCTACTTTGTGCCAGAAGCTAGGGAAACTCAGAAATAGATGGACACTTTCTATAAGACTTGAAATTTTTGTTTCAAGTGGTAACATTCTGATAAGAGCTGAGTTTTAGTTTAGTTTTTAGTTTTAGTTTTTATTAGCTGTGTCCTTTATCCCAGCTATGGAATGGGGATGATAAAAGACCCATCTCGTAAAGTTTTTGATAGGAGTGAATAAGATAGTTCATTTAAAACACTTACCCCAGTGCCTGGTATATAATAAGAAGCCCTCAGTGTTTGTTAGCTGTCATTTACTATGAGGCTTCGTAACACAATAGCCTCTTAACAACTTATTTTCCTGTGTTTGTTTCTGTTTATTTTTTCTGTATTGCTATCAGAGCTAAATTTCTAAAACAGATCTTATTGTGTAACATTACCTCTTGAGACCATCTTTTCAACTTTAAAACCTTTTGTGGTTTTCTGTTGTCACAAGAATAAGTCATGAATGGCATTTAGTACCTTACCATCTGACACTGACCTCCTTATCAAATGAGCTTCTGCCTTGGCCCCCCATTAGTGTGCAGTCCTAATAGTCCGTGTACAATTATATTTAACTGCCTTGGCTTGTGTTCCTCTTTCCGCCTAGAATTCCTGCTATAGGCTTTCACCCTTCTTCTCACCCTCAACTCGAAGAAGCAATTCTGGGTAATATGGGCAGCCTAGAGATAACCTCTTATTCTTCCCAGACAGAATTTTTTTGATCCCTGTCATTTCTTTATCTTTAGCATTTATCACATTATTAAAGTTAATTACATGTGTCTCGCTCTTCCACTAGCTTGTGAGTTCCCCTTAGAGCAGAGACCATAACTTATTCATCATTGTATCACTAGAACCCAGTGGGCACTCAGTAAAAACTTGTTGAAATAATGGATTGAGATTTGGTTTTAACTTTGTTTTAATTTCAGTGTTTCTTGTTATTCTAGGTTTTGGGCCTTATCCAAAATATGAGTGTTTTCCAGTGTCCAAAATGTAAACACAGAACTCATATTTTTGGTGCTGATGGTGCAAGAAGACTAGCACAGACCCTTGATCTTGATATTCTAGGTAAAACCATAAGATATTCCTTTGCAGAGGAAATGGCAGAGGGAAGATGGGGATAAAGCATGATGATGAAGAGTGTCTCAGAAAATGATGATTGTCTTCAGTTTTGTATTTTAAATTAAGATAGTGTAGGGAGTTGTACATGTTAACCTTTCTTTGCTTTTTATAATATTTCACTAGTGGAAAGCTTTTGAAGAGGAGACCTATTCTGCCAATTATAACTTTTACTGTAGGTAAAAACTGCCTATAACTTGAATTTGAGAAGAGTTTCATGGTCTGATTACTGTAATTTAAGTCCTTATTTTAAATAATGGTTGTCTGTTTGCTAAGTTGGGAGCACATATCTCAGTATAAACAGATATGTGAAAACACCTGGTTAATATGTTGTAGCAACCTTTGAAAGTGTCAGTTCTTGGTACATATGAAAAAAATGCCTTGCTCTAGAAAAATAATATTCTTTTCTCTGTAATTTTTTCTATATTTTTGCCATGTCTTTGAGCTATGGCACCTGAAGTTTATATTGTGTATACTGTTCACATTACTGAACTGAAGGATTAATTAATGTTATGAGAAGTAAAATCATGTGGTGAGTGAGCAAAACACAGATTTTAGATAAAACATAATTTTTGAAAAATCCACAGGCAACTTAATGGACATTTTAGGAAACATGTGTTGGTATTTTCCTTATGAATGAGTTTCTGTTCTAGGCAAAGGCAGATGTTAAAAACTGAATAGGGAGGAATAGAGGGAATTATTAGTTTTAGGTAGTTAACAATTAAGATCCCTTAGAGATCAAGGAATTTTAAAACATTCTTTATTATAATTAAATTTCTAAAAGTTGATGTTAAATGCATTATTGTTATTATGCATTTGCACTGTAGCAGCCACCACACCAGGTGAATACTAATGATATATTTTGATACATTGCTATAATTATAGCCACTAATTATATTCTGCAACTTTTTTGTTTAACTAACCTAGAAAGTTCAATTTCCCAAATATGCATAGCAACAACAGATTGACATTCACTTCTATAATAAAGTAAATGTATAATTATAATGGCATTATTGAATTATGCTGACAATATTATAATTCCCTGATTTATAAATGGATGGTATGATATTGCAAATAACTTATTTAGAATTTGAAATATATCTCCTGGAGAAACAATCTCACATATGGAAGTTACATTTTAGCCAACAGCTCACAAATGTATAGTTACTTTAAAAATGTGTCAGAAACAGATTATTGATCACAAAAAATGGATAGTGCCTGTAGATTGCTGTAACTAACAGTGTTATGAGAAAAATAATTCAGAGTTTCAACTCAGGGCATGTCTCCTCTTTTTAATGTAGTCATGGGGCCCTGTGAGACCTCCCATGATCTGAAGCAGGGGCTCCAATAACAAAGAAGTTGGAGTCAGGAAGAAGGACCTGAGTAAGAGCTTCCCAGTTATGGCCTCCTGGCTGGTTGAACTCCCTAGGAAGGCTTATATGTCCATTACTGACTCCCTGGCTGTCTCTTAATTTATTTTCATCCATTTGGCTATGTTAAATAATTATTTGATAAAATGGCTCTCAGAACTTTCTCCATATTACCTATAGACATGGATTGTATGTAGTAGTTATGTCTCTGAAATACGCCCTTGCTTCCTTCAGACTTAGCCCCTCAGAGATACTTTTCAAGTCCAGGCAGCACTTTACCCACTCTCCATACCATTACTCCTTTTTATCCTTCTCTGTCATACAGCTGTTAGCCCATTACCACCCTTACTATGGTGTGCCACCTATTTTCTAAAAAGGTTTTCCTCTTTCTTGATCAGCTTTTCTGTGCTTTTATATATAGGATTAGGAGCCTCTAGAAGGCAGAAACTATATTGGTAGGTGGCTATGGAAAGGAGAAGGTTTTGCTTTTTTTTCTTCCATTACTGCAGTAGAAATTAAAGCATTCAGGAATCCTTACTATAATGGCATAAATCAAGAAAACCCTTTATAGGTTTCTAAGAATTCTCTTTAACATATTTTCCCTTACTCCTGTGACAGTTTCTTATAGTCTTAAGTTGATCTATAGAATAGATCCTCAAATTTACTGAAAAGCTAATCTTAATTTTTTTTTTTTTTTTTTAAGATTTGTGTATTTATTCATGAGAGACATAGAGAGAGACACAGGCAAAGGGAGAAGCAGGCTCCCTTCAGGGGAGCCTGATGCTGGACTTGATCCCAGGACTCTCTGGGATCATGACCTAAGCCAAAGGCAGATGCTCACCCACTTAGCAACCCAGACACCCCAAAAGCTAATCTTTAAATGACTACTGAAATATCCAGGTATTTTGTCAGTTGGCTATTGAACCTTTAGAAAAGATTTAAAGAGTTGATTAAAATCCCCAAATTTGCTGACAAGAGGAGATTGAAATATGTTCCTTTATGTACTTTATAAAGTAACTTGTAATAGGTTTGTAATTTTGTAACATATACTTCTGCTTTATTTACATGACTTATTTCTATAAACCCATACATACACACATTCAGTAACCGTTGCAGGAGTTTTTGAAGTAGTTCTAAGAATGCTCAGTACTATGATACATCAACTCTCCTGCCTATGACTCCATTTACTGCATTTTAAGTCTTAACCTTTTGAAAGGTTTCATTTGTGAAGGGATGGTGGAGTCAATTGGATGACAGATCAGAGCACTTTTCCCCTAAATTCTACCACCTAATAGTAACACATTCTGAGGAAAGACACACAACCTTTCCAACCTCCTGTCTAAATAGTGGAGGTTCTTATATACTTCCTGAGATCTCATCAAAGTTTACAAGTTATATGTAATGCTATATAGATTGACACCTAATAAAACTGAGGCGCCTGAGTGGCCTAGTCAGTTAAGTATCAGCCTTCTGCTCAGATCATGATCTCGGGCTTGGGATCGAGTCCCACATTAGGTTCCCAGCTCATCCAGGTGTTGTCTTCTCACTCTGCCCCTCCACCATGCCTGTGTGCATACGCTCGCTCGCTCTCTCAGATGAATAAATATAATCTTTTAAAAAATTAAAGAGAAATAGTTCTGTCTGATAGAGAGGCAGGTAGTGGAGATAACATATCTGCCTTACTTTTCAGAAGTTCTCTTAGCTCATTCATCTGCCAACATCAGGAAGATAATTTTATTATACTTTTTTTGGACAACTTTGTCTCCTCATCTTTTCCTCTTCATTTTTCTGTTGTTATTTGGTATGATATTTTTATGTCAGGCATCATAGAGAGAAATAATTTTACAAATATCTTCCAAGCCATTTCTTGCTGGAAGACCTCCAGCAAAGAATAAATCAGGGGCCTTATCCCTTGATTGGCTGCCACATAGCTTTCACATGTACATATACAATCACTGAACTGCCCTCAATGGAATATATTACCCCTAATTTTTATTTGAAATTCCTTTTTTAGAGATTTAACCACTTGAGGATAGTCATAATTCAAGTTGATTTGAATGAATTTAATTGATATTTTAGGGTTTTTTCTGAAGTTCAAATAGTGAAATTCCAAATGCCTATATAAATTTTTGTAGTGTTAATGGATGTCTGGTGGACTCTTTTAGGAGACATTCCCTTACATCTTAATATAAGGGAAACTTCAGATACAGGCCAGCCGATTGTGTTTTCACAGCCTGAAAGTGATGAGGTAAGTGATGTTTTTAAATATGTATTTTTGTATCTTTAAAAGTAAAGATATTTACTTTTTGATACTTAGAAAATTGGGAAGATCAAGTTCATTTGCAGTGCATGTGTTAAACAAAGATTAGTTAACTTATTTAAAGCATCCTTAAATAACTATTTTATATGGTAAGCATATCAGTGCTATCTCTGAATTATCAGCTGGATAGATAAACCTATGAAAACCTAGCCAGTTTTCTCATGAAGAACACAAACAATGAGTGTTTGTAAAATTCCTATTTTCCTGGCTAGCCATACCTAACTGCCCCAGGTTACCATATTTCAGTATTAGAAGTTCAGCTGATTATTAGGAAAAGGGAGACTAATGTAAAGAAGTATTGAGTTGGAGGTGCCTGGGTGGCACAGTCGGTTGACAGTCTGACTCTTGGTTCAGGTTAAGTTGTGATTGAGGGTCATGAGATCCAGCCCTACATTGGGCTCTACACTGAGTACAGAGTCTGCTTGAAATTTTCTCTCCCTCTTCTTCAACCCCTCCCACTCATGCTCTCTCTCTTTCTAAAATATATAAATAAATCTTTATTTTTTTAAAGTATTGAGTTGGATATAGGGAAATTGTTATAATGCTTTAGAGATGGGATTTTCACTACATTTATTTTAATAACTATGATTGAGGAAGTATGGTCGAAAACTAGTTGTGTTTCATTAGCCAATGTTATTGGGGATGCAGTTGATTGATTTTCAAGATTGCTGAAGCTTTACAACTTCAAGAATAAAATCTTTTATTTCACTTTCTTTTTTTAGATAGGAATAAAATCAATCATGTATATCTCTTTTGTCCTAAGTAGCACTTGCTACGTAAGCTAGAAGCTCAGCTATCATCTGAGTGCATCAGTTTTGATGTAGTTTTGTGCTCCTTGGCCGAAAAGCCCCAGTCAGCCTTCTAATAGTTATTCCTTTTTGTTCTTCCTTAGCTAATGGATATACTTTTTAGTACTATTATTTTGGCTATCTACAACTAGTACTACTACTCTCCTTCTTTCTTTTCTTTAATCTTACATGAACTGGAAAATAAAAGAGCCAAGCTTAGTTAGAGCTGTAAAAAAAAAAAAAAAAAAAAAAGTAAGGGTAAATCGACAGTCAGGAATCTTGGATAAATAAAGTATTTCATTTTGAGTTCTTTCTTTCAAGGGACCCAAGTTCTTTTAGCCTTTCTTAAGAGTAGTTACAGTATAGGTGATTGAGTTATTGGGGATATGATCTCTGAGAAAATAGAGTATAGTATGTAGCATATTGTTGTGTTTCTTTTTTCTGTGTTTTAGGTAGTAAGGTAGTAAGTAGGTAATGATAAATTTCCTTTTCAATCTTTTCTTAGAAATCTTTCAGATAAGCAAAAACAAGTTATTACTCTCATAATTTAAGTCTAGCAACCTAGCTACCATAGGTGTACTTTATGTTATGCAGTGGATGAAAATTCTATGAAAATAAAGTGTATTTTAATTACACACTTTTAGATGTCTCCTGAGAATAGACTAAAAACATTCTATGGTGATTTCTAGTGACTAAGAATAATTACTTACTAGATTATATCAATTACAAGTTTAGATTTTTAAAGTATTTTCTCCACCTATCCATTATCTTAATTTTTGGAGTTAATTGTTTTTTAAAATATCATTTACATTTACATAAACATTAGACCTATCATTTCACTGTTGCTAGCTGAATGAGAACAGCCTGACCCATTATAGTTTGTGCTAGATTTGATTTGGTGAGGTCTTGGCAAAAGTAGTGAGAATTTCGTGTACCAGATTGCCAACCTTAAACTGAAGACTTTTAAGTCTTTTAAAGTCTTTTAAGTCTTTTAAACTGAGCAATTTTAAGATTTAGACATGACCATGAAAAAGGGGGAAAAATAGTGCCTTGTATTTATTCTGTTTCCATGGAAATTATTACTTCTGACTCTTAGATTGCAGACATTCATTAAATATCCTCCTAATAATAATAGCAATTACAGTGTGTACAAGACACTGCCAGACATTTTACTTACATAATTTCTGTGCTCACAACTTAGTACAATGTATAAAAAGTCCCCATTTTTCAGATGAGGAAACTGAGGTTCAGAGAAGTTAATTTTCCCAAGGTTACAGAACTGATAAATAGTAAAATATGATTAATAGACAAGTCTTCCTTGCAAACATTGGCCTCCTTCCATTATATTACTCCAGGTCCTATACTAATAGCTATGCTTTCTTTAACTTGTTTTAAGAAGTAGTACAATACTTGGGTACGTTAAATACATTATCTTATTTGATTCCCATAACACATTTGTGAGACATATATAATAATTGTATGTATATGTATAAGATATGTATAATAATAATGTATAATAATAAAATACAATAATCTTCCATTTTTCAGATGAAGAAGCAGAAGTTTATTTAAAGAAAGGAACTATCCAAGATAGTGCTAGAGGCTATTTCCCCTCACAGCTGTGACACCATACTCTATTCATTCTCCTCCCAATGCAATACCTGCTTCCCTTCCTAATAAATTGCAAGATTAGCTCAGTGTCTATGATGTATATTTAGATTGGAATTTAGTTCACCTCCTGTTCATATCACAGTATCCTTCTGTTAACCCTTGTGATGAATCTTTCCTCTGATAGCCCCCTTCTCTTTTCCCCTGTGAACACCAATGGAAATAGCTAGTAACAGCCCTCTCAGCAAATTCTGTTGTATTTGTGGAAGTTTAATGCCCATTCTACTTGCATGTCTTCATTTAAAGAATAAAGTTTATACTTGCCAACATGGTAAACTTCTGCAAAAGTTAATGGGACTGAACCTTTAAAATTATGTGTTAATCATTAACCCCTTAGATCAACACTTTTTATTGTTTGCTTTTAGGGGTTGACCTAAGGTAAAATTATTAATCAGTAAAGGTTTCATCTTCAGTTGTTTTTTTTTTTTTTAATGAAGTTTTCTTTTTTTTTTTAAGATTTTATTTATTTATTCATGAGAGACAGAGAGAGAGAGAAAGAGAGAGGCAGAGACATAGGCAGAAGGAAAAGCAGGCTCCAGCATGGACCCCAGGATCACACCCTGGGCCGAAGGCAGACCCTCAACCCTGAGCCACCCAGGCAGGCATCCCAAGCTTTTTGTTTTCTTTCTAACTCCACCTTCACCATCTCCCATCACTCCCTCCTCCCAACACCAGATTCCAGGGCTGTCATTCTCTGTGCATCAGATCTTTTAAAATTGGACATTAGAGACTTCACTCTCCCAGTAACATTTAACTTTTGGAGGACACAAATGCTGCAGTGATTAATTTAAAATATGGTTCATGCTGAATTTAAGGCATCATCAGAAAAGATGGAAAGAGTTGCAGTACCAGTTAAAAAGCACCATCAAGCTGCTGCCTTCTCAGTCATTGGGCAAAACTTTCTGAACATGTGCACTGCTGACAAAAGGGGAATAATTGAAACTCCAAATATAGTAGTAGATAATAGCTAGAGAAAGCCACAGAGGAGGGGAGAGGAAGTAGACACTTAGGATTCAGAACTCTTAAATTCAATAGCATTGCCTTTTGTTTGTGTGATTATAATTGTAATTCAATTTTATCTACTTTTTGCCTTTGCTTTAGTTCAGGACACAAGTAATGGACCCATGATTGACCAATAATTTTCATCCTTTTGTTGCCAAATAAGAATGTTAATATTGACATACAGAAAGGTGTGCTATAAGTTATTCCTGGTAAAGACTTTCAAATATAAGTGGAAATTTTATTATCTTATAATTTCTAAATTATTACCATATAATCTTAATATGAAATCACTGTGTATGATAAAGTAGAACTTCAAATCTTTAAAAACAAAGACAAAGGAAAAAAGTTCTCCATAAAACTGCTTGCACTTTGATTGCCGTCCATTTCCTTTAACTTGTTAATATAGAGTAAATAGGATCCAGCTATCTTAACCATGCTTCTGGATGGCCCAATAAAAAATCTCCGGTAGAAGTGTTATTCTATGTATATTTGAGGTGATGAAAAAAGAGTATTAATAGTTTGAGAAATATAAATCATTTTTTGGTATATGATACACATATTTGCCTTTTTGCTAGTTATGGATTAAATGAAAGGGAAGGATTTAGTTTACTATTTCCTCAGCCAGAAGTATCTATGAATACATGTTCATGTGAGCTTTTCAATGAGATTGTAAAGTACTTAAGGATATACTAGGAATAATAGCAGCCACTAATATTTACTTCTTTTGTGCCAGTACGACACATACTTTATTATTACTTAATATTACCCCAAACTCTTTGAGGTAGATACTATTACTTCAGCCATTTTAGAGATGTGGAAATTGAGTCTTAGAAGGGTTAAGTGGCTCAAGGCCTCATACTAATAAGTGATGGAGCTAAGTTTTAAACCATGCTTATCCAACTTCAGAGCCCCAGGTCTTTACAAATGAGCTATTCTGGCTTCCTTTTATATTGTTACATCCTAGAAGTTTCCCCAAACAGTGACTTGCACATGATAAAAATCAAAACGTATTTGTTGGCTGAAAAAATTCAATCTCAACAGTTCTGTAGAAATCGAAACTGTGAAACTAAGCACTTTTAGTGATTTCTTAGCAAATGACAATCTAAGCATTACTTTGAGTGTGATATATTGAAAGTTTAAGCTTGGAGATAGTCCATTAAAAAGCAAAGGTTAAATGTAGCAAATTTTATTATTCTGGAATCATTCGGTATTTTGTGTAGTCTGATAGGTTTATGTCTCTAATTTAACATAAGTAAGAATGTAAAGATGAGAGAATGATGGCCTTCTCTCAGCTTGCCTTAGTGAACTTTAAATTTTCATCACAATAATTTTAGGCTTAAATACTCAGAAAAGCTAATAGAGATAAAAGGTATTTACAAAGATGCATGGGTGAAAATCAGCACACTAGGTTTAAGAGAAATATTTATTTACAAAGTACATGTTATTTCCATTTTTAAGCAAAATTGTTGTTTCTATTAACTACAGCAGAGAGTGAAACCATTTTTATTTTTATTATTTTAAGGTTTTTCTTTTTTAATTTATTTATGAGAGACAGAGAGAGCGGCGCAGAGACACAGGCAGAGGGAGAAGCAGGCTCCATGCAGGAAGCCCAACATGGGACTCGATCCTGGGTCTCCAGGATCGGGCCCTGGACTGAAGGCAGCGCTAAATCGCTGAGCCATCCGGGCTGCCCTGAAACCATTTTTAGATCAAGCATTATGATTAAAATTGCTGGTACTTTGGATTTACTGTTTAATATGTAGTAGAAGGATCTACGCTTTGCAGTTAGATGGACCCAGGTTTGAATATTCTCCAGCTTACTGCCTTTGTGACCTTATCCAAGTTGAGTTGATGATGCTTGTTTTACATAAGTGAAATTACTTATGCCAAATACTTGGTATAGTTGGTACTAAATTTTTAAAAATTTAGGGCTTTATTCATATTTTGAAACTTTTTTTTTTTTTTTATGGACTCAGGTGAGCCTTTTAACATTTTTCTGGTAAAACAAAAGAATTCAGCTATTAGGGCTCAAGCATGATTTTTTAAAGTGAAAATGAGTGAAACACTTAAGACACTCATCAAGTTGCAATAAACAGACCTCAAATTGTTCTTTTACCATGCAGTCAGAGAGTTGGTCAGTCTAGGTTCAAAGACTAGCTCATCCCATTCAGCTGTAATGCTTTGGGCAAGTCTCTTCACCTTTCTGGTTCTTGGTTTCCTTATCTATAAAGTGGGGTTACTGACAGAATTTCTCCCTTAGGGTGGCTGTGAATTTAGATGAAACAATGCTTGTTGGTAAATATTAAATACTCAAGTAAATTTTAGCTATTATCAGTCATAGTAGTTGTAGTAGTAAAAGTAGCAGATATTCATAAGTCTAAGTATATAAATATATAGATTAATGGTTTTAGAAGATCCACTATTGTATCTTACAGGTTTCATAGATTAGATAGGGTAAATAAATAAGATTTGCACTGCAGTTATTTAAAACTGATAGAATGCAAATGTCATGACCCTCATTCTAACTGGACCATGTAGGCATTGGTTAGTTTGTGGCCCACAGTGGCTTGTTGTTCTTATTATTTGGCTGCACTGAGGAGCCCACAGATGAAGAGTGTAACAACTGATCCCAGAAATTCTTGCCTGGTACCCAAAATTCAGCAGATGAAGGAGCCTTACAGGGTGCTCGCTGCTGGTACTGGATGCCATTCTCAGAAAGATGAGGAAAATGCTTTCCAAAGATAAACCATAGGGTGGTAATAAACAGTCCTATTTAAAATGACTAACAGCTCTTATGCCACAAAAGTTTTGCAGTGTCTAACTCAAGATATCAATTTGTCAGAAGAGGAAGATCTAATTTTTCTACAACTAGACTGGGTTTGCTAGTTTGCTGACTTGGGAATTAGAGCTTAAAAACAGTAATTGCTGGTATTAAATATTTTTTCAGAAAGTCACCTTCTAAGTATCTGCCCCCTAAATAAAATTCTTTCTTCCCTCTATGTACACCTGCAGTGTATACAACAGCATCCTCTCACTGCTGAATTTCCTCATCTCACTCAGCCTTTTCACTATTCAGTTCAGTAGACAGCTCTGGCAAACAGTTCATGAGTCATTTGATGTCTGCTGGGGAGAAATACAGAACAAATGAGTCTCTTCTTTTCCAGGCCAAAGCTTACCTGAGGATTGCTGCAGAAGTAGTAAGAAGATTGCCGCCACCTCTAAAGTGAGTTCCGCAAGTGTTCTGGAATGTTGCCTGGTGCTTAACAATAAGAAGACCTTTGGAAATCAGCAATGTGGTTATGAAACCTACAGGAATAGTAGTAATCATAGTTGTTTTCTTGTACTTCTAAGGAAATAATGTCTTATGTTCAGATTTGATTTGCTAAGCAGTAACTCACAAATAAAATGTTTATATATCAATGCTAACTACTACATTTAGGAATTTACTGAAAGCTGGTGTGTACCAACTGCACAGAACTGCATTTTATTTTAATGAATTACCCCTTGGGGAATCAGGAGTTTGTGTTAGAAGCCCAATCTTCCAGTCAGGAAAGAACTGTGTTCTTTTTACGGGACTACAGAGTAGTCATTTAAAGGATTTACTAAATTTGTGTGCTGATATAAGTATGACAACACTCTGTCAGTTTGGTCTGGATTTAAATCCTGCCTTGGACTATCTTGGACACATTCATAATATAAATAAACCTTTACTTCATCTGGACCAGGTTTACCCTAGACTTACTAAATATAATCTGCTGGGGTGGGGCCCAGACATGTGTATTTTTAATAAGATCATAATGATTTTGATTCTGATTCTGATAGAAATAGAATAACATTTATTAAGTGTTTTCTTGTGTCCTTATAATTAATCTTCCATTCATATGAGTGAGGTAATGTGTTATCTCCGCTATATAGATGAGAATACTGAGATATGGGAGTGTTAAGTGTCTTGCTGAAGGTTACTATTTCAGCAAGTGATGGAGCTGGAATTTGAACTTGAGTGGCAGGATACTGGATCCTTCCTTTTTTTACACAAAGAACATTCATTTGTTTCAAAAGAGAGAAATATGGTATTCAGCATTTCTTAAAACTTATGAGACCATGAAACTGACCCTTTCCCCATTTAGGACCATTTTGTGGAGTTCATATTTCAAATGATACACTTTGAAAAACATTTGTCTTGTCTAGTTGAGGCTCAGAGAAATTCAGAGGGCTTTCCAAGGTCAGGTAGCAAGATAGTTACAAAGCTGCAAATACTGATAAGAATCAGTAGTTGATAAAGAAGCAGTCTATGACCTTTGGCAAATACCTTGACATCTTTTGTTTTGTGTCTGGCTTAAATAGCCAGAAAATTAGTCAAAGAGTTGCATGTCATTATAAACATGTTTTCACACACTTATGTTCACATAAAAAACTACATGAGTGTTCATAGAGGTTTTATTTGTAATAGTAAAAAACAATGCAGAGTTTTTCAATGGGCAAATAGTCAAACTGTGATATATCCACGCTATGGAATACTACCTAGCAATACAAAAGAACAAACTATGGACATATGCTACAATGCGTATGAATTCCAGAGAACTATGCTGAATGAAAAAGCCACTCCTAAAAGGTTTTATGCCATCTGGCTCCATTTATGGAACATTCTTGAAATTATAAAATTATAGAACTGGAGAACAGATTAGTGGTTTCCAGAGTTTAAGGGGGAGAGTTGTATGACTATAAAACGGCAACATAAGGAATCCTTGTGATGATGAAAATGTTCTATATTGTGACTATATCAATGTCAATATCTTGGGAGATAATTGTACTATAATTTTGCAAGATGTTATTGTTGGAGGAAATTGGATAAAAGGGCACAGTGAAATCTGCATTGTTTCTTACACTGCACATGAGTCTACAATTACCTCAAAATAAAAATAAAAGTTTAAAACACACACTGCTGTGACTGAACTAAAAGGACTTGAGCCAAATTATCCATGCTAATTAAAATCATGAATAAAAGTATTTGTGAACACACAGTAATCATCATCATTGTGAGAAGGAAGTAATGACTTTAAGTTGTAGATTTATACTAGTGTTTTTATCATTTTTTTGAGAGAAGACAGGTATAAATAATCATTGAGCACTTCTAAATACCAAAAAGCAGGTACTTGAACCAGTCTTAACTTTACCTAGAAAAAGAATGATTTAAATAAGCTCCAGAGACACTTAAAAGTTGTGTGCCAATTTATACATCTCGTAGAGAAATGCGAAAGTTCATTTTTTTCTCATAAATACATGGCTTAGCGCTACACATAAAATTACCCGCTCTCTTCTCCTTTACTCTTGTCTACAAGTCTCTGCAGATGCTTCCAGGAAAGCCACAGAAAAGATGGTGGTTGGAGTATATATACAGGTTCATAAGTAGAAGAAGAAAAAGTAACCGTAATAGCGAGAATGAAGCTTATTCTAAAATTTAGCCTATGGCAGCCTTTGCTAAGCTTCAAAGAGCTGACTTTAAAGATAGACTGTCAAGCACAGCTAGTCCACCTGTTGTTAGGGGTAATATTTGTTCCTTATTCTTCACATGTCCCTAGAGTATAGAGAATTTCCATTCTACTCTCCAGGAGATGAAGGCAAGCTGCCCCACTCACTCCATGCCAGGGAAGCAGGAGTAATACATCTTATGGGTAAATTTCTTCCTGTCTGCATTTCTTTGATTTCAGCCAGATCCTGAGCTTCCTGAGGCAGGCTACAGGGAAGCCTGTCTATCCCTGCCCTGGACATGGGTGGGCAAGTTCATCTAATTTGAGGATTGGGTATTTGGTAGTCCACTGGAGTCACATACCCTCTACTCCAGCTTTTTGTCAGTAATAGAGCTAATATTTTTTACCATTATCTGAATTGTGTCTCTCAGTTCCAAATAGGAAAAGAATTTTCTCCCTTAAACACCACACTCCAAAAAAAATACCAATACCTTTCTAGAATCCTAGAAAATCAGAACCAAAGAGTACATTAGAGTTCAGATACTTGCATCACTCCATTGGAGACACTTCTAATTAAAAAGTAAGTTCACCAATGGCCAGAAGCTTTCTGGGCAGGGGGTGGGGCGATGAGGGACAATGGGAGGAAGTTATAATATACGGTATATAATGTATACGGTATATACAGTAAAGCATGGGAGACATATAGGTCAATTATCTGCAAAGTGGACACCCAACACTAGGTTAAGAAGGAACATCACAGAAGGAACATCAACATCACAGGAGCCTCAGTACTTTCTCTCACAATTGCTGCCCTCTTCTTCCCTTACAAAGTTAACTATTTACTGATGTCTTAACACCTTCAACATTATAGTTTTGCCTATTTTTTGCAACTTATATTAAATGGAATGATACATTATTTTGCTGTGTATTAATTGCTTTTATTTTGCTCTATATAATTGCTCTTTATTGTTTCTGAGTTCCACCTCTAACTGCATATAGCAGTTATTCATATTATATGCTGTAGAATATTACGTTGTTTGAGTATACCAAACTTACCCATTCCACTGTAGATGGATATTTGGATTGATTCCAATGTTTTACTCTTAGAAATAGTGCTGCTCTGAGCATTCTTATACATACTTCTTGGTGTTCCATTTCGATTGAGTTATTTATGAGACTAGAATTATTGGTAGTTGTTTAGTGGTATCTCATTGTGATTTTAACATACATTTCCATGTTACAAGTGAAATTGAGTACCTTTACATATATTTATTGGCTAATTATATTTCCTCTTTTGTGTACTGCCCAGTCAAATCTCTTGCCCATTTCTCTATTATGCTGTTGGAGCACTTTATGAATCCTTGTCAGTTTTATGTTGAAGTCTTTCCCACTCTATTATGATTTGCTTTTCACTCTCTTAATGGTGTCTTTTGACAACCAAATAACCTTAATTTGAACATACTCAAATTTATTATTTTCCTTTATGATACTGATTTTTGTGCAGTGCCCCAAGGTCATGAAGATATTATCCTATATTAATTTCTAGAAGTTTTAACGTTGTTTTGCCTTCTATATTTTGTTTTTAAATCCACCTGGAATTATTTTTTTGTTATTAGGTGAGGTACCCTTTAAGTATTTTGTTTTGTTTTGTTTTCTTATGGTTATCTAATTGTAAATGTCCAGTGGGACTCTCTGTTTCCTCTACTCTTCTGCAGTACCACCTTTGTTGTAAACTAAATGTCTGTGTTTCTATTACTCTGTTTCTGGACTTTTATTCTGTCTCATTGGTTTATTTGTCTGCCTTTGCATCAGTAACTTACTGTTTTGTTCACCATCACCTTGTTGTTCTTCAAGAATGCTTTGGCAATTCTTGATATTTTTCATTTTCATATAAATTTGGGGCCAGCTTGTGACGTTCAAAACAACAACAAACTACTAGAGAGTTTCAATTTTGTTTAGGATGGAGAAGACTAGGAAGAGCATCATACTACTCTTAGAAAAAGAAAAAAACTGTATGATCTACAAAATCATAAATTTTCTTAAACCCACCAGAGATCCTAAGTTACATTGCAACCAAGTCATCTGACGTGTATGAAAAGACAGACTCCTTCAAGGAGAGACAGGATGCAAGTATACCTTTGGCAAAACACAGAAGAGATGACAAGCTCCCTACAAACAGGTTAGAAAAATCCAGTGAAAATTTTTAACAAATTGCTAAAAGTTGAGTGTGGGATAACAGAGAAAACACAACCTCTGGAAACTGCTAATGGAGGTGAGTTTGCACCCACTTATAAGCTTTTCTCTATGGATCTTACAAGGTGCCCAAGAGAAGAATTGAGCTTAGTTAGGGCAAGGGACTAGAGACAGCCCTAAGTAGTCTGAGGCCTGGAGAAGGAGAGTAGCTGATGTTTTGAGAAAAGCACAAACTTTGCCTAACTCTCCTTCCCTATGGAACAAACACCAATAAGTCACTAGGGGAGGATAGTAAACCTGTCCTCAGATGAAAACCCATTATGACTGCCAGAGAGGAAATAGAAAAACCCTCTAATCATGGAGGAGAACAGGAGGTCATCCTGACCCTGGCCATTAAAGACATCCTATCACTGAGGGAGGGGTGGTATCACTGAGAAAGCCCATTCACCAAGACTCAGGGACATAGGGCTTACCTAAGCTAAGGCTGGATCAGACAACAGAGAATCCCCTGCCTTGCAGCAAGCTAGCAAGCACTAAGTATCAAATATTAGCAGTGTCCACTGGTGGAGGAGGAGGGGTAAAGAATATGAATAGAGAGATCAAAAGCTAAGAGTAGAGCAACCTATCCTTCAACTTAAGTACAAGGTAATAACAGAGGGATCTGAAGCCAGTAGTGTACTGAAGGTAATCATAACAACAAAACCTAAATAAGATGAACTCCTGACTAAATTAACTCAGAACTGTACATTGTTTCTAACAAAAGTCATGCACATTTTCAGCCGTAAATACTATTTACCTCCATTTCTGCTGCCCTGCACATATGTCCAGCATTCAATGTAAACAATTATAAGATAACAGAACTAGAACAAATAATCCTAAAATTCTTTTTTTTTAACGATTTTTAAAATATTTTATTTATTCATGAGAGACACACACATAGAGAGAGAGAGAGGCAGAGACACAGACAGGAGAAGCAGGGTCCATGCAGGAAGCCTGATGTGGGACTCGATCCCGGGACTCCAGGATCAGGCCCTGGCCTGAAGGCAGGAGCCAAACCGCTGAGCCACCCAGGGATCCCCCTAATCCTAAAATTCTTATGGAACCACAAAAGACCCTAAATAGCCAAAGAAATCTTGAGAAAGAAGAACAAAGGGGGAGGTATCACATTCCCAGATTTTAAGATAGACTACAAAGTTATAGTTATCAAAACAGTATGGTACTGGCACAAAAATAGACACATAGATCAATGGAACAGGATAAAGAGCCCAGAAATAAATCCATACTTATATGGTCAATTCATCTATGGTAAAGAAGGAAAAAATATACAATGACAAAAGAAAGTTTTTTTCAATAAATGGTGTTGGGAAAACTGGATCATTTTCTTACACCATGCACAAAAATAAATTCAAAATGGATTAACAACTGAAATGTGAACTCAAGCCATAAACTAAAAGAAGACATAGGCAATAATTTCTTGGACATTGGTCTTAGTAACATATTTATGGATATGTCTCCTCAGATAAGAGAAACAAAGGCAAAAATAAACTAATGGGACCACACCAAATTAAAAGTTCTTGCATGGTAAAGGAAGCCATCAACAAAACAAAAAAAGCAACCTACTAAATGGGAGAAAATATTTGCAAATGATACATTCAATAAGAGATTAATATCCAAAACATATATAACTCAGCCTCCAAAAAAAATTGATTATAAATGAGCAAAGGACCTGAATAGACACTTTTCCAAAGAAGACTTAGAGATGGCCAATGGGCACATGAAAAGATGCTCAACATAACAACTCACACCTGTCACAAATGGCTAGTATCAAAAACACAAAAAAATAACAAGTGTTGGCAAAGATGTGGAGAAAAGGGAACCTTTGTGCACTGTTGAGAATGCACATTGGTGCAGCCAGCATGAAAAACTGAGGTTCCTCAAAAAATGAAAAATAGAAATGTTAAATGATCCAGTAATTCCACTACTGGATATTTACCTGAAAAAAAAAAAAAAGAAAACATTAACTTAAAAAGATACATGTACTGCTATGTTTATTGTAGCATTATTTAAAATAGCCAAAATATGGAAGCAACTTGTGTCCCCTGATATCTGAATGGAGAAAGAAGATATGATGTGGGTGTATGTGTGTGTGAGATGGGCTATTTCTCAGCCATAAAAAATAATGAATTTTTTTTGCCATTTGTGGAAACATGGATAGATGTAGAAGGTATTATGCTAAGTGAAATAAGTCAGAGAAAGACAAATACTAGGTAATTTTACTTATATGTGGAATCTGAAAAACAAAGTAACAAAAAAGAAAACAGACTCATAGATACAAAGACCAAACTGGTGATTTCCAGAGGGGCTTGGGGTAGGGGGGTGGGTGAAAATAGGTAAAGGTAAGAGATACAAATTTCCAGTTAATAAATAATCACAGCGATGAAAAGTGTGGCATAGAGTATATAGTCAATAGTATTGTAATAATTTTGTATGGTGACTACACTTATGATGATCATTGAGTAATGTATAGAATTGATGGATCATCATGGTGTACCCCTAAAACTAATATGTTGTATTTTAACTATACTTCAATAATTTTTAAAAAACCAACATTTTAAAAATTATAATACATAACAAGAAAAATCAATCCCTTAACAAAAGACAAAACACTCAACAGAACCAGACAGAAAAATGACTCAGATGTTTGTACTATCAAATAAGGAATGTCTGTGAATATGTGTTAAAGGGTCTAAGGAAAAGGTGGAAACATGCTTGAGCACATGGGGAATTTCACAGATAGATGGAAAGCATGAGAACAAATAAAATAGAAATACTAGAAGAAAAAGAAAACAGTAACAGAGATCAAGAATGTCTTTGGACTCATCAGTAAAACTTGACAGATGAATCAATGAACCTGGATATAGGTAGTTCTTATTTATCCAATTGAAGGACAAAGAGAATAAAGAATTACACACATATGCCACATGTATGAGCAAAAGTTGGGAATAAATTGGCATCTCACCTCATAAGAAGAAAGGATCACTGGGACAGACAAAATATTTGAAGAGATGACTGCTAAGAATTCTCTTGATAAAATGAGAAGTATCAAACTGGAAAATTCACAGAACTCAGAAGGCCCCAAGTGGAATTTTTAAAACAAATAACAGTTTGAAACTGCAGGAAAAATAAAGATAAAAAGAAAGTCTTGAAGTCAGTAAATGGAAAAATTCACATTACATACAGAAACAAAAATATGAATATATAGTAGCCCTGTGTAAGGCATATAACAACAAAGGGAGATTTTTAAAGTGCTGAAATTAGAAAAAAACCCTACCAATCCAGAAACCTCTGCCAGTGAAAATAATATTCACAAGGGAAAAACTTGGGACATGTGGGTGACTCCGTTGATTAAACATCTGACTCTTGGGTTTGGCTCAGGTCATGATCTCATGGGTTGTGGGATGTAGCCCTATGTTGTGCTCTGCTATCAGCAGAGAATCTGCTTGAAGATTCTTTCCCTCTGCCCTTCCCTCTACTCATGTTCGCTCTCCTCTCTCAAATACATCTTTTTAAAAAGAAAAAGGAAAACCTTTTTTTGGACAAAAGCTGAGGGAATTCATTAACAGTATATACTACAATAAATGCCATAGGAAATTCTTTAGGCAGAGGGAATTAGAACACCAGATGGAAACTTTGATCTATACAAAGAACTAAAGATCTCTGAAAAATGGTTGAAATAAAGATAAACATTAAAAATACTTATTGTCTTGAGGTGCCTGGGTAGCTTAGTCAATTAACCATCTAACTTTGACTCAGGTTATGATCCCAGGGTCCTGGGATCAAGCCCCACATCAAGTTCCATGCTCAGCTGGGAGCCTGCTTCTCCCTCTCCCTCTGCCCCTCTCCTCCATTTGTGCTGTCTCTCAAAAAAATTAAAATCTTTTTAAAAAGTTCTTATTGCCTTGCTTTTAATCATCTTAAAAGAAAATTATCTAAATACCAAATAATAGCAATACATTATGGACTTATAGCATATATAAAAATAAAATATATGAAAACAATAACAAAAATAAGGGGGATATATTTGGAGTATACTGTTATAAGATTCTTATACTATATGAGAAAAGATATAATACTATTTGAAGTATTAATTAAAGCCAAACACTGTAAATTTTAAACAATTACTAACTTTTTTAAAAGATGGAGTTTAAAAGCCAGTAATGGAGATAAATTTGAATCAAAAATCCTTAATCCAAATGCAAGCAGAAATAGAAGTATAAAAGGAACAAAGAGCAGATAGAACAAATAGAAAACAGCTTGCAAGGGATGCCTGGGTGGCTCAGTGGTTGAGCGTCTGCCTTTGGCTCAGGTTGTGATTTCAGGGTCTGGGATTGAGTCTCATATCAGGGTCCCTGCAGGGAGCCTGCTTCTCTCTCTGCCTGGTCTCTGCCTCTCTCTCTCTGTGTCTTTCATGAATAAATAAATAAAATCTTAAAAAAAAAAAAAAAACAGCTTGCAAGATGGCAGACTTTTATCTAAGCATATGGATAAGTACAATGAATGAAAATGTTCAAAACATACAAATCAAAAGACAGATTATCAAATTGATAAAAAAAAAAAGTGAGACCCTACTATATACTATCTAAAAGAAATCCATTTTAAATATAAAGAAAACGATACTGATGCAATGAAACGCCAGGACACCTGCACCCCGATGTTTATAGCAGCAATGTCCACAATAGCCAAACTGGAAGGAGCCTCGGTGTCCATCGAAAGATGAATGGATCAAGATGTGGTCTATGTATACAATGGAATATTACTCAGCCGTCAGAAAGGACGAATAGCCACAATTTGCTTCAACGTGGAGGGACCTGGAGCGTATTATGCTGAGTGAAATAAGTCAATCGGAAAAGGACAAACATTATATAGTCTCTTTCATTTGGGGAATATAAAAATTAGTGAAAAGGAATAAAGGGAAAGGAGAGAGGGCAGCCCGGGTGGTTCAGCGGTTTAGCGCCGCTTTCGGCCCGGGGTATGATCCTGGAGACCTGGGATCGAGTCCCACGTCGGGCTCCCTGCACGGAGCCTGCTTCTCCCTCTGCCTGTGTCTCTGCCTCTCTCTCTCTCTCTCTCTCTGTCTTAAAAAATCTTTTAAAAAAAAAGGGGGGAAGGAGTGAAAATATCAGTGAGGGTGACAAAACATGAGAGACACCTAACTCTGGGAAATGAACAAGGGGTAGTGAAAGGGGAAGTGGGCGGGGGGGTTGGGGTGACTGGGTGATGGGCACTGAGGGGGGGGGGCTTGGCGGGATGAGCACTGGGTGTTATGCTGTATGTTAGCAAATTGAACTCTAATAAAAAATTTTTTTAAATATAAAGAATCCATTTTAAATATAAATATAAAGGTAAGTAAGCTAAAGGTAAAAAATGGAAAAGACATATAACGTAAACATTAATCTACTTTAATGTTTACTTTTCTAAAGAAAAGTAGAATGGAAAAAAAGCAAGCAGGAAAGAAAGAAAAGTAGAATGGCTATAGTATTATCACACACAGTAGACTTCAGAACAAGACACATTGCCACAACTGAAAATCCATATTACATAATGGTAAAGGTGTTAAGTAGGCAAGTAGATGTAACAATCCTAAATATGTGTTCACCTAACAAAATAGCTTTAAAATACAGGAAGCAAAAATTGATGAAACTGAACGTAAAAGCAGACAAATCCATAGTCAAAGAGATTTCAATACTCCTCTCTCAGTAATTGATAGAACAAGGACAGATATAGTATTAGAAGACCTAAACAATGATCAACATTTATAGATCACTTCTCCCCAAAACAACAGAAGGTATATTATTTTTCAAGTGCACATGGGATATTCACCAAAATATACCATATTTTGAGTCATAAAACGTACATCAACATTTAAAGTAACTAAAATCACATAAAATGTGTTCTTTTACTGTAAGAATTAGAATTCAATAGCAAAAAGATATCTGGAAACCTCCAAAAATTTGGAAATAAAACAATTCTAAATTACCCATATGCCAAAGAGGAAGGAACAAGAGAAATTAAATATTTCGACTGAATGGAAAGGGAAGTAAAACATCAAAATTTGTGGGGTGTGCCTAAAATAGTGCTTACAGGAAAACTTATAGCATTAAATGCCTATACTAGAAAAGAAGAAATCTTCTATCATGAAATAACCTTCTCTATTAAGAACCTGGCAAAAACATGAACAGAAATTACATTTCTTTTTTTTTTTTTGAACAGAAATTTCACAGAGGAAGACATAGACATGGCCAACAAGCACATGAGAAAATGCTCCACACCACTTGTCATCAGGTAAATACAAATCAAAACCACAATGAGATACCACCTCACACCAGTGAGAATGGCAAAAATTAGCAAGACAGGAAACAACAAATGTTGGAAAAGATGTGGAGAAAGGGGAACCCTCTTGCACTGTTGGTGGAAATGTGAACTGGTACAGGCACTCTGGAAAACTGTGTGGAGGTTCCTCAAAGAGTTAAAACTAGAGCTACCCTACAACCCAGCAATTGCACTGCTGGGGATTTACCCCAAAGATACAGATGCAGTGAAACGCTGGGACACCTGCACCCCGATGTTTCTAGCAGCAATTTCCACAATAGTCAAACTGTGGAAGGAGCCTCGGTGTCCATCTACAGATGAATGGATAAAGAAGATGTGGTCTATGTATACAATGGAGTACTACTCAGCTATTAGAAATGATGAGTACCCACCATTTGCTTTGACGTGGATGGAACTGGAGGGTATTATGCTGAGTGAATTAAGTCAGTTGGAGAAGGACAATCTTCATAAGGTTTCACTTATACAGGGAATATAAAAAATAATGAAAGGAATTATAAGGGAAAGGAGGAAAAATGAGTGGGAAAAATTAGAGAGGGTGACAAAACATGAGAGACTCCTAACTCTGGGAACCAAGCAAAGGGTAGTGGAAGGGGAGGTGGGTGGGGCAGGGTGGGATAACTGGGTGACGGGCACTGAGGAGGGCACTTGATGGGATGAGCACTGGGTGTTATACTGTATACTGGCAAATCAAATTTCAATTAAAAACATTAATTTTTAGAAAAAGAAACTGGAGATAAAAAAAGTATGTGAAATCTAGAACAAACAGAAAAAAAGAAGCAACAAACGAAATTGAGAAGAAAAGCAGTAGAGAAAATCGGTGAAATCAAAAGCTGATGTTTTGAAAAGTGAAAACTGACAAACCTTTAGCCAGGGTCCTTTAGAAGAGAGACAGACTTAAATTACCAACATCAGGAATGAAAGAGGGGATATTACTAAGATCCTACAGACATTAAAAGTACAATAGGAGCTATTACAAACAATTTTATGCCCATAAAATTGACAGCTAAGATGAAATAGATACATTCCTTGAGAAAAATACTACCAAAGCTTATTCAAGAAGAGGTAGATAACCTGAGTAGCCATAAATTATGTAAAGAAATGTAATTTGTAGTTAAGAATCAACAAAGTAACCCCCAGCCCAGGATGTCATCACTGGAAAAATATATACCAGAATTTAAGGAAGAAATAATGCTGATTCTATAGAAACTCTTCCAGAAAACAGAATAGGAGAGAGCACTTCCTAACTCATTTTTTGAAGGTAGTAACTAAAGCAGACAAAGAAATAGAACTGTCTTCACTCACAGATGACATCATTGTCTATAGAAAAAACTCCCCAAAATATTCAAAAATGTAACTGGAACTAATATCAATGTAGGCAGAGTTGCAGTATACAAGGTTAGTATAAAAAAAATCAAAATGTATATGGAAATAAATAAAGAGGGTCTAGGATAGTGGAAACAGTTTTGAAAAAAGAAGATTAAAATCAGAGCACATACATTACCTGATTCCAAGACTTTTTATAAAGCTATAGTAATCAAGACATTGTGGTTTTGGTGTAAAGATTGACATGTAGATCCATGGAACAGAACGGAGAGTTTAGAAATAGATTCAAACTTGATAAGATAACTTGATTTTCAACAAAGGTGTGTAGGCAATTCAATGAGGAATAGATCATCTTTTCAGGAACTGTACTCTAACAATTAGACAATCTTTTTGCAAAGAAACGGAACTTACGTTTTACCTATATATCTACAAAAGTTAAAATGGATCATATACCTAAATACAAAATCTAAAACCATGAACTTCTAGAAGGAAAACATAAGAGAAAATCTTCATCATCTTAAGTTAGGCAAAGATTTCTTAAATAGGACATAGAAAAATCACTATAAAACTGTAAAAGGAAAGGTGAAATTGTACTTCATAAAAGTTAAAACAGCTGTTTAAAAACACAATTAAGAAAAGACAATTTTCAGACTTAAGAGAAAACATTTATAAAACATATCTGACACAGAATTTGTATCTAAACTATACAAAGAACTCTTACAAACCATTAGATAGACCAAAGAAAAATTCGTAACTTTAAAATGGGCAAAAGATGACTAGAGACCTTACCAAGAAAGAGATACCACTGAAAAGCACCATGAAAAATGCTCACATCTTTAGTCACTAGGAAAATGCCCCCCCCCAAAAGCTTCAAAAACAAAACTCCACAATGAGATATCACTACACAACCTCAACAGTGGCTACAGTGAAACAAACTGACCACACCAACTCTTGGCGATGATATGGATCCACTGGAACTCTATCTCATACACTGTTGATTTACATTTGGAAAGCACTCTGGCATATTCTAAAAGAGGTAAACATGCCCTAACATACAATCTAACTATTCTGCTCCTAAATATTTACCCAAGAGAAACAAAACATATATTTCCTGAAAACTTCTATGCAAATAAATACTCCTACCAGTTTTGTTTATAATATCCAAAAGCTGGAAATGATTGAAATATCCACCAAATGGTGAATGAACACACCAGATTTGCGATATCTTTGCAATAAAATACTTCATAGAAATAAACGGAATGTATTATTGATACAACATTAATAAATCTTAATGCTGAGTGAAAGTGGCAGATGAAAAAGTGGAAGAAACTGTATAATTCCATTTATTTATTTGTGCTGAAAAATTCAAATATATTTATAAAAATTACAACAAATGTAAAACAACTACTGTTAAAAGATGAAGAAAATTATATATAACTAGGGTTTTTTTTTAGCATTTGGATATCCACATTTTTAAAAAATTTAAATTCAGTTTGCCAATTTATAGTATTACACCCACTGCTCATCACATCACATGCCCTCCTTAGTGCCCATCACCCAGTTACCCCATCCCTCCACCCACCTCCCCTTCCACAACCCCTTGTTTCCCAGAGTCCGGAGTCTCTCATGGTTTGTCTTCCTCTCTAATTTTTCCCCACTCAGTTTCCCCCATTCCATTATGGTCCCTTTCACTATTTCTTATATTCCATATATGAGTTAAACCATACGATAATTGTCTTTCTCCGGTTGAGTTATTTCACTCAGTGTAATACCCTCCAGTTCCATCCACATCGATGTAATGGTAGGTATTCATCCTTTCTGATGGCTGAGTAATATTCCATTGTGTATGTATATATACATACACCACATCTTTATCCATTCAGCTGTTTAAGGATATCTTGGCTCCTTCCACAGTTTGGCTATTGTGGACATTGCTGCTATAAACATTGAGGTATAGGTGTCCCATCATTTCACTACATCTGTATCTTTGGGGTAAATGCCTAGTAGTGCAATTGCTGGGTCATAGCTCTATTTTTAACTTCTGTGAGGAACCTCCACACTGTTTTCCATAGTGGCTACACCAGTTTGCATTCCCACTGTGTAAGAGAGTTTCCCTTTCTCCACATCCTCGCCAACATTTGTTGTTTCCTGTCTTGTTAATTTTCACCATTCTCACTGGTGTGAGGTGGTATCTCATTGTGGTGTTGATTTGTATTTCCCTGATGGCAAGTGATGTGCAGCACTTTTTCATGTGCTTGTTGGCCAGGTGTAGGTCTTCTTTGGAAAAATATCTGTTCGCGTCTTCTGCCCATTTCTTGACTCGATTGTTTGCTTTTTGGGGGTGTTGAGTTTAGTTATTTTTAGATCTTGAATACTAGCCCTTTATCTGATATGTCATTTGCAAATATCTTCTCCCATTCTGTAGGTTGCCTTTTAGTTTTATTGACTGTTTCTTTTGCTGTGCAGAAGCTTTTTATCTTGATGAAGCCCCACTAGTTCATTATTGCTTTTGTTTTCCTTGTTCATTTATTTATTTTTTAAAAAGTTTTATTTATTTATTTATTCATGAGAGACACAGAGAAAGAGAGAGAGAGAGAGGCAGAGAGAGAGAGAGAGGCAGAGACACAGGCAGAGGGAGAAGCAGGCTCCATGCAGGGAGCCTGACGTGGGACTTGATCCTGGGTCTCAAGGATCACACCCTGGGCCGAAGGCAGCACAAAACCGCTGAGCCACCCGGGCTGCCCCTTGTTCATTTATTTTTTTAAAATATTTTATTTATTTGAGAGAGAGAGGAAGAGTGAGCAAGAGAGAGAGAGCTGGGGGAGGAGCAGAGGGAGAGGGACAGCAGACTCTTCCCTGAGCATGGAACCCTATGCTGGGATCCATCCCACAACCCTGAGGTCATGACCTGAGCCTAAACCAAGAATCCCATGTTCAACTGATTCCATCACCCAGGCATATCTGTGCAATTCCATTTATATAAATTCTAGAAAATTTGTACTTAATTGCGTGAAAAGTAAATCAGTGGTTGCCTGGATATGGTTGTTGGGGGAGAAAGGGATGAAGAGAGGGAAGGATTAAAAAACAAATAAGGAAACTTTGGAAAGTGATAGAAATGTTCAATAACTTGATTATAGTGAGGTTTCACAGGTATATATGTAGGGCAAAACCAATCAACCTGTACACTTTAAATATGTGCAGTTTGGGGTGCCTGGGTGATTCAGTTGGTTGAATGGCAGACTCTTGGTTTTAGCTCAGGTCATGATTTCAGGTTCATGAGATGGAGCTCTATGCTCAGCAGGGAGTCTGCTTGAGAATCTCTCCCTCTTCCTCCACCCTTCCCCCAACTTTTATGCCTTTTCTAAAATAAATCTTTAATAAATGAAGAAGTGCAGTTTATTGTACATTAATTATACCACAATAAATTTATTAAAAAAGAGAATGATGCAGTAATGAATTGCTTTCTGATATTGGATTATGCTTTTTCAAATAGTATTTTTAAATGAAGATAACCCTTTTCAAACATGTAAAATGTCACAATTCCATATATGGTTATTTTCAAATGACTTTTTCAAACTTTCATTTTTTTTCTATCTAAAAAAGCATATTGAAAACTAGATGAACATTCTCTCTTGAGCTAGTTTGAATGACAATTGATGTTTAGATTTCAGGTTGAAACTTGAAGGATAATCAATTCAATTACTTGCTTCTTTTCTTTCTTCTGCTACATCCTATTGTGTGATCTGAGGCAGCAAATTGTTTTCATATTTAAAACTATTTTTAAATAATTTGGCTTAAAGTTTCTATGGAGTACAATGACCATAGAACTTGGTCATAGACGCTTTCCTAATCAGACACCTTTATTTAAATAACATTTAAATCCAATCTTCAGTATAAAGCATATCAGTGTTTTGAAAATCTTGTTAAACACTGAAATTGAATGACCTATATAAATAATTATGTGCCATACTTCCAACTTATTAATTGAAAAGTAGCTGACTTTTATCCCCAGGAATGTTAGGTTTGTAACAACAGTTAAGTTGGCTAATACCCAAAAGATGTTAAATACTAAAAAGAATATCCTTTAATAAGAAAAGACAAAAAGTGGTCATTTATTTGAAGATATTTTTAAACTACTTTCTTGCTCTTTATTATTTGTAATCTTGTATAGATATTTTAAAGTTTCATAGCTATTGGTTTTTATTTCAACACATTCATACCCTATGCCTTCGGTAATTTTTATACTACTGCAAATTAGTTTGGGCCTTTACAGCAACATTAGTTGTCTTCTACAAAGTGAATATATCAAGCAATAATGATGTTTAATTTTTATTATTTTAATTAAGAAATAAAATAGGAACAATAAATTATGTATCTGTTTCCAGCTTTAGAAAAGATTTTGAAGAATATGGGTGTTGCCACTGTTGAACTGTTGTTTAAACATTATTTCTCACACTGTGCCTAATGGATTTAATTATGGTTCACACACTTGTTTCTTTATCATCTCTTCAGATGGAGAGCTATACAGATACATTGTAAACTACAACAAGAACATGTTATTAAGCTGTCTCTGGTGATGAAGGTATTTTCAAATTATGCTGTAAAAGTCCCTTGCAAATGAATTCCATTAAGCACTGGCCTTCTCTTGTAGTTCACTAATCATAGTTACCCACCTAGATCAAGTACAAAAGCAAGCCAACATATCCAAATAAAAAGGTCTTATTGTGACTGGACCCAAAGGTCGGCAACAGTAATTAGTCTAAAATCCATTTAACATGGAAAAGAGCCCATCAAAAATATTTCTTCAACTCTTTTGTAACCCATAGTTGCTACCCTAGGAAGCTCATACTTTAATTCAGGATGCTAAACTATCACAAATAAAGTAAAATTTAAAACTAATAAGAGCCAAACTGACTTTAAGTTTTAGGGAACTGGACTGGAGAAAGATCTGCAATCAGGTTTGAAGACTAGGTGGTTTAATATGAGGAAATAATACAAGCAAAGATGGGGTATAAGTGGGCTGACCATGGTTTACACGAGGGAGCTCTGGAAAAACTAGCCTATTTAGAGATATAGTTTCCTATTTGGAAGTAATGGATAATAGGATGGAAAAGTTAATCAGATTACAGAGAGCCTTAAGTGACATGAAATGAAGTTTGATCTTGACACAATGGGCAGTCATAAGATTTTTTTAAATTATTTTTTATTTATAATACATGGCTTCCAGAAAAAACTTAAAAGGTATAAAAGGGCATTATATAAAAAATAATTGTCCCTTTTAATAAATCCTAACAATCTGATTGAAACATCTCTATGAAGAGCAAAGATGCAAGAATAGCTGAGAAACCCCCTGTATAAGAAAATAAGAAGGAAGAGGAGGAGGAAAACAACTTGCCTTACCAGATATCAAAACTTACTACGCATTTATAGTAATTAAGACAGTTTGTTGTTAACACAGGGATAGAAAATTGACAAAATAAGAGAGCCCAGAAACAGTCTGTACGTATTTGAACACTTGATCCATGACAAAATGGGTATCGCAGATCACTGGGGGAACAGTGATGGGACAATTGGTTATCCATATGGAAAAGAACAGATCCCTTCCTCATGCCATAAAATCGACTTTAAAAGGTAAAATTATAAAATTTTGACGAAAACATGGGACTGTTGTGACCCTAGGAGGGAAGAATCTCTTTTTTTTTTTTTTAGATTTTTTTATTTATTTATTCATAGAGATGCAGAGAGAGAGAGAGAGAGAGAGAGAGAGAGAGAGAGGCAGAGACACAGGCAGAGGGAGAAGCAGGCTCCATGCAGAGCCCGATGTGGGACTCGATCCAGGGTCTCCAGATCATGCCCTGGGCTGCAGGCGGCGCTAAACCACTGCGCCACCGGGGCTGCCCAAGAATCTCTTAAACAAGATATGAACAGCACTAATCATAAAAGAGAAAATTGGTAAATCTGGCTACATTAAGATTAAGAATGTCTCTTCAGTAAAAGACATACAGAAAATGAGATAAACCATAAACTGAGAGAACATATTGCATCACCTGAAATTAGTTATTTCAAATAATGCAAGAAGAACTACAAATAAATCAGTCAGGAAAAAAACTTAATTGAAAGCTAGGCAATAGAAACAAAACAGTTATTTCATGGAAGAGAAAATATGAATGGTCAATAAACAAAAGAAGCTCAATCCCAGTAGTAATCAGGAAAATACAAATCAAAACCAATGAGATGCCACTTTTTACGCAGTGGATTGTAAAAATTAAAAAGTCTTACAAAAAGTGTTGGATGTGTCTTAGACATTGCTGGTAAAATGCTAAACAACCACTCTGGAGAACATGTAGCTATAATATTACGGTCACATAACTTATAACTTACTACTCTGCTCTAGATGTTTCCTAGAGAATTTCTTGTGCATGTACACCAGAAGACACATATGAGAGTGTTCATAGAAGAGCTATTTAAGTAGCAAAAATCGGGATCCCTGGGTGGCTCAGCAGTTCAGCACCTGCCTTTGGCCCAGGGCGTGATCCTGGAGTCCCAGGATCAAGTATGTGTCAGGCTCCCTGCATGGAGCCTGCTTTTCCCTCGGCCTGTGTCTCTGCCTTTCTCTTTCTCTCTATGTCTATCATGAATAAATAAATAAAATCTTTTTAAAAAATGACTGTGTTGTACAGTCCTTAAAAAAAAAATAAAGTAGCAAAAATCTGCAAATAACCCAAATGTCCAGTAACAAAAAAGTGGATAAATTTATTTTAGTATAGTCACAGTAGAATATTATGCAGGAGTGACAATGAACTGCAGCTCTTCATAAAAATGGATAATCATAGAAACATAATGTGTGAGAATGATGAGCTATGGAAGACTATAGTATTCCATTTTATAAAGTTAAAAAAAATCAAGTAATATATGATATAGTCATATATACATATGTGATTAAATTTTCCTGAAAACCTATGACAATGACAAACATTAAAATCAGGTGAGAGTTACTTCTAGGATGTCAGTGGGGGATGAGGCAGGAAAGGAAAACAACAATAGCTACAATTTTGGTAAACGAGTTTTTAGTTTTTTAAGTTGGGAAGATGAGTGGGGTCATGGGTATTGTTTTATTTCTTAGCTCATTTGTCCTTTTTTCTTTTTTCCCT
The DNA here is from genome assembly GCF_011100685.1 of Canis lupus familiaris. NCBI lineage: Eukaryota > Metazoa > Chordata > Mammalia > Carnivora > Canidae > Canis > Canis lupus. Next base: position 11,161,956 of record NC_049229.1, read on the forward strand.
TTAGAGAGAGAAAGAGGAAGAGAGAGAGAGCCAGAGGGGGGGCAGAGGGAAAGGTAGAGAATCTCAAACAGGCTCAACGCCCAGTGCAGAGCCTGGCATGAGGCTCAGTCTCACAACCCTGAAATCATGACCTGAGCTGAAACCAAGAGTCGGTTGCTTAACCCACTGAGCCACCCAGGTGCCCCACTTGTACATATTCTTTGTATGAAATATAACCTTAAAAATGATAATTTGAAGAAAAAATATATTTCCTCCTTCTACTCATTCAACCACCTATTTGCCTTCCACAGAGACTTGTTAAATAAATTGCAGAGCAGCCCTACAATACAGTACAATGCAGCCATTATAAAAGAATAAAGGAACCCTATATGTTCTGAATGGAATGACAACTGGATTATATTGTTAAAAGAAGTGTGTGTATAATGCTACAATTTGCATTAAAACACACACATTTGTATATGCATGAGTCAGCTATCTGTAAGATTACCAAAAACTGGCTTTCATGAGTTCTTGACTCTGAAAGTGACTTATGGAAGCCACATTTAAAAAAAAAAAAATTTGACCCAGCCACATGTAAGAAGTGAGGTGATGGCAGTGATGGGTGGGGATGCAAGGGAGGACATTCAATAACAAAATCAGGGAAAACAGGAGACCAGCTGGAGAGCCATCACAGGAAGAACCATAAGGGAACCAGTGCTGGGGAAAGGTGATGGCAGTGGGATTATAAACAGAAGAGCATATGAGAGTGAAATAGATGTTTTGACACTGTAAATGATTAAACAGTTCATTCTGCCTAATTATTCTTGCCAAAACCTAGTAGTCTACAAAGTCACTTTTATGTATTTTTAATCTACTAAATGCAATTTATTTTATTACCCTATGTAAGACCTGTTAAATTCAGGGTGTGGTCATGGAATGTCACAACACAAATGGTCTTCACAAGGTTTTGTGGGATCTCCTTTTGCATTAAAGCCACAAAGGGAGAAAAAATCTCTACAGAATCTGAAATTCTTTCTGATTTACCCTACATAAACTACTTTCTGACCTTTCATCCTGAGTAGAATTCAATCAATAAGTCTTCTATGAGATTATAAAAGTGTTTGCCTACTAATAGCAATGCCAAAAATACCCTCCTAACTGGGTATTTTAAGAGGAAAATAGTTTTAAGGCAGAAAGTAGATATCACAGGATTTATTCTTTTGATGCCTGTGATTAAATAGAATTAAAACATTATGAACCTTTTCTGCTACCCAGGTACCCTATGATATGAATTTTGACATATATGTTATACCTGCAGTTATGAATTGTTCATTTTTCTGAAACTGTCCCATCAATTATTGATATGCCCATATTTTTACTTGGTTTTAGTAAAATCTGTTGGTAATCTAAAATAAAATAAATCCATCCTTTTTCTCTTCTCTCCACCCTCCCACCCCCAATGCCTTCTTTCTTCTATGCTTCTTGCCCTCATTACTCTTCTTGCAGTTGCTCTTTTTGCCAAAACAAAGCCCAGAGCTAGTTGTATGCAGACATATTGATGGTAGTGTTAATGTGTGTGACTCTGTGCTATCCTATTTTCCTGCACCTCAGATGGAGTTGTCCCTCTCACCAGAGCAAACCAATCACTTCTTGTTGAAGTCCCAGAGTCTTTGAACATCTGTTGTCCTTTACGTCATCTATGGGCCTCAGAAAAGATACACTTGAAGTTTTTTCTCTCATACCACAGGGATTTTCTAAAACTTGTGTTATTTCCTGTGGCCCAGAGATTGTTTCATTTTCCTGCAAGAGGAAGAAAAAAGGGATCTAAATGCTTCCTGTGATTGCATAAAGTTTATTTTAGGAACTAAAATCTGTGGGCTTTTTTTTTTTTCTATTATATCCTATTTTCCTTGCTCAAGATTTATAGGGAATGTTAGGTCATGTTTGCGCCTTTGCACCAAGGAAATGTTTCTTTTACTGACTAGAAAGTTTTAAAGTAAATATTCTGTTGACCCTTTAGTTCAAATTCCAGGCTTGATGTATTTTTCAGAAGAGAAAAAAACATGGCTCTGAATCTAGCTCCTTACTCTTTAATTAGTGTTCAGCTTTTTGCTTGAAATAGTTCACATTATTTGGTCTCTGTCTTCACTAACCAATTTTTATAACTAGTGTGCATAAAATCACCAACAAGCAAAAATATCAAAAACTTTCATTAGTTTATGTCTTTTTGTGATTAGGAGAGAAAGTTTCTACTGTCTTGAATTAGTGACAAATTGTTTTCTGTTGAATCAGGGAGATTTCTTATCCTTCTAGGGAGGAATTTTCATATAAACAAGCTTTTTGTATCTGTCTAAGGCTTCCAGTTAATTACATTTTGCAAGTAATATAAAAAATGGAGATTCATTACAATCACTACTTGTTAGAAGAGAATAAGACACAGGAGTGATTTAGTCAAGTTGCTTTTTTATAAAATGAGGTACTAGAAGGAGAGGAAAATATGCCATCTAAGCATTTAGGCTGGAACCTGTATAATCCACTTTTATTTCTGAATGATGGCTTTATTGCCATGCTTTTTAGACTGCTTTAGTGTCCTGAGCTTTTAGAAACCAATGTGTTTGTGACTTGCTTGCACATTTTCTAAGAGCATATTTTCCAAATACAAAATAGGTGCTACCACTTCAGTTTTAGTTTCACTTTATAACTCTGTTAATAAAAAATCCCTGTTGCAAACTAGTTTTCCTTGACAATTCATAAAAACCTTAACGTGTTATTATTTTAAGCAGTAAGTGAAGGAGTTATTAATTCCCATGTAAATAAGAGCATTAGTTACCATCTTCAAAACTGGTTTGAGGAGGGAGGTGAGGTTTGATTTCCTGATGATTTAAGAAACCAATCTGTGGAGAGAACTCTCCCTTGGTATAGTTAATTTATCTGTGCTGGAATGTGCCATACTAATATGAATTTCTTTCCCTCTATTATTTTCATATATCGATACACCTAAGCTACCCATTTTTTCAGGTGGAAGAAACTTACCTAGGTAACACTGTCAAAGGAAAATACACCCAAAGAAATCCAGGAATCATGATAAGCTTTTATTAGCTGAAACAGTCAACAGTATTAAGTGAATACCAGCGGATGTGAGATTCTCTTCCTATTACCCTATGTTATCTATCAGACTTTCTTTGCTTTACTCACTGAAGACCTTGATACGAATTTGAAGGAAAATTTTAATCCAAACACAACTGTACCAGATAAATTAGAATAAATGTAAGTGGCATCTTTGTTGAGTTAAATATTAGTGAAGACCATCACTTTGACTCATTTCTTTCATTCACTTACTCTTACTCTCCTCCAAAAGATTTGCTTTACTTTATGGCTTTAAAGAAATATTGCTTTCTCTCAACTCCATTGCTCTGGTTTTTAAAAAGTAATGATTGAGGGAAGCACTCAAGAGAGGTTGGCATCTGGGAGGAATAAGGAGTATGCCTCTGGTTTCCCCACCATAGAGAGTGGAGGAAAGGAAGTGTGCAGTGCTTGAAGTGATTAAATTTTCTGGGCCATCTGGTCATCAGGAAAAGGCTGTGTTTTCAATTTCACTGTGAATGAAGAGAAGCGTATTAAGGAAGGAGAGCATTTAGTCTAAGGAAAATAGAAATTATACTTTATTTCTACTACTAAAAGCTTCAGCTTCCTTAATTATAGAAAGAAGGGTCACTTGTGGGAGACTGAGCCTTTAATGGTGCTGCAAAGTTACTGGGGGGACTTGAAGAATGGTCTGGGAAGGTGAGTGAACATACAAGGGTAGCCACTTAGAATGGAGTCACTCAAATCTTCTAAAGTCTCTTTCCACCCCCATACAATCTTTATGGAAGGAAGAAAATGAGCAAAAGGGCTAAATTTTTCTCAGGCCACGGAAAGAAATCAGAGCTCCTGTTTCCTTAAAGTTTATTGTCAGTGTCTCTGGTCCAGGTATCAGTTGGAAAGCCACAAATCAAGTGTAATTTTGATTAACATCCATCCACTCTTCTATTTATTGAACTACCTCATGCTTTAAAAGTAAAAACCAAGTTCATGTTTTATTTACCACTTTTTAAATAAAGCACTAGTTTCAAGAGAAGCTGTAGAGGGAAAATCAAGAGTAGAAAAGAAATCAATGCACAAAGCATATATCTGCACTAAACATTGAAATTGAAAGATGGCAATGGACAACGGTATGCCAAAAATTAAGAGCTTGGATGTGAGTCCACCTGTTGCCACCAGCTGCTGATTCTGTCATCTTTGCAGGTAATTAATAGAGTACTCTGATGCTACCTGAATCAAACCTAGAAAGCTCAAATCTTGATGTGTGATTGAGATTGTGCAGCCTGAACATTTTTAAAGGATTTGTAGAACCTGCAGTTCCACAGAAAAATGCAGTTTGCTTCATTCAAGATGTAGCTAATCACTGACTATAGGAAGAAATTTTCCTGACCTTTTTAAGAGACTATTGCTCAGGTAATCTTTGTTTTTTTTAGGAGTGCTTGTCAAGGTGAGGATTTGTTTTGGCTTCATTTGAAGCTGCCAATATAGAGAGAGAGAAGTGGGGTGATGAGTGGATTCCCCTTCCAAGAAGGGACCACATTGCTGTGAAGGAATATGTATTAGTATATTTTCACATACTGACCAGCGAATACAATCACCTGGACTCTGACTTCCTGAAGAAACTCTACGATGTTGCTGATGTCAAATACGAGGGGAATTTAAAGGCTGTTTATTTTGTTCATCCAACATTTCGTTCAAAGGTATCAACGTGGTTTTTTAACACCTTTTCTGTCTCAGGACTGAAGGACAAAATCCACCATGTGGACAGCCTCCACCAGCTATTCTCTGCCATATCACCAGAACAGATTGACTTTCCTCCTTTTGTCCTTGAATATGATGCCAGGGAAAATGGACCTTACTATGCATCTTATCCCCCATCACCAGATTTGTGACCTGCCGTCTTTTAGTGCTACTGGTTTCCAAGGACATCACTTTCTCCACGAATTGCTACTATTGAAGTGAAATTCATTTTTGCTGTTCAGATCCAGAGAGCCTTTTGTCCCCACCTCTCTGGTATTTTTTTATTGACTGTATATTTTCTGGCACATAAGCAATCAAAATGGTAGGCCATTCTGAACTGCACACTTATTTTAAATTTGTATATTTGTATCAAATGAAAATGTTCATTTTTAGAGGGTTGTTAATAGAAATTGGGGAGCAACTTTTAAGTATCTTCAGTTTCCTGAAAGGACACTGGATTTTCCATTAGACAAGCCACCAATATTGTTCATGCCATCTCTTTAACATTGCACGCTTCCTTTGTGTACTTAAATGTTTCTCAAAATATATAGCATGGAGTGTGCAAAAGCTTGAAGGCTGAGAGCTTAGTGGACTTCCAGACCACTGACATGGAGGTCAGCATGGGTGGACCAGGGCTGAGGTGAGCTGGAAAGGTGCAAAGGGCCAAGTCACAAAGGGCTTCCTTCCACGTGAAGGGAGTTGGACTTTCTCTGCAGTTGATAAGGAGCCCCTGGAAAATGTTAGCAGGCAGCCCTACCTGTTTCCTGATGCCTTGGCTCACTGTCTGCTCTTCATTCCAGGCCCCATGCTCACAGAGTGTAGTGCTTTGATGTGCAGCTCTTGAGCCTCAAAGGGTTTTTGACTTTCCACATTCTCTGCCTTCAGCTCTCTGACTTTGTTCACATTTAAATCCACTCTGCATCTAAAATCTGAAAGAAACTCTTCTAACTCTTAATGTAGTAATTTAACCATCCTTCCTGTTCTCATGTTCCCTTACCCTCATTAATGCTGCTTTTCATGACTTCCATTGCCTTGATGTTTCTTAACTCAGTTCTTCCCCTCTCTCTGGACTTACCTCCCGTGTTAGTCAGGGTCCTCCAGAGAAACAGAACCAATAGGTTGTGAGTGTGTGTAGGTAGATAGGAAGGTGGATGTACCTGTATCTACTTATCTATTGATTGAGAGACTGTTTATGTATCTACTTATTATTGAAGCTACACATCAAAGCAATGGTTTCAGGCTTCATATTTATATCTTTAATAATCCATTTTGAGTTTATATTTGTATATCATGTAAGAAAATGGTTGAGTTTCATTCTTTGGCATGCAGCTGTTGTTTCCCAACACCATTTATTGAAGAAAACTGTCTTTTTCCCAACATTCTTTCCTCCTTTCTTGGGTTAATTGACCATATGAGCATGAATTTATTTCTGGGCTCTCAGTTCTGTTCCATTGATCTATGTGTCCATTTTTATGTCAGTACCATATTGTTTTCATTATTACAGCTTTGTAGTATAGTTTGAAATCTGGGAGTGTGATACCTCCAGCTTTGTTATTTCTCAAAGTTGCTTTGGCTATTTGGAGTCTTTTATGGTTCCATACCAAGTTTAGGATTATTTGTTCTAGTTCTTAGAAAAATGCTATTGATACTTTGATAGGAATTTTATCAAATCTATAGATTGCTTTTGGTAGTATGGACATTTTGACAATATTCTTCCAATCCATGGGCATGGTGTATCTTTCCATTTATTTGTGTCATCTTTCATTCTTTCATCAGTGTCTTGTAATTTTCAGAGTATAAGTCTTTCACTTCCTTGGTTAAATTTATTTCTAGGTATTTTATCCTTTTTTATGCAATTGTAAATGGGATCACCTTATTGATTTCTCTCTGCTAGTTTATTATTAGCATATAAAAACAGATTTCTATATATTAATTTTGTATCCTCCAACTTTACTGAATATATTTATTCTAATAGTTTTTTGGTGGAATCTTTATGGTTTTCTATATATAGTATTATGTCACCTGCAAATAGTGACAGTTTTACTTCTTCCCTTCGGATGCCCTTCCCTTCCCTTCCCTTCCCTTCCCTTCCCTTCCCTTCCCTTCCCTTCCCTTCCCTTCCCTTCCCTTCCCTTCCCTTCCCTCTTTCCTTTCCCTTCCCTTCCCTTTCCTCTTCTTGTCTGATTGCTGTGGCTATGACTTCCAGTATTATGTTGCAAAAAGTGGGGAGAGTGGATATCCTTGCCTTGTTTCTGATCTCAAAGGAAAATCTTTCCGCTTTTCATGATTGAAGATTATGTTAGCTATGGGTTTGCAGTTTATGGCTTTTACTGTGTTATGTTCTCTCTGTAGAGTTTAGAGGTCTTTTTCCTCTCGTGAATGAATGTGACTTTTGTTAAATGCTTTTTCTGCATCTCCTGAAATAATCATATGATTTTTATCTTTTATTTTTTTAATGTGGTATATCATGTTGACTTGCATTAGAGAGATGTATTTTAAGGAATTGGCTCACACAGTTATGGAGATTGGTGAATCCAAAACCTGTAGGGTAGATTGGCAGGATGGCGACCCATGGAAGATTTGATGTTGTAATTCAAGGCAAAAGGCTGTCAGGCTGAAGACCAGGAAAGAGCTGATATGATTCAAATCCAAAAGCTATTGGCACGATTCCTTTCTTACTTAGGCAGGTCAATCTTTTCTTGTATTCAAGCCTTCAGTCAATTGAGTGAAGCCTACCCACATTATGGAGAACAATCTACTTTACCCAAAGTCTATTTATTTATTTATTTATTATTTATTTATTTATTTATTTATTTTTATACTTTTAAAAGATTTTATTTATTTATTCATGAGAGAGACACACACACACACACAGAGGCAGAGACACAGGCAGAGGGAGAAGCAGGCTCCCTGCAGGAAGCCCGACATGCAACTCTATCCAGGGCCTCCAGGATCACGCCCTGGGCTGAAGGCGGCTAAACCGCTGAGCCACGCGGGCTGCCCTATTTATATTTTTAAATGAATTCTAGAGCAGTGATTCCTATCTTAACATCACAGCTCTTCTTTTTTCTTAAATTTTTATTTAAATTCAAGTTAGTTAACATGTAATATAATACTGTTTTCAGGAGTGGAATTTAGTGATTCATCACTTACACTTAATACCCAGTGCTCAAACACAACAAGTGCCTTCTTGAATATTTACTTATCACCGCATTTTGCCCATCCTCCACCCACTTCCCTCCATCAACCCTGAGTTTATTCTCTATTGTAAAGAGTCTTTTATGGTTTTTCTCTCTCTTTTTCCCCCTTCCTATGAGCCCAAATGTCCATTGACTGATGAATGGATAAAGAAGATGTGGTGTATATATGCAATGGACTATTACTAAGCCACCAAAAGGAATGAAATCTTGCCATTTGCAATGATGTGGGTGGAGTTAAAGTATATTATGCTAAGTGAAATGAATCAGGCAGAGAAAGGCAATTACCATATGATTTCACTCCTATGTGGAATATAAGAAACAAAATAGATCAAAGTCCATTTATTAAAATGTTAATGTTATCCAAAAACTCTCATAGGAACATCTGGAATGATGTTTAACTAAATATCTGGGTGCCACAGCCCAACAAAGTTAAAACATAAAAGTAACCATCCCACCTTCCTGTCTTCTTTAACCATGAATGTGTCCATCGGCTTCTCCCTTGCTCCTTTACCTTACTGTGTAACTACCACGCCTGCTTTGTCAACCGCCAAGTTTGTATCACTCCTGCCAATCTGCTTCCTCTACTCCTAAAACTGTTCAGCAACACTGAAGAAAACCACACACCTGAATATAATGGTGCTACAGGTTAGTGGTCTCCAGCTTCAGTGAGGTCCTTAGGGCTGCTGTGTGTCCCTGGCCAATTCCCTCTCCATTCCCACAGAGACTCTTTCAGACCTCTACAGTACTAGGGACATCCCAGTCTCTTTCTCTCGGCAGATGAACTTATCTATTACAGCGCAGTGAAAATTATGGATTTTAAACATGAACCACCTCAACTTGCCCCTCTTCCTCCCTGTCTGAACCACTTGAATGATCTTGGCCTGCCCACATATGAGAATGTTGGGAGCAGATAAGGGGCCATCAGGCATATACATTTTTTCTTCAGAATTCATCCAGGGTGACTGTGCCTCTAACCCCCTGCATAGGACTCTTTGAAGGTCGTTGCCAGCTGCCTTCTGACTTCACCTGCCCCTTCCATGGTAGTCCATTCCATCTTTCAACTTGCCTCACCTACTAAGTGCCCACTTTCAACTCCTTTATCTGACATAACAACTCAGAGAGGTAAATCCAAATAGGATTTAGAAATGGTAGGACATAGTATCTGGATGTGGTTGGACAGATGGTACCACTCATGGAGAAGTGGCAATAGCAAGAGGAGCAGGGTGTTTTAGAAGGAAGATGATAAATGACTTTGGCCACTGTAAGTCTCAGGTGCCTGTGGGACATGTATAACCACTATTATCTCTTAAAGGGTGTTTATTAGGCCTGACTTATTCCCTCCCTCCAGGCCATGTGAGTTCATTTTTCATCTTATAGGGTGCTAAAACAAAAGGAACAATGTTGATCACCTAATCCTAGTGTTGTTTAAACAAGAGGGTATTTATTATGTGTAATTGAAAAGACCCTTGTTACAGCAGGCATACGTTGCATACATCAAAGATAGGTCCCAGCCCCTGGCAACATCAGCAGTCTACCAGTCTCTGTATTGTAATCTTTTTCCATCGTTGCCTAATTGCTGGTTGAAATTCATCCCAGACCCTAGTGAGCTTAGAGTAACTCTACCAATCACCAGTTGTATTGTTTTGGTCAAGAGTGTGGTCTGCAGAATTATTAAATAAGGCTCCTCAAAAAGACCTCTGTCTGTTTATTCATCAGTTCATCTAAGCGTGTCATATAATTGCCAGCAAGGGGAGAGGATGGTGAGGACAGTCCTAATTGCACTGCAGGCATCTGGGAGGGTCTGGAATTGTCAGCTGCTATTTGCAGCATTGGTTGGCATTAGAAACAGGCATGAAAGAAAACATGTGCTGAGACATCTCTTGATTCTATCTCTAGACTGAGAACCTGGCTCATTCCCACATAAAGACCCACTCCTAAAAGGCTATTTTGTGTTGATGATGGCAAATGCCAAGGGTGTGTGTGTGTGTGCGTGTGTGTGTGCATTTGAATGCTGCACCTTTGAAAAAGGCCTTGTAGACCTCTATACCATAAGAGTATTAATGTCAGAAAGGCAGTTCTACGTCTGGCCTGAAGCTCAGAAAGGAGGCTGGGAAGCAGACAGAGCTTTGGGAGTCATTATATGCTGGTGGAGGTTGAAGCATTTTGTTCTTTCTTAGATATCTTTTGCATCCTTCAACTCCCAGATTCCTTAATTCCAGCATTAGAAATTTATATTCTCCTTAACGGTACAAAAATTCAGCAGGCATGTAACTCTTTAAAATAAAGGTATTGTGTCCCCCCCACCTCTTATCACACAGTTGTAAACTCTGCTGGTACAGGGTATAAATAATCATGTTAGTAGAAAAATAAAGGGAGAAAACATTGTAAAGTTTTAAAGAGGAACATTCAAAAAGTATTTTTTTTTAAATTTCCAAAAGATTGGAAAGTGAAGACAGATCCTCTGAGTGTCTTACAAGAATGAAATCTTTGCAGAGTTTACAATCACCAAAAAGGTATCAATAGAATGTATACAAAAATGGACAGGTCAGTTGTTCTACTTCTTAAACACTGAAGTACATCTAAAAATGCACCCAAGTACAGAATTATAGAGGAATGAATAAATGAATGAGTCAGTAAATTTACCTCAAGAGTAAGTTAAGCTCTTTGGGATATCCCATATCTTCCTCAACCTACTTACAAGTCAAAGGATGGTACTCCTTTAGTTTCTGAGGGTCTCCTGTTACTCCTAAACCAAAAGCAAAAAATGATAGATCCAATGTTCCTATTAATTTGTTAACTTTGCATTATCTCATCAAGTGCCACCAAGAAATTGCAGTCAGTCACCCACTTTTCTTTTTCTTTTTCTCTAGTGTACAGAGCTGCTCCAAATAATACATGCTTTTTATTCATTCTCTGTGTCAAATTTCCAGGAAAGGTGATGTCCCAGGACCAAGAGACCAGACTTCCAAGATTCGTGGCAGTAGATCTTATGCTGATGAAACCAAATACGGTTTGCTGAGAATATTGATAAAACCACTCATTTTTACTGAGGGCTATTCACACTGATAGATGGTCAAATACAGGAAGCAAAATAAATATGGATGATCCTGGCATTACTGCTTTTTTATTACTTTAATATTTTTCTATCTAATCTGTAGGTGTGGATGAATGCCTGCATTTAATTTTCCTATGCCTCGTGGAATTGTGGTTGTGAGTTTTATGTACTAATTATTAAAGGAAAAGATATTTTTCTATATGAAGATGTGTTGCTTCACCCTGATAGTATGACTGCTGCTTTCTAAATATGTTAAACTTTAATTAACAGATATCTATCTAATGAGATATGCAGATGAATTGAAATATAGAATTATTAAAACCTTCCTAAAACAGAATTGTTATAATTCCCTGCCTTAATAAATTATATTCGGTGTAGTCTATTTACCTTCCTTTGATTAATCTGGATTTTGTCATGCTTCAGGCTATAAACAATCATTTCTGCTGCAACCATAATATATATGTATATATAGAAGGAGAAAGCAATTCCTCTCTATTTCCAGGATGTAGCCTCAGAATTGCATTTAAAACAACTAAAACCTTTCCATCCATCTGTTTTCTTTTGGTTGCCTCTTTAACCCACGAGCTAACTGAGTGCTACCCCAAATTCAGTTTCTTTTTTTTAAAATTATATTTATTTTTTCATGAGAGACACACACAGAGAGAGAGGCAGAGACACAGGCAGGAGCCTGACATGGGTCTCGATCCCAGGTCTCCAGGATCACGCCCTGGGCTGAAGGTGGCGCTAAACCACTGAGCCACCCGGGCTGCCCCTAAATTCAGTTTCATTGGGAATTTAGTTATTTGAGGTTTTAAAATCACTGTTAATCCTTTTTTCCAATTTCAATTGGAAGTCATACATTTTTATAAGATATGTTTAAGTTGTTGACTAAGTCAAACAAATGAGTGTCTCCTGACTTTTATAGAAAGCAAGCATTTTTAAACAAAATCCTAAGTTAGATGACCTGAGATGAGAATTTATCTGCTGGTTGAATACTGTAATCATTCTCCAGCCCCTCTCTCAAGTCTTCATTCATTGTTCAGGCAATGAATATTTATCGAGTATTTACAACTTGTCAGACAGTGTGAGATGCTGAGGAACACAGAGATGACAAATCACAATCTTGCCTTCAATGTACTTAAAGGCTAGTGGGGCATTAGGGATTCTCTCTTCTGCCTCACTGGCTGATGGAATACAATCAAGGCTAGATTTCAAGTTAATTGTTCTCAGTCAATAAAAAACCAAAATTTTAGCAGCATTCCTGAAAAATTAAAGCTTTCTGGTGGTAGAAGTTTGTAAGAGGCTTCAACAAATAATGGTACTAGATCAAACTCTAGAGTAGTGCCTGGAATTACTGGAAGGCTTATTAAAACACAGATTGCTGGGCCCTAGACCATAGGTTCTGATCCAGTAGGTCTGGAGTTGGGAGGGGGGATTAGCATTTCTAAGAAGTCACCAGGTGACACACAGGCTGCTGCTTTGGGGACTACACTTTGAGAAGCACTGGTCTGAAGTCTTTTGTCTCTCAAAAGACCTTCCCTCCGGTGACAATGATGATAATGTTAATAGCCCAGAAGCAGTGGGTTCTTGTGGAGAGACAGGTATCTTACAAGCCCTTTAGATCCATCATTACATTCAATTCTTGCAACAACTTAATGAAATAGTTGTGATTACTATCCTCATTCTACAAGTTAAGGAAATAAATATTTGGAGAGGTTAATTAATTTACTCAATGTCACAGGGCTAGTCAGTGATAAAAACAGGATTTGAATTTAAATCTTTCTGATACAGGTCTGTGGTATCAACCACAGTGCTATTCTGCTTTCCTATGATGGCCAGCACACCTAGGTAATGACAATCTTAGGAGATGCCCATGAGCATCTGTTGGGCCTCTCTCCATATGCACCTACACCTAGGGAATTCTGAATAGATGGCTTTTTAAGTTCTCATGGGAAGGAGATAGCAGAACTTTCTTTAGTAATTTATTCTAGTGGCTATTAAGTTTTTTGTGATGGGAAAAAATTTTTAATTAGATAAAATATTTCTGTTTTGCTGATTTTTAAAAGCCATTCAACCATTGAGAATTAGATAACGGTAGCACAGTACACCCAGTTGAATCAGACCCAGCTCTAAATGAAATAGGATTTGACAGTGGAACCAGGTCTGCTGCTTTATCTGGAAGGTCCTATATTCCCTTTCCAATCCTCATCCACTTGCAATCCATTTAAAAGGTGTCTGTGAAATTAATTTGAGCTTTTTGGATCTGAGTTAAAGTACTTTTGCATATCTCCTGACATAAAAATAGTAATTATTCAATATATTAATTAATAGTTCTGTCAGGAAGGCTCAGTGATCTTAACCACAGAGTGAGGAAAATCAAAGAATGTGCTGGTGGTTCACCAGCATCCTGGGAAGGGCCATCTTGCTTCCTGGTTAGACAGCATTTTCTGTTGGGGAATTGATCCTATCTCCTGACCTTACAGCAGACTCTTCTCCCACCTACAGAGGATGCAGTGCTCTCAGATGGGCTATTACTGTAATAATATAATAATAATAATAATATTATAAAATAAAATACAGATACAGAAGACAATACAAAACAATCATTATATGGCAATGAGTTATTCTGAGGTAAACATTCTTGAAACTACCAAGTCAAGAAATAGAACTTAGCCACCCACCACAATGGCCAATTTTATATGTCAATTTGACTGGACTAAGGGATGTCCAGATAGCTGGGAAAACATTATTTCTGGGTGTGCCTGTGAGGGTGCCTCTGGAAGAGATTAATAGCTGAATCAGACTAGAGATTCCCAGGCCTTCAGACTAGGACTGGAGTACACCACTGGCTTTCCTGGTTCTCCAGTTTACACATGGCAGATTATGGGACCTCTTGGCCTCCGTAGTCATGTGAGCCAATTCCTGTAATAAATGTCCTCTTATATCTATATCTGATGATATAGCTGATGGTGTTTCCTTGGAGAACCCTGACAATATACCCACCCACAATCCACCTTCCCCACAAAAGTGACCATATCCTGACTTTTTATTGTAATCACTTTGCTGTATTTTTATAGTGTTACCTTACATATGTGCATCCTTAGCACTATAATTTAGTCTTGCTTATTTTTAAAATTTGGTATATCTTTAAGTTTCTTTTAACTTATAAAATCCCTCTCCATCCTTTTCTTTTCCTCTGACTTTATGGGGAAGAATCCAGGCTGTTTGACTTTTAGAGTTTCTCCAAGTCTGGATTTGGCTGATTGCAGCCTCTTGGTAGAGTACAACATGTTGCCCTGTCCCCTGTATTTCTCAAAAATTGGCAACTGGGTGCAGAGGGTGGATCAGACTCATGTTTTCTCCCTTTGGCAAGATTCTAGGTAGTGTTTGGCAAGATCATAGGAAGCACAGTATGTTGTATCAAGGTTGTATCAGGTTGTCTCTCTTTTTATGATTGGAATAGCTTTAATGCTTATATCTTTTAATTCACTAGAGTAGCAAAATGATGCTATTCTTATTCTAAAATTTCTTTCCCATTTATTAGTTAGAATACATTTATAAAGAGATACTTCATTTACTATTGATTAATCAGCAGTATAGCTCATGTAGGGAGAGAAGGGTAAATGCTTGATTCTTTCCCTTTATTTGCTAATTCTCAGGAACTAGTACTTCAGAGGTGACTAATACCTTTTTTAGAAGATTATTTAAGAACTCATGGATTTAGACATATTAATAGGTTTAAATACATTGCATTTATTATCATTACTGAAGCTCAAATGATCACATATTTGGTCAGTGGAAACCTCTTCAAGGCAGCTCCTGAGTCCTTTTAACATGACCCAAGTAGTCATCAATAGCTTCCTTGCTTTCTGGTATGACAAGATGTTCTAGCTTGTTCTGTCTACTTACTAACTGTGTCATGCCTGGAATCTACCATTTCTCTAACAAGATTTTTTTAGTGATAAATTATATTTTAAAATCATATGTGGTGTTAGGGATGCTCAGACTGGATCAGTCTTCTATTTCTAGTTCTTTTCAGTAGACAGAGCTTGAAAAAGTTTTATGTGTGTAAACACATACACACATATGTGCATATATTTTGCATCTGCTCTTTTTCCCAGTTTTTAATAATTGTACTTTGTCTAATTGTTTAGACAAATAGTTTCTTGACCCTTATGTCATCTTTGGCCAATAGGCAAGGTAACCTATGTCAATGTTGCCCTAGTCATCTTGATTGTCTGAAGCCCATTCCTCAGGAAAGGTTCTTGGGAATAATATTCCCTGTGTCCTTGTACATTGATAAATTTATTTGTGCTTGAAACAAGTTTTACTGGATATTTTACAACATGTCCTTCTGGGAAAAAGCATTGCTGGAGAAAAAAACTAATGGCAATCTAATTTTCTTTCTCCTATAATTCACTTGTTCTTTTTCTACATGCCCAAGCAATTTTCCCTTCCTGTCCCTTCCCTTCCCTTCTCAATGTGGCTTGGTAATGGTTATTTTGGGTTGATATTCATGGTATGGTTTTTTTCAGTATTTAGTTTCATATTTATATGAAAACTATATATATATGAAAACTATATATTTTTAAAGAAGTTTTCTTGAGTTATAGTTTTTAGTACTTGTTTTGTTCCCTTACTTTGGGCTTTTCTTCTCCAGGGACTCTTATCAATACATTCAAGCTCCTTTGTTTGTCTTCAATATTACTCACTTTCTCTTGAATCTTTCAAAATATTTTTCTTCATTACTTTTTGATTTTTTTTTCAGCTGAAAGGTCTCACATTTATTACTGAACCAACCTACTGGTATAGAGGCATAGTAACAGAGAAAATCATTCCCTTGATAAGACATGTCTATTGGCCAGGTAGGAAGGATGTTTCCATATTGATAGGATAGGAACATGTGATCTCCATGTGGCTTAAATATGTGTGCCAATTATGTTTGCTATTTCATGATGTGTGATGCTTCCTCATAGACCCAGCTAGGTTCTTCTCCAGTGTCTCCTCTTGGAGTTGTACCTGATTTTATTACCTGTTTTCATCCGAATCCACTGGGGAATAGGACGATTCTGCTTTTGTTTCTTGGCCAGGAATCGCTTGATTCTGAAAGTCTTGTGAGAAGACATGGTGATCACAGTCAACCACACGCAACTAGGATGGCGGCGGAAAGGAGAGAGCTACTTTTTGATTTTTAAGAGATTTCTCTTTTGCACATTTAGTTTCTCTTAGGGTACTATCTGTTGTGTATATTCACTCTTACATCCCTTCACGTTTACTCTTCATTCCTGAAATGATTTTTTCTTTCTAATTTGTAGAAGTTCTGTCATCATATTTTCAAGTTTTTCTAATTTTGATTTTTTTCAAGTCTTCTATCATTTTTTCAATGTCTTTGAACTCATTGTGAAGTATTCGATTACAGTTTTGTTCTGTATTGTGGAGGTGTCTTTCTGGCATGCTTTCTTTGCCTATTGGATGCTACTCAGTCCCTTATTTTCTTTTTCCTTATAATAACTTTGTATGGTATCTGCTTTGATACTTTTCTATAGCCATTTCTTTTTTTTAATATTTTATTTATTTATTCATGAGAGACAGAGAGAGAGAGAGGCAGAGACAGGCAGAGGGAGAAGCAGGCTTCATGCAGGGAGCCTGACGTGGGACTCGATCCCGGGTCACCAGGATCACACCCTGGGCTGCAGGCGGCACTAAACCGCTGCGCCACCAGGGCTACCCTCTATAGCCATTTCTAAGTGAAATTAGTTTTTCTGAACTTTAGAATGAGGCAGGGGCTTCATGAACATTTCTTACTTCACAGAGCCCCCTCTTAATTGTTTTAGTGTTGTGTTCAAATATATCCCAGCTTTCTTTTTCAGTTTTCTTGGCTGGTTTCACTCTTCCACTTTGGTCTGAAATTTCTCTTTTCTTTGTCTCTGTGTCCTTCTTCTGCTTGGTTTTCCTTGCACTCCCATCACCTTCTCTGCAGTCTGGGCTCTATCCTAGAAGGGAGCCCTGATTTCACAGGGGCCGGTTCAGTCCCTCTTACTGCAGGCCCCTTGCTGCATTCACTTGCTATTGGCAAGAGCTCAACTGGCCAGTTTCAGCTGCAGTTCTCTAATGGGTCCTTCATATTTTCCAGTGATACCTATTGACTATAGTGTGGGTTTTCTGGTCCTTGTCTATAAGTGAGACATCCCATTGCTTCCTTCTTCCTCCTACAGGCAGGATACCATACAGGTCTTACGAGGATTGGGTTGTCTCCACCCACTTAAATTTTGAGATTCATGGGGATACCCTCATCTGGTTTTGTTATAAGTGTTGTCCACAGGTTTCAAGTTTTGCTATCTTATTCATTTTTTTTAAAGGATTTATTTATTTGAGAGAGAAAGCATGTGTGTGTGTGTGCGCGGGCGCGCGCACGTGCACGC
Source organism: Canis lupus familiaris (assembly GCF_011100685.1). Lineage (NCBI taxonomy): Eukaryota > Metazoa > Chordata > Mammalia > Carnivora > Canidae > Canis > Canis lupus. Next base: position 11,179,433 of record NC_049229.1, read on the forward strand.
GTGGGTAGGGGGAGAGGAGAGGCGGGGGAGAGAGAGAGAAAGAAAGAACAAGAGAATCTTAAGGAGACTCCCCACCAAGCACGGAGCCCAACTTGGGGCTCAATTCCATGACTGAGATCATGACCTGATGACCTAAACCAAGATCAAAAGTCTGGCACTTAACCGACTGAGCCACCCAGGCACCTCTATCTGATCTATTTTTATGTGAGAATTTGGAGAAATTGGAAAAACTGTTTGCCGCCCTGTCAGCTTCCCAGAATCTTCCCCTACCAACCCTGGATAAATGTTCCCCCAGCTTGCTTCTCACCTGAGGAGGGGGATCTATTTTAGCCTCCTTGGTAAAGACATTTGAGAGTTTCTGATAGAGAACTCTCTCTCCTCCTCAGCCTACCAAGCCCTATTTACCCTTCTTTGCCCTCCCTGGGCAAGTTTTAGTGGGACAGATGGGAAAACAGGTATGCTTTAGAGCTTAACAGTGTGACAGGATACTTAGAACATTTTTGCAACTTGCCCTCCACAGACTGAATCGAAAGGTCAGTGATAGCAGAATGTTTCAGAGATGAAAGCTATTTCTGTTCCAACTGGAATTTTAGTGATTAATTCTTAAATAGGAGGAAATCACTTCAAATACAGTTTTTCTGGGACTAATAAGCCACTTCCAGGTGGAGGCAGGTACCGTGAGGGGAAATCAGCACTGTGACCTCAGAAACAGTTGTGTTGCTTGTATTCACATGGTGAAAATTGAAGAGGTAGGATTTTAACCAGGTTCTACAGACCAGTTTTGTGTGTATAGAAATGCAGAAGCCCACCCAAGGTGGTTTTCCTCTTCATGTGGCTTCTGGAGGAAGGCAATTATATGACTGCACTTGGCATTCCCTCTCTCCTGCCTGGCAGTCCCTGTACCCTCTGATGGGTCAGTGAAGAACCATCAACTCACCAGGCTCTGCAGTGTTTCTGTGCAGGTGCTGGACTTCCTTGGAAATCCAAGTGTCCTGCTTGGTCTATCTGTCAGCTAGGGCTCCTTCTGAGTTCTGGACAGGCAGAAGGCCCCGTTTGATTGGCATTTCTTTTATTAGCTGGGAGCCTGCAAACAATCAGCCCTTCTACCCTGCCAGCATTCAGTGCTTGGCTGCAAAGTGTCTCTTGGTGACCTTTATTTGCATTGGCCTGCAGATAATAGTAAGTTTCTTTAGTGAGGAGGAGACAGGAGGAGGTAAAGGGCAGATGTGAAGCCTAAGTATTAACTATGAGGACTTAAGTATAGGATGTGCAGCCAGCTCCAGCAACCTCAGGTCCCCTGCCCTTTTCGAAGAAGACAATGACTGGATCATTTGCTGCCCTGGTCCAGCACCACCACAGGGACACTCACAAGTTCAAAGATTTTAGAGATCAGACTGCCACTCTCCTTCAGAGGTCCCTAAAACAGGAGGCCCTCCTGGTAACCATGGAAGGAATGTGGCTTTGCCATATGGGAGAGGTAGCCAACTGGCAACCTGCAGATGAGTTTTGTTTGGATTTCAGAGAGTTAAAAAATGTTTTTAATTAGTTGCCAACATTTAAATATCAGGAGATCTCATGTTTTGGAAAAAAAAAAAAAAAAACGCATCAGTTTCTGGCTTCTCTTGAGAAACCAGGGACCTGGAAACTAGTGGCTGAAACTGAGTGGCAACTGCTCCCTAACATAGGGGCCTGTGTGCTCCCCTCTTGCCCCTCTATCATAATTTTTGCTCTTTCTCCCGGATTATTCCCATCAGCATAAAAACCTAATGTTATTTCTCCTCTCTTAAAAATGATCAACCCTCTCTTTCCTGTACTTTCCCCATGAGTGCTCTCTCCCATTTCCTTCCCCCTCCCTGCAGCACTAACCCCTCACAAGAGTTTCTCACACAGTCTCCACCCTCCTTCTCCCGTTCTCTGGCACATGCTCTGCAGTCAGGCCCTGGCCTTAGGCCCCACTGCAACACAGACAGATCCCCAGATGCCGGGGCTCACGTTTCCTCCAAGTCGACCCATGGGATGCCTGGCACTCTGGCACTTGGTCCCTCCTGGCCCTCCATGCTCACTATTTGCTCATCTCCAGGAGCCTTCCAGCTTCCACACTCTTGAGTATTCCTTTCTGTCCACCCTCTCAGGTATCTACCCATGGTCCTTAAGTCTCCCCATGCCCCTTCATGACTACCATGAGTCTTATTGCTTTAAAAAGCATCTATGTTCTGGGTCCCAAGCGTATATTTCCAGCTCAGGCCTCGGCCTGAACTGCAGTCATAGATGCAGCTGCCTACCTCACACCTCCTCTTGATGTCTAATAGATGTCTTACAGTGGCACATGCAAGCAAAACCCTTAGTCTTTCCCCCCTTGCCAGCTATGCCAGCTATCTCCCATGTGTCTCCGTGTACATTCTTCTTCCCTTTCCTCTCCCACTCACTACCCTGGAAGACTGACTTGTATGGGCTATTCCACTTGGGCTTCTGGTTGGGTTCTACCAATGTGAATCCCAGCAGGAAATCAAGAGATAAAGGAGAATGAAGTCCAAGTATTTATTTCTTATACTCCTACCACACAGGTCACCCACAGCTGGCAGCATCCCTCTATCAAAAGTCAACACAGACATTTCCACATAATTCTATCTTTCCTGGGTCTGGTAACTGGCCTCTCCCACCTAGGGCTGCTCACTGTCCCACCTTTTACTAGACTTGGAGTGTCATTCTATCACTTGTGGTTTCCCTACACCCTGCCCACACCTTTATGAATAGTCCCTTCATTGAATCCTCCATGAATTATTCTAACCTGAGTGTGCCATCTGTTTCCTGCTGGAATCCTGGTTGTACTTCACACTGTTGCCCTTTTTATTTGAAGAGGATGTTATTGAGAATGACCATTCTTTGTGAAGAAAGAAAGACAGATGTATGTCCGTCATTTTAATGTTGCACTTTGATAGAAGCCTGAGGGGAAAGCAGAGCTACATAATAATTTCAGCAAATATCTGTGACTAGACCTTCACCCAAGAGGATAGATAACAATTCAGAAGTAAATGCAAATGAGGTAGAAGAGCATTCACCTTAGGTAACAACTCTGTTGCATACACCAAACCAGTTGCGAACTCACGTGGTTCACTCCAGCTGTGGGAATAGAAAATTGCAACTTATAGAAACCTTCCGAGAAGGATGAAAACTGTATTCCTACATATTTTCAACCATTTTGCCAAGATACATGTAGTGGAGAAATATTGCATCTCCTTGATATGGGCATTGATTTAGCTGCCAGAGACAGAAGAAGCTGGAGTCATTATTAATTTATCTGCTGACATTGACCCAAGCCATTCAATAAACAGGAGGCCCTGCAAGGATTATATTTCACTGATGCTATTGTTTACTCTTACTCTTAATGCTATCTATATGCTCAGCAAAAACTTAATTAAGCAAGATCCTCTCTTTTTAACATTTCACGTTCTTTTTGCACCTGGCTTAGTATAAAAAGGAGGTAATATAGTAGCTCATCTACTGGTGATGGTTGGGACAACAGGAGAAGAGGAGATATCCCTTCACGTGTAAATTGTGAGATAGGCAGAGATTTTATCTTCAGTCTTCCACTTCCTGTCTCTTTCGTCCTTTCAGAATTCCTTTTAACTCTAACTTTCACAATATAGGTACAGCCTAGTCTTTCTGCAAATAAAACAATCTGATAAACATATTAGTAGGAGGCCTTCAGGGAAAGATATGTGGGCTTTTCCAGTGCATTTTTGCTTTTAAAACCACACACAAAAAAGTAGGAAAGATAAAATATAAATCACAATGAAATAAGTGTCAGTTTTTCTATCATTTGAGGGGTTAAATTTTTTTTTTGGAAGTCAAAATAAAGGAAAATAAAAGCAGAAAGGGTAAATAATCAGAGAGGTAAAGATTTCATGTACAAGGAGGTTTATCCTACATAGATTATTTATTCTGATAGAAGCAACAAAAATATGCCACATGAAAGGAATGGTTAAATAAAGTGTGATATATCCATACAATAGTTAAATAACTTTTTATACACCAATAAGCACCCATAAAACATCATCTTCTCAAAGTATGTTTGAACATATGAGGGACTGTTCAAGATAAAATGTTTGGTGGAATACTATGTTTAGTATTATCCCTGTTTGATTTATAAATGTATATGTGTATTACATATATGCATATTTGTAATAATAGATAAAGAAGAAGAAGGCATATGCTAAAATCCTAGCAGTGATTACCTCTGGATGATAGGATTATGGATGATCAATAGTCTGTTCTTTATAAGTTCTGTATTATATACACAATTTTTGCATTAAGCATATAAACATGTTTATTTTATAATTAAAGTTGGGGAAGTTACTCTTTAAAGGAGAGGACGTTGATTTACAGAAAAGAATGGTGGAATTTCAGGCAGCAAGGAATAGGCATTTTAATGTGTGCAAGAGCCTTCTATTGCATCAAACATAACAGCAGTAATTAATAACAGACTTCACAGAATAATAGTAATGAATCTTTTTTGTGTTCTTACTTTTAACCAGGGACTGTGCATTAGCGTTCTTTGTATTAATTGCTTCTCTTCTAATCTTCTTAACAGCACTATTGAAGGTAGGTGCTAGAATTAACCTGAAGAGGCAAGTGAAGTTTAGAGAAGTTAAGTAGCTAAGTATATTGGTTAGGGTAAAACTGCTGTAACGTAAACCTGAAATCTCATTGGACTCACAAAAGGGAAGCTGATTCCTTAATCACACAAAGGTTAGTTCTTAATCATGTGAAATCCCATTGGCAGCCCCAGTGGAGAGTGGGATGAAGTTTCTACTCCATGCATGGATGGAAGAGGCCCTGCTGTCTTCAACACATGGCTTCCAAAGTTGTCCTGGACATTCATGTCAGGCTAGCAGCCAGGGTGATTGAGATAATGGAGGATTCTGCGGTTTTTATGGACCAGAATTCCCACCCACATTCCAGTGGCCAGAACTCAATCTCATGGTTACTCTTAACTACAAAGGAGGCTAAGAAAGAGAGTCTGGTCATATCTCCAGGAGGAAAGGGGAAAGGATTTGGAGAATGGTTCACTAACTTCTGCCATATGGTGACTTCTGGAGATTGCAACCAAGTAAGTGGCAGGGCAGGATTTGAATACAGTCAATCCCATTCCAAAGCTGATATCGTAACCATGGAGCTATATATAGTCACACCACAGAGGACTAAAAGTTTAAAAGCTGACTCCCTTAGGCACTGGTTTATAGAGCAGCAGAGTTGCTGTCTTTGGAAATGAGATACTCAATCTTTTATTTTTACTTACTTTTGAAAAGGAGGTTTTACTTTGGTTTTTGAAAGTTAAGGTTCGAAGTGAAAGGAGAGGTTGAAGTATGGTGAAAGCTAAATACCCAAGAGTGGGATAAACATCCAGGAATTATAGATAGAATGAGCTGAGGTGTGTGAAAAAACACTTCTTCAGTAGAAATAAGGTAGATTTTATCAAAGTGTAATACAAGAAGAATAGCATGTTATAAACTAATGGCAAAGGAAAGAAAAATTGCTTAATGCATATTCTCTCAAGAATAGTCTTCAAATAGGAAAAAGTAGAACAAACATAATTAAGAGGGAATTGAAACAGAGATGCAAAACAACAATGAATATACAGTCCTTTGCTCTATAAAGTGACATCTGTGTCATTGGAGATGGACCAGGTGCACACATTTGCCTCCCATTACTCCCCAGATCAACCAAAATTAAAATCTAGAAATACCAAAAGGAATAAACCCATAGCAGGGAAGAGAATAGAACTGAGGTTTACAAAGAATGAGAGATTTTAACATGTTTCTGGAAGGTGCAAAGTGTTTAAGAGTTAATTGACTGATGAGAGGCAGAGAAGGGTGACAGTCTAGAACTAGGGGCAGGGGATGAGGGAGCCGTCTGCCCAGTGGAGAAAGTTTTGGGTTGAGAGTCAACAGATCCTATGGAAGGCAGGTTTTAGCAGTGGAACAAAAAATGGAAGTGGGGGCAGAGGGAAACAGATACATGTAGTGAGATTCTATCTGTTGAAGAATCTATTAATGTAAAAGTCAAAATATACCTGATATAAAGGAGTAGGAGGGATGGGGAGTCAAGATAGGATGTCAGTTTTTATGTAAAAAGAAATAGAGGTTTGAATATTACTTAATGTTACAGCAATCATTAATAGAAAAACTAAAAAAAAAAAGAATTAAAACATTAAGCAGAGGAGAGAGGAAAGGGGTAGTAGTATAAACAAAATCCTTCTCTTTCATATCAGGGAGCCAATAAAGTACTTTATTTGATAAGTTAAGAACTGGAGATATTTCTTAATTTTATCCAATAAATTATCCAGTGGAGATAACCTCCAAAATAATAAAAATATTGAGAGTTTACTCTTTGAGTGGTGCCCCTGGGGGTGGAGAAGAAGCCAGTAGATTGTAAGTTGTAAACTTACAATTTGACTTGTTTATGCATTTTCTTCATGGAAAGTAAAACTCAGTACAACTCTCTAGATTCCCTTACTTTGTCATGCATAGTTTTCCCAGAAAGCCTATTAAAATACAGATTTCCAACCCTACCTCCAGCAACCCAATGAAGTAGATATAATTGTTATCTGCATTTCATAGATATAATTTGGCGGGGGTTTCTGAAACAGTGATGGGCTGTATACTAGGAACCATGTCTGTAGGCTGTGAGAAATTATTACCAATGTTTCTGCCAAAATCATAGGTATGAGAGCTGAACCAGCATTCTCACCCTGCTCTCCCTCTCACCACACTTCTGAAATCTGGCGTGGAAATCTGGCTGTTCACTTTTTCTCAGTTGGAACTGTCTTCAGGGAAAGATCTGAGACGCTGTGCCCACAGATGAGCCTGAGAAGATGGCATCCCCTTAGTGACTTCCCTTGGTCCATGGCCAGCACCTTCTATTTCTAAGCCCAGAAACAGTGTTGTCTGTGCCCTCAGAGAGTCACATCACTGCATATGACAACAAAGTCACTTTTCATTTATAATGAAAAGGTGACTGCCACTTGGACTACACACTCTGATTGACCTGATCAGCACACTGTCTTCTTATGGAGGAATCATTTAGAACAAAAATAAATCTAGAAAGTTGCTTTGTAGATGTGGAATCAGTTTATTAGATGAATAGGATGTTTAATAGACGAAACTCCACTTGCCCATCACCCATCTCCACAGCATGTATATATCTAGGAGACCAGCACTTGCCAACCCTAGCTATCCCTTACACGTGTGGATGGAGCTTTTCATAAGTACCAGCACAGGCTCCCCCGCCAGATCAGTGAATTGGAGTCTTTGAAGGTGGGGCCCAGGCACTGTACCTTTGTTAATCTCCCTAGAAGATTGTAATGTACTGCTAGAGTTGAGAAACAGTGAATTCCCACCAGACTGTCTGAAAGCTTCCTTTCTTCTGACCCAAAAAGCAGACAAACTAATATGTGCCTCAGGGAAAGGCCTGAATGCTTGTGACACCATTTTGGTGACTTCATATGGTCCATGACTGACTAATTCCTTACAAGGTCCAGAAACTCAGTATTATCTATAATATAAGCACAACTTTGCTTTACGTGTGTTAGTTAGTTCATTTAATCCTCATAACAATGCTATGAGGTAGATACTACTGTTATCTGCAGTTCATAGAAGTGGAAACTGAGGAAACAGAGAGGTCAAGTAACTTGCCCAAGGTACACAGTTGTTAGATGGGAGAACTGGGATGTGAACCCAGGTGGCCTGACTTACAGTCTGGACTCAACCATCCTGTCATATCCCTTTACAATCACAGACTTCTCCCCGTCCCTTTTTGGCTGATCACCTCGATTCTTACTTCACAGAAAACCAGAGCAGTCCAAGAAGGCCTTCCACCTGCTTCCACAAACACACCTACCAGCCTGCTGTATCTGTGAGCATCCTCTCCATTTGTGCACCAGACCCCATCTCCTCTCACCAACTCAGGAACGTGGTTCCAACACTAAAACCACCTCTCCTCCTCCTTAGTTATTTCCTCAGTTGGTTCTTTCTCACTAGCTGGTCACATATTTCAGCATTACATATACCATAACATCTTTCGCAGAAAAAAAAATCCCTTCTGTGATCATACATCTCCTTTCAGCTGCCATCCTACTTTTCTCTTCTGTAGCCATGTTTCTCCGAAGAATGGTCTCTATTTGTCTTCACTTCCTTTTTTTTTTTTTTTTTTTTTTTTTGCCGATTCTGCTTTAGACTTTAGAGCTTTAGACCAGACTTTAGAGCTTCCCTTCCCCAACATAAACACATACAGTCATTAAAATAGTGCAGGCCGGGGGGGGGGGGGGGGGGGAACTCTGCTAACTCCAGTGGTCCTTCCTGAGTCTCCGTTTCTGCTTACCAGCAGTCTATGGCGGTGCTAATGCCCCTGGAAACTTCTTGCACTCTACTCTGTCTTAGCTGTGTCTTCTGCTATGTGACTGACTGTCTATTCTTTCTCAGTCTCATCTGCCAATTCCCCTGACCCCTTTGTTTTTTCTAAGCATTGGCATGGGCCATCCAAATTTCTTCTTATTCTACAGTCATTGCATAAGTGACCTTATCCAGTACACTAAGGCTCCTCAGATTTCTACTTCTAAATATCTTCATGACCATGGGATAGGAAATGATTTCATAAACAGAACATAAAATGTGCTAAGCATAAAAAGAAATGTAGATAAATCAAACTCTATTAAAAATTTAGACTGTAGGGCAGCCCAGGTGGCTCAGCAACTGCTGAGTGCCACCCTTCAGCCCAGGGCCTGATCCTGGAGCCCTGAGATCGAGTCTCACATCCGGCTCCCTGCATGGAGCCTGCTTCTCCCTCTGCCTGTGTCTCTGCCTCTCTCTCTCCCTCTGTCTCTCATGAATAAATAAATAAAATCTTTTTAAAAAAATTTAGACTGTAAATCAAGACACTATTCAGAGAGTGAAAAGTAAACCACAGAGTGGAAGATACTTATAATGCATATATCCAACAAAGGACCTGTATCTATATTATATAAATAACTCCTACAAATAATAAGAAAAAGATAGACAAAGCAATAGAAAAAAAAAATGGGCAAAAGACTGAAACAGCCCAGATCTCTTCCCTAAATTCCAGCCTTGAATATACAACTGCATATTCATGATCTCCACTGAATAGGCATCTCAAATAGAACCCATCCAGGATAATGTCTGCTTCCCCCCTTCCCTCTCAACCTGCTCCTTTTTCAGTAGATGGCAGCTCCAGATGCCAGTTGCACAGGCCAAAACCCTTAAAGTCATCATCAGCTTTTCTTTCTCTTATATACCACATATTAGTTCACTATTGCTGTGCCACAAATTACCATACTACACTTTCTGTAGGTTGGAGATCTGGGCATGGTTTAGCTGTCCCCAGGCTCAGACTCCTACAAGGTGAGCCAGGGCTGCAGTCAACTCAAGGCTTGACTATGGAGGATCACTTTCAAGCTCACTCATGTGGCTATTGGCAAGGCGCAGGTCCTTGTTAGCTGTAAGCTGGAGACAATAGTTCCATGCCACTTGGACCTCTCGAAGGGAAGATCACAGTGTGCCGTCTGGCTCTCCTCAGAGATAGCCAGAGACAGAGCAAGGGAGGGGAGCTAAACAGGAGTCACATTTTGTAACCTGATCTTAGGTAGTTTTCATTAGAGGTGAGTCACTAGGTCCAGTCCACACTCAAGGCAAGATAGAATGCATGGGGCCATGCTAGAGGCTGCCAGTCACACAATCCAACAAGAAATGCTACCATTTTTACTTTCAGAATATGTGTGGAGTCCAGGTACTTCTCATCACCTTCATTGCTAGCTCCCTGGTCCAACCCTCTATTGTCTCTCACCTGGCTAATTTCAATAGCCTCTTAAATGGTATTTTTTCCCCTAATTCCTACCACACAGACTGTTTGACATACAGTAGTGAGAGTGAGCCTTTGAAAATGAGTCAGATCTTGTTAATCCTCGGCTTTAAAAATCTCCAATGTCTTTTTTTTTTAATTTTTTTTAATTGGAGTTCAATTTGCCAAAATATAGCATAATACTCAGTGCTCATCCCATCTAGTGCCCCCCTCAGTGCCCGTCACCCAGTCACCCCAACCCCCCACCCACCTCCCCTTCTACTACCCCTTGTTTGTTTCCCAGAGTTAGGAGTCTCATGTTTTGTCACCCTCACTGGTATTTCCCACTCATTTTCTCTCCTTTCCCCTTTATTCCCTTTCACTATTTTTTATATTCCCCAAATGAATGAGACCATATAATGTTTGTCCTTCTCTGATTGACTTACTTCACTCAGCATAATACCCTCCAGTTCCAACCATGTTGGAGCAAATGGTGAATATTCGTCCTTTCTGATGGCTGAGGAATACTCCATTGTATACAATAGACCACATCTTCTTGATCCATTCATCTTTCGATGGACACCGAGGCTCCTTCCACAGTTTGGCTATTGTGGACATTGCTGCTATAAACATTGGGGTGCAGGTGTCCTGGCGTTTCACTGCATCTGTATCTTTGGGGTAAATCCCCAGCGGTGCAATTGCTGGGTTGTAGGGCAGTTTTATTTTTAACTGTTTGAGGAACCTCCACACAGTTTTCCAGAGTGGCTGCACCAGTTCACATTCCCACCAACAGTGTAAGAGGGTTCCCTTTTCTCCACATCCTCTCCAAAATTTGTGGTTTCCTGCCTTGTTAATTTTCCCCATTCTCACTGGTGTGAGGTGGTATCTCATTGTGGTTTTGATTTGTATTTCCCTGATGGCAAGTGATGTGGAGCATTTTCTCATGTGCTTGTTGGCCATGTCTGTGTCTTCCTCTGTGAGATTTCTGTTCATGTCTTTTGCCCATTTCATGATTGAATTGTTTGTTTCTTTGCTGTTGAGTTTAATAAGTTCTTTTTTTAAAGATTCTATTTATTCATAAGAGACACACAGAGAGAGGCAGAGACACAGGCAGAGGGAGAAGCAGGCTCCATGCAGGGAGCCTGACGTGGGACTCGATCCCGGGTCTCCAGGATCACGCCCCCGCCGAAGGCGGCGCTAAACCGCTGAGCCACCCGGGCTGCGCCAATAAGTTCTGTATAGATCTTGGATACTAGCCCTTTATCTGATACGTCATTTGCAAATATCTTCTCCCATTCTGTAGGTTGTCTTTCAGTTTTGTTGACTGTTTCTTTTGCTGTGCAGAAGCTTTTTATCTGGATGAAGCCCCAATAGTTCATTTTTACTTTTGTTTCTCTTGCCTTCATGGATGTATCTTGCAAGAAGTTGCTGTGGCCAAGTTCAAAAAGGGCGTTAGCTGGGTTCTTCTCCTGGATTTTGATGGAATCTTGTCTCACATTTAGATCTTTCATCCATTTTGAGTTTATCTTTGTGTATGGTGCAAGAGAGTGGTCTAGTTTCATTCTTCTGCATGTGGATGTCCAATCTTCCCAGCACCATTTATTGAAGAGACTGTCTTTCTTCCAGTGGATAGTCTTTCCTCCTTTATCGAATATTAGTTGACCATAAAGTTGAGGGTCCACTTCTGGATTCTATATTCTGTTCCATTGATCTATGTGTCTGTTTTTGTGCCAGTACCACACTGTCTTGATGATCACAATTGCAGTACAACCTGAAATCTGGCATTGCGATGCCCCCAGCTCTAGTTTTCTTTTTTAATATTCCCCGGGCTATTCGGGGTCTTTTCTGATTCCACACAAATCTTAAGATTATTTGTTCCAACTCTCTGAAGAAAGTCCATGGTATTTTGATAGGGATTGCATTGAATGTGTAAATTGCCCTGGGTAGCATTGACATTTTCACAATATTAATTCTTCCAATCCATGAGCATGGAATATTTTTCCACCTTTTTGCATCTTCCTCAATTTCTTTCAGAAGTGTTCTGTAGTTTTCAGGGTATAAATCCTTTACCTCTTTGGTTAAGTTTATTCCTAGGTATCTTATGCTTTTGGGTACAATTGTAAATGGGATTGACTCCTTAATTTCTCTTTCTTCAGTCTCATTGTTAGTGTATAGAAATGCCACTGATTTCTGGGCATTGATTTTGTATCCTGCCACACTGCCTAATTGCTGTATGAGTTCTAGCAATCTTGGGGTGGAGGCTTTTGGGTTTTCTATGTAGAGTATCATGTCATCTGCAGAGAGGGAGAGTTTGACTTCTTCTTTGCCAATTTGGATGCCTTTTATTTCTTTTTGTTGTCTGATTGCTGAGGCTAGGACTTCTAGTACTATGTTGAATAGCAGTGGTGAGAGTGGACATCCTTGTCATGTGCCTGATCTTAGGGGAGAGGCTCCCAGTGTTTCCCCATTGAGAATTGTATTTGCTGTGGGCTTTTTGTAGATGGCTTTTAGGATGCTGAGGAATGTTCCCTTTATCCCTACACTCTGAAGAGTTTTGATCAGGAATGGATGCTGTATTTTGTCAAATGCTTTCTCTGCATCTATTGAGAAGATCATATAGTTCTTATTTTTTCTCTTGTTGATATGATCGACCATTCTGATTGCTTTGCGAGTGTTGAACCAGCCTTGCACCCCGGGGATAAATCCCACTTGCTCATGGTGAATAATTTTCTTAATGTACTGTTGGATCCTATTGGCCAGTATCTTGTTGAGAATTTTTGCATCTGTGTTCATCAGGGATATTGGTCAATAATTCTCCTTTTTGGTGGGGTCTTTGTCTGGTTTTGGAATTAAGGTGATGCTGGCCTCATAGAACGAATTTGGAAGTACTCCATCCCTTTCTATCTTTTGGAACAGCTTTAGTAGAATAGGTATTGTTTCTTCTTTAAATGTTTGATAGAATTCCCCTGGGAAGCCATCTGGCCCTGGACTTTTGTGTCTTGGCAGGTTTTTGGTGACTGCTTGAATTTCCTCCCTGGTTATCAGCCTGTTCAGGTTTTCTATTTCTTCTTGTTCCAGTTTTGGTAGTTTGTGGTTTTCCAGAAATGTGTCCATTTCTTCTAGATTGCCTAATTTATTGGCGTATAACTGCTCAGAATATGTTTTTAAAATTGTTTGTATTTCCTTGGTATTGGTTGTGATCTCTCCTTTTTCATTTGTGATTTTATTAATTAGAGTCTTTTCTCTTTTGTTTGTAATAAGGCTGGCTAATGGTTTATCTATCTTATTAATTCTTTCAAAGAACCAACTCCTGGTTTTGTTGATCTGTTCTACAGTTCTTCTGGTCTCTATTTCATTGGGTTCTGCTCGAACCTTTATTAACTCTCTTCTTCTGGTGGGTGTAGGTTTTATTTTCTGTTCTTTCTCCAGTTCCTTTAGGTGCAAGGTTAGCTTGTGTATTTGAGGTTTTTTTCCAGTTTTTTTGAGGGATGCTTGTATTGTGATGTATTTCCCTCTCAGGACTGCTTTTGCTGTACCCCAAAGATTTTGAATGGTTGTATCTTCATTCTCATTAGTTTCCATGTATCTTTTTATTCTTCTCTAATTTTCTGCTTGACCCTTTCATCTTTTAGCAGGATGGTCTTTAACCTCTACGTGTTTGAATTTCTTCCAAATTTCTTCTTGTGATTGAGTTCTAGTTTCAAAGCATTATGGTCTGAAAATATGCAGGGGACAATCCCAATCTTTTGGTATCGGTTAAGACCTGATTAGTGACCCAGTATGTGATCTATTCTGGAGAAAGTTCCATGTGCACTTGAGAAGAATGTGTATTCAGTTGCGTTTGGATGTAAAGTTCTATAAACATCTGTGAAATCCGTTTGGTCCAGTGTATCATTTAAAACTCTCATTTCTTTGGAGATGTTGTGCTTAGAATATCTGTCATTTGTAGAAAGCGCCGTGTTAAAGTCTCCCAGTATAAGTGTATTATTATCTAAGTATGTCTTAACTTTGGTTATTAATTGATTGATTACTTGGCAGCTCCCACATTAGGGGCATAAATATTCATGATTGTTAGGTCCTCTTGTTGGTTAGATCCTTTAAGTATGATATAGTGTTCCTCTTCATCTCTTACTACAGTCTTTGGGGTAAACTTTAATTTACCTGATATGAAGATTGCTACCCCAGCTTTCTTCTGAGGACCATTTGAATGGTAAGTGGTTCTCCAACCTTTTATTTTCAGGCTGTAGGTGTCCTTAAGTCTAAAATGAGTCTCTTGTAGACAGCAAATAGATGTGTCTTGCTTTTTTATCCAGTCTGAAACCCTGCATCTTTTGATGGGATCATTAAGCCCATTCATATTCAGAGTTACTATTGAAAGATATGAATTTAGTGTCATCATGATACCTATTCAGTCCCTGTTTTTGTGGATTGTTCCCTTGGATTTCCTCTATTACAGAATCCCCCTTAGTATTTCTTGCAGAGCTGGCTTCATGGTCACATATTCTTTCAGTTCCTGCCTGTCTTGGAAGCTCTTTATCTCTCCTTCCATTTTGAATGAGAGCCCTGCTGGATAAAGTATTCTTGGCTGCATGTTCTTCTCATTTAGGACCCTGAATATATCCTGCCAGCCCTTTCTGGCCTGCCAGGTCTCTGTGGAGAGGTCTGCTGTTAATCTAATAATTCTCCCAATAAAGGTTAGGGATCTCTTGTCTCTTGCTGCTTTAAGGATTTTCCCTTTATCTTTGGAATTTGCAAGTTCCACTATTAGAAGTCAAGGTTTTGAATGGTTTTTATTTATTTTAGGGGGGGATCTCTCTATCTCCTGGATCTGAATGTCTGTTTCCCTCCCCAAGTTATGAAAGTTCTCAGCTATGATTTGTTCAAATACACTTTCTGGACCTCTGTTACTTTCAGTGCCCTCTGGGACCCCAATTATAAATGTAGATTTTTCCTTCTGAGGCTGTCATTTATTTCCCTTAATCTTTTCTCATGGTCTTTTAATTGTTTTTCTCTTTTTTCCTCAGCTTCCTTCCTTGCCATCAACTTGTCTTCTATGTCACTCACTCGTTCCTCTACCTCATTAACCCTCGTTGTTAGGACCTCCAGTTTGGATTGCATCTCATTTAATTGATGTTTAATTTCGGCCTGATTAGATCTAAATTCTGCAGTCATGAAGTCTCTGGAATACTTTATGCTTTTTTCCAGAGCCAGCAGTAGCTTTATAATTGTGCTTCTGAATTGGCTTTCTGACGTCGAATTGTAATCCAAATTCTGTAACTCTGTGGGAGAGGGTACTGTTTGTAATTCTTTTGTGGTGAGTTCTTCTTTCTACTCATTTTGCTCAGTGCAGAGTGGCTAAAAATGAGTTGTATGGAAAAAGGAAGAAAAAAAGAGAGAAAAGAAAAAAAAAGAAAAAAAAAAAACAAAAACGAAAACCAAGGAGGGGTACCCTCTGGTTCTATATACTGTAAATCCCTTGACATCCCCTGGAGCTTCCCAGCACTGCTCGGTCAAGAACTTGGTCTTCCCCGTCCTTCCAGCTGGTCTTCTGGGGGAGGGGCCTCCTGTGCTGATTCTCAGGTGTGTGCACCTGGAGGAGCTGCCTCACCCCCTGCCAGGTGCATGGCTCAGGGGGAGCTGTTTATCTTGTGAGGCCCCTGTTCCCTGGCGGCCCCCCTCCCAGGCACAGGGTGACACCAGGAGGAACAACAACAGTGGCGGCGGCCAGCTCCCCAGCCCTGGAGTCAGCTCCCCCAGTAACTCCCGGAGCTCCCAGTCCACAGGGGCCTGGATGCTCCCGGGGCGGGGGCGCTGACCTGCACAGCTCCGGGTGCCTGGCGGCAGGATCGTGCTCGCTGTCCTGTGTCCTCCCCACCTCCACCTGTCCCGGGGGGAGCGCAGGATCCTGGGCTGTGTCCCCAGCGCCGTGGGCTCCTGGGGCCCCGCAGCCCCCTCCGAGTGGAGCCGCCACCTGAGCTGCTCCCGGGCCTGCGGGTGCGCTCCAGCCCTTGCCCGCGCTGGGCCCGCGGGGTGTGGGGTGCTCTCCCCCAGGCGCACCTCCTCTGTTAGTGACCCCGGGAACCTGGGGGCCCCACTGTCCCTCCTGGGATCCTGCCCGAGTTCCCTACCAGCGCCTTTCCCTCCGGGAAGAATCCGGTGCGGATTTTTCAAGTTCTCGCTTCTCCGGGGTTGGGCTTTCCTGTCCCCGAGGCTTCTGCCGCCCCCCTTAGCCCGGCTTCTCGCGGGGCCCCTCCCCCATTGGGGACTCTATTCATTTATTTGTTTATTTGTTTATTTATTTATTTGAATTTTTTCCCCATTTTCCTACATTGTTAGAAGCATGAACTCTTCTCTCTAGCATTCCAGCTGTTCTCTCTTTAAATCTCAGGTCAAATTCATAGGTTTTCAGGATGATTTGAAGATTATCTAGCTAAGTTGGTGGGGCAGGTGACTTGGGGACCCTACTCTTCCACCATCTTGCCCCGCCCCCTCCAATGTCTTTTAAGGACCCATATGCTCTGCTTCTACCCTGACCTCCTCGCCTTCTACTCCCCTCTTCACTCATCCTGCTGCAGCCACACTAGCCTCCTAGATGTTCATGGAACACACCAACTATGTTCCCACAGTAGAAATGCATGTGCATTTCTTCTCTTAGATATCCATAAGGCTGTGTCAATGTCACCTGCCAGTGAAGCCCTCCCCAGTTACCATTTACAAAAGGCAACATGCACACCCTTCTCACTCCTTTACTCCTTATGCCCTTTAATCAGCTTGTGCTTTTCTCCATAGTACTTAAAATCATCCATCTTGTTTCACTTGTTCGTTTATTTTCTGTCAAATGCAGAATTTTAAAAATTTTTGTAGAATTTATTGGCATGGAATAGGAGTGCAATAAACATTTATTAAACACACACATACCCTTGATCAGGTTCTTTTTTTTTTTTAATTTTATTTATTTATTTTAATTTATGATAGTTACACAGAGAGAGTGAGAGAGAGGCAGAGACACAGGCAGAGAGAGAAGCAGGCTCCATGCACCGGGAGCCCGACATGGGATCCGATCCTGGGTCTCCAGGATCGGGTCCTGGGCCAAAGGCAGGCGCCAAACCGCTGCGCCACCCAGGGATCCCCCTTGATCAGGTTCTATCAGATTCTCACTCTTCCTCAGGCTGGTACAGGACAATTTTGTGTCCATGTGGCACCTTCTGCGTAGTTGACTTCATCTGAGCTGTGTTGAATTCATCATTTAACTTTATGCTATGTGGAAAGGGTGGGTGGGGTTATGAAAGAGGGACAGAAGGACAGATTGGCTGGTACAGTCCCTTTTGATCCTTTAGTTCTTCATCGTGTTGTAAAAACTCTTCCTCCCCTGGGCCTCCTGATACCTCGTTCTTACTTATGCCTCCTTGTTCTCATTTCCAGACCCCATGTTCCAGACCCTGCACTCATCTAGGACTTTAGCCCCCCCAACCCTCAATTTAGACCTATGGCTCTTGCTCTACCTCTGAAATCACAAACTCTGGTATATAAATCTTTGACCCCAAATTTCTCCCCTTTCAATGTATTCTCCTTCTATTTGTCCTTGAAACACAGTGAGACGTCGACCCAATGTACCTCCGTTTTCAGCCAAACAACTGTCCGCCTTTGGCTTTCTGACCTAAACATCTGGGTCATTTTTTCAGCCTAAACATCTGACTCATTTTTTCATTCTGTACAGAGAAGATGTAGTGTAGTGGTGGAACACAGAGGCCCTGGAGATACAGACATAGGTTCAAGCCTGGATCCACCAGGCTAAATCACCACTTGGGCGAATTAATTTGTCTGAATCCGCTTTCCTTGACTATAAAATGACAAAAGAGAGGTCGTGAGCATTGCGTGAGATTTTAAAAAGCATTTGGCTCATATACAGAACAACAAATGGAAATGATTACTATTAATGATAATTCTTACATGAGTTAACATTTAGAAATGTTTAGAACAGTGCCTGGCACATAGTAATTACTATTTAATGTTTGTTAAATAAGTTGATTTTTTTTTCTTTCTAACGTCATTAATTTTCTTACCTTTCCCTCACGCTCAGAAACTCCCAGTTTCTGTTGCTCCAAAAGGCGTTCTGTTGGGTAAAGTCACACATTTGCCAGGCAAAATGGGCCAGTAAAGCTGGGACCCAGTGCAACTGGCCAGTTGTTCCGGTGTGCCTGGACACCACTATCTCTGCTTTCCCCAGCAGCTACATCAGCTCCTCCTGCTCACACCAACCCTCCTTACCAAGACTTCTCGCACACCGGATACATGTTCTTACCTCCTATTGGACAGGAAGACATGGAGGTCTGGCGCAAACATCTGCTTGCAGACCCTGCATCTGGGGCTCCTCTTCATTTATGTTCATCCTCACTCTTGTCTCCCACCCAAGGGCTCAATCTCACAACCTTGAGATCATGACCTGAGCTGGAATCAAGAGTTGAGTGCTTAACCGCCTGAGCCACCTGGACGTTCCTCATTACTCCATATCTTTCTAAGTGGCACCATCATCCACCTGTTGCCAGGGCCAGAAAATGGAGTGTCACCCTCAACAACACTTTTTTACTCACATTACCCTGATAATTAAATGGTCATGAAATCTCAGAGATTCTACTTTCCACTTCTAAAATTCATTCCCACCACTCTCGTCCTACTGTCCTCTCTTAGCTAATCTCTCAGTATTCAATATTTCTTGACAGTCTTATTATAATTCCTTTCTGATACAGTCTCCTCACTTTACTGTCTAGCTGTGCCGATCTACGCTTTACAATTCTACAGAGATGTCTTTTTAGCAATACAAACCTGCTTATATTATTTTTGTGCTTACAATTTCCAATAACTCCCATGGATAAAACTCAAATTACTTAGGCTGACACAAGGCTCTCATGACCGCACCTCTTCCTGCCTTTTATTTTCACCTCTTAGCATTCCCCTTTGTCAATGCTATGCAATTCTCTGAGCATATCATTCTCTCCCTTACCTTCCTGGCTTTGCCTGGAATGTCTTTTCCTGGTTCTCTATTAGACTGAATTATATTCACCCTTTAAGATTCATCCAAGCTTTATCTTTTCCTAGAAGCCTTCTGTGACCACCTCCAGCCTATGTTAAATATCTCTTTGATATAGTCAGGAATTTGATGTCGCTAGTGATCTATTCAGCTAGCTTAAAAATAAAAGGCAGAGTGGGGAGGAACAGGTGCTCATAAAATTATTAGAAGGATTAGAGGAACAGGCTCTAGGCTGAGTTTCCAGGAGGAACTCCCAGACTAACACTGAATAACTGGCACACTAAAGGATCAGTGCATCTGTCGTAATCAGAACACCAGAAAATTAGGAAGGTGCCACCACAATTCTTAGCTCTAGGTCCACACTGCATCTGCCACAATCCAGATCAGCATAGTACCCAGGAAGCTGAGAACTAGACACTGATATCACTACCACTGAGAGATAACAAACCTCCACAACTGGTTATCAGTATAAACAATGGCAGCAGTAACAGGTGGCCTCCTTCTCAGGGTATTTACACCCACATTCTAAGTCTTTCCAGAGGGTAAGTAGTTAAGTACACATAGGGAGATCGACCTGCAGGGAAACTGGAAAATGTAGTCTTTAGTTTTGCAGTTTTAGGTTTTCTGCAGTTCCTAACCTGCAGAAAGTCAGGCTAGACAGAGGATGGACTAGGGCAGAGGGAGCTAGTACATCTATCTGCCTTTCACTCCTCTGTGCTATCATGTACATGTTCTGCAGGAATACCTTCCACTCATGTTCCACTCATTGCTTAATTATATTTCTGTCTCATCTGAAGAGCCTGTCACCTTCTTGAAGGCAAAACTATTTTTGTTCATCTCTCATCTTGATGTGTGCTTGGCACACATTAGGTTCTCAGTAAATGTGTATTAATTGAATGAATAAACGGGAAATTTTAACATGACCTTGGAATTCTCCTTCAATCTACCAGAAGGCAGCTTCTATTCTATCTTCAAAATACCCTTCCAAAGAGCTCTCATCATCTCACCTAGTACAACAACCTCATTATTAATTTCTATCACTTGGTTCCATTCTGTGGTATAAACCCTTTATCTCTACCACGTAACTTTCTAAAGCATAAATCTTCTCAAATCCTTCCCCTCAAAGCTAAAAGCCTAAAAGTTTCGAATGGCTTTTTCATTTAGGAAAAATATAAGATCCTTAGCATATCATTCAGAGTCTTCCTCTCTCTGTGCACAGTCTCCTTTTTAAGAAGGCTTTTCTGAAGTTCTAGAGCAGTGGTGTTTACACTGTATTGCACAGGTCCCAGAGGCTCCACAGGGCTGTTTCTAGAGCCCCAGAAGGGCAGAAAGAAAGGCCAAGCAGATGAGGCTCTGATCCCCCATTTCACTTCAGCCAGAGCAGCTCTGCTCAGTCTGATTCATGTATTGTGTTTCATATAAGACTGTGCTGAGAAAAAGCTTACATTGTTGTGGGGAAAAGAAAAGCATAACACTTTAAAAAGCAGTTTCTAAAGAACTTTATAGTGAAAGTATAGCAATCGTCCTAATGAATTAAGTTTAATTATATGTGTGTGTGGTACTGCATCTTGCTCATTTTCAAATTCCTTATGTTTAGCCCAATGGAAGCAGCCGATAGCATTTGTCCATTTGCCGATAGCATTTGGATTGAAGAGATAAGGCTTAAAGAAAACATTGTGGTAGTCCTCAGCTTCATACAGGGCTGTAAGGGAGAAGAGGATTAGACTTTCTCTACTTCCTCAGAAAAACAAAAAGTCAGACTCAAAGGAAGTGTTATAGAGATGAGGTTTTTGATCCATACAAACAACTGTCAATTTGACCTAAGCAGTGGTGGACTACCTTGCAAAAGCCTCTCTGACAGCGGAATTATCTGCCATGAATGGCACATACGTGATCTCAGTGTGGGGTTGGCCATCCCACTAGAAGACCTTGCAGGTCCCTTTGTCTTCTGTGCATCCATGATCTTCTGTTGTAACAAACAATTAAGTCCCCACTGAGATTCCAGATGGCTCAGTATCTGGACTTTCAAGACTGTAATATCAACAGTATTTTTCTTTTTAGTTGAAAATGAATTGGTTTAATACTTTTATGTGATCAAAATGGTTGCTGTCTGTTTCTGACAAAGGCCATTCCAGAAAGGCGGCCGTGGAACTGAAGTGGTGTCAGATGGGGGAGCCAGAGCTGTAACTGAAGCAATGTTGTTGGCATTTTCTAGTCACAGATTTGTGAAGGCAGCACATTTAGAGGAAAATTTATAGCTTCTGCTGCTTAGTAGTAAAGTAAATTCACTTGACTGAGGTAATGGATTATAGGGGATTCTGTAATCGTCTCTGAGGGTGGTCAGCAGCCATTCATCAGCAGCCTTAGAAGTTAAGGGTTTACGCGGCCTCGTATTTTACATTATATTTTTACTGCGGTTTGATTGAGTTCTTGCACTTGGAGATTGGATAATGGTCCATTTTATTCCCAGAACAACTAACTTTTTACTAGAAACCAAAAAGATTACTTGTTATTTCCACACCTTGGGATCTTTTGTTTGGTGTGTTTTGGAACACGTTGGCAGGCAAGACAAACAATGACCCTGGCGCTGTTATGGTTCTCAGGGAATCCTGATATGGTGTACAGTCCTTAGAAACACTGAAAGAATTTGTTTTTCTCACTTAACTGGACCAAATACCTATCTTTACTGGGAATATTTTATAAGATGTAAAAGTACTAGAGGTAGTTCAAGAATTCTGTTTTATTAATATTAGAATTCCACTTAATTCTTGAAGTCCTGGCTAATATCTTCAGAGAAGAATGGTTAGCATGATTAATTAATCCTATTTCTTTTTATCTTTCTTTTTCCTGAGATGGTTGTTTAATTGAAGGCTTATGGTGTAGTATTTTTCTTTAATAAGAAAAAAATGTTTGATTTTATAAATTTCATATGTCACAATAAGGACACAAATTCAACCAATAAACTTCAAAGAACATTTCTTTGTATCAAGACAGGATACTTTCCTTGATCACTTAGCAGTGATCATTAAACAGAAGTATAATTTATGCATTATGTCATAGATATCAGTTACACCAACATTCATGCTAAGTATGGGGCTGGCCTACAGCACTATACAGTTTATGATCACCAGAATATTTTCTTCTGTAGCTTAATCTGTCCTATTTCTCTTGGCCTCTTGTACATATATGCATACATTCCATGTCATGGATTTCCCCCGATTTCTGTTACATTCTGCACTGTTACTGCTGGTTGTCAATGGGGCAAAGGAGAAATAGCAGTATTTGAGATGCTATCTCTGGGATGGGTATGCTTTCAGATCCAACCATTGATCTGTAGCTAAAGATTCCCTTATAAATTCTGGCAAAATCATTAGGTGTCTCTTTTTCTTTAACCTGATGTTATATTAGCAAGATAGTTATTCAGCATTTACAACACAGTGAATAAGAAAGGAATTTATGTAATTGTCCATGGCTTAAACTAACAGGATTGAAAACCCAGATAGTGTGTGTTACAAGCATATGGCCCATTTTCATGACTAATCACTTGAGATATGTAAATGGTGTCACCATAGAAGCAGCAGAAGGAAATATAAAAATATGTAATATAATTATGTTTCAGAGGAGGAATAACCAATTATATTACACAGGATCAGCTCTAAAAAGAATCAAGAAACTTCTGGTGTGTGGCTGAGGATCAAACACTGCTTTATTTTATAGGCTCAAACAAATAAATTCAGAAACTATAGTCCAGGATTAAAAGGACTGTTATAAGAGATGCAAAATGCTCAGCACAGACACGATCTTTGATGCAAATGTCACAGTTCTACAAATCCCTGATAGCACTGGGCAGCCTTTGAAATTTGGTTCATATGTCGAGCTTGTCGATATGCTACCCATTCTGCCAGAGGCTTAGAATTGGTTCTTTTCTTGGTTCACTTGGAGTGGGGGTGAGGGAATGCAAAATTTGTTGCTCATTCATTATATGTACAAGGCAACATCTGTTCTCTGCTCATTTTTTGTCTGCATTTCTCCCTTCAGAGTCTGTTAAATAAACATAAAAATGAACTTTGTGGTTGAAATTTGCTTACCTAAAAGTGAAAATAGATAGGTAGGCATATTACCTGGGCTAACATTTAGCTGAAAAGCACCAGCTGTTAAAACACTAAACCCTTCCGTGTTGGTTGGTCAATAGCCTCAATCCTGACACTCCCGTACTATGGGCTCTGGCTGCCACAGTCCCTCTTTGGGGACTCTGTAGGCCTTTCTATAATCTGGCAACTAAAGGGATAATGCCTGGCTCAACAGGGTCTCCAGGACCCTGCTGGGGCAGTATGTTAAATATTTTGAATTGTATCTCTGCATATACCTAACTATCTGGAAGGCAATAAAAGGTTTGCAATAAAAGGCTGGGATGTTTCTTCTCCTTAATACCGAGCAGTATATCATTATCCAGTCAGGATCCTAGCAGAAAAGAGATGGCATATCCAAATTAAGATAATCTGTTGAAAATCATTTTATAAGAGAACTATTTACAAAGATGAGGGTGAGGTGGTAGCTGAGGAGGGGACCACAGGGTAGGACAATAACCCAGGGCTGGAAGCAGTAAAACCACCCCGAATTCTGGTAAAGGGAAGAGGGGTGGCAGTAATATAGAGAAGGCTGCCTTGAAGGAAGAGACCTTAGGTCAAGCATACAATCTGAAGCAGTCCCGAGGCAGAGATTCTGGTTAGCCATGAATAACTCTCAGAGGGCTCATCTTCTATGAGCTCCCCATTGGCAGAACTCAATGGGAAACCAAGAGGCCCAAGAGCCCATTGATGGTCTGTGGATTGTGCCTTCTGGGGCGGGTCTCAAAGTGGAGAGGAAAGAGAGCCTGTCGTCAGGAGAGGTGAGGAGAAGACACTCAGCCAACTCTCTAATTGTTACCCTACGGATTTTTTCAAAATAGTTCATATCCCACTGAAGTGTTCCTCACAAGGAAAGCATTTGAAAGATTTAGCTTGTTTCTTTGAATTTATTACTTTAGATAAGGAAACATACTTTTTGTTTTGTTAACTACATTCTCTAGGTTATGCTTTGTACCATACCAAAGCCACAATTCTCAAACGAATTTTGCAGTCAATCAGGTTTATGCAAAATGTCAATATTAGAATGATTAAAAAGAAAAAAAACCAAATAGGTGTGCGATTGTTCAGCAAAGATTCCCGAAAATAAAGTGACAGCAACTTAAACAGATGCAATTACTCCTGAGGTAGGGCAGTGTAATCATTTATTCTCAGTAAGATTCAGGTGAATCCTTGTGATGTCTACAGGTGTGAAAATACTACTCTCTTAGCAACTCTGTGGGTAAAACATACTGTCTTAGAGAGGTCACAGTTATCTCTGACCAAAATGACTCCTATTCCTTCTCCAGGCAAAAACAGATGCTTACTATCTACGTATTAAAGGATCAAAAGATAGATTATAGGACAAAGAGAAACGTGCTTTTTTTGTTTGTTTTGCCTTTGTTTCTTTCCAGCTTCAGCTCCAAAATGTTGAGCACATAGTGGCCTTGATCAGAGTTGGATTTATGCTGCCTACCTTTTGCCTCTAGGGTCCCACAGCTTTTTATTGCCACTCGGTGCTTTCAGACTTTAAGGAGCCATCGAGGTGGTGGAGTACCTGTGTGGTAAGCCAACAGTGATAGAAACGGTTTCCAAGATGTGGGACAGCAAGAATCCTGTGCCCTGGTGATATAGTCAACTTGCAAGTGTTTCCGCTGCCAAATCCAAGAGGGACCCTTGGCTACACTGGGATGCCTAGAGCAGTTCATCCCAGCAGTAAAAACCTTAATCTCACATTTGGTATCATGGGAGAGCTGAGTCCTAGATTTCAGTTAGGCAAATCACTTAACCTCTTGCACATTTTTTACTTTAGTGGACTTTCATGAGAATTACTTAGCACAGTGGTGGCTTGCCCTGGGCAAAGGAACCACTTTCCTTTTAGCCAAAGTCCTGAAAGGCCATTTTTACTCCTTTGCCAACTGTAGCTTTTGCACTCATGATGATGTCAGCCTCCTTGGCACTGAACTAAGGAAATTATAATGTTGTTACCTCTTAAGGATATCATCTGATGCAAAAATATACAAACAGCTTTGTATCTGGATGAGGATTCCATCCAAACAGAAGAGAAAGGGATGAGTTTTAAAGTTCTCTGAGTATTGAGGGTTTTTTTTTGTTTTGAGTTTTGTTGTTTTTCGTTTTTGTTTTTTTTGTAATTGCCTCAAGTGGGTAGCAAGAAACTCGGTTAATGAAAACATAACAGGGAATTCCAAGGTCAAGTATTTGTTAAGGGTCTACTGAATGCCCAGCACTATTCCGGGCACTGAAGTAATGATAAAATGTCTACCTTGGCCACAGGAGGCTCATGGTGTAATAGGGGAGTATATCTAGACTTAGGAGCACAAGGGGTACAGAGTAGGGAGTTTTTATTTATTTTTAATTTAAAAATTTTAATTCAAATTTAGTTTAGTTAACATGCAATGTATTATTAGTTTCAGGGATAGAATTAGGGATTCATCAGTTGCATATAACACCCAGAGCTCATCACATCGTGTGTCCTCCTTAATGCCCATCACCAAGTTACCCAAATCCCCACCTACTGGCCTTCTAGCAATGCTGTTTTTTCCCTATAGTTAAGAGTCTTTTGTGGTTTGCCTCCCTCTCTGTTTTTATCTTATTTTATTTTTCCTTCCCTTCCCCTTTGTCCATCTATTTTGTTTCTTAAATTCCACAGATGAGTAAAATCATATGGTATTTTTCTTTTTCTGACTGACTTATTTCACTTAGCATAATACCCTCTAATTCTGTCCACATCATTTCAAACAGCAATATTTCTTTCTTTTTGATGACTGGGTAATATTCCATTGTCTATATCTCCCACATCTTCTTATCCATTCACCTGTCAGTGGACATCTGAGCTCTTTCCATATGTTGGCTATTTTTGACATTGTTGCTATAAACATTGGGGTGCATGTGCCCTTTTGAATCACTATTTTTGTATCCTTTGGGTAAATACCTAGTAGAGCAATTTGTAGGTCATAGGATAGTTCTATATTTAACCATTTGAGAAACTCCATACTGTTTTCAGGGTGGCTGCATCAGTTTATGTCCCCACCAACAGTACAAGAGGGTTTCCCTTTCTCTGCATCCTAACCAACATCTGTTGTTTCCTGACTTGTTAATTTTATCCATTCTAACCAGTGTGAGGTGGTACCTCATTGATTTGTATTTCAGAAGGGAGTGTGCAGCTGCTAGAGGGAGAGGTAGAAACAGGGAAGAGGTGACATCTGAGCTGAACTTTGAAGGACAAATTCTAAGGAGAGTTAAAAACTAGAGGCAAAGGCATGGGATGTGAAAAACAGCATGGTGGGTTTGAACCGGCATGGTTGGGGAGGATGTAGACCGAAGGGGAGACTTCTGGAGGGCCTGGTGCTAGGAGCTTGGATTGTATCCAGTGAGCAGTGGGGAGCTATTGCAGGACCTTAGGCCAGGCAGGGGCATGGTCAGATTAGCAGTTTAGAACCGGCAGCCTTATGTGGGTGCAAAGGATAAACTAAATGGATATCACAACTTAGCATATATTAAATAGCTTTCTAGTTTGTTTTAATTTAAATTAACAGTGAAATGAATGGTATAGCAGTAAGAGTCTTGTCAGGAGTCAGAAATCACATCAGTTATTTTAATAGGGAGACTTCTTAACAAGGTGTTGAAGAAAACACAAAGAATCCATTAAGGTATCATGATGGTAGTAACTGAAAGGAGCAGCTGCCAGTCCCAGGGCTAGAGGAGCAGGGCAAGAGGTCAGCATTTTTTTAAAAGATTTTATTTATTTATTTGAGAGATAGAGAGAGCGCGCGCGCGCACACACACACACACACACACACACACACACACACACACGCCGCGGGGGGGGGGCGGCGGGGAGCAGGGTGCCGAGGGAGAGAAAGAAGCAGACTCCTTCTAAGCAGGGGACCTGGCCCAGGGCTCCATCCCAGAACCCTGGGATCATGACCTGAGTTGAAGGCAGACACTTAACCCATTGAGTCACCCAGGTGCCCCAGAAGTCAGCATTTTTTTTCCATGTAGAAGATTTGGGGGATGGTGATCACGTACCATGAGGCTGGTTCTGTGAGTACTGGAAAGACTGCAAACTAGAACCACCTGGTGCTACCGGAATGAAGGGCCACCCCAGGCAAAGCCCTGAGGCTGAGGAAGCACCACTAAATAGGAAGCAAACTGCACACAGGAGAGGGCAGGCTCCATCCAGCATTCCTCCCTGGCAGAGCCTAAAGGGGAGCAGCGCCACAGAGCCCCAGCCCCCAACTGCCAGGCAGAGCAAGGAGGTGAGTTTGTAACGAGCACAACTGCCGTTCCCACAGGACTGTGGATACCAGTGGATGGGAAGGATCAGGGCAGACAGAAGCTAGAAGCTAAATATTTCCTGAAACATTAGCAGGTAATCATTCACCTTTTACGCTTATTTTCATAAGGATCCATGGGTGCCATTAGCTCTCTTTGTGACCTCTAATTCACATTTTCTTTAATGTCTGGGGACTTACTGATTTTCCTCTGACACCTCCCATCCCAAGTCTATTATCCTGTGGACCTTGGAACTTTAGGGAAAAGACATGAGTGGGCCCAGGCACATCAAAAGGTGGGCAATGCCTTCTTGGTCCTACAGCCTCCTGCTCATGGATCATTCTCAGATTATCTGAGGTGTATATGCCATTGGTAGAAAAATCATGCTTCCTTTACTGTCCCTGCCAGTATTTTGCTTAGGGTCCTGCTCTTTGTGGACGTCTGTGCTTGCTTATAGAATTGAAATCAGGAGTCTTGGTCACGCGGATGAAGCCTTTGATCATGCACGGCTGGTATTTGTTTCCACTTGGTTTCTGTGTGTAAGTCTTGCCTCGATGACACTAGATGACAGTCTTCTCGAGGGCAAAAGGTGGTGGGAGACCGTGAAGAATTGTAGTCAGCAGAATTAGGCTCAAACCCCAGCTCTAACGTGTATTAAATAATTGAAGTAAGTTACTTAATCTCTGGAAGCTTTAGTTGCTTCATCTCCAAAACAGGGAATAGTATTTACTTTCCCTGGTTGTGATGGTGAAATAAAATGTATCACAACAGAGGGCCTGGTACTTAATAGGTGTTTAATAATTTACTTCCTGTCTCCTCCCTTTATTTTGCATGTCTTCCACCATTTCTCATGACGCTGGGAGAGCAGTAACACGGGTGACCCGACTGAACAAAATAGAGAAGTTGTGGAGTCTTTTCAGGAGAGAATCTGAAACGTCTTTATGCAATTTCCCTCTTCCCCAGGCATCTAGAACATCGGGTACACCGGTAACAATTTGAAAAACTATATATAATGGCTGGAAGTTATTTCTAAAGAGGAAGGTCATCTTCGGTGTGTGTAGACATGAGCAGCCGGATACTGTGTCAGAACAATAGCTATTCATTGTGTCGGTTTCAAAGCTGGCACCGGCAAGCGAGTATTCCAGGGCTGTTCCCACACAGACAGATCTCGAGCAAAATTTCCATGACCCGATGGGTTGGTGTAAACAACTCGTTGCAAGAGCTTTTTACATCTCTCCCCATGTCATGCATTTAAGCACTCGGGGCTTTTCAGGGAGTCTTGTAAGCACTGCTCAAGAATTTTTTTTTTTTTTAAACAAATGTTCATCAACCCCGACCCTCAGGATTGTGTTTTGTTGCCGAGTACGGAGCAGACAGCTTGGTTCCCCCGACCAGGGCTGCAGCTGGGGGACTCCGCGGTCAGAGACCACAGGTGAAGGGAGAGGTGCTTTCTTCAAAGGCACCAGAGCGCTGGGGGCGGCCAGGCCCACGGGCCGCCAGAGGTCTTGGCTCCGACTGAAGAATAAGGACGGGCTTTTGATTTTTAAGTAGTAGTTAGCATTTGATAGCGTCGCATTTGCAGTGACCTTTACGACTATTGTTATTAGTTATTCCTCCCAGCGGCTCTTTGAACTAAATGACACAACTATTTTTACTCAAATCCACCAACTCCCCCCACTTCCAGTCCAATCACAAGACCGGTGGGGTTCTCTGTACCTCGCGCTGACGCTTCCTCCTGAGCAACGATCTCTGTGATAGAGAATATGTTCAAGCCAAAACTATGTAAAATACAGTGCATTTTTTTTTTTTTATGATAGTCACACACACAGAGAGAGAGAGAGAGAGAGAGGCAGAGACACAGGCAGAGGGAGAAGCAGGCTCCATGCACTGGGAGCCCGACGTGGGATTCGATCCCGGGTCTCCAGGATCGCGCCCTGGGCCAAAGGCAGGCGCCAAACCGCTGCGCCACCCAGGGATCCCTACAGTGCATTTTAATATAGTCAGTGCATGTTAGATCCGTCACTCTGGTACTTGAAACCCCACAACAATTCCCCCCCTTGGTTGGTGTAAAGGCCTGGCAAACCTGCCACCCTTCCCTCACTGTTGGGCCCTTACCTCCTACTCCTCGCCTAACGCTGCCCCGGTCATGGGAGCCTCCTTGCGCTCCTCTACCCCAGTCCCAGGCGTTGGCACCGGGTGTAAACTCTGCCTCAAATGTTTTCCCTTCTGTTACCTGCAGGACTGACTCTCTTCCTTCCTTCCAGCCTTTGCTTACGTGTCACCTTCTCAAAGAGGTTTCCCTTGCCAGCCTAATTTAAAACTGCAACTGTGATCAAGCACTTAAAGCCTTCTAATATACTATAGAATTTACTCAGCTATTAGGTTTACTGTTATTTTCTCTCCACCCGTGAGACTGTAAAATACACAAAGGTAGGGATCTTTGTCTATTTAGCTCACTGAGATATACCCAGCACCTGGAACAATGCACAAGAAGGCGTGTGATAAATATTTGTTGAATGGACAAACACTACTCTGAAGGTCGTTGTCATGAAATTTGACCTACAGACTTAGAATGTCTCTTGATATGTGGTTTATCTTTATATTCCTTACCATGGTTCCTATGCTTATTTTCCACTTGTAACGAACAATTCATTTTGATAGCAATTCTGTAGAGATAAATGAAGCACGTAGATTCTTAGGGTTGCAAGGAAGCATACAATCTCAGTGTGGCGGCCTAGGAGAGACTATGGGTATTGTAACCCACTCATCTATTCTCATCCCACAGACGGCATTGCCATGTTGTGTTGCATTGCACTTTCCATCTCTACGGGGGGTAGATTGGCGCATTGGTTAAGAGGATAGGGTCTACGGTCAGGTGCCCCTATCAGCTAATTCTTGTTCCATCAGTACCTACCATGTGACCTTGAACAAGGTATTTTAGCTATCTCCCAGCCTCACTTTCCTGTAAAGTGGTGATGAAAATCATCTCCATCTCACAGAGCTTTGTGGGGATTACTGAGCTAAGCTATGTAAAGAGTTTGGCATGTAATAAGCATCAAGTCAATACAAGCTGTTATTAATTATTCTGAGTTTAGAAAGACCTAAATGTGGACTTTAATGAAGTCTTATTTACAACTTGTATATGACTGATTTAACCTACTTCACTAGTTTGGTGGTGGTGGGGTGCTACAAATAATAGGTAGATCTCTCTTCCCTCTATCAGTCATCAGAACATCTTCCTGCTCACATGAGTAGGGATTCTAAAATTTCTCTCTTAAGGCCCCAACCACCTCCTACCTCTTCTAAACATCTGGAAACACCAAGGTCTTAGTTCATTCCAAAGGGTCAGTCTTGGGTCTGAGTGGTCGGCCAGTGTTGTAGAACTGGCTCGACAAGGTCCAGCACCACTTCCCCACCGCCACCTTAGGGATTCTCTTGTTGCCCTCGAGCCTTCACACAGCTGTGCTTGGACTCCAAGATGACAAGTCTTTTGTAGTGCTCAGTCATTGTTCTCAAATCACAGCCACATCCAGAAGGTTCCCAGTCTTAGCCATGGCCTGTGTTGAAACCATTCTCCTCCAACTCCCATAAGAGTACCCTGCATCCCTGCTGGTAACCAAGACCTCTGGTCTAGACTGCCCCTTTTCTCATGGTGAGTTTGGGGGACCCCTTTGGGGTCTTTGGGGTCCCTTTATCCCAGAGGGCTTCTTATGAGGTCTATCCTAAGCCATCAGGGAGATTCTTGAACTCCATGCACTTTCCCACCTCTCATCAGAGACCAGCTCTGCATAACAAGGGGAATTAGACATGCAGGCTTTGTCAAGCTACAAGAAGCTTTACTCGGTTCTGTCTCTAGACCCGTAGGGCACAGTGTCTTACAGCATCATTAGTACCATTTAATGACTCTTCCCTGAAGGAGGGGGAGATAGGTATCTGCTTATGCAGAACAGTAACTGGCATTACCTACCTAATTTCAGGTTGCATTCTACCCAAAGCCCTGTTATACTTACATTCCCGGAATCTAGTTCCATGTCTTGAAGTCAGTATAGGGCTCTCTTCTTCCCTATGACAGACCCTCACCACTAGAAAGCAATTATCCAGGCTTCTCAGATTCAATTCTTCTCTACTGGCTCCCCGAATTACAGGGCAATCTTAGGTATGTTTTCTCAATAGCAATAGCTGATGCTTATTGAGCTTACTATATGCCAGGCACTGTGCTCCAATGTATCAGCTAATTTAATCTTCAAGCAACCCAATGAGATAGGTGTCATAGCCCCCTTTTGTAGGTGAGGGAACTCAGGCTTAGGGAGGCTTAGTAGCATGGTCAAGGTCCTGTGTAGCTGCTAGGACTTGAACTCTGGCTGTCTGGCTCCAGAGCCCAGTGATGCAGTGCTGTTTCCCTAATTCAATTTCATGAGTTTAATTCTTTCATGAATTCAATTCAGCTCTCTAAATCAGAGATAATACTTATCTCAGAATATCGTGGTAAGGATTAGATGTGATAAAGTATGATAAAGTGCTTAATGCAGTAGCTCCACTAGTGCTCAAAAACATGTTCATTTGTCACCTCTTTCCTTCCATTCAAATCATCTCATAGTTTAACTCCTTCACATTTTGAAAGTGCCTGACACAGAGTGGGTGCTCAGTGGGTGGTAACTATGTCTACTGTTACAGTATATGGTTTGAAGTCCCCTCCCTATACTGATTGCTCTCTAACTCATTTAGAACTTAGAGTGTGGTACTCAAGGCTGCACACGATAAACTAGGTGGACTTGAATAAAGCCGCATGGAAGCGGATAGTCACTTTCCACAAGGGAGGGAGGTACCTATGAAAATTATGTCCTATTACTTGCAGTCATTACTTTTTCAGTTAGGTATTTACACTGTCAATAGGTATGGAAATTGCTGCCAGTCAAACCTTCCACATCTCTTAGGCTTGTCCTAATCCTCACCTCGCTTGGCTTGTCCTTGGATAATTGATTGTTTCTTTTCCAAAAACATCCTTTTTCCCCCTGATTTCTTAAATACCACGTGTCTGTTGTGGAAGCTTTGAAAAATGCAGGAAATCACAATGAAGGAAATTAAAGTCACCATGAATAGCATGATCTAGAGATAATTGCTATTAATATCTGCATATGTATCTTTCCAGTATATGTGTGGGTGTATTTCTTTTTTATAAAATCAGGATCACACTGTTCAAAATATATTTTGAGTCTGCCACCTTTTACCATTTTCTCCCAGTCTAAGACACCATCATCTTTTTCTTAACATAACACAAAACTAGGCTGCCTGGGTGGCTCAGTCGGTTGAGCATCTGAGTCTTGATTTCAGCTCAGGTCATGAGCTCAGGGTCATGAGATTGAGCCCTGAATGGGGCTCTATGCTCAGCAGGGAGTCTGCTGGAGATTTTCTTTCTCCCTCTCCCTCTACCCGTCCTCCCCCACCCCTCAAAATAAATGAATAAAACCTTTTTTAAAAATGCCACGAAACTATTGGACTACTATATCCCCAAATTGATTTCCCTAATTCCATTCTTAATCCTCTTCAGCATATTCTCCAAAAAACACCAATGTGATTGTTGAAAATCCTCTCTCCTGCTCACAAGCCTCTAGTGGCTTCTATATCACCTGAGGTGGGCCCCCCAGTGCTTCCCCTGACTGGCAGGGCTGCCAGTCTAACTTCAGTTTACCTCTCCTCTGCAGCCTGCCCACTAGGCTCCCACCCTATGTCCTTGCCTTTTCCAGCCTTTTCCTGTTTGGGGGCCTTTGCTCTTCCCAGCACTATGTGGCTCAACCTCTCATTTCAGTTCCTGGGCAGATAACATCCCTCAGAGACCACCTTCCCAGAGTGCCTCTGCTTCCACCGCCTCCTCTCCCTTACCCTGACTCATTTTCTTCATTGCCTTAATCATTCTTCTGTAATTTATTATATTTTATCTTGCCAGCTTTTATCTTGTGAGGTCCCATCATTTCAGCTTGCCAGAAGTGGTTGGGATCTTGGTAACTCCAACAATCAGGTACTCTTCTAGGTTCTTTAATCTACCTCATCTAGTGAGGTAGGTACAATCTTCATTTTCTAGATGGGAAAATTGAATAAGAGAGTATATGTACCTTCCTTAACATCACACAACCAGTAAGGGGTGGAGCTGGGATCCAAACACAGGCTCCCTGCTTCCACAGCGGTGCTCTCAACGCCCCCCTTCATCCACCCACTGGCTGCCTCCTGGTTTTTCTCCCAGCAGATGTCAGTAAACTTCCTTGTCCTGAAAGTCAAGATCCCCGGCCAGAGAGGCACTGAAGACCGTGTCAAGTGCCATTAAGATCCATCTCCAGATTTATGCAAGCCTGTCCTCCAGTCCTCTTTGGGGATTATAGCTGAGCCAATCTGAATTTTCCTAACTATACTATCAGGGAGCCTTTTTCCCTACCTTGTTTGTTACCATTTCCTAACTCTACAGCACCTGTGGCACACAGTTACCATCCAAGGAAGCCCATGAAAGACATGAGTATTCATGTTCCTGGGTGTCTAATCTCTGCTAAAATTTTGTAGAAGTGTCTGTTACTAAAATGGAGACATTTGTCTCTCTGCAAGTTTCTGGAAATTCTATCATGCCTCGTGAACTCTCATATATTATCTCATTGCCATTTTTTTTTCAGATACCATAATCATGAATTCATGTTCTTTGTGGGTACCAGGGCCATTTATTTTGTTGTCCCTGTTGCAGTGAGTATTTGGGTGCACCTACAGATAGTGCTGAGATGTCATTCATCGCAGCCTGAGACTTCAAGGCAGCGGCTAGGTGTTCTCTTCCTATCTCCTCATATCTTAGACTTTAATTTCCTCTTGGCCATGTTTTTGCTTTCCTTTCTGACTTGCAGATCATTCTTCTCGATAGAAAGGATGGGAACAAACTAGGAATTGTGGAATTCTGTTTCACTATATCATTTCTAAGTTAACTGCTTCATCTGCCCCAAGCAGTAGGCCAACCCTTCTCTTGTTCTTTTTCTTATTCTGAGCACACCCCAGTGGTTCTTGTTGTTGTTACCAATGCATTAGTCTCAGGCCCTAGCCTCCCATTTCCCTGACTTGATTCTTCTTTTCATGCCATTCCTTTGTATCTGCTCTTGGTTGCAAATTCCTCTTTCCTCCCTTTGTAAGTATCCTTATAAAATATAAGCTAACTGGAGACACAGTGATTTTATTGGATAATTTCCTCTCTTCTTCCTCTCTGGAATTATGTACGAGTAGATTACATTATATGGAACCTCTAATATTTCTAGAATCAATTTCCATATGATTAGAGTCTCTGACCATGGGACCAAAGAGCATCTACCTAGCGCCTTATGCATAGGAGGCCTGCAATCATGGTGGTAACAACAACCATAGCCAGTCTTTATTTGATCCAGGCATTTATATACATTACTTCATTGAATTCTCACCATCAACATTTAAAGTAGGTCCTATTACTCATGATTCTGTTGGGGAGCCTGAGATACAGGGAAGTGATGTCTGCATAGCTGCAAGGGCAGGGTCAGGAGTCTGCCTCAGGTCTGTCCAGATTCCTGAGCATGCTCTTTAACCTCTATTGTATGCGCCCTCTGAGTTTAAGTCCACTGACTCACCTCTTCTTCTCTCTGGACCTGTGGAGTTCTGCTTGCTTACAGTTTCAGGAACACAAAATGCTCATATTCCATTCTTTGTCTCTTACAGACTATACGGTGACAAAATTCCTTTTCTTTCCAAGTGCAAGTCACCTCCAGTCTGTCATCCATGTAGTTCTCCCCCATTGGCCAAAAATAGGTCCTTGTCCTTCTGTCATGTGAGATTGTCATCAGAGCAAGGCTTGAGTGAATTAGATACTCTGATTCTGGCAGGGTAGCGCTCTGAA
The DNA here is from genome assembly GCF_011100685.1 of Canis lupus familiaris. Taxonomy (NCBI): domain Eukaryota; kingdom Metazoa; phylum Chordata; class Mammalia; order Carnivora; family Canidae; genus Canis; species Canis lupus. The sequence continues at coordinate 11,214,600 of NC_049229.1, forward strand.
CAGACCTCTGAATGATTCTTCCATCATTCCTTGGCCTGCAGAAAACAGAGCCTGATGGTGGAGTGACAGGTGTGCCTAGCTGGGTGGGCCCGAGGGGAACCGGCCCTCCATCTTGCTGCTTCCCCCCTGAGCTTTTCATGCCCTGGGAATATTATGTTGTTTTGAAGGTTTTTCTTCAACTATGATTTATATGCCGCCTACTCTCAAAAAGGAATATAAAGTGGTTTACAATAAAGCATGTCTAAAACAGGACAGTTAAAACACATTTTAGAAAGAGAGGCAGACAGAGAAAGGTCAGAAATCACTTAGTTTGAATTCCTGACAAGAAGTTTTATAGCACATGAACGTATTTATTAATTCTTAATACAAACATCTAAGTGTGTGAGAATGGTTAAAGAACTCTGCAGATGAGAAGAACCTGGCACAGCAGGGCCCATTCTATGCATGTAATGAAAATCAAATGGCATCATGCCTAGTACCATGTATGGAAATACTCATTAATACTACCTCATCTCAAGAAGCCTCAGGGGAAGGCAGCAGAGGGACAATTGCACAGGTTAATCCTAAATTGAGAGTAGACAGTCTGCCCAAGGGTCATAGCCAGGATAATTCATCACTGTCATTGACAAACGACCACAGTAAATTTGTCTTTAAATTTTAATAACTAATTCACGTACTATACTGATAGAACTCACATTGTCCCTTTATCTCTGTGTTATTATTTTTAAGCACAGAATTAGTATAAATCATAATGGAAGCTTTTAAAATCAACACACTGGCTTCGAGGGAAGCTTTTGTTATGACATTGCTGAATAAGCTTTCCAGTAGGGAATAGATGAGTTAAGAATGAATGAATGAATCAGAGCCGACATGGCCCCAGAACACCAATATCATATTAGCTGTGCCACAGACTGTTCATTCATTGAAGCTGGGTGTGTTCTCTGGCTGTACTTCCTGTTGTGATGAAGTCTGACACTAGGGTAGTTCTGAATCAGACTTGTAGCCAGCACGTGACTCAGGATATCACAGGACAGGGCAAGGAGCACAATTACATTGCTGACTTCAACCAGACACACACCTACAACCACCTTGCTAGGTTTACATATGACCAAGTTCATTCTATAGCCAGATTGAAAGATAGAGAAGAAGCAGTAGAGGGTGGGCTCATGAATTTCTATGCCACCAGAGACATGATAGACACTCAAAGTGACCAAATGAATCAGAGAAGAGATTCACTGAGGTCCTTGGCAGGCATTTTCTGCCTTCCCTATAATGCTGTGGGGCATTTCTATAGTTCATGGAATGGATCAGAGTCTTAAGACAACCTAGGAATTAAGTACAAGCCAGATTAAGTTAAAAACAAAACCAGGCACAACCATGAGATATCAGGCAAGAAATCTAACTAAAACTATTTTCTTAGTTCTTTCTGCTCCCCTAATGTGAAGTGTCTAGGTATGTAGGTATTTATGGGAGAGGTAATAGTTATTTGTCATAGGCAGATACTGATACTCTCTTGGGCCCAAGAAGTCTTTATAAGTGAGAATGATTGGGACAGGGGAAATGGCATTGATAAGTCTTGGCATAGCTATTTTTTGTCAGCTTGATAGACTTTGGTAAGTAGTAATTTTTAAAAACCTCTTATAAAGTTGAATTAAAATATATAACGTAAGAACCCTTGGCATGATAGTACAGCAAAACCAAGTTTTCACAAGTGATTAGGTGAATTTGCTCAATTTGCCAAGTATTTATTCACCATTTGGTTGTTTTATCCATCCAGTCCATCTGTTCATCAACCCATCCTTCCACCATTTACTCATCCAGCACTATCAAGCATTGTAATGAGCTAAACTGTGTGACCCCCCCAACCCCATCACAAATTTATATGTATGTTGAAGTCTTAAACTCCTGTACCTTGGAATGGGACTGTATTTGGAGAGAGGGTCTTGAAAGAGCTAGATAGAGGTTAGTAGGTGGGCCCTATTAGAATATGACCAGAATCCTTAAAGAAGAGGAGATTTGGACAGAGACATACAGAGAAAAGACCTATGAAGACAGATGAGGGAAACTGTCATCTACCAGCCAAGGAGTGAGGCCTCAGAGCAAACTAACCCTGCTGACACCTTGATCTTAGACTTCTAGCCTCCCAAATGGTGAGGAAATGGATTTCTGTCTGTGGCCCTTGGTTCAAGTGGCCCCAGCAAACTAAAACAAGCATCTATAATACACCAGGGCGCTGGGCTAGAGGTGGAGATATCATCCCTGCCTTCAAAGAGCTCCCAGCCTGCCAGGTACAAAGCATTGCTAAGTGTTGGGAAAACTTCAATGATGAATCAACTACTTGGTTTTGTGAGATGTTAACAGCCTATAAAACCGAAGCTCTTGTCCCCACTGGTCTAATTGGCACATGCCCTCATTTTATTTTGTATTCCAACCAAAATTTTTTCCATGGTGAGCAATCCGTTCGGAGTCCAGTGAAATATATATCAGCCGCAGGAAACTAAAATCTGCAGAGGTATGGGAGATTGTGTTTTGTTTTTTAATCCATGTGGCATTACTTATGTATCAAATAGTCTTCAGAGCATTTTTGCTGCTTTAAACTTGTCAGAAAACTCATTTTCACAGTGAAATCCTGTCTTCATGGCAGATCCATTTCCTCCCAGCTCACCTGGCTTTTGCTGATCTCCAGAATAAGCAGAAGGTACAACAGTGACACCTGGTTCGCTTAGATTCTGTTTGTGCAATTGCTGTTTATATGGAGCCACTAACTTAAGGAACGAATCATGATTTGAACCAAGGTGGAGGACCTAGAGCAGGGCCCTGTGGCTTTTGAAGTGCAGCCACACATTTTAACAAACAGCCTGAACCAACTATTGAAATGTGGAATTTTTATTTTTATTTTTTAAAAGATTTTATTTATTTATTTCAGAGGGGAGAAACAGAGAGAGCGAGAGAGAGCATGCAAGCAGGCAGGAGGGGCAGAAGGAGAGGGAGAAGCAGACTCCCTGCCGAGCAGGGATCCTGACACAACATGGAGCTCAATCCCAAGACTTGCAGGATCATGACCTGAGCTGAAGGCAGACGCTTACCTAACTGAGCCACTTTGGTGCCCCAAAATATGGAATTTTTAAAGCTATAAGGGACTTGGGATATTGTCTGGTCTGAAAACAATCCCTCATATTTTATTGATTTGGAATTGGAGATGCAGGTTAAGTGACTCACCTAAGGTCAAAACACAACAAGGGGATCCCTGGGTGGCGCAGCGGTTTGGCGCCTGCTTTTGGCCCAGGGTGCGATCCTGGAGACCCGGAATCGAATCCCACGTCGGGCTCCTGGTGCATGGAGCCTGCTTCTGTCTCTGCCTCTCTCTCTCTCTCTGTGTGTGTGTGACTATCATAAATAAATAAATAACATAACATAACATAACATAACATAACATAACATAACAAAACAAACACAAAAAGCTGGCTAGTAGCAGAAATGGGATGAAGACTCTTGTTTCGTGGTTCAAGTCCAGCTGTCTTTTCTGACCCTGTAAGTTCAGGTTTGGGAAATTATACTCCAGGGCTAATCTCCTCACAAACACCATCTGTAATTCAGGTGCATTGTTGCTGAATAGAGTGTTGTAGATTCCTTGGCTTTGGTCTGAAGTGGCTAGAATTCCTATCAGTGCGGGAAACTGAGTAAGCCAAGAAGAGCCCTCTTTTCCATTCAAAAATGGAGCTGCTTATTAACACAACGAATACTTACTAGGTACAAATATGTGGCAGACACTCTGCTAGCAGTTCACAGCAACCTGTGAGGCAGGTATGGTTATCCCCATTTTGCATGAGAACACTGAGGGTTAAGCGATTGTATCTCTTATCCAAGATCTCACAGTACCAATGGATAGATCCAGGATTTGTTCTATTCCACAGCCTGTGTCTCTCGTGATTTTTATGCTGTCCTCCTCAGCATAATTAAGAAGTGTTCTATGATAAGGCCAAATTAACTTTATGTGAAGACATAAGGACATACAAATACAGAGTTACATCTTACTGGTTAACCTTTAACTTTTCTCAGCCAGTCACTGTTAATACAACGCTGGTTCATCTCCAGGCTAAAACTGAACACCATTGAGGCTCATTGTGACCTCTTTTGGCCAAGTAAATAGCTGGCCCAGAGTTCTATAATTTTGGGGGACAGCTCTGCATTAACAGCCATTGCAAGAAGTTTTCACTTACCCTTAGAAAAGAATCACCCTCTCCGTGGGTCCTCTTGTCTTGCTTATCAGGCAGGTCTGGCTTCTTTCTTAGCAGAGATGTGGATTGATCCTACAAAGATTTTTTTTTTTTTTTAATTCCAAGACCTTGGGTACCATGTCCTGTTCTCATAGCCAGAAATTTGAGTACTTAGGTCTACCACATATTGTTTTTTTCTTTTATAGACAGATAAGAGAAAGGCCAGTGGTACACAGTATGTTAATTTGGCACACTTAGATTCTGTTTGTGGAATTCCCTTTTCTATGGAGCTAATATTTACAGAGGGCTGATGTCCTGGCACCATATGGCATCCCAGGCACCATACTACGCCTTTTCTGTGGATTGTCTCCCTTAGGCCTCAGAGTAACCTTGTGTTGCACCTAATTTACGGAGGCACAAATGCTTGCTAAGGTCAAACATCTCAGCCAGGCTTATACTCCCATCAAGAAACAGGCCTGAGCTTTGAACCCAGGCTGTGCAAGCCCGTGCACGCTGCCTCCCGATAGCATTTTGTTTCTTTGTGTATTTCTCCAGTCAGAAGGTTTTTCTCTCCCTGACCATTTATTTTCCCTAATTCCTGATCTTGGAACAGATGATTTCCAAGATCCCTTCGAGTATTGAAATTCCGTGACTGATTAAAGTTTGTAATTTATGCAGTTTGATTAATTTGCACCAATGCCTGAGTTCATTTATTACATTAATTCTTTTACTGAAGACTCCAACAGCTTTTTAGTTTACTTACAGATCTCCTGATGTTAAAGGAATCATGCTGCTTTTTCCCAGAATAACATTTAAAACCTGAATTTTAAAATTTAAGGCTTAAAAAACAGATCTGAAAGGATTTTACCATGCACACCATGTACCAATTTTCCATATGGACCAAAATAGTCCTTTTAAGCCCCTGTTCTCTTGGTTGCCTTTGCCTAGCCTCACAGATGCAGTGCTAATTGCTTGCAGCTTCAGGTCCATTTTAACATGAGGTAACAATTTCAACATCTTGGGGTTGAATGCTGCATTTGTTAGACATGCCGGGCCTGCAATTGGTGTTGGCTCATCAGGATGCTGAATCCACTTGGAGATAAACCCATCTGAACTTGGGGGGCTTCCTGAGAACTTCCCGTTTGCTCCTCTGATACTCGGTGCACCTGTGTGGCTCCACAGCCAGGGCACCGCTTGGTCAACCCGGCAGCTTTGCGTGATAGGCCTTTTGGACAGGCGCAGGCATTTGAGTCCTTCTAATCAAGCTGTGGTTTTTGAAGAATGGTTCTGGAAGTGGCATTTACTCACAGACCTAGCAGCTGGGCTGCCCTCAGCGACTGAGTTGCTCTTTGCTGTCGAAGGCAGGCTCCACTTGGGACACAGCTAAAACTCATTCTGACTGGATGGAGAAGACAAGACCAAAAAGAAGGGAAATGACACGATTCTGCAATCACATCTGTAATTAGGGCACCATGGGACTAACTTTGGAGAATAGCTGAACCTTGTCTTGCTTTGTACCTTGTCTGTAGTTCTGGTTGTTGGGGTCAGGAAAGCCTGGCTTCCAGTGAAACTCTACCACTGTTAATGGCTATGCGATAAAGAGGATGGCATTTGACCTCCCTAGCTTCAGTTTCCTCACCTATAGCCGGAGATGGTGGGACCCGCCCCACAGGTGTGTTGTGAGGACCACAGGGTGCTGTCGAAATGCCTAGGTGCCTCGTGCGCCTGCAGGGCCAATTCACCTCAGAGGCTGCGTGCTATTGTTTTTGCTCTCTTCTCGCCCCTCCCCAACACGGGACACAATCCTAGAAAAGAGAGTTCTTGCAAACTAGTGGTTTAGGAGCACTTATACAGGTGTGCGCCATGCAGCATGTGTGCTTGATGAGGTCTCAGTAAATCTAATTTTGAAATCCTGTTTTAAATATACTTAGGGAAATAACAGAAAGCTACTCCAGAGCAGGTTGTTTTATAGAGACAATAATAATTTTCTGAATCAGTTTAATTTAGGCTTTTTATATATCATATTTTCATAAAATGAGACAACCCCCTCACCCCCACGGCTCCCTAGAGGAGCAATAGCAATGAGCAGACAGTGTTTGCCTCGGGGAGATGCTCACACTCACTCCTCCCTGTGCTTCTCCTACAGGCCAGCAGCTCATTTAGCTCATTTGGCGCAGCTGTTGGGGGCTTGCTCCCCTCCCCCCGTGATGAGGGGTCGGCCCAGGCCCTCAGCTCGTGAACTTGAACTAGCGTGTTAAAGTTGAAGAGTCAAGATGGGTCTGTGTCAGAGAACTAGCAGAGTGGAAGAGACTGTCCCCCAGGGAGCTGCCCGAGGCCACGGTGGTGAGGCTGCTCCTTACCTTGCCCAGAGATCCTATTCCTAGTAAATCCATGCAGAGCGTGGGAATCGTGCCTGGCACACAGGAAGTGGTGTGTGTGTGTGTGTGTTAACCGCCATTACTAAGGCCACCATTATCATTGCGGTACTCGGTGCAAGACTCTCTGGGATTTGTCTCGAGTTGTCTTTCGAAAGCCCTATTCCATCCTACAGAATTGAGGGGAGGATTTTAGAACCGGTAGCTGCACAGCCAGCGGAGGAGCAATATGACAACCTCAGGATTAATTCCACAAATCACCTCAGACCCTCTATGTTCTCCTTGTTCTCCCTGAGGAGCCAGACTAGCTGGGCTCTGGCTGGGTCCTTCCCATTTACCTGGGCTGTTGCTGTCTCCCGAATCCTGCAGAGGCGATGAGCACCTTATTGTGTATTCATCCGATGGGCTGATGGAAAAGGAATGCAGCCAGACTGCTAAGTCCACACCATCCTGCATTTAGGCCTCAGAAATCTGATTCTGAGAATGTACATCTTGCATTGCAATCTAGATTTCCTGAGGAAGGTTTTGGACAGAATAACACAGACCTACGTCTGGGTAAGTTAAAGCCTCCGTGAAATAAGGCTGAAAGAGCCCAAAATATAGAAGTCTGAGTCTTGGCCGGGGAGATGTGGAAGGTTCGAGGTGCCAGACGGATGGCCTCCCTCCAAGTGTTTACCACCCCTGGTGCCACGGGGCTGTGGGCAGCACATGTGCTTATTTGCCCCCTCCCCCCTTCCTCTCCCTTTCTCCCCCTTCCTCCTCATGTTTTCCATAGGCTAAAGAAACTCAGGAACCTATGGACCCAGAGGGAAGGTAATGAAGCAAATGAGGCCAAGGAATCAGACTTTGCCCTGGTTGAAGATCCCAAGGGTTTACAGTAGATGAGCCCTCTGACTGAAATGTAAGGACTGGCCTTGGACTTTGAATCCTAGTGTTCACCCTCCTCTTCCTGGGTGTGGACCTTCTGTCCTAGAAGTTTTGGTCTCCAGGATAGGGGATGGCAAGAGGCCTGGGCTTGTATCTCTAGGAAACAGGAAGATTGTGGCAGCAGTGGATCCAGATGGAGCCAGTGACAACGGGGCTGCCATTTCCTCACTGCCCCATCCCTCCGCCACCCCTGACTCCTCATCCCATGGTGCCCAGGCTGCCTGCACTATGTGGATACCACACACCGATGTGCCTGCTACTCAGGCAATAATTGTTGTTCAGTCGGGGGTTGCCTTCTCTTCCTAAAGCATAATGTCACATCAAGTCCTGAGCCCAGTCTAGCCTCTGGAACAGAAGATGTGCTTTTCTAAACCCAAAATACTGCAGATGCTGCCCCAAGGAAGGGTTTTCCTAATTCCTCCCTTCCCCCAGACAGCTGTGTGTCAAACTAGAGGAATTACTTTCGTAAGGTAAAGGGAGGGGTTCTTGTGACCGTGCCTGCTCCACTTCCTGTTGCCAGCAGCCAAGTATGCCTTGGGCAGGGGGGTACCGGAGGCCAGGAGGATGGTGAGCAGCAGATACGACACAGATCGTGTGGAGGGCAGGTGGGATGGAGAGAGACTGCACTGCTGGTGCACACCTGCACACCTGCAGAGCTCCGCCTTCCTGTCCGCGTACCCCAACCCATCTGGGGGTACGACAAAGGAGGGACTTTCACCAATGGATCTCAGAGTCACCACAGGCCTCAAATTTGGATTTTTCAAAATTTTATCTCTAAAGATATGCTAATTGGACTGGAAGAAGGAAATTATCATCAGCTTTAAATTTCTGCCAAATTTTGGTACCATGCCCATGAATTTTAAAAATAAATCCTCCTATTACATTGTGAATAGGATGATTATATTGCCTCGAATATGTTTTAAAATTTACATGTGTTACAAGCATTAATTTAATAAATGTAAGTTTCTAAAATGTATCATAATTTTTGAAACCCTATTTAGACATCTCTTTGTTTTAATATACCTGGACTCAGGCAGCCCTCTCTTGACTTCACCTCTTGGTAGACAATGAGACAATCTATTCCCTTTCCACATGTCATTTCAACTTCAAAAAATCTAAGGAACTAATCCCTGTTTCATTACAGTGGCTGACCTATTGAAAGGGGCCTTTTAGGTTGGGCATGCACAGTTCAGCCTCTTTCTCGTGCCATTAAAAAATGCCCAGTCTCCCCTTCTACCCCATCCCCAGGTAAAGCTGACCACCCTGTCTCCCCTGGCCTACCCCTTCCCCCAGTAAGGCTGTGTCATTTACATACTGTAGCCTGCCCAGCTCTGGCTGATATTCTTGAGTCCTTTACCCTTAGACGATGGTACTCAACCATAGCTGCACACTGGAATCAGGGAGGAGGTGTTTTTTTTTTCTTTTTGAAGATTTATTTATTTATTCATGAGAGACACAGAGAAGCAGGCTCCTCGAAGGGAGCCCGATGTGGGACTCGATCCCGATTCCCAGGATCATGCCTTGAGCTGAAGGCAGGTGCCCAACCCCTGAGCCACCCAGGCGTCCCAGGGGAGGAGTTATAAAAAAATCAATGCCTGGGTTCCACCCCAGAGTTTCTGATTAACTTGCCAGGGGTTATGAGCTGGGCATTGGGAAAGTGCAGATTAAAAGCTCATCAGGTGATCTTAATATAGAGCAAAGTTTGAGAAATAGCATGCTAAGACAGTGGTTTGAAAACATTAGCATTAGCACAACCCTACAACCCAGCAATTGCATTACTAGATATTTACCCGAAGGATACAAAAATCCTGATCCGAAGCGGTACATGGACCCCAATATTTATAGTGGCATTATCATAAATAGCCAAATTATGGAAAAAGCCCAAATGTCCATACGTCCATCAACAGATGAATGAATAAAGAAGATGTGGTGTGCATATCTATACATAATGGAATATTACTCAGCCATTAAATAGAATGAAATCTTGCCATTTGCAATGACAAGGATGGAGCTAGAGTGTATTATGCTAAGAGAAATAAATCAGAGAAAGACAAATTCCATATGATTTCACTCATCTGTGGAATTCAAGAAACAAAACAGATGGGACATGGAGGGAGAAAAAAAGAGAGGCAAACCAGAGAACAGATTCTTAACTATAGAGAACAAGCTGAGGGTTGCTGGAGGGGAGGTGAGTGGGGGGATAGGATGAATGGGTGATGGACATTAAGGAGGGCACTTTTTGGGATGAGCACTGGGTATTGTACGTAAGCAATGAATTGCTAAATTCTATTCCTGAAACTTACATTACACTCTATGTTAATTAACTGGAATTTAAATAAAAACCTGACAAAAGGGGAAAAAAGAAGACATTAGCGTGTATCAGAATAACATTGAGGACTTATTAAAAATCAGATTGCTGGGCCCCATCCCCACAGTTCCTGAATCAGAGTGTCTGGATGGTGCGATAATTGCATTTCTAGCAAGTTCAAGTTCCCAGGTGATGCAATGCTGCTGGTCCAGGAATTGCATTTTGAGAACCAGTGTCCTAAAAGAAAGAAGCCAGGGAGATGGACTGGTGAGGGAAAGAGGAGTGAATGAACAAAGATCCAGCTATTTCTAATTCTCGAACTCTGCAGTTGGCTTCAGAGACTAGGACATTTCTAAGCTCCAGAGAATGGGTCACTATAGCTGCGGCTGTACAGAAAGTCCAAATGGGGTTAAGCTGAGTCCAGGCAGCCAGAGCCCCAGCTGTTGGGTAAGGCATGGCCCTGAAACTGAGTCTGGGATCTGGATGAGCTCTGACCAGAAATGTGAGTCACATGTGTAATTTCATATTTTCTAGTCACGTTAAAAAAAAACTAGAAAGAAACCATGAGACTAACAGTAATATACTGAAATCTAATTATCCAAAATCTTACCATTTTAACATGTCATCAACATTAAAAATTATTAATGAGTTTACAGTCTTTTTTTCCTGCTAAGTCTTGGAATCAGGTTTTACACCTAGAGCATATCTCAGTTCAGACTAGCCACCTTTTTCAGGGGCCACATGTGTGCAGCACAAGTCTGGATACACCAGGCGCTGGGGCCTTGTGCTTCTGAGGAAGGGCTGATGCACACTGGTCCCCACTTCTCCGGGCAGCCCCTCTTTCCTGCCCTTCCCAGAGCCCCTGGAATCTACTCTTAGGGTCTGCGAGTCTTTCCCATGTTCTTCACCAGCAGCGCTTCTGGAGAGCACAAAAGGTTGAATGGGCCTAATCACGTCTGCGTGTCTGAGATCAGGATCTGGGAGGTTCTACAGATATAAGCGGAGCCTGGGTGTTTGGGGGAAAGGATGAGGCTTTCGTTGGAGAGAAATGGGTGTTGAAATTGAGGAAGAGGATTGAACACCAATAAAAAATAAATTAAAAAAAAAAAAAAGAAATTGAGGAAGAGGGTGAAGGGAAAGCTGTGGTTGAATGGAACAGTAGACCCAGGCTGGAGTTTTCTTTTGGATGTAGCAAGCGGGAATGAACTGATCTCTTTAGTGCTTACGCAGGTCAAAGATGCCCAGAGCACTGTGGTTTTTCACAGCCCGGCAACAGTCCCTGGGCTCCCCAGGAGGCATGCTGCCCCCTCTCCACTTGAAGTCATTAAACACTTGAGTATTGAGTACCTACTGCATGTGCAAACATACTGGTGAAGCAGTCGATCGATGGTAATTATTGGGATCACATGTTTCAGAAAGTCAGGTCTGAGTTCGAATTCCCCTTTTTGCAGTACGCTTGGGCAAGCTATTTAATCTCTAAGCCATGGTTTCTTCATTTTCAAAATGGGGATAATAACATCTATACCACAGAAATCTTGTGTGGTGATCTATGTCATTTCTTAGCTCAGAGCCTAGCATACAGGTGCTCAGTGCACAGTAGCTGCTGGGACTAAGTGAGGTAAGCAAAGTGCCGAGGGTGCAAAATTTAAGGAGGCGCTTGCTCTCAGAGTTGTGCAGGTTGCACTGTGCAGGGCTCTCACCACCATCACCATTGTCATATTATTATACTGTGGTAGGTGCCTTGGGGATTACCAGGCTGCACAAAGCATGGTCCCTCCGCTCAAGAGCAGAGGGTCCATGAAGAGAGAGACGATGTATACACAGACAAATCAGAGATGAACTAGATGTAATGATTGCCTTGAGGGAGGAAGGAGAAATCACTTCAAGCTGAGGGATTCAGAGACTGTATCCCAGGAGAATGGCCGAGGTATCCGTAGGTAGAGATGGAGGGAGAGAATAGTAGGGAGAGAGAATGGCTTGGTCAAAGCCATGGAGGTGAAGAACTGTGCTCAGGGAACATCGAATGGTTGTGACACTGGTGCCTGGAGACGGTTAAAAGGGAGTGATGAGAGACTGGGTGCAGGGCTTTAAATACCAGGCTGAGGAGTTTGGATTGTACTTGGTGAGAAATGGAAAGCCACAGGCCGCATTCCAGGAAGGAGTAACAAGAGTAATGATGAACACCTTTCTCTTTTGAAACAGAGGGATTTTGAGAGTCAGACTCTATTGGCATTGCCCTGTCAAAATTGAATGCAAGCTCTCGTGCTTTGAGACACATGTAACTTGTGAATCGTGTTATCTATTATCACCCCATTCCAACCCCACTCCCCCAGAGTAACCATTGTTACCAGCATGGTACATATCCTTTCAGACTTCTTTGTTTGTAGACAATATAGAGAGATTTTTAAAATTTTCACCAAAATGGGATCATATTTTATTTACTGCTCTGCCATCTACCTTTTATATTGTAGACAACATATATAACATAAAATTTTACTACTTTAACCACTTTTAAGTATGCGATTCAGTGGCATTAAATACACTCACATTGTTGTACAACTATCGCCACCATACCATCCATCTCCAGCACTCCTTATCTGCCCAAACTGAAGTGCTGTGCTCATTAAACACCACTTCCCTATTCTCCGCTCCTCACTCCCACCTCCAGCAGGCACTACTCTACTTTCTATTTTTATGAATCTGACCACCTCATATAAATGGAATCATACAGGATTTGTCCTCTTGTGACTGGCTTATTTCATTTAGCATAATGTCTTTAAGGTCCATCTATGTTATAGGATATGTCAGAATTTTCTTCCTGTTAAGAGCTAAATAGCTCTTATTCATCCACTGATGGACACTTGGATTGCTTCCGCCTTTGGTGTAGTATTAAATAATACTTTGCAGGCATTTTTGCACGTGAGCTCTTATGGAGCTGCTTTGTTCTTCTTAACGGCTGCCTGATATTCCATTACATGGAAGTGACTAGTCCACAATCACACAACCAGCTGGTGATGTAGTGGGGATTTGAATCCAGTTCTTTTTGACTCCAAAAGCTGAGGGCTTTTCACCACTTCAGGAAATACGGGGAATGTGTACATTTTGAGCCACCACATGGACAGTATAGTGCTAAGCTAGTATAAAATAATATGATACAGCCTGACTGGGTCCTGAGGAGATTCTGATAAATGAAGTGAAGAGAGTGGGGAGGCCAGATCCAGCCCTGATTTAGAAGTCCTCACTCTGTCCTCCCACAACAGATCCTCTGTTCTCTCTCAGTGCCGACCCGGGCCTCTCTCAGGATACCTCTGGAATGTGGTAGTCCCCGCTTATCTGCGGGGGATACGTTCCAGATGCCCCCAGTAGACACCTGAAACCATGGAGAGTACTAAACCCCATACATATGCTTTGTTTTTTTAAAATATATGCATACCAAAAAAAAAAAAAATAATAATAATAATAAAATATATGCATACCTGTGATAAAACTTAATTTATAAATTATACATGGTAAGAGAGCGATCATAAAATAGAGCAATTGTAACAATATACTATAATAAAAGGTGTGTGAATATGGTCTCTCTTCCTCTCAAAATATTTTATTGTACTGGGATCCCTGGGTGGCTCAGCAGTTGAGCGTCTGCCTTTAGCTCAGTTTGTGATCCTGGGGTCCTGGGATCGAGTCCCACATCGGGCTCCCCACAGGAAGTCTGCTTTTCCCTCTGCCTGTGTCTCTGGCTCTCTCTGTGTGTCTCTCATGAATAAATAAATAAAATCTTTAAAAAAAATCTTACTGTACTGAACAGACTCTTCTTGCACTGATGTGAGATGATAAATTGCCTATGTGATTAGATGAATGAGGTGAATGATGTAGGTGTTGTGACATAGCGTTAGGCTACCACTGACGTTCAGCGACAGGAGAAGGTCTACAAGAAGTTACCGTTGACCTTCAGAAGGAGAATCATCTGCTTCTGGACTGCTGCTGACCATGGACCACTACTGACCAGGGGTAACTGAAGCCTCAGAAAGCAAAACCATGGAGAAGAGGATGCTAATACCATAACAAATGGTAGCACATTGGGGCCAAAAGAGACCTCAGAGTTCCTCTGACCCAAATGTTTGTCTCAGGAGAGAAGGAAACTGGGGCCAGAGAGGGACGTGCAAGCTTCCCCTGCCTGCACTTTGAGGGTGTGGCTGCCGGGAAAGTCATGTGGCAAGAGACATCGTGCTGTTTTCCATCCCAGTTTTACTGACTCAGTCACTGTGTTGGTGCTGGAAACTCATTTTCCCAAGTGCATTATTTTTCTTGTTTATTTCTCTCTACACATGTATTCTTCCAACAGCCTGCCTGGCTTTATTAAAAGATATTTATGTTTTCTGATCACTTCTACTTCCTTCTGTTCCTTCCAGGAATGGAAAATCTTTCTGAGTGTCATTAAGAGGATATTCCCTCAAGAAGTTTGCTGGTGACAGTGGATTTGTCACCCAACTTTCTTTTACTGAGCAATTGGAATTCCTCCACAGGGGGTGAGACCTAGTATTATGACACTGTCTGAATTCAGGCAGGTCTTTTACTGACTCACCAAGTTTTCATTCCATTGTCTCATTGTCATCAGCTCGTCTGCTCTCTACAGTGATTAATTAGTTTCAAATCCCTTCTTATTGATCTAATAAAATCAGCTTGTTTAATTCATGTCGGGAAATTCTGAGAATGTTTCATTCGGACTCTGATGAGGGGTCTTTCTTTTAGTGTCCTGTCGGAGACATCCCTTGGGAAAGAGGCTGTCCTCCCTGTAGTCTCTTGAATTTCACAGAGCAGATGCTGAAATGTGGCGAGATTCTCCCGGCTACCAGGTCTGGATGCTTTCATAACAAACATTTCTTCCTGTTATTGGGGCAGTTTTTTATGTCCTCTCACCAAAGGCACATTAGGTTGCTCTTTTTTCCACCTTTAGAGGTTGTCTGAGCTGGTTCCAAGCATCAAAACCTAGCATGGCACAGTGGAGCCTGCTAGGACAGAGTTACGGCCACCTCACCAGCCCCGGTTGCATGCTGCTTGATTTATAAATGCCTTCTTTTTATCTATTGGCTGTGATCCCCTTAGGAGAGGTTGGAGCAAATTCCCAAAGTTGAATGTTTTCTGTTCCATCACAAAAAGAAATGGATGGGCAGTTACAAGTGGCCTTAGAGGGGAGAAGGGAAGTGAGCTAGGAGTCAAGCCCACCCTGGATGCAGAACCGATTCATGGCACTCAGTAAGATGCCTGTCGGGGTGTGGTTACTTACTGGCTGGAATTAAAATTCTTTTTTTAAAAAAATATTTTATTTATTCATTCATGAGAGACACACAGAGAGAGGTAGAGACACAGGCAGAGGGAGAAGCAGGCTCCATGCAGGGAGCCCCATGTGGGACTCGATCCTAGCACCCCAGGATCTCAACCTGAGCCGAAGGCAGACACTCAACTACTGAACCACCCAGGTGGCCCTGGAATTAAAATTCTAATAGCTGCTTTCCCAATCAGCAACCACCAGGATGTGGGGGGCTTGTTTATTTAGCACAATCAGACCATATCCAGCTAAGCTCTACTTGCATATTTCCCCTAAGATAGCTTTCATAAAATTGTGCCGACATGCGCTTAGAATCTTCTTACACTTCCCTCAAAGCCCCCTGTGCCTGCCTGTCCTCAAGCCTCGGCTGTGCAGGCTGTGGCTGAGGCGCCTCCTCGGTCAGAGGGTTCTCCTACTTGTCTACCAGGGAAGGCAAGAGTTGCCCCCACAAAGCAGCTCCTGCGAGGCAGGGCCCTGGGAGCTGCTGTGCAAGCTGCAGCGTTCGGCGATTCATTTGTCTTCATTAATGTTGCTTATAGCTGAGGCCTTTGTCACATATGTGATTATGTGAGATTCGATTCTCCTGAATGTGTAAACACAGAGCTCTAGCTCGAGGCTCTGAGCCGGCAGCAGCTCGGAGACATTTCTGCTGGTGCAGGGATAGTGTATGCTTTCAGCCCCCAGGGGTACAGGCTGTGCTGGAGGACCCAGGCCTTCAATGTTAGCAACTGGTTCTTGGAGTGATGAAGGTCAGAAACGTGCGGCCTTGGTCCGTGGCCCCAGGGCCTCGTCTGCCCACTGTTCACCTCAGTGAGTACGTCCTTTTCCGTCCCTCCCCACCAGCTCCACGTTCACCGGGTCCGCGCAGTGGTACCCCCTCCACATGTCCTCACTCAGTCCCTTCTCTCTCCTCCGCCAGGTCCTGTCCTCATCTCAGGCCACCATCACATCGTGGCTGGATTCCTGCCACAACCTCTTCGTCATACTCCCTCCCTCCAGCATTGTTCCCCTCAAATCCATCCGCCTGAGGCTGCTTTCCTCATCTTTCTGAAATGCGTTATCAGTTTGGGCCACTCTCCTTCTCTGGGAAAAGGCCAAACTGCTGCAGTGGATCTGTAGGGCCCTTCAGGACCGGGTCCCCAGAACCCTTCTGAGCTCTCACTCCATTGCTATGCTTGTTCCCTTAACCCCTCACCACCACCTTTCTCTCCGTTTTTTAGGCTATGCTTTGTCACAGAGTTCCAGAACAATTCTACCTTGTGCCTGATAACTTAAGGATTTTTAGAAAAAGCACAATTTTTAAGTTTTTAACTCACTCTGCTATTTCTCAGATTAAGACAGGAGAACATAGATGGCTGGACCCGGTGAAATGTCCCAGTCGCTACTCTGCTATGTGTATTCTTCCCCAGAGACTGAAGTTTCCTTTCCAAGCTACCATACTCATGCCACTTTAGGTGCAAGAAAGAGAACAGTCAAGTTACCAGAGCATAAAGGGGGGAATTTATTCAAGGGTATGCATGAGGGGACCCAGAGAAATCTGCCTTCAGGAAAGGCAGAAACAACACAGCTCGAGGATCCAACTGGTCTATCTCAGTCTCTCTCTTCAGGCTCTCTCATCAGCTTCCCTCCCTCCATTCTTCTTACTTCCTCTTGACCAGCTTCTCTGTTTACTTATCCTGTATACAACTCAAAATGACAGCCACATACTAGGGTCTACATGGGGTTCTAACTTAGCACCCATGACCCACTTTAGCCTCCTGTTGTCTGAAAATTGCTATGATGGTCCTGTGTCATCTCTCTGAGCCAGGCTGCAGTGGTCCTAGGTCATGGCAAGCTTTAAGATTGGCTGTCCTTGGGATGCCTGGGTGGCTCAGTGGTTGAGCGCCTGCCTTTGGCTCAGGGCATGATCCTGGAAACCTGGGATCGAGTCTCACATTGGGCTCCCTGCATGGAGCCTGCTTCTCCCTCTGCCTATGTATCTGCCTCTCTCTCTCTGTGTCTCTCATGAATAAATAAATAAAATATTTTTTAAAAAAAGATTGGTTGTCCTTGGCTCCAAACACCTTGCCTTCTTCCCCAAAGCTTTGACCCAAAGTGGGAGGTTACAAGGTTGTAACCTTCCTTCTCTATCAGGACCTGGGAGTGGAGGCAACTTATTTATCAATGGGAGGCTGTATTAGTTATTAAATTAACTGTTGATAATGAAGAACCACAACACATTAACAAGGAGGCTGTATTAGTAACAAAGTACCCCAAACTGGGTGGCTTAAAAAACAGAAATGTATTGTCTCACAGTTCTGGAAGCTAGGAGTCTGAGATCAAGATGTTGATAGGGTTGGTTCCATCTTTTGTTTTTTTTAATTTTTAATTTTTTAAATTCGTATATGGTTGATGCAATGTTATATTAGTTTCAGGTGTACAACATAGTGGTTCAACAAGCTTATACACTATGCTATGTTCATAAGTGTAGTTGCCATCTGTCCCCATACATCATTATTACAAAATCATTGACTCCAGGGGCATCTGACTCTTCATTTTGTCTCAGGTTATGATCTTGGGGATGTGGGATCTCGCTCCACTTCTGGCTCCACACTCAGCAAGGAGGCTGCTTGAGATTCTCTCCCTCCCTTTCCCTCTGCTCCTCTCCTCTGTGCTCTCTCTCAAATAAATAAATCTTAAAAAAAAATATCATTGACTATATTCCTTACGCTGTGCTCTTTATTCCCATGACTTCTGTATTCCATAACTAGAAGCCTGTATATTCCACTCCATTTCACGCCCCAAACCCACCCTCCTTTCCTCTGGCAACCATCAGTTTGTCACTTGTATTTATAGGTCAGATTTTGCTTTTTTATTTGTTTATTAATTTGTTTTTTTGAGTATCTTTTTATTCCACTTATGAGTGAAATCCTGTGGCATCTGTCTTTCTCACTCTGACTTATTCCACTTCACATAATACTCTCTAGGCCCATCTGTATTGTCTCAAATGGCATGTACTCATCCTTTTTCATGACTATATAATATTCAATTCCATACACTTTATGTGTGTATATACACCACATCTTCCTTATCTATTCATCCATCAACAGACACTTAGATTGTTTCCATATCTTGGCTATTGTAAATAATGCTGCGATAAACATTGAAGTGTATATATTTTTTCAGTTAGTGTTTTCATTTTTGGGGGGTAAATATCCAATATTGGAATTATTAAATCATACGATATTTCTGTTTTTAATTTTTTGAGAAATGTCCGTACTGTTTTCCATAGTAGATGCATCAATTTATGTTCCCACCAAGTGTATGAGGGTTCCTTTTTTTCTACATTATTGTCAACACTTGTTATTTCTTATCTTTGATTTTAGCCATTCTAACAAGTCAAGTGTAATGTGATATAACTGTCATTCTGGTTTTGATTTGCATTTCCCTAATAATTAGTGATTGTTGGGCACATTTTTATATGTCTGTTAGCCATCTGTGTGTCTTCTCTGGAAAAATGTCTATTCAGGTCCTATGTGCCATTTTTAAGCCAGGTTGTTTGTGTTTTTTTGGTGTTGAGTTGTAGAAGTTCTTTATATATTTTGGATATTAATCACTTATTAGGTATATTAATTTGCAGATATCCTCTCCCATTCAGTAGATTGCCTTTTTGTTTTGTTGATGGTTTCCTTTGCTGTGAAAAAGCTTTTTATTTTGATGTAGTCTCAGTAGTTTGCTTCTGATTTTGTTTCCCTCACCTGAGGAGAGACATATCTCAAAGGACATTGCTACAACCAATGTCAGAGAAATCACTGCCTGTGCTTTCTTCTAGAAATTTTATGGTTAGGTTTCACATTTATTTCTTCAATCCATTGAGTTTATTTTTGTGTATGGTGTTAACAATGGTCCAATTTCATTCTTTGGCATGTAGCTGTCCAGTTTTCCCAGCACCATTTATTGAAAAGACTGTCTTTTCCTCATTGTTTGTTCTTGCCTCCTTTGTTATAGATTAACTACTCATACAATTGTGGGTTTATTTCTGAGCTATCTATTCTGTTCTGTTGATCTATATGTCTATTTTTATGTCAGTTCCATATTGTTTTGACTACTAGAGCTTTGTAGTGTATCTTGAAATCTGGAATTGTGATATATCCAGCTTTATTCTTCTTTCTCAAAATTTCTTTGGCTATTCAAAGTCTTTTGTAGTTCCATACAAATTTTAGTATTATTCTCATTTTGTAAAAAATGCTCATTTTGATAGGAATTGCATTGAATCTGTAAATGATTTGGGTAATATGGACATCAATAATAATAAATATTATTACATTATATTAATATTATATATGAATAGTATATAATATTTATATTATATGCAACTATATAATATATTTATGTTATAGTATATATAAATATTAATAATGATTAATAATATTAATATTCCAATCCATGAACATAGAATAACTTTCCATTGGCTTATATCATCTTCAATTTCTTCTACCAATATTGTGTAGTTTTCAAACTTTGGTTAAGTTTATGAATTGGTTCCTTCTGAGGTCTATGAGGGAAGGATCTGTTCTATGCCATAACAAAGACTGTTTTGTTGTTATGTATCAACCCAAAGCAGATGCTAAGGGCAGGGGCAATAGCCATCTCTATAGTTCCTCTCTTAGATCTCCTCAGGAGCTCTCTGGTCAGCCCGCTTTGTTAGTCTTTCAGATACTACTAGATACTAGAGAGAGACATTAGGTTCAAATTGAGGTCCCCCACCACAGACAGAAAGCAACTTGTAAACTCCAAGTAAACATATTCTACAGACAACAATGCCCCACTATGCCCTTTCCAGGAATACAGCCTTTCAGTATTGTGAGACTTTTAGGGAAAGATTATTTATAACATGGATAGATCCGTAGCTTTGATAGCAACTATTAAAGTGATCAAGACTAGTTACAAATGTAATGCTGATACTGTATACCACATGTGTGGTGTGTTAGAATTGTAAAAGGATCTTCACATACATTATTTTGTTTCATCCTCACTTCCTATGTGAAGTAGGAAAAGCAGATTTTTGTTTTATTTTATTATTTTTTATTGAAGAATAACTGACACATTACATTAGTTTTAGATGTACAACATAATGATTCAATATTTGAACATATTGTAAAATGACCACCATGGCAAGTCTAGTTAACATCTGTCACTATAATTAGTTATAATCTTTTTCCTTGTGATGAAAACTTTTAAGATCTACTCTCTTAGCAACTTTCAAACATGCAGTACAGTATTATCAACTGTAGTCACCATGCTGTATGTTAGTTATATTCCCACAACTTACTTATAACTAGAACTTTGTACCTTATCATCTTCCTTCACGCATTTTGCCCGCCGTGAAACCCCCAACCCCCACCTCTGGTAATTGCCATTCCACTCTCTGTATCTATGAATTAGTTTGTTTGTTTTAGATTCCACATATAAGTGAGATCATATGGTATTTATCTTTCTGTCTGACTTATTTCAATTAGCATAATGCCATCAAGTTCTATCCGTGCTACTACGAATGGCAAAATCTCATTTCTTTTTAATGGCTGAGTTATATTCCATGGTCTCTATGTATACCTCAGTTTCTTTATTCACTTATCTATCAGTGGACACAGGTTGTTTCCATATCTTGGCTATTGTGATAATGCTGCAATAAACATTGGAGTGCCAATAACTTTTTGAATTAGTGCTTTCATTTCCTTCAGATAAATACCCAAAAGTGGCATTACTAGATCAAAGGGTAGTTCTATTTTTATTTTTTTGAGGAAACTCCATACTGTTTTCCATAGGGGCTGCACCAACTTACTTTCCCACCAACAGTGTA
Organism: Canis lupus familiaris; assembly: GCF_011100685.1. Lineage (NCBI taxonomy): Eukaryota > Metazoa > Chordata > Mammalia > Carnivora > Canidae > Canis > Canis lupus. The sequence goes on from NC_049229.1 coordinate 11,235,592, forward strand.
CAAGGGTTCCCTTTCCTCCACATCCTCACTAACACTTGTTATTTCATGTCTTTTTGATAATAGGCATTCTAACAGGTGTGTTAGAATGCCACAATATCTCCATAATATCTCATTGTGGTTGATTTGCATTTCCCTGATGGTTAGTGATGTTGAGTATCTTTTAATATACCTGTGCAGATTTCTGTTATTTTATCTCTTTGTGCCTTGGTTTCTTCTCTGTAAAATAAAGATAGCAATAGCTACTCAAAGGATTGTTGCATAGGTTAAATGCACAAATAACTTTAAAGCATTGGTACCTTGAAAGCATGAAGTAACAGATGCTAGTTTCATAACTGTCATTCATATTACAGAGGGAGCAAAGAGATGCAGAGGCTAAGAGTCTCAGCCAAGACTCTCAAACCCATGACAGAAATAAGACTGGCCCTCAAGTTCTATGGGGAGAGGATCAAATGGGTACCTCTGTGAAGCCAGAAAGGAGATGCCTCTCCATTTCCGCCCCCTATTCCTGTCATATCCTACAGTTAATTTGCTAGAATCTCCTATAACGTCATTTCTTTCAACTGTGTTTTCATTTATTTTATTGCCTATCAAAGCTGTTTTGTTGTTACCAAAATTAGGAAAGTATAGAGAAAATACATTTTAGGATAAATTAACATGCAACTTCTTAGTTATGCCAATAATATCCCCAAGTCTTTCAGTGTAGTCTTTTACCAGAAAGGGAAAGGAAAAAGGAAAATTATATACCCATATGTGTGTGCATGTACACGCACACACAGTTATTATTAGAAGACATAAAGGAACTGGAAGATGGTACAAAATGTTTCTTTTCTTTACTTCCCCATCAAGTCTCCTTTCAATCTCAATATCAGATCCTTCTCTCTCATCCCTCTGCTGCATCTCCTGCCCTCCCACCTACTGGAGGTTTGTTCTTTCTCTCCCCTTCTTGGCTCCATCCTAGGATGTCTTAGGTTGGGATCTTCAGAGGCAGTTGTTAAAATGAGGGATCATGTGAAAGTGATTCATTAGGAAGCCTTCCCTGGAAAAATGAGGGCGTGGGGAGTGGGATCAAGAAGGAGGGTAGAGAAAAGTATCAAGCAAAATCCCACAGAATAGCTCTTGGAGACAGAGGAGGCCTTACCTCAAAGTGTTCTTCATCAACAAAAGCATACAAAAAGTTGGGTAGTTTACATGCCTTCAGTCAACAACCATTGGTTGTTAAGGCCTATCCTACCTTTCTTCCCAAGATGGAAATTCTCAATCACTTCTAACAATTTGTGTGCAGGCCTGAAAATCCTTTACAAGAGAAGCAAGTACTGGCTGTTGGGAATGAAGGCACTGCTGAGGCTGGTGTGTAAGAAGGTGGCGGAGAGATCTGAGGTGACAGGGGTCCTGCTCCATCAAGTACACAGTGAATCTTGGAGGTTCTGTTCCTAATTCCATCATGTGAGGGGCTCCATGAGGTCCCTCCTGAGAGAGGATGAAGGGGACTTTAGATCCTTCAGAGTGGAGAGTCTACGAAACTAACACATCTTTCTCTGTTCACATACACTGGCTCCTTTGGCAGCTTTGATGTTTTATGCTACACTGGGCCTGGCTGTTTATTTGTTTTACTAAACTTCAAGAAGGGAAAGAAATGACAAGAGTGAAAGTAGATGAAAACCCCACCAGTGCACAAAACATATTTTATTCCATCTTACTGATTTTTAAATAAAACTAAGGATTGATGATACTAATTTTCATGGCAATTGAATTGTGGATGAGGTCTATGGGCCTGGGGCCTCTGCTCTCCTGGAATGGGTTTCTGATTCAATGTCAGGTGCCCGCATATCCTAAGACTCTCACCCCACATCTTATCTTTTTTCTTTTTCTTTCTTTCTTTCTTTTTTTTTTTTTTTTTTTTTTGTCTGCCTCACTCCTCCTTCTTCTGTCCAATATTGGCTGTGATTTCTTGTTTCCTTCTTCCCCTTTTTACTTCTTTGAAAGCCATGGGTTCACTAGTAAGGGAGAGATGCTGAGAGAGGGGTTTGAACACTCAGTCTGTATTGTTTTGAACACTCAGGGTTTTGTTTGAGGTGAGAAGAGACCTGGTGAGCTAACTCTCAATGGCAGTGATGGAAGATTATATGAGCAGCAGGCATGAAGGAAAGGGAACGGGGAGGTACAGGGAGAACATGCTGTCTGGGCTCTGTGTGTCAGAGCTGATTTCAGAAGAGACATATTCTCCCTAATGAGGGAAGATGGGTTTCTGGCCTACAGAAGACAGAGCAGTTGAGGGGAAGTGCTTGGCAAGGAGAAGGCTGCTGGCAGCTGGCACCTGTTGCAGGGAACTGGGCCACTCACCTTCGGTGCCTCTTGGCAGAAAGGCAACGTACTTCCTAATGGAGACTGATGAAGCCGGAACTCGGAGAGATAATGAACTGAATGAAACAGGATTCCTCTCTGAAAGTCAGAGCTGATGGTAATGAATGCAGTTGTCTTTGTTGAGTCTAGGAGCTTCACTTGGCATGGAATTTTGTGAAATGAGGCCCTCCTTGTAGAACAACAGATTGTGAGGAGAAGAATCTATGTTTAAATTGCTGTTAAACTGAGCTAAGCAAAGGGAGGCAATAGCCTTCCACCCCAACAGATCGATCTTGTAAGCTAGGCGCTTGGAAATCTCTGAGAGGCTTGAAGTCTTCCGGAGTCTTCCAGGAACCTCTGAAAGGAAACAGGTGCAAAATTCTTTTTTGCCATGTAGGAGCTTAAGCATCTTAAGGGCTTCCTAAGACTATTGTCCAAGGTTGTTTCTCTGAATGGAAAGACATCCTCAAGTTGGAAGCTTGTATCATTCCAAGTGCAAGCACTTTGGAAACCTAGAGAGATGATTTCCTGGGCTGGGGAGTATCAACGAAATAACCTAGCCTCTGGAGCATTTCGAAAGAAGGAACTGAAGGAATATTTATCCCATAAAAACGTTGGATAACTAGTCTATTGATCTTGAGCTTCCAATATAATTCCCAACATCATTAGCATTTCTACTGTACTAAACAGAAAAAAGCAGGTCTGGACTGGAGAGATTTACTCTTGAGGTAAGATATTTTATTGATGTTTAAACTGGTATTGATCTGTATAGTATTTGATATTTGCATTGTCATTCACAAATTTTTAACTCATGTCCTACAGGACTGCCAATGGTATATAGTCTGTACTTCAGAAAAGTTTATGTAATTACGTTTTTGTGAATCAATCGATTTTGATGATTTAAGGAGATAATAACACCATACATCTCTAAGTCATCTTCACAGTTTACAAAGCATGTTAGTATATATGGTATCAGTTTTGACAATCTCTTTATCAGGAAGTATTGTCATCTCCATTTTCCAGAAGGGGAATTAAGACTCAGGTGGATGAAGGGATATGTTAAAGCTTCTGCTGCTTCCTAGCTTATGTTCAGAAGTAAATCTTGCAAAAGAAAAAAAAAAAAGAAGAAGTAGTAAACCTTACATTCTTTTTTCTTTATTTGATATTCATTAAATTAACCCCCTCATTGAATAAATGCTCATTCTTAAAGGTTAATTCTTCTGTTGTATATGTATGTCAACAAATATATTTATGTATCAAATTATTGTTAAATTGGAGTAGAGGGTCACTACACTGAATGAGTGTCAACTAAGAGTGAAACAAGGATTTTATCCCCATGTTGTAAAAAGAAATAAAAATAAAAAGAACAATGAGGTTAAGTGAATCTCCTAAATTCTTGCTGAAATGATGGTATCAGTACTAAGTAGTTCAAGCCTCTGGTTAGCTTATAAAACACTCCTATACTTTCATTTCTTGCTTTGATAGCCTGATTATTTGCAACACCCATAAGGACACTTTTAGTAGAAGCACAATATGTGATCAAGACCCAAGGGCAGATCCACGTATCTGTGCTTTGAAGGTTACACAATTTGGCAGAACAGTTTTAAGAAAAAGAATACACAATTAGTGAAAGACTCTGAAGATTAAGCTCTATTAGCTTCATGGTAAATCTACCTCTGCCAACAGCTGACGGGAAAGCTCTAGCGGCTCTCTTCCAGACTCTCACCATGTTCCACATCCCAGAGTACACTACCCCAAGGGGCAGAAATGAATCGGTTTTTGTCTTCCTTCATCAGTGAGGATACATCCTGGAGATGTGGGGTGAAGCCTTTGTTGGGGGCAAAGATTTTGAGAGCAGCTGACCATTCGAAATGCACTCAAGTTTCTAAGACCAGATAAATTACTTTCCAAGGAATGAAAACAATTGAAAGATATGATTGAGGAACAAGATTTAGCAATCTTTGAACAAATTACCAAGGAATGAATATCCACAGATCAGAGGAAGAAATGGTTACCCCAAATTTCAGAGGTGGATTCTGGAAACTTCAGATTAGTAATCTTAACATTAACCAGCAACAAATTTCTAAAATGGGTTATCTAGCAAATAGTTTGTTAAAATGTAGAAAGGGAGGGGAGACATGATTGCCAGCTTCTCACATGGATTCACTAAAAAGAAATATCACAAATGAAATTCATTTCCATGTTTTTTTAAAAAGATTTTATCTATTTATTTGAGAGAGAGAGCACAAGCTGGGGGAGAGGCAGAGGGAGAGGGAGAAGTAGACTTTCTGCTGAGCCGGGAACCCAATGTGAGGCTCCATCCACAGGACCCTAGGATCATGAACTGAGCCGAAGGCAGACACTTAACCAACTGAGCCACTCTGGGGCCCCCATTTCCATGTTTTAAATTGAAGTATTAAACCCAAACATTTGGGTTTCAGAAGGCTACTTGACAGGCTCTTTCATGATATCTTGCAGACACGTTGGAGAAATGTGGATTGAGGTACAAAATAGTTCAATAGATTGGTTTGGTTGACTGATATAGTGATATGAATCAGTGCTGAAGGGAAAGCTAGAAGAAGTGCTCCTTTCTTTTCAACTCTTGCTTGTCAGTGACAATGGAGATGCAAAGATGAATATGACAGGGCTCCTGCCTTTGAGAGTTCAGTGGGAAAAAAACGATATAGGTATAAACGAGTAGCTCTGATCATTGTGGGCTGCACCAGGGATACATAAGGGAAAGAAGGCGACTGAAGTAGCCCCATTGTAGCCTGGGGTGGGGGATCTTGATGGCAATTGGTGATGTCTGGCTGTTACACCAAGCTGTCTTATAAAGCAGTGAGGATTTCAACTGGAGAAGAAGCTACTGTTGAGGAAGGACATCAAATGACTTTCAGGTTCTGTTCCGATGTTGAAGTCCTGAGTTTGCTCATGGTTAAATCACAGTAGCTGGTCTCAGCACAGCCTAGCCTGCACAAGCTCAGGATGCATCTCCACAGCCAGGATTGTGGTTGTGTGTCAGGGGGCAGAACTGATGAGCTGGGTGACAAAGGCAGCTTGGAGACCACAATCACACCAGTAATGAAGGAAAGGGAACAGAAGCTGGTTAGCCTGTTCAGATTAGTAGGGTCCTCATGAAAGGGAATATTCTTGGCTGCTCAAAAAAAAAAATTACAAGCTAAAGGGCCCAGGAATTAAGAGGAAACTTATGGTCCAGCAAATGAAAGCTGGTCAGTGAGTGGGAGACCCTCCACTCAGAGAGATTGTATTTATATCTACAGAGTGCTAAAAACCTCCGTATTCTCATTGCAAAGCTTTTTCATGACATTGAAAAGACTGATTCTGCTTTTCTAAAGAACAGTGTGGGTTATTTATTATCGTTTATAAGAAATACTTCTGTAAAGCTACCTCAGGGTTTGAAACTAGCCTGGCTGGATGAGGCATATCTGAAGTCTGAAAATCCTCATAATGTCAGCCTTGTTTCCTGTACTGAGCATGGTTTAAAGTGAAAAATTAAGTTATTGAGTCATTTAAGTACCTGGAAAAGAACTCATACAGCCTGGGAAGAATTTATTAGAAAAATGCATCTCATTCCCCCAACCCAGAAGCCCACAGCTCACTGTGCACAAGTGGCCACAGCCGGATTCTGCTAGATCCTGTCTCTGGCAAGTGTCTAGGCCTAAATCTAAATTCTGACTGGGAACCTCCTCCCCACCTGAGAGTCACCATAACAAGATAGTCACACATCCTCAAAATTCTTTATAAATGTATCTCCCTGGAGGCTCACTCTTGCTCAGAATAACACCCTCTTCTGTGGACAAAAACTGGGCATGTGGTACAAGCAAAGCCCTTTTTACCAGGCCCTAATTACGCATAGCCTTTCTCCAGTGCACTCTGAGTCCAAGACTGGCAAGACAATGAACTCATGTTGCAGGGCTCTGGAGAATGCCGGCCATTTAATGCAGTTGAATATCGCAGCCAGAGCCTTCCTGTTTCCAAGCCAGCTGGTAGAGTTGCATGGCTCTGGGTGTGTTCCTCAGCCTTCCACCCATAGACTACAAAGAGGAGTTTGATGTTTGTGCCCTGAATACTTAGCAGGAGATGCTGAGGTCCAGCCATTGCTCCGCACAGCAACAAAAGGCTATGATACTTGGACGAATGAGGGTAGAGCTCGGTGTGCTGGACGGCACCATGCCTCTGTAGAGTAGATCTCATAGGTCCCCAGATAGGATGGTCTCAACGTGACTGGGTGGATATTCGATCACAAAATAGTCTCTCTTCTCCTGCATAAACACACAGACATCATACTTCAATTCCTTCCGGAACTTAAAAATATTAGATGAATTTAACCATTCACTTTTGTGCCCTGGAGTTCCATGTTTTCCTTGTAAAACCGCTTGTGTTCTTTAAAATTTAATGAAACAATATTAAATAAATCATCCAGAAGTGGCATAATAAAATGTCAGAACATCCAGGCTGTGATTCTGTTCTGAGAAATGGGTGATGTGTAAATTTGCTGCCTTTCCATCCAAGGAACTACCCTGCTGATCTGAACATGTGAAAATGGAGCTGGGATAGGCCTTCACGCCTTGGATCTCAGTAATAGAAAGAGAATACAGATTTGTACGCAGGCAGACTCTTCATTTTATCCGTAATAGCTTGGCAGTCAGATTATTCCCATGTTTTGGTTGAAAAAGAAATGCTATGAATAGCAATAGAGTGTGTGAGTCCGATCCATCCCTTCTTCCTCCCACTTCTTCCCCACCCTCTATTTGTAAGCAACTCTAGAGAGGCTATTAAAAAAAATGTATCCTCATGCTCCTACCTAGACCATGTCTAGCAAGTACTCAGGACTTGCATACACTTGGCTAAGAATACAATAGATGGGTGGATAGATTAATAGATTTAGACAGATAACTACATTATCATTTCATAAATTTTTATGGCATAAATTTCCTTCAAGTAAATAGAGGAAAACCAAGGTATCACTCTGAGAAATGATCAAGCTACTTTAAATCTCTTTCAGTTCTTTTAAAATACTCTTCTCTCATTCTCTCTAGCACCCTTCAGCAGCTAGACTCGAGGTCTTATTTTAAGAAACACCAGCCCTGGGAAGCCCTCCATGATTTCCCAAGACCGGGTTAGTTGCCCTCATTCTGTAGCCCCATAGCGTGCTATTTGTTCCCTATCAGAGCATCAGCATGCTAGTCTGTATCATAACTGCTTGTTTAACTGTCTATGTTTTCCACTGTTCTATAAGTTCCCTGAGGACCATGCCTGTCTTTTTCACATTTTGATCTTCAGCACGGATCATGACACATAGTAGCTATTCCAGTAGGCATTTATTGAATGAGTGAATGACCTCTCTGTAATTCAAGGTCACCCTGGACTTTGTAGAGCCAACAAGCATGAATTGTGAACCTTTTATATGTGAACATCATGGTCTGTCTGGTTCTCTTGAGGCCACCGAAGGACATAAGCGGTGGCTCTCAAATCCCTTGCACACTAGCTACACAAATGAGACCATCCGAATCTCATCAAGGGTCAAACTGAACTACTGACTTCAGCTGAAATTCAGAGGAGTGAGAGATCATAGGGGCATAAGAAGTCCTGAAGGGCAAGGAATAAATGAAACTGCATTTGGATTTAAAGGAGGGGTAGAATTTGATTAGGCAGAGAGGGTGAGGAGGGCACAGCAGGAGGGAGGAATAAGAAATGGGGGTGAGGACAAGTCTGGCATGAACAGGGACCAGGGAGGAGCCCAGCTTCGCTCGAATGAAAAGTCCAAATTCTTCATGAACTGTAGGAGCTGGGGCTAGATGGTGAAGGATTTGGAGAGCCGGACAGAGGGATCTGAGCACCAGACAGTGCATCACGGGATAGCAACACAACGTTTGATGTAGGGAATTTCATGATACTAAAGTCATTGAGGAAGAGAGTCTTATGGCCACAGCAAGGAAGACTTGAAAGGGAGAGAGCTGTGTCGAGAAGGCCATGTAGTAGCCATGGTAATTATCCAAAAGTGACGTGACACGGCCTGGGCTGGAGTGATGTGAGAATGAAGAGAGGAAAAGGAAAACCAGAAAGACATTTTGGAGGAAGAAATGGCAGGCTGGCCTCAGCTAGGGACGCCCAGTGTTCTTTCAAGGTCAGATTCCTCTGAGGGTACAAGCAGCTGCTCCCTGGGAACCTGCGGTCAGGGGCTGCACCGCTCACGAGGAGGAAGGAGACTTGGGAGGTCATCAGGCTGTGCGACTCCCCTCATGCCGGTTTCAGGCCAACCGTTCCTTCCCTGGGGCTGTCCTCTGGTGGAACGTCTGCCCACAACCCTGAGTACCGCATGGGAGGGTGACCTTCTCTTGGACACCACGGTCCTGAGTTCCAGCGAGCTCGGGGGTTGTGGGGAGTCGTCCTCTTGCTGCGCTGCCGAGTGTTGAGTCTCTGGGACGAAGCACCCAGGCTGTGCTGAGGCCTACAGAGGGCAGGGCTGTACGGGTGGGCGCCAGGGCACAATGATTTTTTTAGCTATGCCAGCCTTTGACCGCCTTCGCTAAGGCCTCCCAGTCCTGCTTCCCCGCTTCACTCCAATGGGCTTTTCATCGTGGTCTTAACAACCATCCTTTGAGTGGGTTGAAAAGAAAAGGTGCCGCTTTTCCAGAATGTGCTCGGGAGGAGTCGCCACCACTCCGGGTGAAGTCCCTGGTCTGGAGAACTTGGGGACTTGTTGCCAGTGATTTATCATTCTGGTGTCATTCCCAGACAGCCTGCTGCTCCCCCGGCTCAGCTTTTCATCATCATTTCGGGGCTGTTTGCTCAGCCTTCACTATTGCTGTTGCAATTGTGTTTTGGACCTGACCTCCTGGCAGGCTGTGGGCTTGGCTGAGGAAGCCGGCAGATGCTGAGCGCGGCAGAGGAGGGCAGGGGACGAGATTGGGAAGGGACTCTGAGGGGGACGCCTGCTGTCTTACCTGGGGAGGGGTGCACGGGGCAGCTAGCTTAGCTACCCTTTTGGAGCGGCCCCGGTGACGGGGGGCCCCGCTGAGGCCTGGTTCCCTGCTCCTGCTCTCCCTAATTCCAGCTCCCCCCTCAGACTCTCTTGCTGTTGTCACCTCCCAACAAAATGATTCTAATTCTCCCCAAATGGTGCTTCATTTGAAGTGAACCCAAAGCGGCCCGAGGGCAGCACACAGCTGCCTGCCTCCACTTGGGAGCCAGGGCCCAGGGCTGCAGGGTCCGCTGGGCCTGCTGAGTCACCGAGTGTCTTCTCCCCAGTGGCCCCCGTCACCCCAGTCTGAGCCTGCAGGCCAGTGAGACACCACAGGGATGGGGAAGAGGGAAGAGCTTCGGCCTGGAAAGCTGGAAATCCAGGAGTCCAGAATCCGCTCTGATGAGGACTTCTCCTGCGCTGCCTACTTTATAAGAACGAAACCCCATGTTTGCCCGGGGTGAGGGGTGAATTTAGCATTATTGACTATTTATTATGTGTCACGCTGTCTACATACACTGTGAATCCTCAGGACAGCCCTTGCGACAGGATTAGTTGCGTCCTAAAGTTACAGTTGCTCAGAGAGGAAAAGGGATGACTTAAGGCTGCAGAGCTAGTGAGCGGTCACGCTGGAATTGAGGTCTTCCTGACTTCTCTTACCCACAGTGCCTCCGAGGAAGGATCAGAAGAGTGGAATCAGAACACACACTGACTCTTCTGATCCTTAGTCAAACAGACATATTGGAAGGATGTTTTCAACATCAAAAACTATGTATTGAGTCCCTTCCATGTAAGCGAAGAAAATGTGTCTACCTTCTCAGGAAAAATGCCATGGGAAACTCAGATCAGGTGCACAGCAGCTCCTCCTGCCCGCCTCTCTTCAGGGCCATTTGATTCCCTTACGATGGGAGCTGTCGGGCATCATGCTTTCTCCTGTCAGCCCAGATGAGTCAGCCCTGTTCCGTGGGAAAAGTGGTCTTGAACAAGAGCCTAAAGGCTGATCCCAGCTGCCTCACTGTATGTCAGAGGACTTGTCAGGTAGCCTGTCTGGGGTTTGTTCCACCTCGAAAGGGAAACTGGACCCCATGTTTGCTACAGAGCTATGTAATGAAGAGGGGCAAAGCATGCCAAACCAGAGGCTATGCTCAAGGTAATTTTCTGTTGTCTGCTCCTAGGAAGATAGGAGAAGAAGGGGTCCTTCTCTAACCAGCTGCCCTGGAACTCAGAGAGTACCCCTTTGCTTCTGAAACAAGTCCTTTTTCCCTTGTTTTCCTCTCACCCCCAACACAGGGGCAGATACAGTTTGCTCCATCAAATTGTATAACATCAGTATTTTCCACATGCACAGGGGACCTGGGGGTACAGGCAGCTCGTAGCTGAGGCATGTCTCTTGGCAAACTCAGTTATTCACTCAGCCTGGTGCAGAATTAAGTTCTTTCACCCCCCCTCCAGTAACCTGGCTGCTCCTGTAGACTCAGGCCTAGGGTAACAGACTTTGCCAAATCACCTGACTTATTAGCTTAGCTTCTTGGGTTTCTTGGAAAACAGGACCTTTCTCTGTCTGGGTTTCAGATCCAGCCTCAGGGCACTTCTTGAGTTAGGCTGAGGCTGTTCAGCATGCACCCAACAATCTGCATAGAAGGCTTGAGCCAGACCAAGGATCTCAGCTGTCCATCCACTGGGGCTCCGCCCAGGTCCCCTGCTTGTCTTCTGTAAATGACCTCACATTCTTTCATAGCCCTGTCCTTCCTGTGCTCTAGTTCATCCATGACTAATGGCTTATATTATGTCTATCAACACCAACCACCCAGTAATGACTGCATGAAATACAGTGTTGGCAAGAATTCTAAAGTTAAACCTCATTTTGGTGGGAAAGAACAGCCTAGCCTTGATTAGCACTGTCTGCAGGCACGGGAGAAAAAGGGTCAACATGCATGTGAGGTATTTGCAGTCTCTGCACCAGCATTAAGAGCTCATTTCTCTGGCTTCACATCAAGTGTTGTGTGTGTGTGTGTGTGTGTGTGTGTGTGTGTGTGTTTAAATCTTTATTCAGCTCACATATTTTCCTCTTGGATGTGCCGTACCATTTTTTCTCCTGATAAGAGTAGCATATTTTAAAAGCACACATTTACATTTTATCATAATTTTCCCTACCCGATATGTGATTTTTGGAGGAAAGATACTCTTTTTTGCCAGTGAATTCTGGGTAAAACTTTACACAGTTATTTACTGCCTATCTCTTGGAGAGGTTAGAAAAAAAGAAGCATATCTTTTTTTGGAAACAGGTACTAAAAATGTATTTACTCACCAAATAAATCTTTATTGAGTGGTTATTATGTGCCAGACACTGCAAGGCACTGGTACTTAAATGAAAATGACATGGACAACCTCTACAAGAAGCTCGCATTCTAGCCTGAAAAAGCTATGTTAACAACCAACTGTAGATAGAATATAGTCTCACCACTTTCTCTAAGGGCAGCTGCCATGATGTTCTTAGAATTGGAGAATTGTCCTCACCAACTTTCATCTTTTAGAGGCTGAGCTGTTGAAGGAAGACCGAACCTCCTCCGCATTGTTATCCATCAGTGATTCTCAGTTTCCAGTGTCAAAGATCCTGTGGTAAAGAGCCCGTAAAATGCTCCCAGGCAAAAACTGCTGAACTGGCTAATAAATCTGACCGAGGTAGCAACAAGCCACTTGGCAATAGTTCTTGGAACCACCCTGTTCACCCTGTTCAACCTCCACAGGTTCCTGTGTTCGGTACTTGGCTGTCCACCTACACTGTGGCTCCTGAACCAAGTCTACCCCGGGCTTGAGATCTTCAGGCTATGCCTCCTAATCCCAGTGCAAGCTCACATCCCCGGGCTTCAGGCTTAAACAGCACTTGGTGCTTCCTCATAGGGGTTCCCATGGCTGACACCATTGTCCACCTTCAATGCTGTCTTTTCAGACCCAGCCTGACCTCGCATCACTGACCTGGCATGTCCCAAATCCCATTTTTGCTAAGAGTTATTGCACAAGAATGGTCACCATGTAGTTGCTAAATGGTGCTGGAGCATGGGGACATGCCTGAATTACTTTGGCGATGTCCAGGTATTTCACATTTGCTTTCATTGTGATTCTGGGCTGAATTTCAGTACTCATCAACATGTTTGGCAATACAGAGATTCAGCCTTGGCCTGGAGGAGGCTGAAGCCATCTGTTCTTTTAAGTGATATAAAGGATGAGATTGGATTAGCTAGAACCAGGATAATACAAGGAATGCTTTCTGAATAGCATGACCTGGGTAGAAATTTTGCTTTGTGTGCTTATGCAGAGAGCCATAAAACTGTTGAATGCGCTGGTCAGAAATCTATAGTCAGAGACAGACGGTAAGTTAGTAGTTACCAGGGGCTGAGGCATAAGGGATAGTAAATGATGGCTAATGGGCACAGAGTCTTCTGGAGAAGTGATAAAGATGTTATCAAATTAAATAGTAGCAACCATTGTACAACTGTGAATAGACTACAGCCCACTGAATTGAATACTTTAAAAGGGTGAATTTTAATAAGAGAAATCTATGATCTGTAGCCCTCAAAAAAAACCCAAAGCAGAAGACAACCTGTTATACATTTTAAAAACACTTCTTCAGCATCTACTAGGTGCTGGGCTTTACTGGAGGCATGAGAGGCATTCAGAAATGAGACAAAGAGTCTGTAGTAACCCGTCGATGCAGTTGAAACTCCTCCTTGCCCACATCTAGGGCTCCCTAAGTGTTTGTCAGCCTAACCAAGTATGGACACCCACCCAGCCACAGTAGTTACCTTTGGACTTCCTCCCAGGGAAAGCCTGCCTGTCTTGGCAACCTAAAGCCCTTTCATCTCCAGGGAGTGTTTCACTGATGAGCTGGCTTATCTCACTTGTTAGTAATCACAGGAACAGAACAGGTTGCAATGAATCTTTCTTTTTCCCTATGCTGTGGGAGTCATCCAGGCCTTTCTCTGGGGCTCCATAACCATGAAAGCTCTAATACAAGATGTCCTGAGTGGGTGGCACTCCTACAAGGTAGAATTGCCTGGCAGTTTCAAGCTCCTTGGTAGGCCGTAGCGCTCAACTTTTGTCTTCACTTTGAGAGGCTAAGTTCATACAGTGGCAGTCATGATCTGGACACAAATGAGGCCCCTACCACCACTTCGTCTTGGGGAGCCTGTATCTGCTTTGGCAAAAGCAGTATGTTGTTTATGTGAAATTGTTCTCAGCCATGACCCATTCATACCTCCATCTATGACCAAAATCAAAACAGATCGGAAGCAATCTCCTATCCTCCATAGGCTACATGTTCTAACTTCTCCAAATGCCCAACATCTAACCCTAGACCTTCCCTCCAAACCAGAGCAGAGCCAGGCCCTGCCTGACTCCACTAAATGCCACCCAATGTCCAATACTCACCTCCCTCCTGTGGAACAAAACCAATTGTAACCAGATAAGAACTTCCATATGGGCCAAATGAGCTCTCAGCCAGGGAAACAAAGGGACAGTGTTGGAAAGATGTCATCCAGTATGGAGACAAGCAGGAGTTCACATCCTGCCTGTAAATTGAGCCTAGATTTCTGTTCTGAGATACACATGTACATCCCTCAGGGAAGTGAAAGCTGTGCAGATAAGCACAGCTCTGGTGATGTATTTGGAAACTCCAGGAGCAGTGAGGAGGGGCCTGTGGGGGCACAGAAGGACTCAGGGCATCTAGAAACCATATACTTCCAATTTAGAGGCTGTCTGGGGAGTTGGAGTTCGTGATGCCTTTTGTGAAGACTTGGGCTAGGTGGGGAAGCTTGCTCGGTAGCAGTGATAGAAATAAGACAGTTCATTTTTATTTGTGATGAAGTGAAACTTCAACTTAAAAAAATTCCATTGTGACCAGAGCCCATATTACAGATGAGTACAGAAAAACACTGTTGGCTGTTGCCATCTCCTCTCAGAAATTGTGCCTTCAAAATCACAATAAGCGGCAGCTTGAAGGTCATGAACAGGTCCTGTCCAGCTTTCTCGAAGGAGAAAACAGGCAAGCAGAAGGGGGGAGAGTTTAAAATAACAAGGGGGCTCTTTAAATAGAGCTATAAAACTGGGTGGCAAACCTAGTCCAAGGGTTAAAAACAAGCTTTTCCTCCAAAGTTTCTATGGCAACTAGATAAAATCTACAGCAAGAGTGTAGTTAATGAAATATTTCTTCTAGACCAACATGTAGCAGTAAGTAATGAAGGCTGACATTGTATAAGGATCCAGCATAGGTTACATTTTTAGCTGCTGCTGCTTCTTTTTTTTTTTTTTTCCTGGCAAGAATTGGCATGGAGTTTGGTGAGACTCCATATATTATACACCCTGATTTCCCTTTCTCGTAGCATAGAGTCTAGAAGAATGGGGCAGAAACACTGGTGTTGATCCAAAATACTTGGAGTGCAGTGACACCTTCCTCCCTCTTCCTGCCCCCGCCCCCCAACAGTTTGGATTCATTTGACACACACTTGCAGTGTTAATTTGGACATTTAGAATAAATGCTTTTGACTAACTAATTTTATCTGTACACAAAGAATAAACACAATCTGGTGAGGTTAGTTCGGAGCTTAGTCTTGTACATGACTAAGAAGTGCTCAAATGCCGGGACTTGGAGGCCTTGAAATGATATTTTAACTTGGTCAGTTGCTAGCAGTGGGGTCTTTGGGCCAATTATTTGATCTTTCTGTGTCTCAGTGTCCTGTAAAATGGGCATGAGGGTAGTACCCACCCAAAAATTGGTTTAAAGATTAGAGGAGATTAAAATACATAAATGTGCCTAGTAGTGACTGGTATAGAATACAGGTATTTAAAAGCTACTTATTGAATCTGATTAAATTTCTTTGGCTACATATCACCTTCAGGATTCTAGGAAGCTCTGCTATATTTCTCAACAGGAAGATTGAATCCCAAATCCTTTCTTTTAAGGTGCCTTCTTAAAGAACAATTTAAAAATAGGGATCCCTGGGTGGCGCAGTGGTTTGGCGCCTGCCTTTGGCCCAGGGCGTGATCCTGGAGACCCGGGATCAAATCCCACATCAGGCTCCCGGTGCATGGAGCCTGCTTCTCCCTCTGCCTCTCTCTCTCTCTCTCTCTCTCTGTGACTATCATAAATTAAAAAAAAAAAAAAAAATTTAAAAATATGGGATTTTTCTAAGTGTGGAGCATGTAATTAAATAATAATAAAAGTAGCTAACACTTGTTGACATTTATTTCATGTCAGGCATCATTCTCAGCATTTTATGTGCATTTGCTTTGTAATCCTCACAGAACCCTGTGTGGTAGGTAATAGTATTATTCATTTAACAGATGAGAAAATGAAAGCAGAGAGAATTTAAAACTCTGGATAAACTCCTTGATTGTTTAACTTACTACCACTATTGTTATCAACGCTAACATCTCATGAGCCTGACATGGTGCTAAACACTTTACATGTATTATTTCATCTCGTCCTTATAACTTGATATCAGCATCTTATAGTTGGAGACAATAAGGTTTGTAATAAATACTAAGTAGCCCAAGATCACAAAGCTATATCATAACACAAGTGGTAGATTCACTGCTCAATGTAAGCAATCCTGCTATCTGTAAATAAAGAGTTTTACTTTTTCTCACAGATCTTTATGCTTTTCCTTTCCTTTTCTTGCTTTATTGCACTGGTTCTGACCTCTGTGTGCAATGAAGACTAGAAGTGGTAAGAAAGGATATTCTTGCCTTATTCCCATTCTTAGGGGAAAAGAAGTCAGTATTTCACTACTAACATATTTGCTGTAGGTTTTTATAGATGCTCTTTATCACATTTTGGAAAGTTCCCTTCTAGTTCTCATCTATTGGTCATTTTTACCAGAGATGGATGTGGAATGTCAAATACTTTTGCTGCTCCATTAAGATGGTGATACAGTTTTTCTTTTATTCTGTTAAAGTGATAAATTTCAGTGATCAATTTTCCATTATTATGCCAACTTTCATTTGAGAATAGCCTCCACGTGGTCATGATGTATTGTAATAATTTTTATATTGTTGCATTTGATTTGTTAGCCCTTTATTATGAATTTTTGTCTCTGTAAATCATGAACAATATTGGTCTATAATTTTCTTTTCCTATATGTTATTGTCAAGTGTTGATATCAGGATTCTTCTGGATTCCGAAAAAGAATTGAGCAGTGTATCCATTAGAGTTTCACCAGAAAAAGATCTAGTCAGATAAATATATATGTATATACATATAGGAATATGTGTGTGTGTGTGTGTGTGTATGTGTGTGTGTGTGTATTGCAAGGTATTGGCTTACAAAATTGTGGGTGCTAGCTAGTCAAGTCCAAAATCTGTATGACAGGTCATCAAGGACAGGTTGGCATTTTGGGTGGTTCAGCTGGTTGAATGGTCAACACTTGGTTTCAGCTCGGGTGATGATCTCAGGGTCATGAAATGGAGCCCCAAGTAAGCCCCACATTGGGCTCTGTGCTCAGCGTGGAGTCTGCTAGTCCGTCTCCCTTCCCCAGTCATGCTCTCTCTCTTTAAAATAAAAAATAAAATAAAATAAAATCTTTTAAAAAGAAGGAAAGGTTGGAAACATTCAGATAAGAGTTGAAGCTTTCATAAACTGGCAGAATTTTTTCTTCAGGGAAACCTCAGTTCTGCTCATAAGGTATTCTAGCTGATTAGGCCAGACCCATCCAGATTATTGAGGATAATCTCCTTTACTAAATCAGCTGATTGTAGATGTTAATCACATCTACAAAATACCTTCAGAAAAACACCTAGAATTAGTGTTTGATTGAGTAACTGGGTTCTGTTGCCTAGTAGAGTTGACACAAAACTGATCATTACAATCTATCTCTTGACAACTTGACACATCTCCAGAGGTCATACTTAATCTCCAGATAAAGACAATACCAAAGCCCTCTTTTGCCTAACATGACACAACTATCCTGTATATAACCAAAACACACTGATACTTTCTCCAGAAGAGGATGCAAAAAGTCTTGAGTAATGTTCACTCTTCTCCTTGATATCTTACAACTTGGATATGATGATGTAAAGTTAACTATTATTAATACATCTTATATTGGATGATATAGAGATAAGAGGAAAGAACAAAAATATTAAAATATTGTATTTTATATATATACATAAACATGTTTATAACACAATAAGTAAGAAAAACTCATAATAATTACGGTCCTCATGTATGCAACTGGTCACATGTGGTCATAGCACATGGTCATAGCTGGAATTTATAACTACCTTTTTAGTACATGTGCTGCCAAACTGAGCACTTATACTATAGCTACCTTTTAACACCATTTAATACTACTATTTCCATATTCCTTTGCCTAAAGCAAGCATCCCAGCTGTGTTTTGGTTCTTTGCCTGGTTACTCGAACTGTCATTCCTGAAGAGTCTGGGCCTTTAGCAGTTCTGCTTGAATTGAGTTGCTATACGGACTCAGTCACAGGGCATGATCGTACTAAGAGATACCCTAAAGGATTCCTATACTCCAGACATACTCTTCCTTACATACATTGTGTAGTAACAGCCCAATTTCTCCTTGATAATTAGGGTAAAAATCTCTAGCTGGTACAGACTTTTTTCTTGCCTGTTACTCAGAGACACGAGGAGCCCAAAGTGGCTGGATCACAGTCATAACTTCCAGATCAGTGGAATCATTTTTGTGTCTCCTGGTGGAAACATTCCTCCCTTTGGAACTAAGATTGATAGAGAAGCAAAGTGTTAAGGTCAGAGAGATCAAAGCAAAAATTTTTCTGGTGGATCAAAAGATGCAATAGTGAGTGGTGCTACTTCTATTTCAACCCCCTGATTCTTAGATTTATGAATTCTAGCTGTGGGAGAAACAGTGCCGTATAGTACATGTTGCTATAAAACATACATGACTTCTTGGAGGACATTGCCACAGTCCTTCACAGTATTGTTACCTAGATGGCACTGTGACTAAGTTTTTGTTTGTTTGTTTGTTTGTTTATATTTTAAAGATTTTATTTATTTATCCATGAGAGACACACAGAGAGAGGCAGAGACATAGGCAGAGGGAGAAGCAGGCTCCCACTGGGGAGCCTGATATGGGATTTGATCCTGGGACCCCACAATCACAACCTGAGCCAAAGGCAGATGCTCAACCACTGAACCACCCATGTGCCCCTCTGACTACGTTTTTTTTTTAAAAGGCCGTTCCACCATTCTATAAAGGCAGCTGCTTTAGGATGATAAAGGACACAGTAAGACTAGTGAAATCCATGTGCTTGTGCCCACTGCCTCATAGCCCATTGCTGTGAGGTGAGTCTCTAAATCAGAAGCATCATCCATGATGATGGATAAGATATTCTGTAAGTCCATGAATGGTAGTTTTGGCAGAAGCATTGAATTCAGGGAAAGCAAATCCATATACAGAGTATTTATTGCAGCAAGAACAAAGCACTGCCCATTCCATGTGGATGTGGTTTATTGTAATCAACTTGCCACCAGATAGCTGGCTAATTAGCCCAGGGAAAGGTGCCATATCAAACACTCAGTGTTGGTTTCTACTGCTGGCAGATTAGGTACTCAACAGTAACTGTATCCAGGTTGGCCTTGGTGAGTAGAAGTTCATGTTGCTGATCCCATGCATGATCTCCTTCACTGCTGCCATGGCCACTTTATTTGTGACCTCTTTGGGAAATGGCAGGGTGGCTGGGGAAAGAGGCTGACATGTATCCACCTATCTACTTGATTACTAAAGTCCTCCTCTACTGAGGTCACTCTTAAGGTGAGCATTCACATGGGACAGAAACATCTTTGTTTTCTTTGCCCATTCAGAGAAGTCCAGCCCTAGACTTCTTCCTTCAACTTCCTTGTCACTGATTTTCTATTCATAGTACTTCCAAGTCTGTGCCTATCCAGTCAAACCATTGGCCATAGCATGCAAACCACAATAGACTCATACCTCTGACCATTTTCCCTTCTAAGCAAAATGAGCAACAAGGTGCATTGCTCGAAGTTTTGCCCACTGGAGGGACTTCCCTTCCCTGCTGTCTTTCAGTAATATCCCAGGAAGGAGTTGTGGTGCCGTCCACTTTTGGGTGGTGCCTGCATATAGTGCAGAACCATCTAGAAACCAGGCGCAAGTTTTCTCTTCCTCAGCAAGCTTATTGTACAGAACTCCCCATGATGCCATTATCTGTGATAATACTCTTTATTTTTGTCTGGTATCAGTAAATCACAGCAGGTTTTTTATCTTGTGCTTACTGTTTACATGGTATATCTATCTCTATCATTCACTTTAAGCTAATTCTGTCTTTATGTTCCAAGTGGATCTCATCTATTATAGACAGTATTTAATTGGGTCCTTTCTTAATCCCTCCCTTTAATTGGAATATTTAGTTCATTTGCACTTAATATTATTCTTTTTGAGTCTGCCATCTCATTTTTTTTCTAGTTGTCTCATATGTTTTTTTGTTCCTTCTTTTTGACTTCTTTTGGATCAACGAAAGGGTTTTTAATATGTTAGGCCACGTGATTGTCCCATAGATTACTGAGATTGGTTCATTTTTTTAATCTATCTCTTATCTCCAGATCAGATAATTTCTGTTTATTTTTCTTCAAGTTTACTCATCATTTTTATTTAATATATTGTACTTCCCATCCTTAGAATTTTTATTTGTCCTTACCTATATTTTCTATTTCTCTGCTGAGATTTTCCATCTGTGTACTCATTTGACCATCTTTTACTTTATATCCTTTAACATATGCATAGTGGCTCCTTTAAAATACTTGTCTAAAAGTTCCAGCATCTGGAACATCTTGGGTTCTATTTCTATTTTTTCTTTGTTTCTTTAGCGTGGGCAGTATTTCTCTTTTCCTTTGCATGCGTAGTAAATTTCTACTGTAGCCTGGACATTATGGACAATTCATTAAAGAGACTCTGGATTAGATGTTGAATGTTGAGTTTAAAGAGTATTTAGTTCTTGGGGGCAATTAAGTCACGGGTGGATCCTTTTTGGTTCTGTCAGGCTCAGTTTTGTTCTTCAGTAGGACAGGCATATTTTGGTTTTGAAGTTAGTCCTAGTTGTAGCCTTTACTTTGGGATATAGTCCTTACTCCTAAGGTTCTTATTCCCAAAATAGGAACTATATTCCTAAAGCAGTCTTTCTCAGGTCTCACCTGGATTCTAGACTGGAATTCCAATATCTGCCAATGCTGTATAGCCTCTGACCTTACCACCCTTGCTCAGGACCTGTGGTGAATCCCCACCCTGACTTTGAGGAGCTCTTCTCTGCACAGGTTCTTTTCTAGGACCTGATCTCACAAACTCCAACTGTTTTAGCAGCCCCAAACTGTGTCTGCCTCACTCTGCTTTGTTTCTATCTTCCTGTTATGGCAGGAATGTGCCCGAGGCGGTTGTGGGCTTGCCTCATGCTTCCCTTCTCTCAGGAATTACAGTCCCATGCTGTCTGTTCTTGCCTGAAAGCAGTTGCCTCATAGATTTTGTTCATTGTTGTAGTTTATTTCAGTAGGAAGACAAGTCAGGTGTCAGTTATGCTGTCATTGTGAGGCACTGAAATCTCTAAACATGTCATCTTAAAACCATTTTGAAATATAGTAAAGAACAAATGCTTGCCTGTGAGAGTTGCCAATGAGACCAAGCTTCTATAAAGAAAAATACGGCACTTTTCCATCTTCTTTAATGAATGCTTAAAAGATACTGCAGTTGAAAAAAAAAAGATACTGCAGTTGGAAAATATACCATCATTAATTCACTTATCAAATAGCTTAGAAATATTTACATTTTGTAGTATCTACTAAGGAGTGATAGAATCAGTTCAACCAATATTTTGATGGTTTTCAAGGCCCTAAAAGAGAAAGAAAGAAAAATAAAGGAAAGCCCTAATGTCAAGAAGCTTTTACTGTACCAGAAAAGCAAGTCTCATAATACAAAACAAGTTAAATATGAAGGCAAGACAGAGTACAGTTACATGCTAAGACTTGTTGGAACAAATGAATGAGACAAACCTGACTTAACTTCCCCTTCTAGCTACAGGAGAACCTCTGTATCACACATGAGCCTCCCCCACACCCAAGTTCCAAAACCTGGACCAGGATTGGACATCTAATCTAAAGGATACCAATCTATAGGTAGGGCTTAGGCAGTAACACTTCCCTCTTAAAATTTGAATTCAGAGGCTCAGAGATTGCAGTTCAGACCAGAGTGGATGTTTGGCAAGTAAAGTCATATAGAGTTGATGATGGAGGTAGCACTAGGGCAAGCCAGAGTCATGGCCAGGTTGTGGATCTGGAGAAGTAAGAATCATTGGTGAACCGTCTTCAGAGAGATGTAAGAGAGTAGATGCATTCTAAAGAAATAGAAATGTTCTAGAGGTTGAGAGAAAAATAGATTCCTACCCAATAATTTTCTAGCTCAGTACTCTTTTGTGCTCCTAACATTTAATTTTTTAATAGTCTACTGTATACTTTTATTAGCTCTCTTTTTTCTTGAGATGGTTTTAGTGGTCGTTCTTCCCTGCCACCCCCTCCCCACCTTATAATGACACATATTCTAAGTAAAACCATAGTTTAGATGAAAAGTGCTGTAGGAGTTCAGGCAAGATAGAAATTAATCTGGGCTAACGAAATCAAAGATGACTTCATGGATGAAGTTTAAGGTTCATCTCAAAGGAAAAACAATGTTTGAATGGAGCAAAGCATGGGTGGTCTTCACATGCCTCAAAATTTTCCTTTGTAGTTCGTACTATACAATCTTTAAAAACAAACCAGTAGCTTAAGCTATGCGCTTTTTTCCTTTGGTTGCTGATGGTCAAAGGATAAATCATCTAGTTCTTTGTGAGTTCTCAAGGTTCCAATCTCTTGCCTTCCTCTTCTTTGGTTTTATATGTTCTACTCTAGGCAAAGAGCTACAGTCAAAACTTATAGAAATGCTATTAAAACTCTATGGAATTATTTTTATTTTCACTGTATCCTCGCTGATCCTCATTTATTTATTTTTGGTATTCTGTTTATTTTGTGCCTCTAAGATGTAGAATCATTTATAGTAGCACTAGCATGAAATGAGAAGCAGAGCACTAACTTTTAATTCCAGTTTAGCTAATTCCCTTGTGGCCTCCCAGCACCTTGCTCGCTCTCCCTGTCTATAAAGACAATGGGTATTGAAGGTCTCAATCCTTATTTCATCTCAGAGTATTATTATGGGAATTAATGAGATCATGTTTATAAGAGGACTTAATATCTTCATTGTGGTAAAACATCAGAGATTGCAAATCTGCCCAGCAATTGCTACCATAATAATTATAGTAAGCAATAGAGACTCTAATGAGAGATTTTTCCGTAATTGTGAAGATTGCAAAGTGAGAAGGAGGTAGTAGAGATACAAAAGTCAGATTCTATTGGACTTAAATGGCATTTGACTTTCCCTTGGAAGTAGACGAAGATAAGAAGAGCCTCGGAAGGAATACAGTCATTTCCTAATCCTTTGTTCTGCATCACCACAGCCTTCTCACTGTCCCCTTTGAGAGGCACCAGTGAAAACAGCTCTGTCCTTAACTAATGCTCTCCTATTTGTTGGGATAAATGGTGACATTTGGTGTAATGGCAGTGCAGGTCAGGTTGAATAATTGCTTTGCTGTAAAGGGATCCTGGAGTAGAAGACAGAGTTGTAAGCCACACGGACAAGAATAGTATTAAATTTGCAATGGGCAGTGTAATAAGGGCTTCATTTTGCATGTTTTGGATGGGTAATGTGCAGGCAGCATTTTGACATGCATTGGCAGAAATATTAGGCAAGACTGCATGAGTGATTATGTTCCCCTTGAAGAGAAACACTAGGGGCCAGAAGGCAACCAACTATCATAAAAGTAATTAATTGTTTTACTTTTTAATGGTCTGGCAAGATTGCTTTTTTAAAAAATGAATCATACAAATGGGACTATGATGTCAGACAGACTGTCCATTGAGACTTAAGAGACTAGTTCCTGCTATAAATTATGATAATGAGTTAGTTTTAAAAATGTTTTATGAGGTTGAGAAGAGTACTGTCAAATTATTTTTCTTCAATCTCTCATTGCTTTGAATGCCTTTCAGGATACAGAGGGTAACATTTCCTTTCAAAAATTCCTTCCAAGTTGGCTATTAGCTTTACCAATCAGGTCTTTCTCCAAGGATGGTTTTAGTGCATGATTTTCATGACTCAGCTTAAAATGAACAAGACCCCATTGTTGGCTTTCTTGTTTTTGCACCAGCATTATTGACAAGATCTGCATAACTCTTGGGAAAAGGTCTGTTGTCTAACTAAGCTACTATGGAAACCTGATCCAGGCCATTAAGAAGCCTAATGCCTTTTCCTCTTGAAATTGTGAAGAATTTTGAGGCTGGTCAAACTTTGCTCAGAAAATATTCACCAGGGCAGAGGGGTACAGCTTGTTCACTACATTTCTCTTTTCATCTAGACTTTACAAATAGACTCACTGGTCCAGGGTGAGGGACAGGTGGCACTACCCAAGGGGTCATTATAAAGCACGCAGATTTCATTTATTTATCCCTTACTTTCTGACTGGGCCAGAGCAGAGAGAAGCAAGGCTTGGCTTCTTTTTTTAAAAAGCATACACAGAAAATTGATAGCTGGGAAAGAAAAATTGTAGATGCCTATCCTATATCAGGGAATAGCTCTATGTTCAAGAGAAGAGTTGAAACTTTACCTCAAACCTCCAGGTTCTAAAGAAGAGCTCAGAGATGTAGTCTATACTCTGGTCTCCCACGAGACTATTCCTCCTCCCATCACTTTCCTTTAGATATCAGCTTGATAATTGAAATAACACCCCTGAAAAGCTAAGCAAGAATGTGTGCAGCACCCTGGGAGCCAACTCCAGGAGTGCCCCAGGCTGTGTGGCTGGTCAAGGACTTTCCTCAATCCTTTCTTCAGGGTATTTCCTTTCTTTGTTTATTGCTAAGTATCCTGAGGCCTTAAGAGGGCAAGAGGAAGGCTTCACTGCCAATATCTTTAGGTATAAATCTCATCCCTGTGAAACAAGCCTTGCAAAATTTATAATGTGGTTATTCATTGTTATTTATGATTCATATATACTTAAACCTTATGATGATTCTGACCATAGTCATCTCTCCTGGAACATGGGCCAAAGGGATGGAGCCTTGGGGACAGGGAAAGGATTCCTCACTATGTAACAGCTGGGAACTGGGTGTCTGTGAGTTGACCAGTCCTCTTCCAGGGATTTGATATGCAGGATGTGCCTGTGGTGTGCAGGCAGGGTACAGAAACTGAGCAGATCATAGCCTTTTCATATTCTCCTTTCATCCTCCTCAGGGGTGATGATATAATTGTACCATTATCTGAGGTAATTGGAATAACTCAATACACCAACTCTATCCCTAATTCTTGCCAATATTTCAAACTCTTTTCCTGCTAGATCTTTTATGCAAGCTAGAAAACTGATGCTATTAGGGTTTATGTCTCCCCCCACCCCTATGCTCAAGTCATGCAGATTTTGCCAATAATTTTGATGCAAAAAACAAAACAAGGGAAAGGAAAAGAGCAAGAATTTGGACAGTCTGATGCTGGATTATCTGCTCTAAGTGAGGTCATTCTTGGCCCAGAGCAGACAGCTAAAGTTGGGGTGTGGTTTGGGCTCCCTCAGATTCCCCTGGGGAGAGGGCAGTTTCTCCCACAGTTTTCTTTAAAAATTCTAACATACTGGCACAGAGGCTTCAAGGATGTTGTTAGATTCCTGGCAGATTCCATAAGAGATAGATTCTAAAATTGAGGAAAAGACTATTAGATTATAATATATTAGATAATTAATTGGCTCAGGGCACCTGGGTGGCTCAGTGGGCTAGGTGTCTGACTCCAGATTTCAGCTAGATCAGGGTTTCAGGATCATGGGATCAAGCCCTGCCCCACCTCAAGCTCTGCAGGGAGTCTGTTTGGGATTCTTTCCTTCTCCCCTTCCCCTCAACCTTGCATATGCCCACACGTGCTCTCTAGCACATACACGTGCTCTCTCTCTCTCTCTCTCTCTCAAATGAATGAATAAATCTTTTTTTTAAAGATTATTAATTGGCTCAAACAATATATTTTACTGAGTACCTAATATGAGACAGGCACTATTCTAGATGCTAAGAATACATCACTGGACAGAAAGGACAAAAGTTCCTGCCTTCATGAGGCTTACATTCTAGTGGAATTAAAGCTAATAAAAATAGAATCAGTAAATTAATGGTAGAGGTAAAGGGGATTGGGAGTGTTGGAAGAGTGCAGTTCTGATTTTAGACAGTAGTGATGAGCTGGAGTGACCAGGTTAGATCTCACTGGGAAGTGAGATTTGAGGAAAGAGTTGAAGGAGGTGAGGGAGTATGCCTTGGGGGTATATAGAAGAAGATCATCCAGGAGGAAGGTGCAGATAGAACAAAGGCCCTTAGCAGGAGCCTGTTGGTACACTTAAGGACAGCAGAAGACCCTGCAGCTGGAGTAGAGTGAACAAGGGGGCAAGGAATAGGAGAGGTAATGGGAGTGGACAAAGCAAGTGGAGAGTTGTAGGCCATTGTAAGGACTTTGGCTTTTACTCTGCATGAGATGGACAACCCCTGAGCAGAGGAGTAATGTGACCTGACCAGCTGAATGCATTCATGGGCTTCTGTAAGGGTCATTTCCCCATCACTCATGGCTGCCTGCCTTCCGCAGAATGTGGAGGGCAACAATCTCCCAGGCAGAGCATCAGGGTCCATGCTGGGCCTCAGGTCTCCCTAGCTTAGTTAGGGCTCTTAATTATAAAATCTTGAGACCAGAAAGGAAAACAAATCCTGGGCTCGAGAGGATACTTAAAGAGGACATATAGAGGGATTAGTCACACACCTTTCAGGAGCCTTAGCTTCCAGCATCTGAACTGCGCAAAATAATTGTCTCCTTCTGATCCCTTTGCTTTGAATTTAGCCATCTCAATACAGTCCCTTTCCCAAGCTCAAGCCATTTCTCAGACTGACTGGTAAGAGGAGCAAGCCCCCTAGATAGAGCATTTCTCATCAATTGTGTCTGTGACAGCTTCTCTGCCCAGGAATGGTGCAGGACCTGCCATACCAGCTGCACTTGTCAGATCCCTTCTAGAATCTGCCCATGATATCCAAAACAAAAAGAGTTCTCGTGTGATTTCTGGTTCCACATTAAGTGGAATACATGTCATAATCTTTAAGGCATTTTTGGATTAAACTAATCCAAATTCAATCAATTGATTAAAAACATCAATCAAACAAATAAATAGATACAATCCACTCTCTGTTGCCTTTAAAAGGAAATGTAGGAGATAAAAGAGCATTCTTGGAGAAGGAGGATAGCATTTGGGAGGTCAATAGCCTGATGTGCATTTGTCCCTTGAGTGACTTCTACTGAATGCGGAGCAGATCACATGAAGCCTGAGTCACATGGTAGGTGAGCAGACCTGGGGAGGACACTGGCTCAACCGGTCAAAAAGCCAGAGACTCAGGGACTATTAGACTGGCTTGAAAGGATGATCTGAGATCATCTCACTTCTCTGTGGGTCAACTGAGACTGAGAGCTGATAGAGGTGAAGCAGTAAACTCAAAACTGGAGCTGTCATGTAGCATGGTACAAGAAAGAGTTTTGAGGAAGTCTGGAATCTGGGAGAGCAGAAGCGAAGTCTGGTAATGATGGAATGAGTGCTGGAGTCAAGATCTTCCCAACCTTGCCATCAAAGTCATGATGGCTCCTTCTAGCTCTCTCCTCCAAGATGCCTGCCCGCCACCCCAACACTCCTATTCTTAGATTTCTGTGAAATTCCTTCTTACTAAGGTAAATCCCCTTTACTTGAGATTTACTTGAGTGAGTGTCTGTTCCTATCAACTAGAGGAGACATAACTATGTTCATTCACTTGTTCATTCAATCAATGATTTTTATCTCTGAGGAAGTAGCAATGAATAAGACAAAGCCCCTACTCCTATGGGGTCACAGGCAAGTGGGAGATAAAGATGACAAACAAATAAGTGAATATACACTGTATCCGATTCTGGTAAGTGTAGTGGAAAAATGCAGGGAGTGGTGTGCTGGTGGAAGAAATGACAGAAGTCCTCACTGATAAGGTGGCATTCTTAGAGGGTAAGGGAGCCAGTCCCACAAATACATGGGGGAAGTATTCCAGACCAAGAGTACAGGAAATGCAGGAGGCAGGTGCTTGGTTTGTCTAAGTATTGGCCAGGGACCCATGTGGCTGAGCTGAATGAGTGAGGGTGAAAGCAGCAGAGGATGTGTCAGAGAGGCTGTGAGAAATTTCAGATTATTATCCTTCATTCACTGTAATCGTCATGATTGAACTCTACTATGTGCCAAGTTTCCTGAAAGTCCTGGAATCAAAAATTAGGATACAAGTGTCTTCTGTCCTTAAAGGTGCCAAATTTCAATTCAGCCATCTGACATTAAAATGATCTGCCGCTTGTATTTTCCATACTTGGAAAATGAAATTAATTTATTAGGAAAGAGGAAATGATGTTTATTTCTTAGGGCCAGTATATCACATGGGAAAAGATACAGAATTGCAGGGTCAAAAAGGAGACTTGGAAGTTTTGTTTACCTACTTCAGCCCCTACTTCCACAAAGGAGTGCCCCCAAGTTGTCCCAGAAATGTAGCCCTCTTTTGCTGTGTTTTGAAGAGGTGCAAATGGGGAATTTTCACAGATTTATTTGGAAATGCCTTCTACAAACCCAAAGCTGAATGTATGCAATTCTGTATAAAAGCATCAAGGCTTCCCCCTTATACTGCTACTACCAAAAATGTCACCAGGTGACCCAATTCTTTCATTCAAATGTTATTTTTAGTGAATGTCAGATAAAGAGTATCATTATGAAGCTGAGAACAAATCCCCTGCATATGCCTCCTCTTTTCATCTGCACCACCCATGGAGGACAAGAGTGACACTTGGCCAGTCTCTCTCTCCAAATGATATCTGACTATATCCCAAAATAGTCATGTTTCAGCCAAAAGATGAGTCTGCCTTTTCTCTTCCAAAGAAAATCAAAACTGTCCCCAAATTAAGTTCCTAAATGCATAATAACTCTGCTAAATAATGGACTTGAATGTAATTTATCATTCCTCCAGAGACAGAAATAACATTAATAACTATAATTTGGATACAACTGCTCCTCAGATTTACAATCAGTCTAAGAGACTGTATTTGTTTCTGTGCCTTCTGTGAAGTCTGAACGTTGACCTGTGATCCTTTAAAGAAAATGCATGAAAATGAAGTATTATCAAATCTCCCACTCTGCTCTCATAATAGACGAATCACCGGTCACTCTTGTCTTTGCTGTTCTGTTGGCTGCTGTGTGTGTGTGTGTGTGTGTGTGTAGAGTTTGTTTAATCTGTATTAGAAATCTGCCTTCTGCTTTTCCTAGTGAATTATTATTTTCGATTCATTTCTTCTTGTGAGCCAAGAAAGGTAAAAAGAAAGTTTGCTCAATTGTCAAAAACTCAAATTCTTGCTACCTGTTTGCTAGAGCACAAAAAATGAAATTGCTCAAGAGAACACTTGGGATTTGATGAGGGCAATTGGTTTCTTTGGATGAAGTGCAGTGCTAATGTGACCAGGGCACGGGTTCAATCCCTTATGGGCCACCTAGAGTCGTACAGAGATAAGCTCTGGCTCCATAGTATTTCTATGACCTGAACCTCAACCAATTGTCAGTGTTTGCTGTTGGCCACATTTAGGAAGCCACATGAAGTGAGTATGGATCCATGAAAATTACTATACACAAAATGTCTTAAAGTGCTGGCCCTCCCCATGAGAAATACAATCTCTATGGTGTCATGACTCAATGACAGGATATTGTCAACATTTGGTACTTACATAAATATATAGAGTTCAACATCTGTACAGCGATGTCTGTTTTTCAGGATGGTTAGTTTCTCTATATTGCCTCATGGAGCCTAGTGGTTAAGATCTTGAGCTCCAAAGTCAAGAACTTTTAACTTAAATTCCTCCTTCATCTCTCACTTGCTGTGTCATTTTGGACAAATTAATGAACCTCTCTAAGCCGTAACTTCATAACTGTTAAATAGAAGTTTAATAGAACCCAGCTCAGTATTACACGGATTATGAAGATTATATGAGATGATGCATGTAAAGCACTTGACATAATATCCCCCATGATAAGCATTCAGTAACTGTTAACTATTATTATCCAGTATGATTTGTTTCTACAGATAATAATAGCACCCACTATCAGGTGGTGGCTAGCATTAAATGAGATAATCCAGTAAAAACTTAGCACAATGCCTAACTCATAGTTAAAGGCTCAATAAATGCTGGACATGATAATAGTGATGATAACAATGACCAGAGAGTCAGTGAAGTAACTATCCCAAATTTACACAGCTGGCTAATGAGTGAGTGGGAAATAGAACCTGAATATAATGCCTCTATATTAAAGTATGAACTGAGAACTGTTAATAGAAATTATTCTTTCTGAATCTTAACGTCTTGCATTCAGCACTAGCAGACAAGTTCTTAGTATTTGAAAAGATTGCTTGCTTTGGGAAACTCAGATTTTTCTAGAACCACACTTAAAACAAAAGTCTGTTTCTTGTCCCATTCTCATCCTCATTGTGAATTAACCACCTTTTCAATCTTCAATAAACACATTGCTTATTTGTCATAGAGAAAGAGTTTGTCACTTCTAGAAAGCTATTGACTACCAGCAGTAGAGAACAACAAAGCCACATGAAGATGAAGTTCAAAATGACACATTTCTATGCATCGTAGAACTCCAGAGTTTCTTACAAATAGCAGAAATTGCAGATTGTAATATGCAAGTGTGAATTAATCATATGACAAGGGTCTGCCCTCCTCATTCATTTTCCAGGACATTGCTCTAAGGAGAAATCTTTGGAGAAAAGCCCAAAATAATTTCAGAGACCATTAACATTAAACCATCTCTTGGTATGCAAGTTTCCCACAAGTTCAAATGTCATCAAATTTATTTCTTTTAAGTTTGAATAAAGAAATATGATAAAGGACACCTATCATCATAGTCAATGGTAGAGACAGAATTACTATTTTAATCTTGCTAATCCATCATGGTGGTTGAGATGGTTAGAGATGGAAAAGCACATTTACTTGGTGACATGAAAGATTTTTTTCAATAAATCTCATTTGGAGTTTTAGATTTTATCATAATTGCTTATATTTAATTACCTATTACTTTGGATTCACACTGATTAATTACTACCTTGGATTCAAGATAACAAGCATTTTTCAAAACCCATTCTACCTATACTAGGCTGGCTCTTACCAAAGGCAATAGCAGATCTCATGGGTGATAATCCCCTGCCCAAATAACTCTGAGACCTAATGGGAATAAACATATTTCACATTTTGTTGCTTCTTTTTATCTTTTTAGCAGAACCTTTCTCTCATATTTCATGATAGTGAAAATTATTCAAGGCATTATAAAGACTAGGAGAGGAAAATAGTGGGAAGGATGGAAAGAAAAGACAGGTCTTAAGCAATATGTGATACCAATGAAAAGGTAGCCCACTGATTGTTCTTTATCATGATTAGATGTCAGAGGAGAGCAAAATGAAACCCATCCCTCATATGCACAGGCGCACTAGACAAATCCAAGCTTTCCTGGAAAGGGGAGGAAGAAAGAGGTGAAATCTCTTGCTCTTGATTCCTGTTTCCAGTGAAATGGTGTATAGATCATCTGACCATCCATGTGTGTGGTCCTTGCTCCTTTGGTACTTTCCCACACATGGCACTTGGCACTGTTCACTGCTTGCCACAAGGCAGGTAAAACAACTAAAATCGCTCACCTGAGACCTCTGTGTGTATAGCGGACTTGATGTAAATACGTGTAGATGGAGAGATTTATAACCCTGAAATAACATAACTTAAAGCTGACTTTATTTAAGACTTTTTAAAGTAATCTCCACACCCAACGTGGGGCTTGAACTCACAACCTCAAGAGCAAGAGTCACATGCTCCACTGACTGAGCCAGCCAGGCATCCAAAACTGACTTTAATACATCCTTGAGCTTCAGTATCTCTGCTCCTGCTGCCTGAAACACTGTCCTGCCCTCTCACTTCCATTCTCTCACCTCTTAAAAGCCAGTTTCTTCCATTTCCTTTGCATAACCATTTGGTTTTTCCTTTGTTCTGCCTTGTCCTTCCAGGTGCTATAGTACATCTACCTAAATGATTCATCAGGAAGTTTTATATGCATTCATTTTCTTTCAACGAGTACTTATTGAGCGCCTATTATGTGCCCACCCCTGATCTAGTATTCAAAGAGGAGCAAAGGAGACCTAGACCCTATCCTTATGGAACTCAGCAGTCAATTCTCTTCACAAAAGAAATCCTGATAGCAACAGTTAGGAGATTAATTCCTTTTAAACTTCCTATATTATAAATTGGCATGTGAACTTCCTAATTCATCATATCATGGCATCCAATATTCTGTCCTCTTGATAATAATTTTCAAATGTGTTAAAGCCTCATGGGACTATAGCAGTGAGCTCTATTCATGTCTCAAGTAAGTTTCTGTAGTTAAAATCAACAAAGGGAGAACCAAACCCAGAGAGACGTTTAAGATGCTAAATCCAAAGGAGATTATTATGAACACTCCCTGAAGGCCTGGACACAGGCATAGTTGACCTCAGAGCCATCATAAAGAAGGAGGAGGAGAAAGAGCCCTGTTATCACTGCCAGACTGCCGCCTTTGGAAAAAAAGTACAAGGGAAGTACCCAACATGTTCCTAGGAGTATGGGTCAAAATAAACAGTGCATTGTGGGTGCATGAAAACAGCATTCTTTAAACATGTTTAGGCCTCAAATTAGAGATTCCCCAGGACACACAAGAGCGGAACAAGTGTGAGGGCTCGGGGTTTGAATTAGCTCAAAGGGAGCCCTTTCTCTTCTCTCACAAGTGCCATGCAGGTGCGACTGAAAAGCATTCAATTGGGGACAGCCAGAGACATGCAAAATAAGAGTCTAAGCCAGGAGACTCTGGTACTTGGGACTGGAAAGAAGGCCAGCAGTCAATGGGCAGATTGTGCTGCCTTCTTATCAGGCCTCACAAGCTAAATAGTACAGGACTTGTCCAATATGCAGATGGGGAAAGAGCAGATTCTTGTTTTTGCTAATGGCCTCATAACTACTGTCAAGTGAGAAGCGATAGCAATGGGTAGACAGTGGGGACTTATTTATAGCCAGAGGAATGGAATGGCTGGTTTTGGCCCAAGTCTCGTGCTACCAGCCTATACAACAATGTGCTTGGGTCAGCCCTTTCCAATAGACTGTCTGCTGCCTCCCAGTCTTGGGACATGGACGTGGCAGGTAGTCTTTTCTTTGTGAGCACAGCAGGATGTGCTTCCCAAATGATTTTGCCCAGGGAACCCCAGCTGCAAGAGCAAGGAAATACAAATCCAGCATTTAGCTGAAAACTCACAGAAGTTAGAAACGTTGGTTGTGCTATCTCCCCTTTTATGTGAAAAATATATTAGGATATTATACTCCATAATATATTGTTCTTTTAATATAAAATCAAAAAACTAGTTAAATTGCTTTTTGTTTCCCAACCCCCGAATCTTTGGGGAAAAAAATTCACATTCCAGAAAGATGGACTTATTTATGCTTTGGCTACCAGAACTGGGTACGTGCCTTCATGTTTCCTGGGATGGAGGAGATGTGTGTTCTGGTTTGAGAAATAGAACATAATGGAAATGAGTAGCAATACTGGCAGAAACATGACATACACTTGGAGAGGGGTGAAATTGCTTCATAAGTCATCATTTTGGCCCTGCAACCACCACCCTCTCTTCTTTTCCATCCTGTGTCATTTGAATGTCAGTTCCTGCCCATCCTCAGTCATTTAAGTATGATAACCACATAGCCACCTCCTTAAGAGATTGAAAAGCTATGCATTATTTAAACCCACTTGTCTTAGTCTTCCACAGATGAAATCAACACAGCCTCTGGCGGATGGACCTAAAAGGAATGGTGTGAGACAGAAATGATAAAAATGTTTGGTCATTGGGGCACCTGGGTGGCTCAGTTGGTTATGAGTCTGACTCTTGATTTTGGCTCAAGTCGTGATGTCAGACTCGTGAGATCGAGCCCCATGTCGGGCTCTGCACTCCCTGTGGAGTCTGCTTGAGATTCTCTCTCTCCCTCTTCCTCTGCAACACACCCCCCCCCCCACCACACTCATGCTCACTCTTGATCTCTAAAATAAGATCTTTAAAAAAATGTTTGGTCAATAACCTCTTCCTTATTAATTTTGGGCATAAAATGGGCATAAAAGAAAACATGTAACTTCCATCTTTCCTAAAATAGGATATAAACCGAGAAGAAAGTAAAGTAAAAGAACCAAAAATCTAATCTGTTCTCAAATTCATTTTAATACTTTGGCATAGGTAATCCACGTGAGAGATGTGTGAGACTCCACTTATACCTAAAAAAACCAGGTCTCTAAAGTAAAACAGAAAAGGAGACAAGTATCCAGGTAGAATTCTGAACTGTCTCTAAATTAACATAGGTGATTCAGACACAAGTGAGATTTTGCCTGAATGGCCTGGATAATTACCTAATGTCCCATGGCAATTGAAACAGCGAGAGCTTGCCCCAAATGAGGAATGTGAATACAAGTGTTTGAGACATATCCTGGCTGGCCGGAAGAATAATTGGCCAATTCCTTGAAAAATTTGGTTGCAGAACAGAATCATGAATGTGTCTCCCAATCCATTATTGTTAAGGGGTTAATAATAATACATAATTATATTACTTATTGGATGGACTAATAAGAAGTTAATCTCCCCTTTAGTTAGAAATGTCACTAGAGCCACTCAGCAAAATCTGGGAGGCATTCCACCAAAAGACTGAGGATACATTTCCACGTGGGGAATGTCAAGGAAATCACAATGCCAGCCAAAGCAGAGGAAAATTGGCCATCCCTTCAGTCTAGAGGTTTCCTGCAGGCTGAGTCCTGGAGGATTTGCTCTTTGAAATGAAGCGGGAGATCTCATGGCTAGGGATGGCATTACTTTCGTTCAAAATGTGCACTAACAAGGGTAGAGGCTAGCTAATGAAAACACTGTCATGGATAGCTGGCTTGCTGGAATCCATAGAAAATGAGAACTGGGTGATCAAATTTGACATCACCTCTGAAATTCTAGCCTTAAAACCAAGAAAAGCGTTCACACTCCATGTTTCAGAAGTTGCCAATGGGACACTGTATGATCAGGAATTTGGGGGTGTAAATGACGCTCCCAGCCCATGCAGCCTGTTCAGGATAGAATGGGTAGGGCCCTCCTAACACTTAACAGGGCAAAGGTAGCTTTACCAAAACTCACCCAAAATGTAGCTGGGCAGGTATAAACTTTTTGTTGTTGTTGTTCTTTTTTAAAACCAAGTCTTTGCTCTCAGAGAGAATTGCCAAGGCACCAAAGCCAAGACTCTATTGACCTAATTTGACATTAGACCCCAAAACCTCTGAGCTGAAAACCCAGGGCTCTAGGTCAAGATCACGAGGGATGAATTCTAGGATCAGTGGAGTTCTGGGTGTGTATAGAAAGGTGTGCCAGTCCAGTAGGCCAGGGAGTGGAAACAAGGCATGGAGTCTTGTAAACCACTGGCTGGACCAGGGAGAGAAGGCCGCGCTCCCTGCTCCCTCTCCTTGCATGGCTCCAGCTTACATATTCTTCCATAGGGTGTGAGCAGCATTGAGAAAGGAAGAGTCAGCTGGCACACCTGGGAACTTCTGCAGTCTCCTGCCCTCTCACAGAGGGGCTAGCCCAGTGAACAGACTCCCAGTGGCTTGTTAATGACTCAGTGTGTGGTTTGTGGTCTTCTCCAGGGAGACAAGGGTGCCAATGGAATTTCACAGATGCTGTTGGGCCTGGGAGGGAGTGTTGCCTGGGGACCGGACCTTTTCATCTCCCCTCTGTCCTCACCACCTTTTCTGACAGCCTTCATGAGAAGGCCTGCCCGTACTCTTAGCTCCATGCTTTCTGCTCTAACATGGGGTTGGCCATCTGCTTCTCAGGCCCCAGAGGAAGCCAGGCTTGCCGGTGCATTTCTGTCCAGCGGGAGGAAAAAGGAATGTGGTGCCTTTTCTGTAGCCACCTGCACGTCCTGGGAGCTTAGAGAGTCTGTGCAAAGGTAAACAGTTACATAAGGAGAGACAGACTCATGTTAGTCCTGGATCTTGTTGTGTGGGGCCTGCAGTACCACGTGGGGTATTAAAAAATAATGTGGGGATTAACGACATCTCTTCCCTGTTTGCTCTTCTGAGTCATGCTCCAGTTTAAGCGGCAAGAAAGATGATGACCTTTCTCTTCACTTTAACTTAAAGAGCAGCCGGTGCCTAATGGAAAATTTTGAGAAAATTATTGTCATGAACCAACTCGATGGCTGGAGGATTTTCCCACAAGGCTTTTCTCTGGAGAAAGTGAATTTCAGCGTGAGAAGTCTGGGTGCAGTGGGTGGACAAATTGGGAAGCCCAGCAACGTGTTAGAATGGCAGGGAGACCAAGAACAAGTTCCTATTCGTGTCTGTGGCTCTCAGATTTTCTTGAGATTTTTCTGGACTTTTAACTTGAAGGCAAGAAGGACCCTTTAGGCTGTGAGCAAGGTAGGAAAGCTCAAGCCCAGACATTGGAGGTTTTTCTAGCTGTACTGATAACTAGCTGGGAAAAGGCACATTGTAGTTTCTTCCTTTGTGTGGAGGTGATAATTCCTGTTCTTCATGAATCTTATAAAAGATGTTTGGAAGATTAAGTGGTTAATCTTTGTGTAATAATTTGGGTAGATGCTAAAGAAATGTGCAGTTAATTCCCAGTCTGAAATTGTTTTTATTGTGATTCTCCTCCCCACGGCACGTTCATGATACTGTGTAGTGGAATGTGTTAGGAAAAGGCAGGCAGCAGGATCAGGTCTCATTATCTATTCAGTTATTTTTCAAAGCCTTCCTTGAGGGGAGATGCCTAATGAACGACCTAACAGTAAAGGGTACGGAGGAATACAGAAGATAGGCACTAGTTGGTCTCCTCTGTTGAGTCTGGGCAGAGAGGAAAAAAGGAACTTGTATTAAAGCAAAAGAGAGAAGTTAGCCATAGTGAAGAGCTTGCTGATAATGAGGATTTGAAGTTGCTGAGCAGGACACATAAAACCATAATCTTGGCCTTGCCTGATATAGAAAGCGATAAAATGGGCCACATTTCTCACAAGGAAAGAGTCTATATTATCTGAATTAGTTAGCTCTGCTTTCTGGCATAAGTGGGTTCAATTTCCCCACAACCAGCACTCTAACCTGTGGGCCAGACTACTTCAGGATCTCTCTCTAGAAAAGTCCCTTTTGGAAACTAAAGCCGTTCTTATCACTGTGAAAATGAAGGTTCTAGGGAGACTATAGATTTTTTAAATGGGAAAGCTTCCTACCTTCCTTCCTGCCTCCCTGCCTCCGCCCACCTGTCTCTCTCTCTTCTCTTTTAACCTGTTTTATTCAGTCTGTTAAACCATCACAAACCCAGATTCTTCCCAGGAGGCTATTTCTGCCTCCCATTTACTGAGACTACCAGGTCATATCACTTGTTTTCGATTAGCCCCTAGCTATCTGAAACTGCTATTAGACCATTAACTGCCTTACTAGACTCCTGCTCTGCTATCCCACCTCCTTCCTCTTCCTGCCAGCCTGTTAGCCCCCCGCCACCCTACCTCTCTCCATATTCTCCTCTCTCCCTCCTGCTTCCCCACACCTACTTTTCTTTGCCTTTTTCTGATAACTCTCCCTTCCTTCCTTCCTTCCTTCCTTCCTTCCTTCCTTCCTTCCTTCCTTCCTTCCTTTCCTTCCTTCCCTTCTTTTCTCTCCTAAACCATGGTTAGAAAAATTACATAATGTCTTGGAATCTACACCAGAAAGCTTAGCTGAAAATCACTCCTGGGAGGTCCAGGAAAGCCAGAAGAGGCAGTCAGATCTGTTTATTCACTCAACAAATATTTACAGAGCAGCTACTATGTGCCAGGCCCCTGAAATTAAACTATTGGCAGTCTTTAAACTTAGAGATTGTCTTACCCATCTGACGTACAGGCGTAATTGGAGATTAGAGCGTTGAGGAAAAGGCCTTATGTTATTCCTCAGCCCTGTGTTCATCATTGGTGATTATTACTACAAAAAAAAAAAAAAAGTATAGCCACAGAACTTTCACCAACATCCCAATAGCCATAGTGTTGCCTTAGAATGTCAGTAGGATTATGTGTATTATGTGTGGTAATTAGTTTCCTTTCTTTCCAGCCAAAGACCCCTTCAGCATGGTAGTGTCTGACCCTTTCAAATTTTTTCTGAGCAACCGGTTTCTAGATCATTGTAATCAGTTGTTTCCTATGGGCAAACCTTCTTGATAATGAGCTTGTCATCCTATCAGGTGAAAATACAGCAGCACAATTAATATTTGGGGATGAAAATAAATTACTGTTTTCAGGATAATGAGCCCTGAGTCCCTGTTTTAGAACTAAGTATGCAGAGCAAGACCAAAATTTAATTCTTTTCATGAGAACCAATGGGCTTTACTTCAAACCAACTACACTTCATTAAAACTCTGATAAGAGTCTGCAAAGCAGCACAGAAATATTGCAGCTGTGGGCTCTGGGAGAGAAGGAAAGAATCCTTATATTGTTCAAGTATGACACAATGAGTTTGTAATGGAGTAACTCCATTCCAGATATATTCAGATTCAATGCATTAATTCTCCTCGCCTGCAACCCGGGTTCACTTAATGGTGAAAGGGAAGCAGCAACCAACTCTCTTACTTGCTTTAGACTATACAGGAATTGAGCAACCAAGTTGGGGTGGGGAGAGGGGCAGAAGCATAAGAAGGATATATTCCCTCTGAATAAGAGGCTGGTACCAGGACTGACAACAGTTAGGGCAAGTCATGTCCAGCCAAGATACAGAGGATGGAGAAGTGGGTGGAAATTCAACAGTCCTCCACAGAGGTGGAGGTGGTACCCAACCCTCGGGACTGCATTAGTGACTCCGTCTCTGGACTACAGATTAAGGATTAAGGCCACTCAGAGAACATCTCCAGGAAGCTTTCTGCAATGCCTCAGACTAAGTTAGATGATTTATCTGTGCTCCCTAGGTATCTTATACACCCTCCTTAATATTCTTACCACCTTCTATTGAAGTTGTCTACTTTTTCACAGTGGTTGCACCATGGCCTTTCATTTGACTCTGTCACTAACTAGGTATATGACCTTGGGCAAGTTACTTAACTTCTCTGAGCCTCAGCTTTCTCATGAAGAAATATTGGAGATAATAATACTTAATAGGGTTGATGTGGGAATGAAATGAGTTAGCAAAGGGTTTGGCATTTACTAATCATTATCACCATCATTATTGGTAATATCATCTTTCTCCCTTGATAATAAGTTTCTCATGTGTCTAGGTTACTAATAGATAGGATGTTCTCAATTAAAGTCTGTTCAATGGATTTCATAACAGTAGCTGCCAGCATGGAGTAAGATGACCACATGTGGTCTCCCCTGACAGCAAGGGTGAGGGTGAGAGGCATCTACTCAGTTTTCTGTGAGACCTCTCTAGCAGGAGGTTGGGGATAATTTGTTAGCATCCAATAAGGATGGAAATCTAGGTTCCTCACTTAATATTTGCAGATGCGAGTGGGGCAGAACAAAAGTTTTTCGGTGGTGTTTGACTCTCTGTCTTGGTGGACTGCCATTCTCCTTGTCCTTTGGCTAGAGAAAGCAGACTTCTTTTGGGGCGTTTATATCTGTGCCCATTGGAGTTTCTCAGTTGCCAGTTCTTTGCTTCAAGTCTGGAATATATGAAGCAGGGAGAAAGCTCACTGAATTGGGGCACCTGGGTGGCCCAGTTGGTTAAGTGTCTGCCCCTGGCTTGGGTCATGATCTCAGGGTCCTGGGATGGAGCCCCGAGTCTTGGCTCCTTGCTCAGCAGGGATTCTTCTTCTCCCTTTCCTTCTGCCCCCACTTGTTCTTTCTCTTGCTCCCTCGCTCTCAAATACATACATAAATAAATAAATAAATAAATAAATAAATAAATAAATAAAATCTTAAAAAATAAAAGAACCAACACTGAAAAAATAAATAAATAAAAATAAATTTTAAAAAATGTTGTAATGCATGGGATAATGATTCAACTTGGAGAAAGCTAAGGATCAACAGAGATACCGAGGGAGGTCATCTATTCTTCTACTACATCCTTGCGTTAATCAATGAGAAGTAATTGGAACAGCCTCTGCTATGGAAGGTTAGGATAAATTGCTTGATAAGGAGATGTTCTGATGAATCCAGAGAATCTTGCACCGCATCCAAGCTCCCTGCCATGCCTCAGATGTGTTCATTTGGAAGGGGGTGGCTACTGGGCTACTAAAGAGCCCAGCACAATGCATGTAGAAAATGTGTAATTTTGTATCCTTCTCTATCTGCACTGCCTTCCGTGGACCTCCAGAGGCAGCAGGGGTTCTCTGGTTCCTTTGGCTGCTCCCACAGTGCCTGGCTGTGGTGTATACTTAAGTAGGGTTCACTCTTAGTGAGACTTATTAGAAACTAAAGGGCAGTTTTGAACCCTTATGTAGGGTTCACTCTTAGTGAGACTTCTTAGAAACTAAAGGGCAGTTTTGAAGGGAGAAGTACTCTACAATGCAACTGCTTGCATCTGAGAGGTGCAGTTGTAGTCATGGCCAAGAAGAACAATCTGGACAACTTCCTAAGCATCTTTGCAGCCTATTGAGCACAGGAAACAATAGCTGTGGGCAGGCAGCCCCAGTGGCTTAGCAGTTTAGTGCTGCTTTCAGCCCAGGGGGTGATCCTGGAGACCTGGGATCCAGTCCCATATCAGGCTCCTTGCATGGAGGTTGCTTGTGTCTGTGTCTCTGCCTCTCTCAATCTCTCTCTCTCTCTCTCTCTCTCTCTCTCTCTCTCTCTCTCCCTCTCCCCGTGTGTGTGTGTCTCCATGAATAAATAAATAAAATCTTAAAAAAAAATAGCTGTGGGTATGTG
Organism: Canis lupus familiaris; assembly: GCF_011100685.1. Classification (NCBI taxonomy): domain Eukaryota; kingdom Metazoa; phylum Chordata; class Mammalia; order Carnivora; family Canidae; genus Canis; species Canis lupus. The sequence continues at coordinate 11,276,004 of NC_049229.1, forward strand.
TGTGTGTGAGAGAGAGACAGGCAGACAGATGAGAGGAAGAGAAGTGAAAATTACGGCATTTCTAACCAAATTGTTTCCATAATTTTGCCTTTCTTAAAATTAGCATAGCTAGGGAAATGAAGAGGTGGCTGCTGACTTAGAAACATTTCAGACAGCAGTGTTTCCACCAATTCATCAGAGATGTCACTAAGAAAGAGAATGACTAAAATCTGGTGGTACAAATACTGTTTCCAGCAGCCTTTCTCAAGGAGTGAGAGAGGCACAGTAGATTTTGAAATTAAGGAGAGAGACATTCATGTAATGTGGTCGTGAAAATATACCTAGAAGAGAAGGCCTCATTACTGAGCAGGGACTAGAGGAGGAAATGCCTACCTAATGGAAGTTGGGAATCTGGCTATATAGTCCAGGGTCCACTACTAACTAGTGTGTGGCCTTGGACAAGTCACTTGATTTCCTCAGGCCTCAGTTTTTATATCTGATAGTAGTAGATAGTAGTAGTCCTGGTTGATAAGAGACCTCCGGAACCTCCTGGATAAAGAATTTGAACTGAGTGCTCCAGTGAACTGCAGGAAAGAGATTCAAGGAGAAAGATGTATCAAACACTAAATTCTAAGAGCTGTGCAGTCCCTGATACAACATTTATCCTTAAGGGAAGAAAAATTCTGGCACAGCAAGCTGGGCTTAGCAATACGACTTAAGGATCAAAAGGAGTAATGACTCTTGGTTCAGCATGGAAGCTGTTGTTTGCAGCCACCCTGGCCCAATTATCTCGGTGTCGTTCACTAGCCTAGAGAGAAGACTAAAGAAGCCTGGCAAAGCAGTGCCACCAAACTCTGTAACACCACAGAGCCCAAGCAACCTCTTTCCCAACAGAGCATAACACCAGGGCGAACACTGTTTCCTTTCCTGTGGCAATGTACTAGGTGGCCAAGGCAAGACTCTGCCCTCAGAGCAGAGCAGGGCTGTCAATGCTGGGAAGGGGGTGCACATAGAGACATTTTACAACCAGCACAGACCCAGAAGGAGTCTCGGGCACTTTTGAGACGTCTCCCCGGGACTCCCAAGAATACCTACAAGGTGAGGGACTGTTGAGAGAGAGTGATGCAGACGGAGTCCTACAATCCAATAAAACTCTGTATTAAGGACAAAGTTGCTCATTGATTCATATAGCCTGGAGACAGCTGGGTCACATTTCTTTGGAAATATGCTTTTGAAGGGTGTATCAAACATGTTCTACTTCAGTAATTCTCAGCCTTACTTGCCTTGTTGCAGCCACTGCAGTGCTTGCAAGCTCTGCATGGGCTCTGATGGGCTTTCAGTGGCTGACACTGTCTAGCCTCTGCAAGCTGTTCACTTTCTTCCTGGGGCTCTTCTGTTGATGCACAGGCATCGTGCATCACCTCGTGATCCAACGAGATGTCCGTGTTGCTCGTAGGAGCAACAACCTAGAAATGCAAGATAGTCAATCCCATTGTTGAAACCTTTGACCATCAGGAAACCAGAGTTGTCCCCCAGTGGGGGAGAAATTGTTCCATCTTTCTCTCCTACCCCAATACAATGTATAGTCCCTAAGATGGTTTCACGGAAGATGGTTTCATCGTATGGAGCAAGGAGGTATAGAGAAGAGACCTGTAGCTTGACCCATGGAACGGGACATCCAGTGTGCAGATCACTGTGTCTCGTAGTTTAATGATTACCAAAAAGCATCCACAACAGAGGAGGATTTCAACAACCAGGGGAACAGATGATTTAACCTACAGATATAAGCCAGTGTCTCTTCTGAGCTGCCCTTGTGTTCATGTGGTGATCCCATAAAAAGAGTGAATGACATAGCAAGGAAGGACCCTATGCATGGGCCCACAAGTATGGGCTCTCCCTTACCAAGGCTGCTCTATCTACTAGCACTGAAAGAAGCAGAGATTGATACCAATTCCATGATATGAAGCCATGTTTCAGTGAGACCAGCCAGCCACTTTCATGGCAGGACAAGTATATTGGTCCCTTTTACCCCAGCATACAGTAATTCGTTTTTACTGGAATTGATATTTAACTCTACATATGGGTTTGTTTTCCCTTCCCAACATGACTTCACCTGCATAACCATCTGAAGCCTTGCAGAATGCCTGACATCTTGATGCAGTAGCTCCCATGACATTACATAAGACCAAGAGACCCATTTTCCATCAATGGCAAAAGATGTGTGACAATAGGATTTACCATGTGCCTGCTCGTCAAGAAACAGCCAGTCTAAACAGAGTGGTGAAATGGACTAGGAGAGGCTAAGTCACCACCTTGGGGGAAAATACCCTGTGGAATTGGAGCACTCTCCTCTGGGCATGCAATATATGTGTTGAACTATCAACCAATATATAGTGTTAATGTTCCCAATAGTTACAACACATGAATGCATTAGGGAAGCATGGTCTCTCTCGTCATCACTCCCAGAAACCTTCTTGTGGAATTTGTGTTTTCCATCCCTACAAACAGAATTTTCCAGGTGTAGAGGCCTTGGTGCCCAGAGATCCCCGTAAGGATTCCACTAAACCTGAGCCAAGTTAGTCTGGGTTTCTTATGTTGTTGAATCAGCAAGCAAAGAAAGAGTTACTGTAACTGAGTACCACAAGGAGCTATATAGTTGCTCTGTGCAATGTGAGCAGGGAAGAGTACATCTGAAATTTACAGGATTCACGAGGATTTATTTTGGTGCATCCATAGGAAACGGGTAATTATAGCAATCACAGCTCTCAAGGACAAAGCAAGAAGGACCTCAGACCCTCGGGAATGTAGATCTCAAATTATACTACTAGGCAAGTGCAATGCATATCAGTGGCAAACTGCTGGCCAAAGTGTTAGAAATCTAAAATGGGAGGCAGAAAACGAAGATGGTGAATGTCAGTTATGGCCTTAGAACCAGCTGTAATTATGGGACTGCATCTTATTTCACTAGCCCTCTTGCCTTGGATCTTTTTGGAAATTTCAGCTGCTACCACTTGAGGGAAACTTCTGTGACTGACTAGACTCAGAGCAGGGGAGACTTGGAAGACTCAGATTTAGACTCAGTCCTTCAAGGAAAAAGTGAGGGCCTTTTGTTCTCAGGAAAACAGAGGCCCCAGAGTATATTAAGTGAGCCAGATGACAGAGGGCACAAGCAGGCTGCTTGGTACTGGGGTGGACTGCATTAGGCCGTTATTTTTTTTAAGATCTATTTATTTATTTTAAGATGACTCATGATGGGGGTGGGGGGAATGGGAGAGGCAGAGGGAGAGGGAGAGAGAAATTTATGCAGATGCCAAGCAGAACCCATGAGGGGCTTGATCTCATGACCCTGAGATCAGAGACCCGAGCCAAAACCAAGAGTCTGATGCCTAACCAAGCATGCCACCCAAGAACCCCTGTGTTAGAACATTCTTTTTTTTATTTTATTATTTTTTATTTTTTTGTGTTAGAACATTCTAACCACCACGTTGGATCTCTTGGCTTCAGTTGTCTCTTGCTATAGCTGTGACTGTAGCAAGCGGCTTCACAAAGGCATAGCCTGACAGTACTTTGCCTCTCACGCATGCTGTGCCAGTGCTCACCTGTTACCTTGGGACTTCATTGATACCAAGACATAGATGTTCACTTTTAGAAATTCACTTTTAGAAAAGGAACTTTTACATATGCACACCTAGGTGTGCAGGAAAATTAACTCTGTAGAGTAAAACTTTTAGAAATTCACTTTTAGAAAAGGAACTTTTACATATGCACACCTAGGTGTGCAGGAAAATTAACTCTGTAGAGTGAAACTTTGACCAATGGGATATGGGAGTGAGGGATAAATTCTTCCCCTTTTTTCCCCTAGAGGGACATTCCTAAGACATTGTTTACATGGCTCCATGGAATATGGTCCTGTGATAACAAATAATTAGTTGTGTCTACTGGTGACCAGCTCAAGACGCTTTCTTGTATTGGTTCTATCTCCTTTTCTATCTCACTTCCCTTGTCCTTCACTCCTGATTCTTGATGAACCTTCCCTAACAAAATAGTGGCACATGAACCCTTGCCTCAGGCTCTGCTTTCTGAGGAATCCAAGCTAAGAAAGTTGTGTTTCTGATAGTAAAATAGATAACTGTACAAAAATGGAAATATTCCCCTCCACAGAAAAAAAAGATAAGTCAAAGTTTAAGCCTAACCATGGTACTTGGTACTATGGTACCAAGTGTTCAGATACCACAGGACATCTCCTTCAGAGTTCCAGAAAACTTTTGTTTAGAATTCAAGAGTAGCAAACACTAATATAAGGATTTGGGTTGGCCCAGGGTAGCCTGGTAAGAAGGTGAGGGTGATCTTTAATGCCTCTGCAGACATTCTTTCAGCATCTTGCACTCCTCCCCTAAAACATTCAGTGCTATGTTCTCTTTTCTGTGTTCTTTATCCCAACCCTTTTAGCTACATGTTATTTGGAAATGGTCACTTAAGATTTGTATTTGAGTGTTAATGACTAGTGGAGCCTAATCTGGTAGTCCTCCAAGAACCCCAGGAGGTTTTTATATAATAACCGCTTAACTCAAAAGACTGTGTTTCTTTCTTTTTAAAAAGATTTTATTTATTTATTCATGAGAGACACAGAGAGAGAGGCAGAGACACAGGCAGAGGGAGAAGCAGGCTCCCTGTGGGGACCCCAATGCTGGGCTCGATCCCAGGACCCCAGGATCACTACCTGAGCCAAAAGCAGATGCTCAACCACTGAGCCACCCAGGTGCCCCAAAAGACTGTTTCTAATGGTGGAATTTCTGACATCAACACTTGGCTGGTAGAGATAGATTTGAGGGTTCCTTTTAAAAAATCACATATCCAAGTCTTACTTCGCATTCATTTCTAGGATTTAGTCCAAGCTATATTTACTATGTCCTTTCAGATTATGATCATTAATGATTAGGTGAAAGTTTGTGTGTGTGTGTGTGTGTTGGGAGGGTAATCTTAGTTTTTCCCCACCATATTACCATTAAATTCTTAACAATAAAGTTGAAAGTTAAAATGATTTTATATGAGCAGGCTTATATCTACCACTTAGATTTTTCATTACTATTTTACTAGTCTTGCTTTCTTACATATCTATCCACCCAGTGACCCATCTTATTTTTTGAAGCATTTCAAAGTAAATTGCAGGCATCAGTACTCTTTTCCCTCAATACTCCCCTGGCTAGATTTTCCTCCTAAGTAGTCTGCATGTCGGGACAAAGCAAAAAAGAATTCAACTACTGCTGCTTAAAAACTCATTCATTACTTTAGGAATCAAGACAAAGTGAAATCCATGGATGGAATGAATGCGCTTGCCTCCTATTGTCTCTCGAGCAAGGAGGTGACTAAAACCGTGAACATACGTTTCCTGGAAACTGAAGTCCTGACTCATTAATCTCTGTAGGAAGAAGAAGCCGTCAAACATTAGTTCCTAGGTAGCCATATGCTATAGCAAAAATTAGCTCTCAGTTGTTTACTCTAAATATTCAAATCGTTTTGCAGTATCTTTGTGTTTCTAGGTGTTTGAAGCTATAAATCATTATCTTAAACTAAGTACGAAGTTTGAGTCAGAACAATGTAAGTTGTCTGATTGCATTCCTGACCCACAGAGATACCCTTTGTGGAAAAAAACAAGTTGCCCCATCTTGACCCTTTCTAAATTTATGTTCTCCCTGACAGAGCCACCAGCCGTGAGTTTGCAGCTTCTCTACCAAGTGTCCTTGACAACTTCGGCCCCTGTGCTCTCTCATGCCCAGCTGGCACAGAGCTATTTACAACCACACAGTCAAGCACTTAATTGTTTATTTATTTTGCATAGAATGGTCCTGTCTCCCTCCTGGTGTCTAAGTTCTCCGAACATAAGAAGCCTGTCTTCTGAATCTTCTACATTCAGTGCTGGCTGCTGGGCACAGTGCTAGGCATACACCTAAGACTTTATATATCTTAAAGCTTTCTTACATCCTCTCATTTAAAGTTAATGCATGTAGTAGACTGCGTGGCCTACTTGCTTCCAAACAACTGGCTCTGGGTATTTTCAAAGGGTTTCTCCCCGGATACGTGATCACGGCAGTTAATATCAGCCAGAGTACTTTCCAATAAGTCCACAGGCAGTCATCATGAGCAGGGACTTAGAGACAGGGCTTTTCTGTGTCAGAGCCAGAATTCAGAAATGCTCTGCTTTTCTTGGGTAAAAAAGACCCAGGGTTTTTCTTTTCAACACCCATTTGCACTGACCTCTTTTTCTGGCTTCTCAGTAAAAGGATTAAGGACTCAGGAAGCATTGGGGGAAGAAATGGCTTGTTTAGCTGGAGAGGGGGCTTGGGCAAGTCTGACGTGGTGGGGGTGGAAATGCCATGAAGGAGCTACTATTGCTCTGTTTCTGGCAGTTCTACCAACTCAGCTCCCTTGAGAACTCTGGGCCGTCCCACAGGGATGTGCATGGCAGTATGTCTTTTATGTACATTGAGTAAGCACATCCTAGGAGTTAGCAGGACATCGGGGTGCTAAAGCGCTGGAGCAATTCATTCACCAACACCTTACTACCCAAATCACATATGTCAACTTCCAGAGGGTCCATTCTCTTCTGACAATGTAGTCAATGGCAATGTGTCAGTCCTTACATGTGACACCTTGTGGGTGTTTAGCTCAATAATAAATACACTTATGTACTTAAAAAAATGAAAATAGATTCAGGCAATAGATGAATGTGCCTTTCTTTCTTTTAAATTTCCCCAGAGAAACTTCCTTCTCATTCTGAATTTTATAAGATAGAAAAATCATCTACAAATGCACTGGAAATATTGAAAATAATTTCACTGAGGTCTGATGGTAGATGGCAGCGACTGGGTCCCATGGCTTGTTCCTGACCTAAACTGGATTTAATTCTAGAACCCAGGTGGGGTACAAAGTGACCTTCTTTTCATTATCCATGTTTTTATTGTGATTTTACAGTGGTTTCAGTGAAGAACAGACTGAAAGAAATCTGTAGGGGCTTATCATCAAAGTCGGATATAGAAACATAGATATAAGCCACCTAGCAAGAAGCTAATTGTCTAGAGAAGAGGGAGTCCCAGAGCTGCTGCTTTTGTGTTTCTTGCTTCCTCTGCCACTCTTATAAGATCATTACCTTCAATATTTTTCAGATCAGTCTTCTCAGGAGTGGTCTGGAAAAACCAAAAAGCATAGAGAACAAACTTTGGTAGAAGAAATATAAGCGCACTTGGAGACCAGAGGTGGGGTAACTTTACCATGATCATGGCAAAGAAGCATCACATGATATTCAAGGTACCACTCAATTCTCCCATCCACATCAGCATGTACTGTGGCCCTGGATTCCCATCAGAGCCCCCATGCTATGATGCCTGGAGATTGAGGAGACCCTCTACAGCCACCTCAGATACAGCCTATAGGTTGTCAGATTGAGACCCCTGCAACTCATGAAGATATTTACATGCAATAGCCAGCACTGCAGAAGCAAGGAGGACCTACCTATTCTATGGTTAGATCCTGCTCCGAAGTAGGGTGAGGGATTGATAACTCCCTGGTCCTCCCTTAAACCCCGATTCTCACATAGCAAGCTATTATCAAACCCATAATGTATTTAAGAGAGTTCCCAGGGCAGATTAAAGAAAATCCATCATGTACTGTTAGGAGGAGACATTCTAAAAAATTTTCACCAGAGGAGAGAACAAGTACATAGTAAGCAAAGCCAACAGAACATCTGGAGACAGAGATGGCAGGGCTTAAATATTGGGTTAATAGTGACAGTCTTAGATGGGATTATTCTGCAGATAGCAACAGAAAATCCACTGTAGGAATATCTACTGTTTACTGAAGAAAACATTGAGCCAGGCAGGTTTGGGTTAGCATCTTCACAATGCAAGGATAGAGTCAGCCTTTGCGATTCTCTTGATCTTCCCCTGATGGTCACAGAATAGTTGCCATAACTCCAGGCATCATGACTTCACAAAGCCATTCCCAAAGGCAGCTAGCAGAAATCTTTTATTAATTATACCGTAACTAACATTTCTTGAGCTTTTACAATATATCAGAGGTTACCCTAAATACTTCGTATGTGTTTACTCATTTAAGTCTACAGCAGATAAGAAAAACCAAAGCCCAGGGAGTATAATTAACTTTATCAGGGATTCACAGACAAGAACTGGAAGAGCTGGGACTCAACCTCTGGCATTTTGGCTCTAGAGCCCTGGCAGTACCAAACCACCTCTCAACTAGGGAAGAAGAGATTGCCCAGGAGCCCCACAGTGGACTTTGCCTTAGCTTTATAGTTTAAACCTGAGCTACATGACCACCCTGGCTGTAAGGGAGCAGGAAATGCAAGTATCTGCCTATTTCAACCTAGAGAAACATGGAGATTGCGAAGGTCAGTTGAGTGGCTAACAACAGTATCTGCCACAATTACAAGAGAAACAATGGCCCTTGTCATAAGGGAAAGGTTCTGGTGCACTAAGAGCTTAGGTGAAAGTCCAGGGTCACAGGGCTTTTTGGCTTATTGCCACTGGGGGAAAAAAAAACAAGCTTCCACCCAAAAACAGACAGGAATAGCGAAAATGCCAGCAGCCCGACAGTCTTATCTCTCAGCCACTCACTGGAGTGTCTGTGCAGAAGCAGTTCGTAATAAATTATTCATCCTGATTTAATGGGGGAGGAAATCAAATGCAACAGGTGTGGTTCTTCCTGCTTGTTGAATGGCTTTAAAACAAGCTTTCAGATACTGGTTGCCTCCGGGAAAGTAGAAGGAGGACAAATCAGCTATATTTTAAGCTAATTACCAAAATGCTACAATACCTGTCAAATGGGGACATTGTGTTCTAGTATCAGTGGTCACAGACTAGAACTCTGGAAAGGAAGGAGGAGTATTACCTAAGCAATTTGCTTTACATATATACTGAAAAACCTCTCCGATGTCAGACATGGTCACATTCCAAATGTTACTGTAGCTACTTGTAAACTTGGGTAGAATCTCACTTTAATAAGCTTGAAGAGACTTCCAAATTGCTACATTAGATCCAAATCTCATTAAATTTGAAGCCTATTGCTATAATATACTAAAATATACTGTATTGTTTCCTGGGTTTAAAATTCACTTGTATAAAGCAAATGTTAGGTGCACGATTTATTTGCAAACGGCACATGTGGAAGGGAGGGAGGAGAGGGTGCCAAAGGATGTGTCTGCCTTGTGCCAACCCAAAACGATGCTACATCCTTCTGCAATGACTGTATTTGAATGCAACACAATATCTTAATGAAATATGACATGTTTTTCAAATGTTACGTGGAACTGTTTTGCAATTTTATAAATTGCACGGTTTTTTGGTTTTGCCCCAATTTTTCTGTCTCTTTTTTGGTCAGGAACTCATTGGATTAGTACCAACAGCTAAGGAATGCTATAAAATGAACAGGGTTTTGAATTGTCATTATCTACTCAGAAAATAAGGCTTCATTAAAGATAGTCTATAACTGGAAGATGCTTAGAGCTCGAAAACAAACCTACCCAGATCTGCTGCTTTCTCTCCCTGGCGCTGGAGAGAGCCATGGCTTCTACTGTCCCTAATCTCTTTGAGCCTCAGCTTTCTTATCTGCAAAATAGGGAACTGCACTTCTGTGATCCCTTTTGAAGTTGTGAGGCTCTAAAATTCTATGATTCTACATATCCTGGATCAGGACTTAACAGAATCCCCAAATTTGATAAATATCACTAAGTCACAACCGGCACGCTTTTCTTATGCCATTAAGAATATTTAACAAATCAGAGAAAATGCTATATGAGAAGGAAATATCTTTATCCAAAAAATGAATGATTAAAAGGATAAATATTTCTCAATGCTTTGTCTGAGATTTTTTTCCTCCACATCATTTCTACACTGATGATGTTAATATGTAAAACTCCTTCAAGGCATGGAAATAGCCTTGTTCACTTGGATGTTAAAATGGCATTTTCCCTACATTATGCTTTATGAATGGAAGGTTAATGAAATTGTGCATGTTTCAGTTTTCCCTCTGCAGGTTATTTTGTAACAGGGATGAGACTGTTCTGCCTTTAATTTGGTGTTTTATTAAATTAAATGTATTTCAAAGGAAAGGCCATTTTATTCCACTATTCTGCCTTATATTCACAAGCAAGAGGGCATGCTAACTGCTTCTCTTGTTGATTCTTTTAGAAGTCTCTTATTTCTGGTGAATGTGATATAAGCCCATACTTTATGCACAAAAGAAAAGCTATGAACTTTGTTTAAATCAAAAATCTTTAAACTAAGGCAAGAGCTTCCTTTTGGATTCCTATGGTTTGCTCTCATCTCATCTAAAAACAAAACAAAACAAAACAAAACAAAACAAAACAAAACAAAACAAAACACTTCAAATGTATCGACAGTTAACTCAATGCTTTTCAGCTAGGGGGATTAACATATTCCTTAACTAAGTGGTTCTCAGTTGGAGGTTATTGGCATTGGATGGAACAATATTCAGTTTGCATGACTGACCCATGCATTGCAAGGTATTTGGCACTCCTAGCTCCTACCCATTAAATGCCACAGCACCCTCTGATCATTGGGACGCTCATAGCAGCCCCCACATACATTTCCAGATGCCAACTTCTCTGAGAGTCCAAAGTGGAGGTATCTATCCCTCTGCAAAAAGGGGGTCTAGTAACAAGAGATTAGCTTTCAAAATCCCAAGGAGAGTCTGTGTTCACATGTGTCCTAACGTGGCTTTATCATGTCTTCAGTTAACATACCTTGGCGAATTCATTACTTCCTTGGTGACAACACGACAACACTTATATTAAGAGAAAAAGCATAAGAAAGGACCACTTTTGGGACGCCTGGGTGGCTCAGCAGTTGAGCTGCTGCCTTTGGCTCTGGGTGTGATCCCGGAGATCGGATAGGATGGAGTCTTGCATCAGGCTCCCCGCAGGGAGCCTGCTTCTCCTCCCTCTCTCTGTGTGTCTCTCACGAATAAATAAATACAATCTTAAACAAAACAAAAAAGAAAAGAAAAGAAAAGAAAAGAAAAAAAAAGGACCACTTTTAAGGATCACATGACTTATAAAAAATAATACAGTTTCCCTAAATTTTAAATAAGAATGGAAGTTTTCATTATGTAACTGTATAGAAAACATAGATTTATTTCTCTTTTGTACTACACAGAATAGACAGTGTCATCCACCATAAAATAACCCTTGAAAAGTAAAGATCCTGCATAATAGGAAACACAAGAGAATGAGTAGATTTTGTTTTCATGCTCCAGATTCCTCTGTGGTGTCAGGGTTTTGAATTCCAATAAAACTCAACAAATGGGCATTGAGTGCTAAATGAGACAGATGTCCTCTTGGGCTCTGGAATGTAAAAGATGAGTAAGACACGTTCTCTGCTTTTGAGGCTCACAGCTGTGCCTGGGAGACTAACTCTTGGATAACCAGAATGTAAAATAGTAAATATCACCACAGAGGTATGTTTACATGCTAAGGGGATCAGGTAAATGGATAGGTGGTTTCACCCAGGCATAGAAGGGTGTGGGGAGTGGGTGGGAGAGAAACAGAGACTAGAGGATCCAGAAAAAACACCTCAGAGAGAAGGTATCAAGTGAGTTAGACCTTGAAGGATAGATGGGTATTTGCTAGGTGGTAATGGGGTTGGGAATGAAATTCCTAGGAGAGAACAGCATGTACATGGTCCAAAAATGTGAAAGAGAACAGAAAAAAAATCCAGTGTGGTAGATTGCTGGTGGAAGGGTGGTAGAGGGGAGAATAGAAGATAAGTTCTAAGTGGCAGTGTCTAGAGGGTCTGGTATGCCAGGTGAAGAAGTTGGAGCTTTCTTACAGGTAGAAAGGAATCAATTTAGGTATTTAAGCAGGAAAGTAGAATAATCAGATTTATATGGGAACAAGAACCCTGATGACAATGCGGAAGATGGGTAAATGTAGACAGACTTCAACCCGGAATACTAGTTAAGTGAATTCACCTTAAAACTTCACTTTTAAACACTCATTCATAAGATTTGGGAAGCCAAATTAATCCATAGCAAATTAAAGGCAGGTAATATGTTGAGGATTTTCACAGTGAAAAAAATTTTAATTTTAATTCTAATTAATATACAGTGTTCTATTCATTTCAGGGAAACAGTGTAATGGTTCAAGAATTCTATACAGGGATCCCTGAATGGCGCAGCGGTTTGGCGCCTGCCTTTGGCCCAGGGCGCGATCCTGGAGACCCGGTATCGAATCCCACGTTGGGCTCCCGGTGCATGGAGCCTGCTTCTCCCTCTGCCTATGTCTCTGCCTCTCTCTTTCTGTGTGACTATCATAAATAAATAAAAATTTTAAAAAAAGAATTCTGTACATTAATCAGTGCTCATCACAATAAGAGTACTCTCTTAATCCCTTTTATCTATTTCACTCATCCTCTTGCCCACCTCCCCTCTGGCCACCACTCATTTGTTCTCTGTATTTATTATTTTCTTTATTTAAGATTTTTTATTTATTTATTCATAGAGAGAGAGGGAGAGGCAGAGACACAGGCAGAGGGAGAAGCAGGCACCACACAGAGAGCCTAACGTGGGACTCGATCCAGGGTCTCCAGGATCACGCCCTAGACTGCAGGAGGCGCTAGACCGCTGCGCCACCGGGGGTGCCCTGTTCTCTGCATTTAAAAGTCTGTTTTATCATTTGTCTCTTTCTTTCTTTGTTTATTCTTTTTTTGTTATTTCTTAAATTCCACAGATGAGTGAAATCATATGGTATTTGTCCTTCTCTATCTGATTTACTTCACTTATCCTTATACCCTCTAGGTCCACCAGGTTATTGCAAATGGCAAGATCTCATTCTTTTTTATGGCTGATTAATAATCCATTGTGTATATATACACCACTTCTTTTTTATCCATTCATCGATGGATGGACACTTGCGCTGCTTCCATATTCTGGCTATTGTAAATAATGCTACAATAAACATAACGGCGCATATATATTTTCAAATTAGTGTCTTCATTTTCTTTGGGTTAAATACCCAGTAGTGCTATAGCTGGGTTGTATTTTTAACTTTTTGAGGAAATTCCATACTGTTTTCCAGAGTGGCTGCACTTGTTTGCTTTCCCACCAATAGTACAAGAGGGTTCCCCTTTCTCCACATCCTTGCCAACACCTGTTGTTTCTTGTGTTGTTGCTTTTAGCCATTCTGACAAGTGTGAAGTGATAGCTCACTGTAGCTTTGATTTGTATTTCGCTGATAAGTGATGATGAGCATCTTTTCATGTGTCTGTTGGTCATCTGTATGTCTTCTTTGGAGAAATGTCTATTCATGTCTTGTGCCCATTTTTAAATTGGATTATTTGGTTTTTGGATGTTGAGTTGTATAAGTTCTTGATATATTTTGGATACTAATCCTTTATCAGATATGTCATCTGCAAATACCTTCTGCCATTGCATAGGTTGCCTTTTTGTTTTATTGATGATTTTCTTAATTATGGAAAAGCTTTTTATTTTGATGTAGTCCCAATAGTTTAACTATACTATTGTTTCCCTTGCCAGGGAGAAATATCTAGAAAATGTTTCTATGGCTGATGTCAAAGAAATTATTGTTCACCACTACAAATTTTAATGATTTTCCCTACTCCTAATATTCTGAGTGTCAGCTCCAACTACTTTTTTTTTTTTTTCCTAAACAAGGAAACATGAAACAAACAAACAAAAGACTTTTAAATACAGAGAACAAACTGGTGGTTGCCAGAGGGGACATGGCTGAGAAGATGAGTGAAATAGTTAAAGGGGATTAAGATCCAAATTCATTGGGCACCAGAACGGTTTTCATGACAGTTGTACCACTGTGGTAGAGATGGCTAGTTGCTCCCCTCGACTTATGCTCCACATTCCATAGAACGTAGTTGTTGCTGATACATCACTACCTAGCTGGTCACTATGTTTCCCAAGCTCCTTGCTTCTAGGGGAAGCCATGGGACCAATTTTTTTTTAAGATTTTATTTATTTATTTGAGAGAGAGAACACAAGCTGGGGTAGGGAATGCAGAGGGAGGGAGAAACAGACTTCTCACTGAGCAGGGAGCCCGACTCGTGGCTCAACCCTGGGACTCCAGTATCATCTGAGCTGAAGGCAGATACTGAATCGACTGAGCCACCTAGGCACCCCCATGGGACCAATTTTTGCCAGTGGAATATGAGCTTTGGTTTTCTGTGAGCTGAGTGCCCTCTCCATAATTTCCTCTTCTGCCAGCTGAATGCAGATGACAGGGACAAGGCTTCAGGGAGCAACAGAGCTACAATGTGGAAAAGCTAATGTCCCTGAGTCATAACATGGAAGAAAATTAGGGAAGAGGAACACCTTCATTATATTATTACATGAGTGAAAATAAACTGAGATGCTTAGATCTTTGTTTCCACAGTCTAATACAGCTGTGCTGCCTTTCTTTCTTGCCTTGGATTTAAAGAGCAGAACAAGAAAGCTTAAAGCTTGAACCTCTCACACCCTGGTAGGTTACCCAATGTTGTTAAAAGATTGTGGTAACTATCTCAATTTCACTCATTTCCCACACCAACTGTAGCTCCCTTGTTTTATTTAGCATAACAGAATAACCAGAAGGTGTTGTAAACACAGAGTATGTTTGTAAACACATTGTTCTCATGCCTTCTCAAAATTCTTGAAAATTCAGGAGGAAAAAAAACAGCAGAGCTTTGAGCTTTGTAGCACCTCTCATCTGTTAGCACTCTCCATTCTAATCCAACTTATGTTTAGATTTTACTTCCTATTTTATGCCTCCACCTGCTAAATCACAGCCACCTTTGGTGTGAAACCCAGCACCTGTTTAATGGGCTTGTGAGAGAGGACACAGCTGTTTTCAGTAGTAAGCAAAAGCATAATACACCTGGGAAAAGACAGAAAGCCTGTAAAGGACAGAAGCTGAGAATTTGAAGAGTTGCCTATACTACGACCTACTTGTGGACTACGTCACTGATGTGGGCAACTGGGATCCATCCCAAAGAGCCACTAAAGTGAGACATATAGAATGCACCTGGAGTCATCTGCCCAAAGGATAGAAGGATATTTATCCAAGAGTAACCCTGTGGGTTGGTAAGACCCCTATTGGTCAAGTGTTGCCCTGTGGTTTGGTAAGACCCCTATTGGTCAAGAGTTGCCCTATGGGTTGGTAAGACCCCTATACTTCCAGGTTTCACATTCATAAGGGCCAATTCTAAGAGGTATACCATGCTCAGGTGTCAAAGAAGCCCCATTAAAGGGAGGCGAGAATAAAAGAAAGGGCTCCAACAGTATCTGATACAGACCTCAATGCTAGGAAATGCAGGTGGGACTTGAATCCAAACCTTCTGGTACCATTTCACTGCCCACATGCCACAGCTCATTTGGCCTGGGGGAGAGAATACAGGCCTGAGAGTTGGAACACTTGCCTCTAATTCTATAATTGCTGCTACTGGCTACTTGACCTAGGCAAACCATTTAATATCTGGACTTCAATTTCCTTCTTTCTAACATAGGGATACCAGACTAATTCATTATTTCCCAACATATGTCCAATGGTAATGTTGCAGAATGTTAATTAACAGGTATAGCTGGGAAGAAAAGGTTTTCTGTCCAGATAAGATTGGTAAATGGAACTAATGAAGTTATAGTTCTGGACGGTTATAGAATCTGTCCAGATTCTTCCACTAATGGATATCTCAGAGTCTTTATAATATATATTACACAAGTTCCTTTATTTGAGAAATATCTCACAGAAGTAGGTTGTTTTTTGTTCTCATATTTATTGAGCACTTACTGTTTGCCAGGAATCGTGCCAAGAATTTATCATGTTTTTAAAAAAATTCATTTATTTTTTAAAAACAGTATTCATAAAAACAAAAAACAAAAACAAAACAATATTCATTGAGCTCTTGCTATGTGTATCACATTGTTCCTGGCACTAGATGTACCTCCACAAATAAGACAAAGTCTTGATTTTTACCTGGAGGTAAGACAGAGAGCAGAAAGGCAATAAACACATGCATGAACAAAAAAAATAGCATGTATCATTTCATCTTATTCTCACAACCACAAGTGAGACAGGAACTTTTAAAATTATGCCCACCTCATAAATAGTAAAACTGAGGATTTGAGAGGGTAACATTTAAAATCATAGAGGTAGAAATAACAGAACTAGGACCATATCTGAATTGAAGTCTGCTTGACTTAAAGGTAGACATCAGATGCACGGCAATGAAATCATCAGTATTCTGGGTCTCTTACATACCTTGTCATTGATCCATGTTCAGCTCATGCCCATAACCAGTATGGTCTCAAAAACTCTGCTCTATTGTCTCCTCCCTCATCTTGAAGGTCAGTGCCCCTGCAAAACACCAGTTTGAGAACCAACACACCAGATAGTCTGGAGGAAGGATCTTCCATGCCTAATGAGACAAGTGACAGCAAAAGATTTTGCTCAAATAACGGCTGAGATTCGGAACTCAAATGATTGAGAAGTGACAGTATTGCAGAGTATGGCATAAAATATAAGGAATTATGCCTTTCAACAATTCTGAATAGACTTACATTATTCTCTTCTTACCATAATAATTAAATGTTTTCTCTACGAAAAGTAAATGATGTTGTGGAAGTTCTTGCAACTTTAATAATCTAAGGAGTGACTTGTCAATGATAAGCTGATTTAAAAAGCATATACTTTATCTTGACAACTTGCTTTGAAGAAAATAAAAAATCCAGGGCCTGATTTTAATTATCCTTTGGTCTATGATATCACTATCAGAAATAATAAAGTAGGGAAAGGAGGATTATACTTTCTGTATACGGCCTATTGAAATGCTCAGAATGGTTGAATATTAGAAATAAGAAATATCCTTTGAAGGTATAAACTATTTGTATGTAGATGACACTTTCTTAAGTACTTTGTTATTTTTACCATTGAAAGACTCCTCTTAAAACTTCATCTAGATCTAATCTGATTTTAAAACTTCCCAGTCAAAAGGAATTTGAGAGTTATAGTTCACATAAAATCTCCATAGTATATGGAAACATCTCACACACACACACAATATTATCTTATCTTTATATAACAAAGTAGTTGGGTTTGAAAAATGGAAAAAACAAAAACAAAACAGATCTGTTTTGGTAAATTTTCACAGTAAAAGGTCACAAACCATTAAAACAATACAAAGTAATCTTAAAAGATGGGACCCTGATCATCTGAGGCCTTTAGAACCACATTTCCACTAGTGTTGGGATCTAGGGGAAAAAAATATAAGGAAATTGTAACAGAATGGATCCTTTTACTTTCACTGATTTACATTCAGTGGGGTCATTCTCTTTAGGTGTGCACTATGGAAAGGAAGGGGAAGGGAAAAGGAGCAAGGGAGTCAATGTGTTGACCATTCACCATAGCCCATGTGTTGTTGTTTTTAACACATTATTTTATTTAATAGGGCTAAGGCAGGAACCATGTATCTTTAATTTCTGACTGAGATGCAAGTAAAGGTGACTTGAAATGTGTGGGAAACTGTGGTGGGGTACTATTAAAAGCCCTAACACTTATAGACTCATCATTAGCCCCGAAGGCAAGCTAGAGAAACTAGCTCTCTCCTTCTCCACAAGAAAATATGGTCATCTGTGAGCAACCTCTTTTGAATAACCAAGGCTTCATCCAATGTGGAGTAATTTTACAATATTCAAGTAGGTGATCAAGGGAAATGCATCCTCTGATCTAAACAGGTCATAACAGAAAACTAATTGCAGATGATTGCAAAAAGAAAAGGACAGGGTGTATGGATAGTGTGATAGAAAACACATTATGAAGCCAAGGCCGTCTCATTAGGTCTTTGAAATTATTGATTCAGGATTCCTGGGCCCTGGTTAAGAGGAAGTAAATGTTAAGCTATAATTCTCATTGTACACAAGGAGGAGGCCATTTGCTAGCCATACAAGAATACTTTGGATACTCATGTAAAGTTGTAAAGAAGGGAAAAAAAAACCTTGCAAAAGAAACTTTCGCCTGTCCTAGTAGAATAAAATCAGAACTGTTAACGGCTTTCTAACAATTACTGGAATAGTAAAGGTCTGGTGTTTTGTTGTACGGTAAACTTAGTGCAACAACACGCCCTACACTTTGATCATTTTGATACTTACACTTTGATCATTTTGATCCTTTCTACCTTGTTGTCACCAAGTTTAGACACCACCTCTCCCCACTCCACCCCACCTGGGGTCAAAAACCTACCTCTAGTCTGAGATAGCCTACTTTTTCATGAAGAATCACAAATAGAACATCTCTTACTCTGCAAGCCTATAAAAGTGGTCATTAAAAGGAACTACCCATAATAGGTACAGGTGGCTAATTTTTCCTTTTATTAATCTATCAAATATATATTGAGGAATTCTCATGTCTTTACCAGAATTATTCTTGTCTTCTCTGTAGTGCTTTCAGTTTAATGTTAAGTGGTGAATGAAGTCAAAGCAAACCACAGTATCATAGTTAATGGGGCAGATACAAAGTCTAGGAGCACAGAGAATAGATGCTTAAGAAGACCTTGGGAAGGCAGTGAAAGTTTCCCCAAGTTGCCAAGCAATAATAACTATGAAGAGATTTGAGTAAAAATTTTTCTTTATGTACATTGTTCTCTTGATGTCCAAACATACAAAGCTCCTTTTGGAAATCTACTATACTTCTTTTCCCTGAATACTGCCAACTCTTGTGGTGGGTTGAATGACTCTGGCCCTGAGGACATATTGGTGGCTTATTACGGAATGAATGTTTGTGTCTCCTCAAAATTCATATATTGCAGTCACTCTCCACATTTTGATGGTATTAGGAGATAGGGCTTTGGAAGGTTATTTGGTTTAGAAGAGGTCATAAGAATAGAGCCCACATAAATGGGCTGAGTGTTCTTATAAGAGTTATGAGAGATTATTTCTTCTTTCTCTTCTGTGCCATGTGAGGATACCACAAGAAATCAGCAGTCTGCAATGCAGAAGAGAGCTTTCAACAGAACCTGACCGTGTTGGCTCCTAGATAATTATAGACTTGTAGCTTCCAGAACTATGAGAAATAAGTTTCTGTTTTTTTATCAGCTACCCAGTCTGTGGTATTTTGTTTTAGCAGCCTGATCTGACTAAGACACAACCTCTTGCTTACCTTCACTTAGTCTTACAGGTCACATTGGTTACATGCTGTCTGAATCCTTTTCCAGGCTTGTTACAAAGGCAGTGCTGGGCACAGATCCAGCCGAAGAGCTTGGCCTTCATTATTTTCTTAACCAAAGCACAATGTCAGCTTTGTCTCTTTTATTATGCTGATAGCCAGTACTAATCAAATTTAACATTTTTGTCCTTCTATTCATTTTCTATAGCTATCATTCCTTCGTTACTTCATTACCTACTTCCTCAGAAGAAATAGTTTTTATTCAAGGAGGCAGGGGTGGCGGTGGAGAAGAAGCTGATTGCAAAAGATTTATCCAAGCAGAAATTCACATAAAATCAGTTAATATCAATTCAACAAAAACTTGAGTGTCTATTACGTGCTGAGTAGAGGCAATTTAAATTTGGGTGTACACACTGACATATATGCAAATAAATGGATGCAAAACAACCTACAGATTTAATGCAATCCCTATTAAAATGCCAACAGCAATTTTCACAGAACTAGAACAATCCTAAAATTGGTATGGAATCACAAAAGACCCTGAATAGCAAAAGCAATCTTGAAAAAGAAAAAACTGGAGGTATCACAATTCTAGACTTCAAGTTATATTACAAAGCTATAGCAATCAAAATAGTATGGTACTAGTACAAAAATAGACATGTAGATCAATGGAATAGAATAGAAAACACAGAAATAAACCCACAATTATATGGTCAATTAATCTTTGACAAAAGAGGGAAGAATATACAATGGGAAAAAGTCTCTTCAATGATGTTGGGAAAATTGGACTGGAACATGCAAAAGAATGAAACTGGACCACTTTCTTACACTACATACAAAAATAAACTCAAAATGGATTATAGACATGAATATGAGACCTGAAACCATAAAAATCGTAGAAGAGAACACAGACAATAATATTTCTTATATCATCCATAGCAACTTTTTTCTAGATGTGTCTCCTGAAGCAAGGGAAACAAAAGCAAAAACAAACTATTAGGACTGCATCAAAATAAAAAGCTTCTGCACAGTGAAGGAAACAATCAAACTAAGATATTACTTACTGAACGGGATAAGATATTTGCAAATGTTATATCCAATAATGAGTTAGTATTCAAAATATATAAAAACTAATACAGTTCAACGCTAAAAAAAACCCCAATAATCCAATTAAAATAGGCAGATGACATGAACAGATATTTTTCTCAAGAAGACATACAGATGGACAATAGACGCATGAAAAGATACTCAACATTACTCATCATCAGGGAAATAAAAATCAAAATCACGATGAGATATCATATCACACCTGTGAGAATGGCTAAAATCAACAATACAAGAAGCAGTAGGTGTTGACAAGGATGTGGAGAGAAGGCAACCATTGTACACTGTTGATGGGAGAGCAAAGAAGTGCAGCCAGTCTGGAAAACAGTATAGAGTTTCCTAAGAAAGTTAAAAATAGAACTACTCTACAATCCAGCAATTGCACTACTAGGCATTCACCCAAAAAATATGAAAATACTAATTCAAAGCGATATATGCACCCCTGTGTTTATTGCAGCATTATTTACGGTCACTAAATTCTGGAAGCAGCCCGTGTCTCCCGAAAGATGAATGGATAAAGAAGTTGTGGTATATATATCCAATAGATTATTATTCAGCCATTAAAAAGAGTGAAACTTTGTTATTTGCAACAACATGGATGGAGCTAGAGAGTATAATGCTAAGCAAAATAAGTCAGAGTAAAAAACAAATATGATTTCACTTATATGTGGAATTTAAGAAACAAAACAAATGAGCAAAGGAAAAAATAGAAGAGACAAATTAAGAAATAGACTCTATTTATTTAAAGAGAGAGTGTGTGTGCACACATGAGCGGGGTTGGGGGCTAGGGGCAGAGGAAGAGAGAATCTTAAGCAGGCTCCACGCCCAGCACAGAGCCCCATGTGGGGCTCAATCTCATGACCCTGAGACCATGACCTAAGCTGAAATCAAACGCCAGGGGCTTAACCAACTTAGCCACCCAGGCACCGCCAGACTCTTGACTATGGAGAACAAATTCATGGTTAGCAGAAGAGAGGTGGGTGGGGAGGATGGGTGAAATAGGTGAAGAGGATTAAGAGTACACTTATCATGATGAGCACTGAGAAATATAGAGTATTGTTGAACCCCTGAGACTAATATAACATTGTATGTTATATTGTACATCTGAGACTAATGTAACGCAGTATGTTAATTATACTGGAATCAAAATTTTAAGTTAAAAATAAAGAAAGACATAAGTAAATGAATGGAGGGTCGGATGGATGGATATGGATGGAAGAACAGTCGAACAGATAAGGCAGATACCTCTGCCTTCTAGAATCTCACCAATAGGAAAACACTTCACACCCCTAGTCAGATCTATGCCATAACTACAGTTGCCATGTTGTCTAAACCAGGACTGCCAAGTACTGGCATGTGTATGTGAATAAACTGACAGAATATTTGAAACTGAGATTGCCAGAGAACTAGGACTGAAATTCACTTTATCTATAACACAAAATAATGAAAGAACAAATTAATTTTGCCCAAGCAAAGAGAGATGTCTACACAAAGGAAGGGATATGTAGGTTGTCTGTAAAGTGTCAATAGGATTATTCCATCAAGCAACCAAGAAGGACAAAGCTCTGGGACAGAAAGAGCACTGTGAGCAAGGGCACAGAGCTGGGTAAGCCCATTATAGTGGTGCTGGAGGGTTAGGATTTGGCCCTGAGGCGCCAGGAGATGAAGCTCAGGAGACGGATTGAGTGGGACAGAGAGGGAGTTTTTGCTCCATAGAAAACGAGGAGCCATAGATGAAAAGTCATTTTAAACCTGACATGGGAAGCAGGGCAAGGGAGTCTGACAACACATTTTAAGCTCCAAAAGGCCAATAGCCATGTCTTCTGGTTCACCTCAGTTCCACAAATAAACATTAGAGCTTGAAAGAAGATTAGAAGTGATCTAGTGTCTAGTTCAACATCCCTCAGTCCAAATGAGAAAAATTAATGACCTAAAAGACTCACATAACTACTCAAATGACTCATGTACTAGTTAATGATAAAAGCAAATTCCTGCTTTGCCATTTACTATTTCTGGTTTTAGGCAAATTACTTAACCTTTCCAACTCTTAGTTTCCTCATTCATAAAATGGAAGATTGTTACTATGGTTCAGTGATAGTATACGTAAAATGTTTAGTAACACGCCTGATATGCAGGAAGAACTCAATATTAACAAAAATTATGATTAACAACAAAAATAATAATGACATTACTTCAAAATTCCCTCATTTTGTCTAATGCTCTTTTATATATGCTAGTAGTGTCCAATCCTGGTTGATCATCAGAATCACTCAGGGTGTTTTAGACAGTATAAATTTCCTGGCCTACCCCAAATCTACTGAATGTGAATCTTGAGGTAGTGAGAGAATCTGAACTTTGAAAAGCTTCCCAGATGTTCCTGACAACAAGAGCTAGGATTAAAAACAACTGGCTGTATTTACTTCTTTTCAAAGTTTATTTTCTTAGTCTTTGGATCAGAACATGGAATTTCCTACCATGTTTCAGTCCTTTAACTGTAGTATAGGAGCTGGGGTTGGAGGAAGGGTATTGCACATAACCCTGGGATCCCAGGAGCTAAGAAACACACATCTGTGCTCAAAAGAAAGGAGAGATTGGACGGCAAGACTGGAGATGGAATATTCATTACTGGCGGAAATGATTAATTATGCCCATTTTGCACATACATTTGCATGCCTCTTAATATAACATATGCAAATACATCTTTAATAGCATGACTTGTTTGCCAATGTTGAATGCTAACTGTAAATAATTTCTATTTTTTATAGTATTTAGGAAACTTCAATATGGCACTTGCTGGCAGACAGTTGCTGTCTCCTGGATTTAGCAACATATTAAGTAATCATTTCAGAAACATTTTTCACTTACTACTAACAAAAGATGTCTAGACAATGATTTGTAGTTGTCTATGGAAATAGAGGATAGGTAAAGCAGGAATAATTTAAATTTATGGAAAATTGAAAAATATGACCTATAGTTTCCATTTTTTTCTTAATAAGCATTTGCTAGTACAGAGCAAAACAAGCCATTAAAGGTTTTACCCCTTCTTTTAGGATCCTAGTGACTTTTTCTGATGATGTCACCAATAGCTAAGAAAATATGGGCAATAAGGGAGAGAAAATAGCTATGTGCCCTGGCAGTCAGCACCTGGGAATATTGATCACTGAATACCCCCCTGTTAACATCCCCCTCTCCCTGCCCTCCTCTTCCTCACCCTCAGCACTCAGTCCATTATTTTCAGTCTGTAGGAGAATCAGAAACACTTGTTTGACCTGCAGATTCCTGGGGCCTCACTTCTAGAGCTTCTACCTAGACAGCATATCTCAGGGTGAGTCTAGAGTAGGTCTAGGACTTTACATTAAGATCAGTACCCTCTTTCCCCAATCAACCCTGGGATTTTGATATAGACAGTCCTCAAGACACATTTTGAAAAACACTGCCCTGGGTCATCTAGAGTATTAGTGTGGCTCCTGATCCAGTGGCACCACCATCACCTGGGAATTTATCAGAAATGCACAATCTCAGAACCCTTCTAGCCTACTCAGTAAGAATCTGAATTTTAACAAGACTCCCTGGTGATTCATAGGCACATTCAAGTTTGAAAAGCACTGGTCTAAAGGAGGCATCTTCTTACCTCTTTGCACGTGTGAACCTATTTGTTTCCCCACAGCCTTTCTCTCCTAAATTACCTGGGATTCTTGAGTTCTCAAGGTAGGTCCCCAGATGAGTCAGAAACTCTGGAGAGTAGGCCCAGCAGTGTGCATTCTAACAAGCTCTTTAGTCCAGGTAATTCTAATACATACTAGAGTTTGAGAACCACCAGCATAGTTAAAGTTACTGGCCTGAATTTAAAAATGAAGCTCACTGGAATATTCAGCATCTTCTGTTGTATATAACAACATGTCATATGATATAAAGCAAATCACACAGACTCTTGCCTCATACTGTCAATCCTCCAGAATTAGTCAATCCCATAATATCTCCTGACTCCTACTTACCAGTGAAGAGGATGCTATGACAAATACAAGTGTCAGAGGTGATCTTCTCTTATAGTAATGAATGAAATGCCAGAATCTAAGAAGAACATAGGTAGCAGTGCTGTATAATGGTATCAGAGGATAAGTGACTCAGTTGAGTTTCAAATGAAAAATAACTTTCTGATCCAAAAACCTTAGAGGTTACAAATTAGCATTCTCTACTTTCTAGCAACTGACCCAACTGGAACAGCCTGATTGAAAATATCAAGGTTGAATGATGCTCAAAAGAGAGCCCCTGAACATGAACTGGGGTGCAGTGTAGTGGAAAGGTCAGGGAATTTATGACTGGGACACTGAGCAAGTCAATTTAAGTTGAATGCATCCACCTTTGTTTCACTCTTGTTTGGCCTTTGCAAAAGAATGTTAAACTTAATACTTAACCTAATACCAACTAGCTCTAACTCAGAAGTTTTTGTTTCCCTCTCGCCCCTCTCTCCATGTCTTCTGTCTCAAGCTCTATCTCCCAGTCTCTGGTGTCTTCCTTTATCTCTTCATCATACTCTATGTCCTCTGCCTCTGAGTCTCCCTAACTTCCCATTCCAATCTCTTTAATGAAAAGATTCAGCACACCTCCCAAGGGATGGGGGAGGAGGAGTGGATTGCAATATGGACAAAAGCAGAGAGGCTGCCAATAAGGTTTTTGTTGGTAATGTTGATTACTTTTTCTGCTGTTGGAGACTTGCATGTTATCCTGCTATCTCTGCTACCTTTTTTTTTCTTTTAATTTGTGAGTGTTTGCCATAGATCATTATCATGATAGTTCTTGATGGGGCTGGAGTACTAGTTTATCAAAATGTCAGAATAAAGACCAAAAGTCAAGCAAATTTGCTGCCATAAGAAGAGGCTGTAAATTTGCTGTCAGTTAAGAAATCCTTTCAAATTCAAAGTACAAGCCTAGCTGAAAGCATTTTTTAATAATTGTGACTGAATAAGTGTGAGGTTAGCCCAGTGTGTGTGCACTTTGATCTTGTGCCTTGTTAAATTTCTCAGTTTTAATAATTGGGGCCATTATTTATGCTCTGATTTCAGGAGCTATGCTATCATGGAATGCCTAAAATATAAAATCAGTTTCATTTTCTTAATTTCAATTGTTGAAACGCACACTATCCCCCTTTTATTCTTTTTGAATGTTAATAATGATCTACCCTGGAATAACTTCTTCAAGTCTTAATTATAGTTTGGTTGAAATACTGAACCATTTTAACATTGAAAATATTTGGCAAATAAGCCTGATAAGAGAAATTTTGTAAAAGTTCTCATCGTGTCTTGGATTTAAGCACAAAGAGAAGGAGCATGTGGAGAAAGACCTTTATCTCCTTGGAATTTTATGTCTTTCTGCAATACACAAAACAATGGAGTCACAGCAGACCAAAAAAAGGAAGGAAGAAAGATTTCCTCAAATCTAATTATCAAAAAGCAATTCATCTTGCTTGAGTATTTCAATCAACACATCCCTGAAGCCACTTTCTCAATTCGCCTTCCTGTCTGATGTATGGATTTGTGTCTTTGTGTTATCATTTGGAGAAACCTCTTAGCATACTGTGGAAAAAAAATGCTGTTCTGCTAATTTTATGTTTTATTTCTTAATGACCTACTTCTCTGCAGCAGTTTTAGTGGAATGGCTTAAGCTCAGTCTGACTTTTTGAGAGTCCTTTACTCTGTGGCAGTGACTCAGCTGGGGTAGAGCCAAGATGTTTACATGACTGTGATGGGGGGGAGGGGTGGTTACATTGCCTCAGCTTTTGCCACTTTTGGAGAGAGCTTTCAAATTGTAGGTACTCAGAATAAGTGGCATCATTAGTGGGTGTAGAATGCCCTAAGGATATGGGAGTGATTCGGAATTCTGGGATTCAGTGAAGAGAGTAAGATAGGGGCTCAGTTGTCTGAGGGAACTGGATTCAGTAGTAGAGCTAAACTGTGACCTTGGGTAAATCACTTGGCCTTAATTCTTACCTTTCAATAAGGTGAATACATGCATTTTCCCTTTATTGAAATACTGCAGTTATTAGGGCAGTACTGGCCAAGCACAAAGAAATCTTTTCACTCTAAGACAATTATTTTAGGTAATGTTTTGCTAAGGACTGCTTAACACAGGGAGCTTCAACCTAAGATTCTGTGCAAATTGAAAATGCCATAAAGGACATCAGCTCCTAACTGAAGGGGTCATTGACAGAATAATTATTTCATTTCCCTACAAAGGGAGATGAGCTGGGCTTTTTGTAAAT
This sequence comes from Canis lupus familiaris, assembly GCF_011100685.1. Classification (NCBI taxonomy): domain Eukaryota; kingdom Metazoa; phylum Chordata; class Mammalia; order Carnivora; family Canidae; genus Canis; species Canis lupus. The sequence goes on from NC_049229.1 coordinate 11,302,538, forward strand.
TTGGTCTTTGAAACTAAAGTTGAAGTTGTATGCATAATTTAATCAGTCAGTATTTTGTAGCCTAGATCAAATGATCTTGCTTACATTAATATTTCCATCAAATGTGAATACTCTCAGTGAATCAGTGCAAAATGTAAATACTCAATTGAGTTTTTCCTATGTAGTCACTATGTTATGCATTGCTAGGTTTCCAGAACTTCGACCTTCAAAAGTTGATATTTTAGATAGTACTCTCCAATAGAACTTTCCATGGTGATGGAAATGCTCTATGTTGGTGCTAGCCAATACAGTTGACATTAGCCATGTATAGCAATTGAGCACTTGAGATGTGGCTAGTGTAACTGAGGAACCAAAACTTTAAATTTTATTTAATTTTAAGTAATTTAAATGTAAATAACCACATAAAGCTAATGATTTAGCTTTCTAAATCATTATTGGATAGCCATTTTAATCAAAGACAAAATAATGCTCATAAAACCATTAGTGCCCACCCATAAGGAGATATGTAAAGAAATGTCATTTTGGACAAAGGAGATCTTGAGCTGAACTTGGTAGGCTAGGGTAAGGCAGAAAGTGGGAGAGAAGAGCAGATATCCTGGACTGAGGGAGAAATAAACCAATGACATGAAGACAAGAAGAGCGTACTGCTTTATCTGAACGCTTAGGAGATTACCTTGATGGCTGCTGAAGATTCCTGCTAGAGCTGAAAGGAAAAAAGACTGGTGGTGAGGGAAGAAGGGAAGGGTGAAGGGAGAGCACCTATCATGTACCAGGCACTTCACAGGTATAATATGACTTAATCTTCACAACCAACTGATGTATGGTTACTACTGTTACCCTTCTTTTATGTCCAAGAAACAGATTCAGTGAAGTTATGTAATTTCTCCCAAGGTTGTAACCTAGAAAATAATGAGCCAAACTTTAGAACTCAGGTAACTTTCCTCCAGATACCATGCACCTTAACCAACTCCACTGCAGTGTTTGAGAATGCAGATTCTGGTATCATTGTTCTTCTGTCTCTCTTAGCTTATAACTATAGGCATCTATAAATTGAGGAGAAGAAAAGTACAACATTTAAGATCATTATGCTAGGGTTGTGTAAGATATTGCATGTTGAGCACCTAGCAGTGCCTGGCACATAATAAGGGCTCACTAGATCTTTGCCTAATCTTATATCAGAAACAGACTCAAAAGGCAGCAGAGTAGTTAGGAGTTGCTTGAGTAGGCATCAGGCAATAATAATTGCAGCTTCTTGAACTGAAGAGTGACATGTTGAAACTATTCTGTTACAAAGGACAAAAGACAGGGGTGCCTGGCTAGCCCAGTCTAAAGAGCATGCAACTCTTGATCTCGGAGTCATAAGTTCCAGCCCCATGTTAAGTGTAGAGATTACTTAAATAAATGAATATTTTTTAAAATAAAAAAAAAAGAGGGACAAAGGACAGAAGGGGAAAAAGGAAGGATGATTGGAATTAAGGAGGCCTCCACAAGTCAAATGTTCAACAGATGACAAAGTGTGACTTTATTTTTCCCCTAGACATAAAATTAATAAATATTCATTGGGGATAATTTTTAAATTTCAAAAGAGGACAAGGAAGAAAATTAAAATCTTCCACAATACCATATCTAAGAGATAATCACCATCAGTATTTTGATACATATCCATCCAGGTTTTTATGTTTTGTGTTTGTATGTGTTAATTCACATTTTAAATTTATCATATTTATCCACAGTAAAAGTCACACTTTTGGTATACTGTTCTATGAATTTTGGCTAACACACATTGTCATGTAATAAGCAGTAGAATTACAGTACAGAACAGTTCCATCACCCTAAAGATTTCCTTTTGCTGCCCTTACCCCTCTTAGCATCAACTGTAGCCCCTAATGACCACTGATCTGTTTTCTGTTCCTATAATTTTGTCTTTTCTCGAATGTCATATAGTGGAATTATACAGGATTTAGCCATTTGAGTCTGACTTCCTTCATAAGCATAAGGCATTTCAGATTTATTCATGCATGCATAAGTAGTTTGTTTCTTTTTATTGCTGAGTAATATTTCACTGTATAGATGTGCCACAGTATATTTCCATTCACCAGAAGGACATTTGAGTTGTCTCCAGCTTTTAGCAATTTGAAGAAAACCACTGGAAAATAAATGGATTTGCTGGATCATATGTTAAGTAAATGTTTATAAGAAAATGCCAAACTCTTTTTCAAAGTGGCTGTATCACATTTGCATGTCCACTAGCAAGTCTAAGGGTTCTAGTTGCTCCACATCCTGACAAGCACTCTGATCAGTATGATTAGGTTTTTCTAAGCCACTCTAATAGATATGTGGTGGTATCTAATGGTGGTTTAATTTTAATTTCCTTATACTAATGTTGAGTATCTTTAGATGTGTTTTTTTTACCTTCTAATAGAGAAAATGTTATTTCTCCTTCTCCAAATATATGCCTTTTATTTCTTTTTCTTGACTTATTGCATTGGCTAGGACCTTAAATATGATGTTGAATAGGAATGGTGAAAGCAGACATCCTTACCTTGTTGCTACTTAGGGAGGAAGTATTCATTCTTTCACTATTGGATATGTTAGTGGTAGGTGTTTTTGTAGATGTCCTTAATTAGCTGTAGGAATTTTCCTTCATTTTCTAACTTGCTACAAGTATCATGAATAGGTGTAGATTTTTTCCAAGTGCTTTTGTGTAAATGTTGAGAAGATTATATGATTTTTCTTCTTTAGTCTGTTGATATGGTGAATTACATTGATTTTTTAAAAATTTTATTTGTTTATTCATGAGAGTCACAGAGAAAGGCAGAGATGTAGGCAGAGAGAGGAGCAGGCTCCGTGCAGAGAGCCTAATGTGGGACTCGATACCAGGACTGTGGGATCACATCCTGAGCCAAAGGCAGACGGTCAACCACTAAGCAACCCAGGCATCCCTACCTTGATTGATTTTCTAATGTTGAACCAGCCTTGCATTCATTCCCAGTATATATCCCACTTTGCCATAGTATACTGTCTTTTACATATTTGTTGTATTTACTTGTGTGTATGTATATTTTAATTTACTTGTGTATGTATATTTTTAAAAACAAAACCAGAATGGTACCATATATGCTTGTTTGTAGTCTCTTTCTGAAAACTCCTATTTTCTTTAAATGTAGAAGAAAAACATGTTTGCAGAGTTCCTTCTGATTACTTCAATAGGTTAATTTTTTCCCTATTTTCTCTTAGTAGAGGAATAGATAGTTTTTATGTGTATTTCAGTGTCATTAAATTCAAAACCTGGAATAAGAAATTTCCAACTCACACAAACCAACTCTCAGCTGATAAACTTTGAAGAGATCCATTTACATCTTGAAAAAATATGAAGAGAAAACTAAGTTCTGAAGGCCATTACAAATGCTAAGAGCAAAAGGATGAATGTAGACCTTGAAATGCAGCCACTCATCAGGGATCTAGGGAGTCCAAAATATTTATCCTGTGATAGTTGCCTTAAAAAACCTGAATATACGACAGCTCTGGTATTTGTGAAGTAAGTTATTTTTCTCCCGTTAAACTACACTTGTGTAAATAGATATCGGTGTAGGTATACATATGCATATACACAGGCTTGAAGAGAGCATCAACAACTTTTTGATAAATTTTATTTGGAAGTGTTTTTTTTGTTTGTTTGTTTGAGGTCTTCCCTGGACAAGTAAGTAAGTTTTTAGATTTTTTTAAAAAAATATATAAATGTGAATGTTTTCTACTCCAGAAAAAAATGCTTTCAAGAGTAATATGCTCTAGGAACCCACTTTAGGCTGATATTTAGAATTCCAAAAATCTGAGTTTTTTCCAAGTGTTATTTTAGAAAATACAATCTAGTTATTCTTCACATCCTTGTAAAGAAAATGGCATTGCTTTATTTTATATGTGAGACCAAGTTCAAGATAATGGTAAATCTTGCCAAAGGCCTCAAGGACACTAAGCATGAAATTTGGGAGGAGTTATTTTTGGGTTTTGTTTTGTTTTAGTGTCTCTCATTCCCAGTCTGGGTTAAGATGGGTCTGGGTCTCTCAAAGTGTTTGCATGAGAGGATGAACTTCAATGTTTGCATCGTTTCCCCTGTTTTACACTCTCCTCGCATAGACCACAGCTGAGACTTTTAGAGAAAAGGCGCTTTGGGCAAGTGCAAAGTGGTATTGTCATGTTGCTACTGGAGCTGTCTGTGAGAGCCAAGAAAATAGGACAGAATAAAAAGGAAGTAAAATAAGTCATAGTGAAACCTTCTCCCTCAGAGGAAGGAAAGCAAACATTGAAATATTGCTTTTTCCTGGCTGCTTATTAAAGGGGAAATTTGCCTACTGTGCTGGAAGAGTCTTTTATTCATCGTTCTGTTGATGCAGAGCATCCAAGTTGAGGTTTGTTTTTGTATGCATAACCCATTCTGTTTCTTAAGGTGAACTCTACTGACAGTAAGTATTGAACAGATCCAGCATTTCTCTGATTGCAGGAGATGTTGATTTGTTTTAATCATGCAATAATTTATACTAAACCAATTCCCCCGAAACAGTCTAATTTGAACATGTTTTGCTGCAAAGTCTATCCAAATTTCTGAAATATATGAAGTCATTGTTTATATGAGAGTGGAAGTCTTATTTTTAATATGAATCAGTTTGTTTGAAATAAGATGCTATTTGGATATTTTGTGGAACTGACATAATTTTGTTACTTTCAGAAATGTTTAGGTACAGCATATTATAAATTAATTAACTGATATGAAAACCTTGAATTTATAGGTATAGAATTGTAGTGTCACATTATGCAATTAAATACCCTGCATTCTATTTTCACAAGTATAAGGTCATTGGTCTAAATTGCAATTATATAATTTCTGTTATGATTGTTAGTGATTGGTATAATTTGACTAATTATTGCCTAAACAATGGAAGTTGGCTGGGACTCAAATTGCAACAAATGCTTTTTTATATGAGAAGAGCAAAGAAACTGAATGCTTTTCTTCTTTTGTCATTCATGACGATGGGCTGCAATTAATCATAAATATTGCACTGGGGGGGTGTAGAAAGCTTTCTTTATTTGCCGGGATCATCTTTCTTGAACAGGATAGAAGGAAACCCTCCAGAGAAAAATAAATGATCATGTTTAGAGAAACATCACATTGACTGACTAATTGGAAGGATAGTGGAAAAATCCCACAGGAAATAGTCTGGAGCCTGTGACTTTTATAGTCAATACTCTTCTTAGACAGAGCAAACATTCCTTTTAATGGCATAAAAATCCATTTAAATTGAAAGTACCATCTGCCCAACCTTCTTATCTGACCACAGGGTCATGAATAACCATTGTTAGATAAGGAAATAATAAAAATGTTTTGTAAAACACAGGATAAACTTGTGTCTAAACAATTACCTTGCAATTACAAATTTGGACACACTGCCTTTTGAAAAGGCACTTGTACTTCAGGCAACTAAATACTACATAATTTATTAAAACTGTCTTAGCCTTTCCAACTTTTTCCAGTAATTTCTTCGTCTGTTTTGACCACAAGCTTCGAATAAATTGGTGATAAGAGAACTTGGTTATTGTCATTCCAAAGGCATGGAAATCTGTGTGATTGCAGATAACATAGAACCCCACAATTTAAAATAGAAAGGTTAGGGAAGAAAATAGTATGTACTATTCAGCTGCACACCCTGTTAGAGATTGCACAGGTTCTTAGTATTCCCAGCATCACTACTGGGGCTGAGGAACCCACTGGCCCCTAGAGGTGAGCAGGATAATATAAGGATCCACTGATGAGATGCTTCTGGGACATCCCAGGCTTAGAGTTGTCAACAAGTTTCTATTGCAGAACTCCTCTAGGCAGTGAGGTTTTCCCAATCAAAGTGACAGGAGTGAGAATTCAATCTCTCTTATGGCCACTTCCCACAAATTCTAGTAGAGTCATACTGTCTTCCCCAGTGCCTTGCAAGGAGACTTGTTATTTGGAGTGTGTTCAAAGAGGCCATAATTGCATGTCCCTAAATGTATCCTCAATGGCAGAGAAATTCTTATTGAAAGAATAAGAGGGCAAGTCTTCCATGCTAGTATCACATTCCCAAATTAATAGTACAATTTCTGAAAAATTGAATGAAATAGATTCCCTTTAGTACCATACAATGTAGCCTAAATAAAAATGTAAATTCCTCATTTAAACCTCATTTGAACTTTTACACTGCTTACCTTAGAGATTGTCTCATTACCTTAGCAACTAAGGACAGGTAGGCAGAAACAAGCTAACCATTGTAGAGCTGGACTTTGTAGAAACAAAAGAGGCCTTTTGGGAGGTGGTATATAATACTGTTTAATTTTTTTGTGTATTTTTTTTTATTGGAGTTCGATTTTATCATATTGTTTAAATATGTCAGATCTGGAACCCTACTGCATAGGTTAAATTCTTATCCTGCAATGAAACCTTAAGGAACTTGCTTAACTTCTTTGGACCTCAGTTTCCTCATTTGTAAAATGGCATATATAATCATACCCATCTCAGAGGATTATTATGAAGACTAACCAAGATCATTCATGTCAAATTCTTGATAAATTTTAGCTACCACTGGGTATTTATCTACTTTAGTATTCATTTTTCTGGCTTTTCAGACACCAGGATTATTCAGCATTATTATTAGTTGAAACTGTTATTGAGAATTATCTAACTTACCCAAATTCTGAATGCCTAAACAATTCTAGAAAAAGCCATTTACTCTTTAGACACAAAATAGCCACATTTCCAATAAAGACCTATCTATTTTTCTCTCAACATTGACAGAATATTCTCACACCATAATTATACCCAAAGTTATTTAAGTGGACCCAGAGCCTCTAAGAAATTAGGTAAATGCAAACTTTGCAGGCCATCTAGCACTCTGATGATTTCTGGAGGTCATGATTATAGACATCCCTGGCATACTAGGAACATACATACTCATTTGTCTTGGTAGAGAGAGCTTTGTAGTGCCACAGTCTCCTTTCAGGCTCACAGACTATTTTCTTCATTTTAGAAGATGTAGTAAAATGTGAAGGGAGAAGATATTTGAGTACATAGCACTAGTATATAGCCTAGTACTCACCTGGCCTTTGTTGGGTTGTCAGTGGTTTGGTTCTGGGGCTCATATTTTGAGTTATGTGTGGATTAGAGATTATTGCCTGGCATTTTTTAAAGCCAGGATGGAAAAAGTTACTTTGTTTTTTTTTTTAGGTCATAACATTTATGAATGTTATTGAAGATTAGTATGGAATATAAAAAAAATTGTTTTCCTTAGAATTCTTGACCTAAAAAAGTAACCTTTTCATTTTAACTTCTGAGCTTACCTTGCAATACAAGTAAATAGACTGTAGCAATATTATTCTCCTTAGCTGCAGCAGAAAACATTTTATCTTTCTTGGATGCTGTAAAATCGTAAACTGGAGGAGTCAAAGTCAATTTATGAACACTCCAAGATCTTGCTAAGGAAATAGCTAGAAAATACATAGAAAAGGAATATTTATCCTTATGCTACATGCGAAATAATCTCAAAACACTTCCCTAAGTGACTCTACTGTACTATATAGGCTATGTGAGATTATGAATGCATTGAGTTTGCTTAATATGATACTTTAGGGAATGTGGTATAATTGAAAGCTTTGGAGATAAAACTAGCATCAATTGAGTTGAAAAGTTCCTTTTTAAATAAGAGCTGTTAAATTATACTGCAAAATGCTGGAGAAAATATTACACACTTTCTAAAGTGAAATTAATGTCTCCCTCCGCATTGCTATAAGTAGTGCATCTCAACTTAGTTCATAATTGAGCAAATTGTTTCTTTTGTTTCTGGTGATTCAGAATTCCTGTATAGTAATATACCTTTTTCTTGGCTCTCTGTAACCAAGTTCTGTCACTAGATGAGGCTATCTGAGCTAGCAAATTAATGCCTGTCAGGAAGGTGTTAATAAGTCATGGAGCAAGGAGATAAACATCTACACAATTTCCTGAACATGCAGCAAATTTGTGTCATAATTTTCCTTGGTGAGTTAGAACCATAGCCATTTCACTGGTTTTCTCTTTCTCCTTTGTAACTTGTGTTTCACTTATGTGACTCCGTTCACTTATTAATCTTGTCTCCATGGACACTAACTATCCAATAAGCCACACTTTGGGCATTTTAGAGAGAGAGTGCACATGAGTGGCAAGGAAGGGACAGAAGGAGAAGGAAGAGAGAATCTTAAGCAGGCTCCAGGTCCAGTGTGGAGCCCCAATGCAGGGCGCAATCTCACGATCCTGAGATCATGACCCGAATTGAAATCAAGAGCTGGCCACTTAATTGACTGAGTCAACCAGGTGCCCCCACATTTTGGGCATTTTAAGACGACATAAATCAGCAATTCTCAACTTGTATTTTGAATATCCAAGGGGATATTGATATAAATAAAGGAGTATCTTTAGTTCTTTAAAAGTAAGCTCAAAATAACTCTGGACTTCTAGACACTACTGAAAATTAGAAAGAATAATGATTGTGTAACAACTTTCTTTGCTTTCTAAGATTGGAAATACTGTATACTTGAAGAATTCTTGGTATAGATGCAACTATCTGAAGAAATTGGTTGCTAAGCAAATAACTGAATTGTCTCAAAAATATAATTTACGTTATACTTGCTTTCAGTTTTGGATTTTATTCCCTTCCCCCAAACCCATGATATTTGGAGACACATTTTGTATTGGTATTCTAACATTTATAAAGAAAGTAAACTCTGCTTCTTTCATTTCACCATTGAAATGTTTAGGCTCTATAGATCATTATCATTTTAAAAATCGGCTTCCTTCAGCCAAATGAAATCATAGATGTGTGATTTTAGAAACTCTTTGTTTTACTAATGAGGAAGCAAAGTCCCATGACATTTAAAAGAATTGTTTGAGTTCACCCAACTAGTTAGCAACAGAGTTCTACAAAGGCGTCTCCCACCAGTATTGTATCCCCTCCCCCCCAACTACACCAGATTACTACTACTATGGCATGGCTCCATCTATCTTAGAATAAAACAAGTGACAAGGCAAGGGAATAAACTGTGACTTGGCAATTTGGAATAAGGTCTATGACATTGTTTCTTAAAGTGTGATATAAGGAACACTTATATTAATTACCTAGTTGCCTGTTAAAAATATAGATTCCTAGACTCTACCTAGGCCTATTGAATCTCAGTCTTCTGGGGATGGGACCAGGGAATATTCAGTTTAAATAAGCTCTCTGGGTAATTTTTCTCTAGACTACAATTTGCATTCCATAGACAAATGATAGCCTACATGTTTCACTAGAATCTTATTTAATATGTTTCAAATTGTCATAATAACATAATATATTCCCATGTGAGAAAAGTGTAATGTTTGCAGTGGATTCTAAGGTGTAGTGTGGAGGAGTCATGTGGTGAAAGGAAAGGGCATTGAGCTTAGCTTCCAATCCAGGCTCTACCACCTGCTGTGTGGGTCTGGGCCAGTTACTTAACTCTCTGAGCCTCCAATTTTTCTTCTTTAAATAAGAATAATGCAACCCTTACAGGATTGCTGAGAGATAATGGATATAAAATCCCTGGCAGGTTCCAGGTCTAGTGTAGTAGAGGCATGCACTTATTAATTGCTGTCATTACCTAAGCTAATATAACTGTGATTTTCCATGCCTCTTCCCTTACCTTGCAAAGTGAAAATATACTGAATTCTACATTGTTTCGGACCTAGCTACCATTTGTGGATTATTTCTATCCTTTGCTCCTCCTCTTCTCCTCTGTGGCTTCCTGCCTACCTTTTGGCTATTTCACTGTTCATTAGTCACCTCCACCAGGAAGAAAGGGAAAATAAGAAATGTGACTTAAAGCATCCATTTTCCTCATATGTTATTACTTTTAGTTAAACGTTTGGTTTGAGGGAAAGAGGCTGAATCACTGGCCAAAATAACATTTTTTGGTTTTCTGAGAGTTAAATTTACCTATTTCTTAGATCATTTCTGTTCCTGCTCTTGTAATAGATAACTTTACATGTCCTCATTTGAAAACAGTGATTTTAATCAACATGGCATGATAAAAGGTATTTCTACATGAATCACTTTGATTTGATTTTTTTAGGGAAACGGAGATTTGGTTTAACAAAACTCATTAAGATCCTGCAGAGAAGGAGCCAGAGTATGAAGTAGGTCAGATTCAATCTTCCTGGTCATGCCCTTCAGGCATCGCTGACATGAGTTTCTAGCTTGACAGAAGTGGACTATATGTCAATGGATTCCTAGTTTGCAGAGCTCCTTGGTACAGGTTCAGACCTAATGGTAAGGTGCCTGGCAGGGCCTATGGTCAGGAGTCTTGATTTTCATGTAAGCTGTCCTCAGTTTTTTTACTTATTTAGATTTTTCCTCATGAAAGGCTCTGTATCCCAGCTGCCTGGTGTTAGGCACCCACTGGTTGGAAAGGAGAGCAAAAACCTCAGCTATAGGAACTGAGATTCCAGAGGTGGAGACAACCCAGAGCATCACACAAAAGTGAGTGTAGCAATAGAGAAATTTTTCTTTTCTTTTTAAAGGATTATTTATTTATTCGTGCGAGGCACAGAGAGAGAGGCAAAGACAGGCAGAGGGAGAAGCAGGCTCCCCGCAGGGAGCCTGATGCAGGATTCAATTCCAGGATCCTGGGATCACGCCCTGAGCCAAAGGCAGATGCTCAGCCACTGAGTCACCCAGGTGCCTCAGGAAAATTTTTCTTAACCATTCTGGTATGTGGTCAGACTCTGGCGGGAGATGAAGGGCGGGCTGCATATGGGTCTGGGGTGGGGAGTGTCAGCTGTTAGGAGGCCTGTTCTTCTCGTCTTCCCTTTCTTTACCTATTGCCTGACAGGATGACTGATAGTGAACCCTGACTGACTGATAATCTTGTTGAGATGTCTGGCCTGATGGAGCCGCTGCAATGGCATCTTCTGGAAGGCAGGTATTTTTGTCTGCTTTATTCATTGCTTTAATCCTACACCTGAAACCAGGTCTGGCATAGAGTAGACACTCAATATACATTTGTTGAATAAATTGATGAATTAATTATGAGAGTTAATAAATGTTTGTTGAAGAAAAGAAAGAAAGAACAAAAGGGGAAAATGAAAGAGGGAAATGGGGAGAGGATGATGGCTTGGTTGAATCAATCTGATTATCTGAAGAGCGCCTTTTTCAGATAAAAGAAGATACTTCTTTGGTCAAAGGCATATGAGATTCCTACTAGTGGTAGAGCCTCCAAATAGTTTTAGGGTCTACCCCTGATAGTACTAATGCTGGTGACTGGTTGGATTGGAAAAATAACAAAAATGATGGATAAGAACAGCAGCAGCAACTAACATTTATACAGCACCTGTACCATGTGGATTATCTTTTTCTAATCTGTTTGTAAAACTTGATGAATGATAATACAAGTATAATGGCACTTTGCCACAGCAGTGTGAATGTTTCACATTTTGATATTATATGGTAGTAAGGCCATTTAGTCACTAGAATGTGATGTTACAAACAGGGCCTAAGGGCAGCAGGCAAAGTCTGTTTTTTCTAAAAAGATACCATGTGTGTGCATGTATACCTAAATGCTTAAAGACTACTCAAAATCATTTTAGTAATAACTTCAATTCTGGAAGTTGGGTTGCTAGGTCAAGCTAAGTGTCATTTTTACCTAAATACCATATCCTTTTATTCAGATCATAGTTTTCTGGGAAGTTTCCAAAACCACAAATGCAAATGACACATGCATCTCCAGAAAATTCCCTTTCAGGAGAATGGCAGTATGCCAACAAAGGTGAAGCATAGAACATACTTGTAAAATGAGCCTCAACTAGGCCTGTATTTTATAAATCTGCTATGTGACCCTTATTTTGTTCTCTCTGCTGCTGTAACACTTTGGCTCTTGAAGACACTTTATTTAAATTCAGTGAAGGCAAACTGAATGAATGGAAACATTAAATAAATTGTAATGTCCTTGAGTGTGTCCTCTGTGAAGGGCCATGTCTTTGAGGAAGATAAACCTGATTGGTGTGAATTCCAGCTCTGCCAGTGATCACCTGTATGACCTTTGATAACTTTCTTAGCAATTAGAATTCTCCACAAAATAAAGATAGAAATAACTTCTGAGGGTTATTTAAGGATCAAACGGTTAATATACATAAAAATGCATATCTTAATAACATGGCACATATGGGGTACATATATAATTACTTCTCTTACTACCTGGTCTCATTAACCCCTTCAGCATCCTGCACAGTACAGACTACTTAAATACCTGCACAGTCCAGAACTAGAGGAAATTAAGGGGAAAAAAAATCAATTGTTCCTTCTGCGTCTTTCTCCTTTACTTTCATACAGAACACTTCACTCCTGATACTTCTGGTCACCAAGTATTAGAGGTTTTTTTTCACCTACAACTAGCAATTCTCTATGACATCAGCTGGGTATCCTACAATTTAATTCAATTCTGACACAATCTACTTGGAGACAGTATCTAGATCCCACAGGTTAAGGACTCATTCCCACAAGACATCTCCCATCCCACTTCAGATGCCACTTGCAAATAGTAGGTCCCTAGGTTACCCAAAACCTCTGCCTGACTTGGTTTCAAGTTGGAGGTTCCCATTACCCCCTCCTCGGATTAATTTGCTAGAGCAGCTCACAGAACTCAGGGAAACTCTTATATTTACTACTCTGATAAAGAATATGAATGAATGGGGCACTTGGCTAACTCAGTTGATTAGGTGCCCAACTCTTGGGTTTTGGCTTTGGTCATGATCTTGGGATTATGAGATTGAGCCCCATGTCAGGCTCTGCACTCTCTTCCCATCTGCTTCTCCCCTAGATCTCTCTCTCTCTCAAATAAAATCAATAAATAAAATTCTAAAAAAAAAAAAAAAAAAAAGGATACAGTTGAACAGCCAGATGAAGAGATACTTAGGATGAAATCTGGGAAGATTCCAGGTACAGTTGCTTCTGTCACTGTGGACATGGGGTGCATCTCCCTCCTGTTGTGGATAAGTGCACCATCCTGGAAGCTATCTAAATCCTATACTATTGGGATTGTTTGGAGGCTTCCTGATATAGGCATGATCAAATATGCCTCTCCCCTCTCTAGAGAAGTGGGAGTGGGAAGGGCTGAAACTTCCAAGCTGGCTTAGTCTTTCTGGTGATCAGCTCCCAACCAAGAGCCATCTAGGAGCCCACTCAGAGTCACCTCATTAGAACAAAAAATGTTCCAGTGCTCTTGTTACTTAGGGATTTACAAAGGTTTTAGGAGCCCTGTGTCAGGGCCTGGAGACATAGAGCAAATATATATATTTCTTATTATAAATCACATTAGCATGTAAGAGCCTCAGGGCAGCCCATTCTTTCTCCCATACACTGTTGCAGTTACAGGTAGACATTGTACTCCAGCCCACTCTCTACATTGACACAAGCATTATCTTAAATGCACACACACACACACACACACACACACAATTTTTTATTCAACTCCCTTCTTAGCTTTCTGCTACCTACAGAATAAAACCTAAGTTCCTTGTTGAAGCATGTGAACCTTCCTTTCTAGCTCTAGGTCTGTTGATTCACTTCTTGCTGATCCTGATCTGTTTCTTCAACCTTGTCATGCCCTTTTACACCTCTGTGCCTTGGCATATGTTGTTTTTCCCCCCAGCCTAGAATGCCCTTCTAGAATACGTTCTTCTCCACCCAGGGAATATCCACTATTCCTGCTTTCAAGGGAAAGTTCACATGATACCTCCTCTGTAAATCATCTCTGGACTGCCTGGAGCCAAGTCAGTCACTTCTCTTTATGCCTTTCTGGCTCCCATAGATCTTTGTTTATATCTCTATTATAGCAATGTCATGTAGTAATTAAAATTCAAACACACCTAGTAATGCCATTTTCTGGTTGTATGACCTTGGGCAAGTATTTAACCTCTATTAGCCTTGTTGTCTTCATTTGCAAAATGGAAACAATATTAGTGCCTAACTGACAGAGTTAATTCAAATATTAAATTAGATAATCCATGTAAAGCACAGAATGCAGTGCCTAGAACATGGTCTTTGTCTTTGTTAAATGGTAAGCCACTTCATTTTTATATCCCTGCTACCTAGAACAAAGCCTGAAACATAGTAGGCATTTAATATACATTTGTTAGAAGAAAAGAAGGAAGCAAACTATCATTCATCCATTAACAAAGAAAACAGAAAATGTTAAACTGTGTTTATGAGGAAGGCTCATTAACTATCTTTTCTTTCATGCTTTAGTTAATACTCTTGCATCTTCAGTTTCACTAGCTATAAAATGCATGCTCTCTCCCCTCCCAAAAAAAGTTTACTAGATGTAATATATAAAAATGACACAGCCTTAAGTCCTGTAGATATTTCTTAGCTCTAAAAACTGAGCCAATATTTGTCCCAGAAAAGAGAAGAAAAACTATCTCCTATTCTAAGAATACATATAAACTGTGAAATTAAAGAAACTAGGTAAAATGGAGGTCAGATAAGCCATGTAATAGCATTTCTAGAATCTTCATTTCTGTATATAGTGTCAACATTTTTTGTTTTCAGGAAATTCTACTTGCCCAATTATCAACTTTTCTATTGTCATCTACTTAAAATTCAAGATCCAATTACTAAAAATGAACAGTGTTTCACTGTAATGATCTATTTCAGCCCATTTCTTTCTGTTCATTTAAAAGTTGAGCAAAACAAACAAACAAACAAAAAACAAAAAGAAAGTTGAGCATTAGCAGTAGGTAGCAAGAATTTTGAGTCCTAATGCAAGAGCAGATATTGACAAATCAATTAATCCAGCCAAGTTTATAATCTACCATCTTCATAGCACTGCTGATTATTTCTCAAATGCTTTGAAATTTTTTAACATCATTTTTTTCTACAATTCAAGTTCCTCATTTGCAAAAAAGAAGGTACAAATACTTATGTGAAGGTATGAAGATTAAATGTGAAGGTTAAATGAAAAATGTATATAAAGCATCTAATACGGTGCTTTGCATGTAGTAGTAGACACCCATTAAGTGTTATGTTCTTTCTCATCAGGATTTTGTTTACAACACCATGTTTTCGTTCAGATTAACCTGTTTGCATATGGGTCTACTTCACTCTACTATAAACCCACCCAAGGCAGAAATTATGTCATACTTCTCTTTGGATTCTTAGCACCCAGCACACTGACACCTTATAGGTGTTTAATACATAGTTATGGAAGTCAGGAAGGAAGGACAGGAGGAAGAAAAGAAAGAAGAAAGGGAAGAGAAAGAAACTAAATGCCATGAGTATCATGGGATAAAAATCCTTGTATAGTTATTCAAGTTATTGTGTTTTAAAGAATTTTATGTTTTAGTCTATTAATTCTTTTTTTGAAAAGATTTTATTTATTTATTTATTCATGAGAGACAGAGAGAGAGGCAGAGACATAGGCAGGCGGAGAAGCAGGCTCCATGCAGGGAGCCTGATGTGGGACTCTATGCCAAAACTCCAGGATCACACCCTGGGCTGAAGGCAGGCGGTAAACCTCTGAGCCACCCAGGCATCCCTACTCCATTAATTCTAATAATTCTGATTACCAGCATTTAAAAAAATATAGTTGAATACTCTTTCATACTTTTGAAATGAAAAAGACTGATATATGTCTCCTTTTGTTTTATGCCATTTCATATGAGCAAACATTACTGAATGAAAATTGCTTGTCAAAAATATAACGAATGTGAGATGGGGCTGTGATTTTGATGGTATGTGTCATTTATGCCAACAAATGAGGAGTGTCACCATGTTTCAGGGCTCTTATGTGGCACTTAGAAAATCCTGCAGTCTGCAATCTACTTGTTCTGTGACCCAGTCAAGGTGATTTATCGCAGGTAAAAAGCATATGTTTCATGCCTTTTTTAGTGACATGCTTGACACATTACAAAATGATACAATCTGTATGGTATAAAGTCACAGTGCATACCAATCAGAGATGTTATGCTTTGGAGTTATATAATTCACTGTTTGGTAATACTTTATCTGATATCAAGAGACGAACAAGAAGCTGCTACCAAGATAGTTTTCAGTCTTCTCCAATAGACTTCTAGTACCCTTTCTCTGACGCGTACTGGGGCTCCTAACTTTCTTCACTTTAGGCTTTTTGTTGCATTGCTGTTCTTTTCTCTTGGTTAACATTTGATGAATAGAATACCATTTTCTTTTTAATTTTTTAAAAAAGTTTTAATCATACAAATGTCAACAACATAAAAGTATAAGAAGTAACGAATTCTTCTTTGCCATCTCTTTACCTCCTTTCCACTCATTCTATCTACTCTCTTCCACAGGTGGGCATCATTCCCAACCTATCCTATATATTAACATTTACATTTACATACATGAGCATTTTTGCACGTGAATGTGATCCAGCTATACACATATGTACTATTAAGCAATATCCTTTTTTCACTTAATTTGTCTTGGAGATCTTTTCATGTTAGTACACATAAATGATCTCATTCTTTCTAATGGTTGTGTAGTATTCCATATCATTGATTTATTCATTCTTCTCTTAATCAGAATAAGTTCGTTTTCCCTTTTTCATAATATAAATAATACATCAGTGAACATTCCTCTCCACAGGACAGAATCCTAGAAGTAGAATTGCAAGAGCACACCTGTTTTTTGAGCACTTACAGCAGTCTATTGACACATTTGGTAACTATTTGTTATTCTTCTCTCTTGTACATGAGGTTGGAATTCTACCCAGGTTTAACTGGTCCTTCAAATATCTTGAGATGTCAGCACAAAGAAGATTTATCTTCTTAAATGAGGGGGAAAAGGAAAGATCGTGCCACTAATGTTAATTTACTCAGAGCATTTTAATGACGTGATATTTGAGTTTTCACCATAATAAGATTCATTTCAAAGTTGAGTTCAGCTTAAGTTTTTTTTAAAAAAATATTTTATTAATTTATTTGAGACAGAGAAAGAGAGAGTGTGCATGCATGTGGTCACACACAAAGGGGGAGGGGCAAAAGGAGGGAGAGAAACAGACTCCTCACTGAGCAGGGAGGCAGATGTGGGGCTCCATCCCAGGACCCTGGGATCATGACCTGATCCAAAGGCAGATACTTAACTAACTGAGCCACCCAGGGGTCCCTCAGCTTAAGTTTTATATTGATTTTATCTTGTGCCACATCTAAGGAGATTTTAACTGTTTAAATGGGTATAGCCATTTAAAAAAATTATCCTTGTCGTATATTTGAGGGGTGAGGCAGGCAAATATGGGATGAAATGGTTCTCAGCATATTAGACAATTACAATCCAGTTCTGTTGAAGATCTGTGAAATGATTTCTGCTAACTTTAATGTACATTTTCTGTTTTGTTTTATTTCCATTTTTGTGATGACACAAACTTTTCCATTATTTCCTTTGAATTGAGGAAAGATAATCACCTAAGAATTCTGAACTTTTAAGTGTTAAAAATGAGGAACGTAGGCTATAGTTACATGGGTCATGTTTTGAGCTGACTTTAAAAAAGGTAATAGAGATTTCTAAGAATGGAGATATATCACAGCCTCTCAAGTGGGAGGCTATGAATAATGTTCAAAGAGAATTGAGGAGCTAGGGCCGTATTGGATGATGGTTTTTATGGGCTGTTTGGCCATGCCTCTTGGACTCCCTCCTGTATTCCCCCAGTTCCCTTCCTCACCTATCCTGACTGCTATAGTCACAAAAAATGTTGACCTTTCTTATCGCTTTACTGTTAAGTTTGTGTTGCAGCTTCAAAAATCAGAAAATTTTAAAGTGGAAAAGGAGTCCTTGACCACTGATTCCTTTCTTTTTCCCTGAAGTAATAAAACTCTGATCTATAATCTAGTGTAAACACAGGTCATCTGTCTTTCCAAAAGATTCCTATTGAGTTTCTTTCACCTTTTTTTATAATTAAGAAAAGATGGTTGATAAGAATAGAATGATCAAATCAAACTCCCCTCTCTGTGCACTCTGGACATGTGCCATCCCTTGGTCCTTTATGATTCTATCCACCACGACAGTGCCTTCTCATCTTTCAAGCTCTGACTGAAAGCCTTCCTTGCTACATCCTCACTCCCAAAGGAGAACATTCTTCTATCACGCTTATCACTATAATTTGAGAGGGTTCTCCTGTTTGTCTCTCCTATTAAGCAGTAAGGATAGATTTGTCTTTTTCTTCATAGGTCTAGTATCAAACACAACATCCAGCAGCCAATAAATATTTAAATAAGTGAATGAATGAACAATTGACTGAATAAACCAAGTGGAAAAATAGTCCATCCTTAGAGGTCAGAAATGTATTTCAATCCGGAGGATGAAAGATGAGTTAGAGGTCCTACTCTACTTTCTGAGTCCATGCTAAAGCAATAATCATCTTACTTAGAATCTTTAAAGTCTTTGAGTAGGAGTGATAACTACTTACTTTGGAAAATGACTACTATGATTTGGTGTTTGTTAATGTGTCAAAGCCATCATGACAGCATTTGTCCATCCATCATTTGGTAATTTCCTGGATTCTTACTTAGCCGATGGAAGTGATTCTAGAAGTTTGTGGTAGAGACCTCTGATCATTTGGACTGGGCCAAAGTAATTTATAAAAATTTAATTTTCAGGGGCATTTGTACCAAGACATACTCCAAAATTTGTGTGTGATTGTGTTTAGGTTTGATTGCCTTTTTTTTTTTTTTTTAATTTGTAAGTTGAGGGCAAGAATGACAAGACCTGTATCAAAACAAAATATGTTGTGAAAACTGCTAAACAGTGGCATTTGGGAAACATGGTGTGTGCTGTTGTAGAAGTGATTAAACTGAAACAGGATTAGCAAAAATTTAAGGTTCAAGATTAGCATAGAAATTAATTTCTGAACAAGCAGGTTGTCTTGTTTCATTTAATTGCTTCCTGTGTGATTATGCAAAGCTGAAATTAATTTCTGAACTATTTTTTTAGGCTTGAAACTATGGTAGTGTCTGTCAACTTTTTACTTGTGTCTGTGTCTAAATTCCCATTTTGTGTCCTCCCATCATGCAGGGGTCAATCAAGAGCCTATTTTTACCCTTGTGAGTTTCTTTTATTTTTTAAAAATATTTTATTTATTTGTTTGAGAGAGAGAGAGAGAGCTAGGAAGAGAGAGCATGAGCAGAGGGAGGGGCAGAAAGAGAGGGAGAAGCAGACTCCCCGCTGGGTATGAACCCTACAAGGGGGCCCTACCAGAACCCTGAGATCACCACCTGAACCTGAGCTGAAGGCAGCCACTTAACTAACTGAGCCACTCAGGCACCCTACCCTCATGAGTTTCTGAGTAGTTACTTCTGTCCCTATTTATCTCATGCAGAGATAAATTTTCCAGACTGTATCTGAACCATTCCTTAATCAGTATATTTTTGAGGAAGATCTTTACCATGCCGAGCAATCCTGGGAAAGTTTTATGAAGAGACTGCTCAGCAGCCTTGAATTTGTGAGGACTTAATCAAGAGTGCAAAGCTTGCTGTAGCTTGCAGAGTCAGTTTCCATAAATGCATCCAAATCTACACAGCAGAGTGACTGTGAAGGGAGGCAACCTCTTAGAGGGGCCTGCAAGGTGGCCCAGTCATCCTACTTCATTCAGGATGAGGAGGATAAAAAGAAGGAAGAGTTGAGCTGCCAAAAGTCTCAATACTGCACTCTCTGGCTCTATAGAAGTTTTCTAAGATTTAGTTCCTTGTGATTTAGGCCCTACTTTTCTCCTTTCCATCTCCACCTAAACCCCTGCCACTTTATCATCTTATCTTGATGTGACTTCTTAGATTCATACTCAGTAGAATTTTTTAGATTTGAGTGAAATGTAAGTATACTAAACCCTTGTTAGACTGGTTTATTCTGGACAGAGTTCTCTTGCTTCAAGTTGTAAGGTACTCTTCTTCCAAGACCATTAGGTACTCAGTTGCTTTTAAAACATTGGCTACCTCAAGTTTCTTTTTTTTTAAAAATATTTTATTTATTTATTCGCAAGCGACATAGAGAGAGAAGCAGAGACATAGGCAGAGGGAGGAGCAGACTCCCTGCAGGGAGCCCAGTGAGGGACTTGATCCCAGGACCCGGGATCACACCCTGAGCCAAAGGCAGATGCTCAAGCACTGAGCCACCCAAGTGTCCTTCTCTCTCTCTTTCCCTCTCTCTCTCTCTCTCTCTCTCTTTTTTTTAAAAGATTTTATTTATTTATTTGAGAGAGAGAGTGAGCAAGAAACAGAACACAAGCAGGGGCAGAGAGAGAGGGAGAAGCAGGCACCCTGTTGAGCAGGGAGCCCAATGCGAGGCTCCATCCCAGGCCCCCGGAATCATGACCTGAATCAAAGGTAGATGCTTAACTGACTGAGCCACCCAGGTGCCCTTATCCCAAATTTCCTGAAGAAGAAATCTCTTTATTTCTAGACTTCTGATATTCTAAAACAAAATGTTGTCCTGTAATTAGGGTTTAAAATGATGGTGCAATTATAAATAAAAGTTATTCCTGTGGTTACCTAAAATAGCCATAGAGTTCAAAGTGATCAAGAAAAGAAGCAATATGTGCACGGCACTTAAATATTATATATGCATGCTTGTGTATAAGGTTATATTAGTTTTATATATAAATTCATTTCAGGAAAAACATAGAAGAATAAAATAAATGCTAAAAATAATACTAGAATCATATTACTGAAGAGAAGTAAACATATTGAATAGGTATGTAGATGTTAAAATGGGACTCGATATTTTAAAATTTACAAGTATATTTATTGAAATTTACTAAGGATGGCACTTAATAGAATTCCATTCATTCACTCTCAAAATTTTCCTGAAAATACTATTTACAGAAGCAATAATATTAATGTTAAATATTTTAAGTAGAGTTTAACTTCAACATTTAAGAAACAGACCAACCCTGATATCGCAGCATTATAATCTTTTAATCAATTACGATCAAATAGCGTAAACTAGAAATATACTGAGTTAATAGTCATCAGTAATTAGGACAGTAATAATTTTGGAGAAGAAAATCACCTACAGTGATTATTTCAATAACTTACTCATTACTGTGAAGAGAGCATAAACAGATTCTTTCAGCGTTCTTTGCAAAAGTAATCTCCTCATGACAGCTCCATTCTAAACTATGTCATTGACTTACTATGTGATTCTTTAGACATACTTTATTGTTTCCATCTGTAATGTTAAGGATAAACATGTTGAAACCTAATTTTTAAGA
Organism: Canis lupus familiaris; assembly: GCF_011100685.1. NCBI lineage: Eukaryota > Metazoa > Chordata > Mammalia > Carnivora > Canidae > Canis > Canis lupus. The sequence goes on from NC_049229.1 coordinate 11,323,811, forward strand.
TGTATTGACTAAATGAAATACAAAAAAATAAAGCTGTATTTAAGAATAGGCATGCTAGGTATTTATAATGGGTTCTCTAAACATAAACACATAGGAATATCGATAAATTTTTTATAAGAACAACTTCTCTAGAAGGAAAAGCATATTAATAGTGCCACACGTTGACATTTACAACCACATGTGACATTTAAATCCAGTTGCATATGGTTGCTAAATAAAGGACCTGATATAATCAAAGAAGTTTTAAAGCTTAAAGGATTCTTAAAGAGCAGCCAGTCCAACTTCCTTATTTTATGGATAAGAAAATTAAGGTTCAAAAAAGATAAGACATTTACTCATGTGTTCAAGGAGTTACTGCAGATTCAGATCTCCTTGGCTAGGGTTGTGTAGTTATTTCTCTTAGAGGCCTGACTTTTGTTGGGACCTTTGAATATGTATGCCAAACATTGTCTGGAAACACATAGTGTCCCCTAGGCACAAATTTTCAAATGTATATATGCCACCGGGATTGACAAAATGCACTCATTTAAAATTATTTTAAAAAATGATGGTAGTATTTTGGCTATCATTTTGTATTCGTCTCATCAATAGATTCTCAAAATACAAAATATCACATGGAAACCATTGAAAAATTTTGAAGTGAATATGAAGTTTGGGAACTAAGATGCAATATCCCTTCTCCTTTTATTTATTAAGACTTGTAATGATTCAAAATATCACAAAAACTGGAGAGAGGATGATTTCTTTGTTACTATTATTATTATTAATATGAACTGAGGGAACAGAGGACCAGTAGTACTGATGAAAAGATGAGTCTGAGGCTCATGAAACAATGGAAGACAATAGTGACTCTGATACTTGTATGTACCCCATGCCACTAGAACATTAGGTACCATGTGTAAATGTCAAATGAAAGTTTATCTCCTTATTTTACACACGTTAAGATAAGAGAACATTTTGTTTTAATGGCATTTTTCACTTGAGAAGAGTAGTATTATAGGAATATCTACCTAGTTCTTTTTTCTCCCTTTTAAAAAAAATTTAAATTCAATTCATTAACTAATATAATGTATTATTAGTTTCAGATATAGAATTCAGTGATTCATCAGTCTTATATAATACCCAGTGCTCATTACATACATGCCCTCCTAAATGTCCATCACCCAGTTACCCCATTCCCCCCACCTTCTACCTAGGCCTTTATCCTGACTAACCAGTGGCACCCCTGACTTTCTCTGTTGTTTTATTTTTTAAAGATTTATTTTTTCATTTGAGAGAGGGAGAGTGAGAGGCATGCAAGTGGGGGCAGGGAGAGGGAGAGAGAATCCCAAGCCGACTCCCCACTGAGCGTAGAGCCCAACCAAGGGCTTGCTCCCACAGCCTGTGAGATCATGACCTGAGCAAAAACCAAGACTCAGATGCTCAACCAACTGAGCCACTCAAGTGTCCCTACTTTCTCTGGTTTTTAAACATTTCTAGAGAAACCTGCAAAACCTTTTGAGTATCTAATTTTTACAATTAGCACTGTCAGGTTTTCCTTCTTTTTAATCTTATGGCAATGTAGGCTCATTTCCTTTTGTTCATTCTTCACTGCATTCTTTATATGCTTAAAAGTAGTTTTCCTTTTCTCAAGCAAAAGAATCCAGTTACTTCAGCTCTCATGGAGCATATTTCCCACAAAGGAGCACACTCTGAAGTATTTGTATTAAATTGTGCTCTGTGAGTAGACCGTGAGCAGCACATCCCTAGAACAAAACACTCTGCCATGAATCTGCACAAAGGCAGGGTTTGAGAAAATATGCCAAGCCTTTCCCAGATGAAATGAGGACCCGGAACAGAACCCTTATTACAATTCAACAAACCAACTGCTCATTCACAGTCAGAATGTTCTCAGAGTCTCTCCTCTGCTGTTATATTCTGTGGGTTCCATGCTTGCCTTGATGTATGCGCCTCATCCCCATTAACTTTAATGAGTTTTACCCACACATCAAAAGAGACTGACCCACGTATGTGGAGAGCTGCCTTACGCTTTATTTCTCAGGAAACAAGATGCCACAGGGGTAATCTTACATGGGAAAATAGCCAAGGTCTTCCTTAAGGCCTTCTCCCATAACAGATTCTGTTCCTGTTTCTCTTTGCATTTGAAGTGCTTGGAGTCCAAATAAACTTTTGCATGTAAAAGAAAAAGTAAGATTTTTAAGCTAAAAGTTTGGCAGCCCTGAAAAACATAGTTTTCATTTAAACAATTTGAGAGAATACACATTGCTAAAGAATTGTGACTATATTTGTATTGAATCAACTAATACATATACAAAATAACATTTTTAACTCTTGGATTTTCTAGATTTGCTTAAAAGGGTTGATGTTTTAAGTGTTTAACTATATTACGATTATTTTTCTATTCTACTATTACTACTGGTCCTGCTGTTGCTACTATTAATATACTACCAGGAGGACTTGCTGAGTAAGAATTCTGTTTTGCTTGTCTTAAAACGCCTCCCTTTCTCACTTTTTTGGGAATGTCCTGCTAAAAGTTTAGTTACATTGAAGGAAATGGAAACAGTATATGAAGGAGGGATGGCTTTTATGAAATGGAATTTGTGGAATGCCCTTATTTTGGATGAGTTGCAGACTTCCAAATTCCACAGAAACCCAAATAAAAACAGTTATATGCCAGTTAAAACAAGACTTCACTCAGTCTTGGAACAGCCTGTATGTTATTTGGCGGTATGGCACTAACCTAAAGACTGCAAAAAAAAAAAAAAAAACAAAAACAAAAACAAAAAAAAACAAAAAACAAAGCCACAAGACTACAAAATTGACAATAGAAGAGAAAAATTGAATTTTTCTTACATTCTGAATGTAAGTCTGTGTAATCCGAATCACAAAAGTCATTTGAGCAAGTTAGTTGATTAATTTAAGAAGAAACTATTGACAAACATTCAAATTTGTCATTCTTTAGCAGTTTATCTATGTATCTATCTACCCACATACCTACTTACCTCACTGTCTACCCACCTAGCTGTCTACACTTGTCATGTTTAAAATGAGAAATAGAGATCGAAAGACTTATTTGCTCTTTGTTAGAAGATGCAAACTATGGACCTATTTCTAGGACATGATACAATCCTGACATGAAAATGAACTCACTAAAAAAAAAAAGAAAAGAAAATGAACTCATTGCAAATAGGAGCCATGCCTTTCATGTTTTTATTTTTGATTTGAACAGTCTTTGGCACATAGTGGGTACAAATTGATGGTTGTTGAATAAGAGGATACATCAGAATAGTATTCCAAAGAGATAGTCTACCTAAGTTTCAGAACTCCTGTTCATTGTGTTCTGCTCATCAGTGTAATTTAAGGAATGTTGTGAAGGAGAAGGTATAATTAGTATGTGCAGCATTAAAAAAAATCCTTTATTTTAAATTCTAAGAAAGTATATAGAAATATGAGAAAGTATATATGAGGAAAATATTTATCAGAAAATACCCAGACATAGCTACTGTTAATATTTTTATATATATATTTTCCCCAGGCTTAATACTTAAATGTATTCATGTTTTTTGTATTTGAATAAATTTGGGGGAATATTGAATCTTCAGAATATATCAAATGCCAAATATATTTCATATATAAAATAATAGGGAGTAAACTAAGAATGCCCTATAACCAGCTTACTTAATGCATATCACTTTCAAACATATCACTTTCAAACTTTTTAAGTTCTCAGCAAAATTAAACTAAAAGCTGAAATCAAATAATATTTGGATTAGTGACAGGTCTAATGAGACTAAGGAGATTCCTGGATCTCTAGATTGTCAGCATTCCTAAAGCGTTTCCTCTTTATATGAAGACTTCTTTTTTTAAAGGAGGACATTTCATCTCAGTAACGTATGGTATTTATTCTCTATGACTTAGGAGAGTTTGATAGGCAAGTCTTCTCCGTATGTGGTAGCATCTGATCTAAAAATATCCTTGTAAATGCCTATTATTGTGATGATTTAGCTAAAAACACTTACTTGAATGTTAGGCTGTAGCAGCCCATTACGAGGACTTAACTGATGAGATGATTGGGGGGAGGTGAAGAGTTTTACCCTAAGGTAAATTCAAAGAATTGTCAGCAGCCTGTTCAATACAAGGTGAACATACAGAACGCTGTCAAAGCCAGGGCTCTTTTATTAGAATTAGGATGACACTTGGGTTGCGTACCACAGTAACATGAACCCGTAGGCCACACCGTTGATGTACACATAGTAAATCAGAAGGCAGGATTGGAGCTGCAGTAGCCTCTTTTCTCTTTCTAATCCCTAAATCACTGTGGCATATGATTTCTTTGGGGCCAGGAAGTTGCCTTGCACTGCAAAATATTAAAAGGCATGGTAGTATTTTGAGGTATCAAATGAAAAGATCACTTTGAAGTGCTCTAAAATTACACTCCTTTGGCTTAAAAGAGTTAACTCACTTCCAAAGATACTTATAACTGAAAATGAATTAGGCACCAAGGAGAAGAAGATTAGTTGGAGTTCCTCATTTTTGATTGAAATGACTCAAAAGTCCAGTTCAAGGCCCATGTTATTGAGATCCTAATTGTTGTGGGTCACTCTTTCATAATCCTTTACCCAATTTTTCTGGTAGAATGAATATACTGTTTCTAACAACAAAATCAAACAGGATAACTGGTATGAAGCTATCCTGTTTGAATAAGGAGAAATTGGGAAAGAAAGCCTGAAAACAACATGTTGCCAAATAAATAAACTGGCTGAAAGGATGCTCTAGAAGAGAAAGTATTTTACTCAATGACATTTTATCTTTTCCAACCTTTTGCAAGTTGGGAAAAGGAAGTATTACAAACATGCTAGGAAGTTTCTTGGGAAGTATTGGGAAATAGTAAAATAAAGTCATTTTTACAGTAAGTAAAATATTAAAGATTGTTTTTGGAAAATTCAATCCAAGAATTAAAGATCCAATGAGGCTCAACTCAGTTATAATTCTAAGAGTCTAATTAAAAAATGGGTAATAGTGAAAGGGAATAGAAGGGAAGGGAGAAGAAATGGGTAGGAAATATCAGAAAGGGAGACAGAACATAAAGACTCCTAACTCTGGGAAACGAACTAGGGGTGGTGGAAGGGGAGGAGGGCGGGGGCTGGGGGTGAATGGGTGACGGGCACTGAGGGGGGCACTTGACGGGATGAGCACTGGGTGTTATTCTGTATGTTGGCAAATTGAACACCAATAAAAAATAAATTTATTATTAAAAAAATGGGCAAGAGCAGAATAAAAATCTTATCAAAGAAGAGATACCAAAGAATAATAAGCACATAAGAAATCATCATTTGTCATTAGTGAATTCAATCTACAATATTACTTCATACCCACTAGAGTAGCTATAATAAAAAAGACAGAAAATAACAAGTATTGTCCAGGTTGTAGAGAAACTAGAATCCTCATACATTGTTGACAGGACTGTAAAATGCTATAGTCACTTTGGAAAATGTCTGGCATTTTCTTATAACATTAAATGCACATTTACTATATGACCCATTAATTTTATCCACAGATATCATTTATCTAAAAGAAATGGAGACCTATATCCACACAAATATTTGTATGTTCAGAGCGACACTATCCATGATAGCCAAAAAGTGAAAATAATCTAAATGTCAACTAACTGGTGAATGAATAAACAAAATGTGGTATATCCATATAATAGAATACTAGTCAACAGTGAGAAAGAATGAATTATTGATGCATGCTAACATATGGATGGACCTCAAAAATGTAATAGCAACTAAAAGAAGTCAGATGCATAAGACCGCATATTGTATGATTCCGTTTATATTAGAGGTCCAGAATAGGTAAATCCTGAGAGAAAGAAGATTAGTGGTTGTCTGAGGCTAAAGATAGAAACAGGATTGACTACAGGGACACAACGGAAACAAGGCATGGATTATGGGGACTCAGTATTGGCTACTTGGATGCCCTGGATTATAGTACTTTGGGGGGTATGCAAAATGATGATACATTGTGGGAGTATAGAGAACTGTGGACTTGGAAGCCACAGGGTGACCTTTTGGCAAAGAAGGTTAGGAGCAGTTGACCTTATAACAAGTTTTAGAGAAATGTAAATTAACGTAGTTTCATCTGGATGAAGGTTTTTTGTTTGTTTGTTTTTTCTCTTTGTAGGGAGAGATGAAGTAAGGGCTCTAGACAAAACTGATAGGGAAGCTGAGAGTAACAGCTTTGTCCTGGATGTGGTGGTAGGTATGAGGAGGTGTTAAACTAAGTGTGAACCAGGAAAAAGTGAAGCCTGGTTCCTGGGCTAACCCTGCAAAATAATTTCAAACTTGATAATGTCAGAGTGGCAAACAGACAATTTTGTGGATGCAGAAATTTCAGCTCAGGGAGCTTCAATGACTTCTGAAGATCATACAATAAGCAAAACCCGAGATACAAGTTCAGGTCTCCTGATTTCCAGTTTGGTGGGCTTTCTATTGCAGATGAATTTGTGCCCCAGCATTCCTTTGCACTGTAGTAAGACCATTTGAGCCTTTTCTTTAAACTGGTAATTGATTGTACTGTGTTGAGGAGGATAGGATGTAGTGAAGAGGAGTGCTACAAGATAAATGCCCCAACTTAAAACAGCAACCCTCAGTTCCCTGGGGTGATGGAAGCCAAAGGTAACCTAAGTATCAGCAAATCCACATGGGAAACCATCCAAATGGAACAAATTTTATCATAATCCTTGTGGTCCAAAGGGAAATACCACTGCATGTGGAAAGATCAGCTCAGCATTATCAGCATTAGAGGTACTATCTATTGTCTATACCTGAAAGCTATTGAACAGTCTTAGGGTAGAAACAGCTTAAAAATAGACTGTGCCGTGACATCAGCAGTATAGGCAATACTATTGGCAGACTTACAAAATTAAAAATAAATATTGTTATTAAATATAGCAAAATGTATGTTCTTTGATATGTTTTGGTCTGTAAGACCTTTAAAAAAAAGTCATCAAGACAGACTGCAATCCAGTGATTGCAATAATATGTTTACCTAGGAAATTTCCTTCCATTACATCAGAGGTTGCCCAGATGGAACCAGTCAATGCCCAAGGTGGCCTGTAAAAGGCCCAAGAGATAATTAAGAGAGAAGGAAAAGCGGATGGAGAATCAAAAGGTAAAGAAGGAAGAAAGTAGAAACAACTAAAGTAGGAGTAAGAGGGAAAAAAAGAGAAGAAAAGAAATATTAAAAGAGAAAGAAATAGGTTAATGTGGTAGGCAGTTCAATTGCTTCAAAAGAGTTTACCTTATTCTGCTTATATATTGTTTCACTCCATTTTCAAGACCACTGTAATCCAAATTTTTATTGCACGAGAAATAATATGTTTGTTGTAAGATATTAGAAAATACATAAAAGCGCAAAGGAGAAAATTAATATTAGCTTTAATCCAGCCTCTAGATTAAATCTCTGTTAACATGTTGGGCAATAATATCATCATCTTGTTTTCAAAACACTTTTGTTTTACAAAACTGGAATCATACTACCTTTACTTCTTTGCAGCCTGATTTTTTTTTTGTGGAAATCATTATAGATATTTTTCTACCTCAGAAATCTATACTTTTAAAATATTTTAAATATTTGCCTATAATTAAGTACAATTTTATAAGAATTTGATCTACAGGACACCTTATGAATTTTTGCTACTTACTTTTACTTTGTTACCATGTCTGTAAAGTCTCAGAACTTCTAATGTAAATACTTTTTAAGGAGAAAATAGAATTTCTATGGGTACTAAAGCTAGAAATAAATGAAGCATATGCTCTAGTCCTGTGCTAGAGTGTGTTGAAGAGAGATTGGAAGCCTATTTAGGGAAAGAAGAGTATTATTATCTCTCACTATGTAATAGATGTGTTTGAAAGAAGTTGTGTGTCCATCAAAAAAACACATTATTATTTGAGAAGCTTTTTGAAGAAAATGCAAAAGCATGGATCGGCAAAGCAAACATTTAGCATCTATTGCAGCTTATAATGATAGGGAAAAATAACAAAGCTTTAATTGTGTAGTGATTAGACAGCTTCTCATGATTTCAGAAACTCTTATGCTACACCAGTTCTATACAAGGTTCTCTGATGTTTCAGATCTACAGTTATTGGTTACTAGCAACTCACATTTACCTTCTAGAGAGATGTAATGTGGAGAAATATGGGTCATACTCAGGCAAGGACACCTAACTTGATTTTTACGGGCTAATTTAGAGATTTCTTTAAATGATTTGTATTTTCCAAAGTGATTATCTCAGCTGGCATTAAATATGATCTAAGGCCTTCTGTGAGTAATGAATCCACAGAAATCTATAAAATTTAAGAGTGTTTCATATTATTATCATCAAACATTCATTGGGCTTTCTACTAACCATGTTCTAGTTATTGTATAGGGCCAAACATTCATTTAGGGTTCTTACCTAGAGGGGCTCACAATCCAAATTTGGCCTAAAAAGAGCAGGGATAAGGGGGTATTCACAAAAATTATATTCTTATGGTTAAATATTTAAGCAATACAAGTTCCTGTTTCCCATTGTAATGATTTACAAATGACAGTGGTAACAATCTCAAAGAGAGAATTAAGTTAGCAATCTCTACAATTATTTTTTAGCTTTGTGGGGTTAACCTTATTGGGGTTGATTAAATTCAAGCTGTGATCCCTCATGAAAACTCAATGGAGGGTCCAGATGGCCCAATAATACCTTCTTTTGTGAGAGAATATAACTTGAGGATTTTTGCTTAATTAAAGTATTTGTGCTGGTGGGACCTCACTGACTTGCTAGCCCTTTAAAAGGAGTCTGCATTACAAATAATCCTTATAAAATACTAATTATTCAAAAATAGAGTTCTACTTTCATTATTTCAGTTATGTCCTAGGACCAGAATGGCAAGAACATGACATTGTGAACCTAGACTCTGATACCATCTTTGGGATTTCAGTCTGAAAAATACAATTCTGGATAATCAACAGAACAAGGCTCTATGGAACAAAATGCCAGGAAGGTCAATGCATTACTTTACTACTGTTCCAGTCCCAAGCTCACAATTACCTTAACTCTTGTCAAAATATTTTCTACAGTAACAGCCAAGACATAATTAGCACCTTTTCTTCATGCTGAAAATGCCATTGGTAGCCATAAAACAAATATGGAGAAACTCTTTCAGCTCGCAACTCAGCAAATGGTTACTGGGGGTTATTGGGTATATCATGATTTGCCTACTAGAGGGAAGAGCAAGCACCCCCTCTTACTCTGCCTCTGGTCCACCTGATAGTCCTAACTGTATGAGACAGGGAGAAAGAGAACTCTAGGCAGCAGGTAGGGGTTAGAAGGGAGGTAGAAATGAGTTGTGAAATTCAATAGGAAATTACACAATAAACAATCATTTAGTGCTTTGGTTATTTAATTGCCTTTGTTATTCTCCAACTTCTTTGTCTGTAATCAGATGACATTCTGAAGTAGTTTGTTCTCCAAAAGCCTGTCTTGTATCAGATATGCAAAAAGCACTGGTCAATTTTACCGTGAATGCAAAGACCCTTTATTTGGCTTTTCATTCGTTCTTCATTGAGGCTATGAAAGCCAGAGTAGTTATGATCACAGATTTCCAGCAGGGGGTGCAGCTGCTTCTATAGGGTAAATTCTTTTGAAGCCAACTCGCATCAAACATCTGAACAACTGGAGTGTTACCACTGCTGATAGAGCTGGAATTTTGATAACATTTATGGTTGTCAACTCTTTTGATCCTAGAAAGACCATGCATGTTAATACTTTATTAGGATGTGTTAGAGAACTAGAGATTTGTGGAGAATTTTTAGATTAAAAAAAACTTAAAATGCCTGACCAAAATCTTATTCTAATTTTTTCAAAGTAAATGAAGAACAAAGCTCTGGGTAATTTTAATTATCCAGTACAGCAGAACAAATGCTTAAACTTTTATTTCAGATAAGAAGAGTAGATGATCTAAGAGTAGCTCTACCAAGTAGAGCTTGGTAATATTTACTCCATCTCCTCTCTCTCTCTCTCTCGCACGTGTGTGTGGGGTGTGTGTGTGTGTGTGTGTGTGTAAAGAATATATTGTTTTTTCAAAATTTCTTCTTTTGCGTGGGGAGGGTGGGTGTTTAAAGCTATTTCTCTGTAGGCATGGCTCCTGACCAACTTTAAAAGATGCCGTCTGTTTTTTCTTTTATTTTTTCCTCTTTGTAGCCTTTTATTTGTAGATATCTGAACATCTTCAACCACAGAATTTTGGCTCCCCGATTCCTATGTTCAGATTTTTATTTGTACAGAAAAGTGTATGCTTTATTTTTTGAGAAGAGCAAGTAATATAAAAACAAAAATCTGTTAACTTTTTCATACTTGTAAGCAGCTTTAGACAATTAATATTGATAAGGGGCAAAATTCTACAGTTTCAGACTCCCTAAATCAAGACGGATGATGTAGGAGGATCAACAGTAATGTTAGCTACGAAAATTATCCTTTGAAAATCACGGCTTTAATTGTTTGTTTGTTACATTTTTCTGGGTCTTCATTACGAGAAAATGAGATTTCAAGTCTTGTTTTCTTCTCCAGAATCATGTCTTGATTCTTTAGTATCATGTCTTGTTTTAAAGGAAGCATCATCGTATAAAGAAGGTGAAAACTACACCTTTGGACATAAAGCTGTACATATCTGCTGCTAGTTGATCCTGGTGAGTGGAAGAGAAGACAGGTCACTGAAGAAAATGATATCTGAGAATTAATATCCATGGGCTCTCAGAGCAAAATGTCATGGAAAGAGCCACGGATTAAATGCCCACCATCTGGGAGGGTGCCTGGGGCGGCTCAGTTGATTGAGCATCTATCTGCCTTCAGCTCCGGTCATGATTCCGGGGTCCTGGGATCAAGCCCTGCATCGAGCTCCCTGCTCAGCAGGGAGTCTGCTTCTCCCTCTCCCTCTGCTCCTCCTCACCACTGGTGCCCCCACCCCCCTTGGTCTCAAATAAATAAATGAAATCTTAAAAAAAAAAATACGATGATGCTTCCTTTAAAAGCCTTGATTTATTTGACTTGGGTTTATGTTGATACATGTCCATGGTTATGAAATTTCTGATTATTTAGGAAGTAATTTTTAAAGTTAGGGTGGACACTATTAACACTTAACGTTTCAGAGTCAAAGTTGTGATTCTGAATAGGCTTAAAGTATTTTTAAGGACTCTTATTACAAAGGTAAAGGAATGCGTTTAAATGCATGAACTTTCCAACCCCCACAAATGGTTATGGATACTTGTGGCATTAGTACCTCTAATTGATGGTTCCACTCCCTTTCCCCAATTTCTTCCTTTCCCTTTTCCTTCTTTTCCTCTGTATTTACTTTGATTCCAAGTTTTCTTTTGCATCCTTCCCTGCCTAGGGTTTGTAACCGAAAGAAACACACCTTAACTACTTAACTATTTGGTACCGTTCAGGTGCAAGACAGTGGCTGGAGTAAGGAATCGCAGTGATGCCTTTTTAAAATTAGGGACTAACAGACATAGAGAAATTAAACATGTCTCTTCGGCTTTGTCTATTAGGTTTACCTTTGAAATACGGGCATTTAGAGGAGCAGGGGTGTGCAACAAACTTGTACTGGAATATTGTAATAGATCTACTGACAAATATTTTCCCATTTTTACCAAAAGGCAGTTTTGGGTTTTCTAGTTTATTAACAGACCATAAATGTACTTCTGGTTGGCAGCAGCTGCATCATTATAACACACAGAAAAGCAACCTTGGCTAACTTCAATACCTTATGTAACCTAAGAAATAAAGAGTAACTGGAATTTAAAAGATTTTTCATATGCTAACTTTACTGACGATGAACTGTCTCAATGTAGGAAACAAATCTTTCCCCAAAGAGAAATTCTCCCCGCAAATCACTTTCTTTCTTTTAGACATAACAAGTTAGAGTAGTAGATTTACGTTTTTGGCTCATTCTTTTTCTATCTGTTGGCAGCTACCTTAAGACCTCTGTATAAGACAGATTCTGGTGACCTTGGGAAAGTCACATTTCTTCAGTGGTAAAAGGAAAGGCATTTTTCTACCGTCTGTCCTCTCTCCACCAGGGCTCGGAAGGCAAATACCCTGAAAGCCCGGGGCACCCCCAAACTTGCAAAATTTCCAGGTCTCAAAAAATCTTGCATGTACGTAAGGTAATATGATAAAAGGCTGGCGGCCGACGGTTCCCAAGGTTGGGCTGGTAGGGAGCTGGCGCCTTTGGGGCCATCCTAAACCCCTGTACCTTGGGGTTTCGCTTAACTTCCCTAAGAACCGAATAAGCCACGGGCCTGCGTGCGTCGGTGCCGTGTGGACCGGGAAAGGGCTTCTGGCTCCCATGGAGTTTCGCCTTCTGGGCGCGGGCGCGGGCGAGGGCGCGGGCGCGGGCGCGGACGGCACCAGGTCCGAGCGGGTGAGGTCTGCGGCTCTGCAGCTGGCGAGCGATGCCCGGGCAGCAAACCGGCCGCGCACGTAGCAGCAGACACGCGAGCACGTCCCCGCGGACAAGCGAGGGCGCGTTCTTTTCCTCCCTTGAATTCTTTGCTGCTCGGAGACCGGGACCGGGGGGAGGTTCCTCGAGAACCTCCCGGTGCCCGTGCGAGGTTTTGCAACGGCTCACACAGTGTCAGGTTCCTCCGCGGTACTGTGGTTTGCTCTCAGTTCCAGCCAGAAACCGGAACAGAAGGGAAAGGAGAAAGCAGGGAAGGTTCCGAGACGGCCGCGCTCGGGGCTGCGTGGTCTGCGGCTCCTCCAGCGCCGAGGAGGGGGCGGAGGAGGAGAATACGGAAAAGGGGAGAGCGGAGGAAAAACACCCACGCCAATGGGGAAAAGGGAAAAGGTGAGAAGGAATGGAGTAGGAGAGGGAACCAATGGGCGGGAGAGGCGGGGGAAGGACGGGGAGGGGGAGGGGGAGGGGCGGAAGCCAATGGGGGAGCCGGGACGCGAGCGAGGACGCGGCCCCGCGCCGGCTCCCCTCCCTCCGGCCCGAGCGCTCGCGCCTTCCCAGGCTCCCCGGAGACGAGGGCAGGGGCGGGGCCCCGCCGGGCGCGCGGCGCGGGAGGCGCCGCGAGGTGAGGGCGGCGGGGGCGGGGAATCGTGGGGAGGGCGGTGCGGGGGCGGGGGCGCGCGCGCGCGCCCCGTCGAGGCTGCGCCGCCGCTCCGCCCCCGGCCGGGTGTGTGGCTGAGCGCGCGCGCGCCTGCGTTCCGGCGGTGCGCGCCGGGAGAGATGCTGAGGTAAAGTTCGGGAGAGAGGGAGCGAGATCCGTCAGCGCGAGGGAGCCCGAGTGGCCGCCATTACTGAGCCCGGCGCGGCGGCGGGCGGCGGGGAAGGGGGGAGGGACGGGGCCGCCGCTGGTGGCGGGCGGGCGGGCGGGCGGGAGGGTGGGTTACCCGGCAGCCGGAGCTGTAGGGCTCGAGGGCTCGGGGCGTGTGTGTTGGGGAGGGCGGGGGGAGGTGGCTGAAGGGACGCGGCGCTGGGGGAGCGCGCCGGGAAGAGGCGAGCAGAGAGTGGAGGAGGAGGCGGCGGCGGCGGGAGCGCTCCCCAGGAATGTCGCTGCCGCCGCCACCGCCACCGCCACCGCCGGGGCCGCTGCCGTTGAGGAGGAGACGGAGGAGACCGACGGTGTTAGGTAGGACCTTGCGATCCCTGCTCCCCTGGGCCTGCCCGCTCGCCCCTCCCCGGCCGGGACCCTCCCGCCACCGGCTGCCCCACTCGGTCGCCGCCGCCGGTTGCAACCAGTTCGAGGCGCTGGGGCCCCGCAGCCGCGGAGGGGAGCCTGGCGCCGCCGCGCTCGGTCCTCGCAGGCCCGGCGGGGAGCGGCTGCCGCGGGCGGGGGGGGGTACGGTCGGCGTGAAGGGCAGAGAGGCCGGGGGAGGGGGCGCTTTCTCCACAGGTGACGCGGCCCGGGTCGGCGGAGGCCTGGTGGTGGTCGGGGATCGCGCCGGCCCCGCCGGGCGTGCGCTCTCCCCGCCGCCCCCACTCGCCCTGCTCTCCGGTGGTGCGCGGGGAGGGAAGGCGGCGGCGTCTGTTGGCTGGCTGGCGGCCGGTAACGAGTTCCACCTGGAAGGGGGAGCAGAGGGTGGGCGCGTATTCGCGGAAACACGGTCTTCGTTGCAAACTTAAGCGCTTTCCGCGGGGATCGGCCCTTTCACTTTTCCCCCCCGATCGCCCCTACTCCTCCTCGGGTTTCTCTTCGCCCATTTCCCATCTGCTGCGAAAGCTCGGGGTAGGGTTGTGAGAAGTTGCACTGCGCCACCAAAACACGGAGTCTTACGGTGACTGCGGCTGGGTTGAGGCTTTGATTAGGAGTTTCTGCGAGGATAACCTCTAGATTGTCCCTCTGTTTCCACTAAAGAAAAGTATCGGGGTGGGGGTGGGGAACCGCGCGGGAGCGCGCGCGCACTTATCCACACAGAAATACTCCCTCACACCCTCCCTCCTCAGCGTTATTAGAAATGCAAGTGAGGTGGAGGCTGTGGGTGTAGCTGGCGCCGAGAGGTGCTCGGAAGTGAAGGCAAACTATGAGGACGTTTGATAGAATTCCGAAAAAGTTGCCGGGAGACGCTTACACTTTGCCATATGATAGAAATCCAGTTTTCGCTCATGCTTAATAAATGGGAATTTTAAGTGTTTTAAATCTAGACCAAAATAGGCATACAGATTGCGTCTACGCTCGTTTTTATGTTTAAATTCCTAACGATAACTTGAGTTTTTCTTTGTGATAGGAAACGATACCAATTTTTAAAACAGTCAAGTGTGAAACGGTGGAGTACATCCTTGTATCGGCTGATCTTTGCCTATGCTATGCTGCCTTCTCTACAGGTGTTGTGTGTGGGGGGTGGGGGTGGGAGGGGTTTGCTGGCATCTCTTTAAACATCCAAACCCATACTCAATTTGAAAGTATTGGAGCGGGGGGGGGGGGGGGGGGGTACATTGAATACATTTGCATTCACCTCAGAAGTATTTCTCAGAGTCTCCATTTAAAATGGTTCTTTTAACAAAAATTTGATCCAGGTGCAGCTATTTGGAAAAATATTTGGTTAAGTTACATTAGAGAAAGGTGTTTTGAGATGTTTTACCTGTCAATTCCAGTTTATTTGACTTCAATATGATAAAACTATATTCTTAATGAGTAGTTTTAGATATACATACCATATAGGTGACCGACCGGATAGTTTTCAGGTTAAGGTTTTATTTCCATTTTAGATTGCTTTCTCACTTTTGGCCTTTTCATTTATTCTCTCAGACTGACCCACGTTACCATATCTGTAGTAAAGCAGAGGGAAAGAGTGTTGAGTGTGTATCACCAAAAACTTCCATAGCCCTTGGAGCACTTTACCAGTAAACATACATGATTGAAAAGCTAGATCTATCTGTGTATTTAACACTCAAGAAATATGCGATTGCGCTATTGATCTGATTGACTTAAAGCGGACTTCAGTCAGAAGGGCACAGATGACTAAAAAACAATTGATTTGGTTGTCATGTCATGCAGGCTACATTTTTTTAACCCACCTCAGCACCAATTATTTTACCATTCTTTCTATATGTTCCTTATAAGAGCATTGAGGAATGGGTGGGTTACACTTGGCTATCAGAGACAGTTGTCACAGAATTCTGATACTTCATTTTTTTTTTAGCACCTCACCCCATTTAAATTACATTAGCTGTTTTAAAAATGTCTTGCAAAATTAGTATCTTAAATTCTATCACATCTCCAAAATGTTTTGCCTATTTCCCATCTGTTTGAAAAGCAGATTTAATACACTTAGTCTTTTGGAGAAAATAATTATTTTGACCTTGAAAGTTAAGATTTTTTTTAAAGGAATAAAATACTGTCATTTGTATTCCTTTATTTTTGGAATTGAATTTATGGTACAGCTTAGAAAATAGTTTTGTAACTCAGGTTTTTCTATTGAAGTAAAAGTTCTGTCTTATGAAGACTACTAAACTTTTTTCAATATTAGCAGGCCTTTAGGTAAGTGTTGCCTTTTTTTAGTATGAAAAGGCATAATAGAAGTTTTCTTGGTGGCTACAGAGTTAAATTTCAATTCTCGAAACTACAGTTTCTATAGAAATTATTTTAAAAACTATTTTTAGAGCTGTAAGGCCCATGATTTTTTTTCTTTGCACACCAAGAAGGTAGACAGGTAATATAATTGACTCAGGAAACATATTCTGTTTCAATAATATCTGTGTTCCTAAAAAAATGTTTGTGAAATATATTTAAAGTATTCCAAGGGAGCTTGGTTTTCTAAAATGAATGAAGAAACCTTGATAAAGTGAATCTATCATTTGATGACTTGAGTAATCCAGCTCCTATTTGTTTAAATGAAGGCTGTATTTAATCATTTTATCAAGCCAGGAAAAACCCTATTAGAAATTAAGAGAAATAATTCAGTGCTGAAAATTTTAAGTATGAACTTTAATTGCTTTTAAAACTATTACTTAAACCCCTTATGGATTTTTTCGTAGATGGCTTGAGACTTCTTCTGACAACCCAGCAGCTTCTATTTTTGTTGTTAAATGTACTCGACTTAAGAATTCTTTTGAAAAAAGAAATCTACACATAAAGAAAACTTAAAGCCTCTGATTTGTAATTCATTAATTCGTATCACCCTTATTTAGCATTTACTGTGCGCCTGGCCTTGGGAATACTAAGATAAATTAGAGATTGTGTAGCTTGATCTTTCGTTGAAGAGGTATAACTATGAAGGGGTAAAATATGTACATACAAGTACTAAGAAATGTAGAAAAGAGAACTATTTCTATCCGGCACTCTTTGGGAATCATTTACAGAGTAATCATTTGATTTTGGATGTGTTAACTGCAAATAGGAGTTTGAATATAAGACAGATGGTAAACAAGGTTGGTCTCCACCCCCCCCCTCCCCCACCCCGTATTTTGGAGGCTGAGTGTCCACAATACCTTAGGTTTGTAGTACAAAAAGATTGTTAATGTTTGGTCATGTCTTTGTGTTAGACTCCTTAGAACTATTAATTGGGAATAAGATTTATGCATAACTTTGTAATTTAGGGTTAAAATATGACCTGTAGATTAGACCTGGTTAGATTCTTAAGCCTTTTTCATCATGAAGAGTTAATGGTACAGTTGAATTTTCATTTTTCTAGCTTCATACTAGATTTAGCCTATTTTGTTCCTGAACAGTAATTTATTGAGTAGCTAGGGCACTGTGAATAATACAGGGAAATATAAAATACTACTCCCTTGGAAGAGCTTATAGCTTTGATGGGGAGAGATCTTGACAATTTAGGAATGGTTAGATGCCAGCTCAAGATAGAGTAGAAGAGCCAAATAGAAGGCAAGACATAACTGATTGAAAAATCAGTGTAAAGGAATTTAGATACAGGAGATAAGATTTAGTAGTTAGGGAAGATTGGGATAAGTAAGAAAAAAACTTAAGTTAATGACACTGTGGACCAAAAGGACAGGGAAGTGAGGATAGATTGGCAGGTGGGAGGAAAATATAAAGTGAATATTTAAGAGCATCAATTTGTACCTTTTGAGTGAAATTGAAAGATTTAGGGAAAAGTGTTAATGCAAGGTTAATAGCGGGAGTGATGGGGCAATAAACAGTTTTTGTGTTACTGTTAGCTTTGCTGTATTTGGCATTACCAGCAACCTTGAAAAAACTTGAACATTGGTTTTGATACAGTTTGTTCATTTTCTTCCTGTTGATCATGTATTATTTGTGATCCATAATTTTGTTTCTTTTTGTACTCACGTTTTCAGAGCCAAATAACAACTCTGTATTTACTTATTTATCGTTTTTTTGGTTGATTGTTTAGAGAACTAGTGGAAAATTAACATTTCTGTGATCTGGGGAATTGAGCATCCAGATTTGTTATTCTTTATTAACCAAATAACTATTTAGACGTTTCTGAGTATTGAATGGTCTCAAATAATTTTCTTAAGTTTATGATCTGGAAATTTATGTTTTATCAATCTTGATGTTGCCTCATTTCTCTATTTTTACTTTTCTTTATAAATACTGTCACCTGAAACTCAAGTGACACCACCATCTGTTGCTGAAACTGATTAGTTTTTCATTAAAAAACATGGACTCATTTGGCTTGATTTCTTATAATTAGCAGCCAGTCACCAAATTCTTTTCCTTGGATTGTTCTTTTCAATTTCTGTGGTAGTTCAGGTGCTTTTTAGCCTCCACTATTTATCTATCTCTTGGGTTTTGTGCCTCAGAAATCTAATTTTGTATTCCATTTCTAGCTTATAATGATTTCTTATTGCTTATTACAAGGTCTAACTCCTGCTTGCCCTTTAAGACCTTCCATATTCCTTATATCTTCAGAAATAAGCGAAATAAGAAATAAGTCTACTTTTCAGCATGGTAACTGTGCTCAACCACTCCACCTTAATCACACACCTGGAATGACTCGTTTTTAAAATTCAAATCCAATTTATTTTTCAAAGTTGATTCAGATCCTTTTTCTTCACTGAAATGTATTATTCCAGGGGTCTGCAGGTTATGGCCCTTAGACCCGATAGGCCTTCTGTCCTGTTTCTATATAATGGCTTTTTTACATTTTGAAATGATCAAGGATACAATTGAAAGAGTAATATTTTGTGATATGTTAAAATTAAATGAAGTTCAAATTTCAGTGTTCATAAACACAACCATGGTCATTCAATTAAGTATTGTTTATGGCTGCTGTTTTTGTGCTGTGACAACATAGTTGAATAGTTCTAACAGACATCTTATGGGATGCAAAGCCTAAAGTATTTATTCTCTGGCCTTTTTTACAGAAAAAGTTTTCCAAACCCTGATCTATTCCAGCTTGAAGTGATCTTTCATATTTTTGAATTCCGATTGCATTTATCAGTTCCATGGTATAGCACATTGCCTTTGTCTTCTCAGCTGTGGTACTATAAAGTTTCTTTAAAAATTGTGGGGAAAGTGCTTTTGAGCCTTTTTTTTCAATCTATGCATTCTTTTTAGTCTATACATCTTCCTGAGATTCTTATTCAACCTCTTAATGTTCCTATTATTAAGAAAATTATTAAGCCTTACCTACCATATTTTTATAATGAAAATAAGGATTTCCTGTGGTATAGCATTATAATCTTCAATGTCAAAGCATGCCCTTCCCCTCACTTCTCGTTCTCCAAAGTGAGAAGACTCCGATTCTGAAGGGGAAGTGAATATATTCGTAGTGCTAGCTTAGTGGACTTCCCTATACTATACCTTTGTACCTGCAAAACCTCTGACATAAAGTTGAGCAGATAGTAGCTAAGCACAGTAAATACTTAATGGGTTGTTTACATAAGTTGGTATAAATCAGATGACCTTTGGTCCTTCTGTTTTCACCACAGAGTGAGGTAATGGTCTAGAAAGAGTTTAGAGTAACTTTCAAACCAAGGTATTTGACAAGTTTAGTTTAGGTCATTGGTTTTTATGCAGGACTCTTTTTCAAACAATAAATACTTGAAATATCAAAAGATAAAAATGAGTGAAAGAATTGTCTTTGTTGATTAGGACTTGGGGCGTACCCAGAGTACTGCCTACTTGGACCTTCCTAGAAGTACTTCCATTGAGCCTTCAGGTTTACCTAATTTGTCTTGACAAGCATGCTGTTGGTCTTAAAAAAATTGTGGGCTTTTTATATTAGAATATACTGCTATGCTAATAGTCTTTGGGCCCATAGCATTGTGTAATTTTTGTTAATTTTGACTACAAATAAGACTTTAAGATTGCCTAGTGGCTTAGGATCTGAGTCTAGTGATTGACCCATTTAGTCGTCAAATATTTGAGCAGTCACTGTCAGGAACTGTGCTGGGTGTTGGGAATATAGTGAAACAAACAACAACAAAAACAGAACAAAATCTCCATCCTAATGATTTAATCTGGAATCCTACCAAGATAAGTTTTCAGGTTATTTGGTCACTACATAAGTTGTTGAAATTTTTAGTAGATTCTTTTTTCATTCACTTGATTATAGTTTTCTGAAAAGACCAATTCATAGGAATTACATCTTTAGCATCCCATTCAACCTTGAGATTATGTGCTTATGTTGTAGAAAACTTGGTCAAAGACAGTATTATGGAATGTAATTGAGTTTTCTACAGATATTACATTAATTACTTAGTTATCATATATGTTAAGATGGTCTTCCTCTTCCAATTTTTCACAGTATTGATGCATTTGTTATTGAGAATGAACACGATTAAGAAAAGTAGTACTATATCAATTGTACCATGTTCGTCTTTTAGTAATTCAGTTGATACTTTTATTCTTAAGCTGGTCTAGATCGCCTGAGATTGTGAAATGTATGTGGCCGTCTTCGGGCTTGGATCTGTCTTTTCGCAAATATTTGTTCATGTAAGGGATATTTTATTTGGCTTAAAGAAAATAGAACGTGTAATTACAAAGATCCTTCGGTGTAATTAGCTCTTGAAAACGTAATTTTTGATAATATTTGTGATTCTAAAAAATGTTTCAAAAATAAAAACTAGATAGTTATCCTGGCTGAATGTATTATAGAGCATAGGCTTCATGCTGATGGTTTAATTTTTTACTTTTTGGGATCCTGAAATACAGGTGCATTTTCTCCATTAATATACTTTTTTATTTTATTTTTTTTGAGATTTATTTTAGAGAGTGTATGAGAGCTGGGGGGGGGGGGAGAGAATCTTAAGCATACTACCTAACGAAGACCTCAATGTGGGGGCTTAATATCACTACCCTGAGATCATGACCTGAGCTGAAACCAGGAGTTAGACACTCAAACTGAGTCACTTGGGCACTCCTCCATTGATAGCTTTAGAAAACCTCTTAGATTAATATATTATAGTGCTTATTTAGGAAACATAATGTGCTTACATCTTTTTTGCCCAGAGAATTAAGCACAGTTTGATTTTAATATTACGATTCATGCATTTATTGAGTAACTACTCTATGTAGGAAGCACTGTTGGAGGCTTTTGGAATACATTGATGAAATAAAAATTTGTGCCTTTGTGGATCTTAATAAACAACTCCTTTGTGGAGTTGGGTGGGGAGAGGGATAGAATAGAGTTCATGACAAGTGATAAATAAATTTTATAATAATTTAGGAGTTAAGAGGCAAGGGGGATTTTAGGGATTACTGGGAAAAGCAAGTGGAAAGGCAGAGACATGATTAGCATATTGAGGAACAGTGTGGAGCAGAATGAGAATGGAAGAATATATGAGAGTAGGTCAGAGAGCAAGATAAGGTTGGAGAAGGCAGATCTTATAGTATCCCATAGAAAAGGATTTACCTTTGACTTTTAGAAGCCACTGGAGGGTTTTGGGCCTAAGAATGGGCAGGGCAGCTCTGACTTATGTTTTAAAAGACTCTGGTGGTTCTGGTAGTAATAGGGGGAAGAGGAGTGGGAATGGAAGCAGGGAAATTAGTCTGGAAACCTTTGGAATAATCTAGAGTCAGATGTGGTGGACGAGGACAGAATTGGAGCAATAAATGTAATGAGAAGTGATAAATTCTGGATATGTTTTGAAGATAGGACCAACAGGAATTTCCTACAAAATAACTTAAAAGTGTAAATTTTAAAAAGTATACCTTAAAAAAAAAAAGATTTATTTGAGAGAGAGGGTGTGCATACTAATGCAGAGGGAGAGGAAGAAGCAGACTCCCTGCTGAGCAGAGAGTCTGCAGCAGGCCCCATCCCAGGACCCTGAGATCCTGACCTGAGCCCAAGGCAGACAGTCAGCTAACTGAGCCACCTAGGTGCCTCTATACCTTTTACTTATGAATGCAAGTTTTTTGAGAAAGTATAAAACAAATTTTGATACAAGTCCAGAATTACTAAGAAATGATTTTTTTCAGTTTCCTTAGGTTCCTTGTAGAACTTAAGACATTTTTTTGCAGAAAGCTGTTTCATGTTATTAGAACTTCTGTAAAGGGAGCATGTTATGGGGGTCCTGGATGGCTCAGTCAGTTAAGCATCTGCCTCCAGTTCAGGTCATGATCCTGAGGTCTTGGGATGGAGCCTCGTGTTGGGCTCCATATTCAGTGAGGAGTCTGCTTCTCCCTCTCCTTCTGCCCCTACCCCTGTTCATGCTGTCTCTCTATCTCTCTCCTTCTTTCTCAAATAAATAAATTCTTAAAAACAAAAAATGTGTTTGAATGGCGTAGTCTGATATCGTAGAAAACTTAATCATATAGATGGCTTCATTTTTAGGGTAATTTTAGGGATCACTCAAGAAGAATAGTTGCTGTCTCCCTACAACTTTCTCATCAACTGTAGTTCTACTCTAATAAGATATATATGTATATATATAATGTATATATATAATGTACACATATATACACACATGTATACATTGTTGTTACTATCTGGGGAGGTACTTTAACCATTCCCTTTGAATGGTTATAAGATAAACTTAAAGGTGAATGAGAAAGAAACTGCATTGCAAACTGTTGAAAAGCAGTACTATTGCTTAAAGATTGGTCATTCAGAGATTCCTTTTAACTGGATAGCTTTGAGTAGGTCATTGCTACTTTTGTTTTTTTTCATGAGTAAAAATATGAGAAAATGAGAACAGGTTATATGGAAGTAAAGTCATAACAAAAATCAGAAAGATGTTAAATCAACGTAATCAAATATTATCATTAGAGACACTTGGGTGGCTCAGCGATTTAGCGCCTGCCTTCAGCCCAGGGTGTGATCCTGGAGTCCTAGGATCCAGTCCCATATCACGCTCCCTGCATGGGGCCTGCTGTGTCTCTGCCTCTCTCTCTCTCTCTCTCTCTCTCTCTCTCTAATGGATAAATAAATAACATCTTTTAAAAAATTATCATTAAACATACTTGAAAGGAATTTTCAGATTAAATCTAATAGCCTGCATGTAGATAATGGCCATTAGTTTATTACTCAGAGCACACACACAAAAAGAGGGGATTCTTTTTATCAGCACAGAAGAACTACCTTTGTTAGTTAATGGACAGTAATTTTGACCTAGATGTTGAGGGCAGTGGATAATTCATGTATGTCCAGGTGGCTGAAATTAAGTTCCTATATGACCTGTCAGCCAAACTCATGGGAGAAAACTATGAAGTGGTAATACCATACTCACCCAAACAAAGAGCAAAATGTTTTTGAGGACAGGTGATGACAGTTTTTTTTCTAGTCTATTGGTTTCTCAAACTTTTTAAAACCTGAGAACATTTTAAAAAATTAGAAAACTTTTTCAGATCTTTTATGTAAACTTACAAATCAGATAAAGACTGTACTGATTTGATGATTGAGCTTGAGGGAGAGAGCAAATATTTGTCCAGTATTATTCTTTACCACCTGTAGGTGAGAGAGTTTTCCATCACCATTTGAAACTCACTTTGTAGTGAGCATGATCTCTGGAGTTGACTTCTAAATAATCAACAAGTAGCCTTTCTGAAAGAAGGACATGGATGTGCCTCAGTGTCTAATTGGTAATTTACTGTGAATTTGGTGTAAAAAGTATAAAAGTCACACAAAGCTACCTCATTTTTAATTTAAACTTGAATATTCGTGATTTGGAGCCTGCCACTATAAAATTTATTAGGATGTGTGTTGAAACCTCAGTGTTAAAATTTCTCCGGATGCCTTGGTAGCTCAGTGGTTGAACATCTGCTTTGGCTCAGGGAATGATCCCAGGGTTCTGGGATCAAGTTCAGCATTAGGCTCCCCCAGTTTCTTCCTCTATCTATGTCTCTGCCTTTCTCTCTGTGTCTCTTATGAATAAATAAATAAAATCTTTAAAAAAATTATTTCTTGTTAGATAAAAAATGACAAAAGGTGATAACTCACTTAATTTTAAGCCTCTATGAAATTTTAAAAATACTTTGTGTGACAAGAGTATTTTCATTTCTGCTTACACCCTGTAACTTAAACAGAAAGATGTCTCCATATTCTGAGGTATATGCAGTAGGAGAGCGGAAATGTGTCTTTTAATGAGTTTGGAATAAGCATATATGAGAAATGAATAAAGAAGTGCCTGTTAAGAGATTAGGTTTGTAGTTGAGAATTTTTTTTATAATATTCAGGTTTATATGACTTTGTACAGTTACCTTTCTGTTAACTTTGTGTCAAACTGGAAGGCAGGGGACAGTCTTACATGTCTTTGAATTGCTCTTCGTTTTCAGAATAGGTGTTTGTTTAATAAAGAGCCATGTGTAGTGCTAGTGTTTGTTTATACTGTTTAGCATAAAAATTCCCCAAAGTAGTCACTAGGTATGTTTTTCTTTTGATGTACATTTTAAAGGGTATTGTCTGCAGTTTTCTGCTTTTCTAGTAAAAAGGAAGGGTAGACCTTGTATTTTACTATGTGTTTTCAGTTTTTTTAATTGTTACAGAAGCATTGTGCTGTTTTCACAACTAATTTTGTTCTGCCTTTTTATGACCGTGTGTAACTTTGTTACCTCATTCATTTTTTTTTCTTATCAGTACCTACAAATACTCTTTTACACAGTTTAGGTAGAGAAGGCTAAATGTGGTGCTAGGGCAAATACCCAATTTAACCAGATTAAGATTTTTAAAGAAGTTTTACTAATGGAAAAGAGTTAATAGGATTGGATGGGGCTGCCCTAATTTCTTTTACTTCTAATTATTCTATATATTTCTGTCAGATAAATATTTTTTGATCACAAGTCTGATCACGTCATTTAAAAAAACGTCTTTGACAGCTTCACTGTTTCCAAGAATCAAATTAATACAGAATACTTAATTAAACTCTTTTTGGTGGGTACTTAACATAAAAAAAATGATTTAGTTCTTAAATTTGTGTAGATATGCAGCCTTATTTTATTTTATTTTATTTATTTTATTTTTATGATAGTCACACACAGAGAGAGAGAGGCAGAGACATAGGCAGAGAGAGAAGCAGGCTCCATGCACTGGGAGCCCGACGTGGGACTCGATCCTGGGTCTCCAGGATTGCGCCCTGGGCCAAAGGCAGGCGCTAAACCGCTGCGCCACCCAGGGATCCCGCAGCCCCATTTTATAGATAGAGAAACCATGACACAAAAACTGTTGTCCTAAACTCATAAATAAGAGGTTTGAAATCCATTGTATTTATTCATGGTTTTCTACTTCCTATGTCGTTCCTTCAACATAGGATTATTTTATTTTTTGTGAAAATGAATCTAGTAAATGCATTATTTGAATATCATATGGCAGATAATATTTTTAGTTGAGGCTAATAGAATAAATTTCGGAAATATAAAAGTAAATCTGAGATTTTAGTTTTTTAATATTACTTTACCAGAAATACTAGTCGTAATTTTAAATTATAATAACTTTCTCTGTCCATTAGTTGTTAATATAGTTAATGTACAGTATATGTTGAATAGCTGTTTACTTGCAATTCAGGTTCAGGGTAGAAGACGTATTTGGGACAAATGATGGTTCTTTTCTTATCGTACCTCTTAGTTTTTTTTCTATGTTCTTTATTTTGTCTGGATTGAAGATAATTTTCACACATATTGATGTACATGACTGAATATTTTCCCTGTGTTGTGTAACTGATGTGGTAGAATTGATATATTGCTTTTAATTCAACCTCAGAAGAATGTGAAGAATCTATAAATAAAATTCCTATAAATGAGTGTTTCATTCTTCCCACATAAATAACCTAAATTAAATTACATGCAATTCTTCAAGGTTATTTCATGTTGCCTGGTATATCAAATAATTCTAAAAGATTGTCTCAAATATACAATCTCAAAATTATTCAGCTTCGTACAACTCAAAATGTGGTCCATTAGCTTTTTGTAACTACTCTGAGAGGAAATGAATATAGAAATCAAGAACATTTAAAAATAGTCTGACAGTAGTTTTATGTCTATTGAATCTAATAATTGGGGTTTGGATTTTTTTAAAAATTCATTTATTGGATTTTGCAAAATTGGGACCCCCCAGATATGAAATAAAAATTGATCCTTCACCTTGATAGTTTGAGAACATTGATCTAGTTAAATACTCAGCATTTGTATTAACTGCCCATTTTTGTTTTCCTTTTGAAGTATTTGTATATTATAAATTGTGGGGGGGGGGCATAGAATTCGACAGATTTCATAGGAGTGTGTTGAAACTTTCTGAAAAATTTTATTTAATTCTAAACTCTTGCTAAATTTATATGAAATTCTACTTTAGGGAACATGTTTTGAGGAACAATGTAATAGAAAAAAGGTTGTTTTTGAGAGTTGTGAGGGAGTTGTTAAGGCAACTACTACATTTTAATTATCAGCAAGCATAGTCTGTAGTCACAGGAGGCAGGAAAATTGAGGGGGAGAAAAGACCAGTTATTTCTTCAAACTTACAGGAAGGAGTAGAGACAAAATGCACACTTGGTTAATAGAAGTTTATTTTAAGTTTTGTGAAATGTTACCTTAAATTTTGCGTGTAGTTATTTTAATTGTTGGATTTGTCTTAAATTTTGAGGTCATCTTGTATTTATAACAGTAAATCAAACAGTTTTTATGGTGGTTTCCTAAAATACATGTAGCATTTGTTGTTAATGTCCATAGTCTTTTGTTACAAACATCTTTAGTGTGTATGTAATTTAATGTGTAATTCGTGATTAAGTTTTGTCCTTTCTTTTCCCCTCTTTCTAGGAAGATGATCCATATGATCTTGAAGACCTTTCTGCACAGAAATGAGGGAAATACAAAGAACCAAATATAGTTCTGAACTTTGGGATCTGTATTTTGAGATGATTCTATTTTCAGAATGAGAAGTATATCTGGTTATCTTTATGAATGTAGAGACATGAGAAGAGAGTTATGATGGCAAAAAACAAAGAGCCTCGCCCCCCATCCTATACTATCAGTGTAGTTGGACTCTCTGGGACTGAAAAAGACAAAGGTAACTGTGGAGTTGGAAAGTCTTGTTTGTGCAATAGATTTGTACGCTCAAAAGCAGATGAATATTACCCAGAGCATACTTCTGTGCTTAGCACCATTGACTTTGGAGGACGAGTAGTAAACAATGATCACTTTTTGTACTGGGGCGACATAACACAAAATGGTGAAGATGGAGTAGAATGCAAAATTCATGTCATCGAACAAACGGAGTTCATTGATGACCAGACTTTCTTGCCTCATCGGAGTACGAATTTACAACCCTATATAAAACGTGCAGCTGCCTCTAAACTGCAGTCAGCAGAAAAATTAATGTACATTTGCACTGATCAACTGGGCTTGGAGCAAGACTTTGAACAGAAGCAAATGCCTGAAGGGAAGCTCAATGTGGATGGATTTTTACTGTGCATTGATGTGAGTCAGGGATGCAATAGGAAGTTTGATGATCAACTTAAATTTGTGAATAATCTTTTTGTCCAACTATCAAAATCAAAAAAACCTGTAATAATAGCAGCAACTAAATGTGATGAATGCGTGGATCATTATCTTAGAGAAGTTCAGGCATTTGCTTCAAACAAAAAGAACCTTCTTGTAGTGGAAACATCAGCACGATTTAATGTCAACATTGAGACATGTTTCACTGCACTGGTACAAATGTTGGATAAAACTCGTGGCAAGCCTAAAATTATTCCCTATCTGGATGCTTATAAAACACAGCGACAACTTGTTGTCACAGCAACAGATAAGTTTGAAAAACTTGTGCAGACTGTGAGAGATTATCATGCAACTTGGAAAACTGTTAGTAATAAATTAAAAAATCATCCTGATTATGAAGAATACATCAACTTAGAGGGAACAAGAAAGGCCAGAAATGCGTTTTCAAAACATATAGAACAACTTAAACAGGAACATATAAGAAAAAGGAGAGAAGAATATATAAATACTTTACCAAGAGCTTTCAACACTCTTTTGCCAAACCTAGAAGAGATTGAACATTTAAATTGGTCAGAAGCTTTGAAGTTAATGGAAAAGAGAGCAGATTTTCAGTTATGTTTTGTGGTGCTAGAAAAAACACCGTGGGATGAAACTGACCATATAGATAAAATTAATGATAGACGAATCCCATTTGACCTCCTGAGCACTTTAGAAGCTGAAAAAGTTTATCAAAACCATGTACAGCATCTCATATCAGAGAAGAGAAGGGTAGAAATGAAGGAAAAATTCAAAAAGACTTTGGAAAAAATTCAGTTCATTTCACCTGGGCAGCCGTGGGAAGAAGTTATGTGCTTTGTTATGGAGGATGAAGCCTTCAAATATATCACTGAGGCTGATAGCAAAGAGGTGTATGGTAGGCATCAGCGAGAAATAGTTGAAAAAGCCAAAGAAGAGTTTCAGGAAATGCTTTTTGAGCACTCCGAACTTTTTTATGATTTAGATCTTAATGCAACACCTAGTTCAGATAAAATGAGTGAAATTCATACAGTTTTGAGTGAAGAACCTAGATATAAAGCTTTACAGAAACTTGCACCTGATAGGGAATCTCTTCTCCTTAAGCACATAGGGTTTGTTTATCATCCCACTAAAGAAACCTGTCTTAGTGGCCAAAATTGTACAGACATTAAAGTAGAGCAGTTACTTGCTAGTAGTCTTTTGCAGTTGGATCATGGCCGCTTACGATTGTATCATGATAGTACCAATATAGATAAAGTTAACCTTTTCATTTTAGGGAAGGATGGCCTTGCCCAAGAACTAGCAAATGAGATAAGAACACAATCCACTGATGATGAGTATGCCTTAGATGGAAAAATTTATGAACTTGATCTTCGGCCAGTTGATGCCAAGTCGCCTTACTTCTTAAGTCAGTTGTGGACTACCGCCTTTAAACCACATGGGTGCTTCTGTGTTTTTAATTCCATTGAGTCACTGAATTTTATTGGGGAATTTATTGGAAAAATAAGAACTGAAGCTTCTCAGATCAGAAAAGATAAGTACATGGCTAATCTTCCATTTACTTTAATTCTGGCTAATCAGAGAGATTCTATGAGTAAGAATCTACCAATTCTCAGGCACCAAGGGCAACAGTTGGCAAACAAGTTACAATGCCCTTTTGTAGATGTACCTCCTGGTACGTATCCTCGTAAATTTAATGAAACCCAAATTAAGCAGGCTCTCAGAGGAGTATTAGAATCAGTTAAGCATAATTTAGATGTGGTGAGCCCAGTTCCCACCAGTAAGGATATATCAGAAGCTGACTTGAGAATTGTCATGTGTGCCATGTGTGGTGATCCTTTTAGTGTGGATCTTATTCTTTCACCCTTCCTTGATTCTCATTCTTGTAGTGCTGCTCAAGCTGGACAAAATAATTCTCTAATGCTTGATAAAATCATTGGTGAAAAAAGGAGGCGAATACAGATCACAATACTATCATACCATTCCTCAATTGGAGTAAGGAAAGATGAACTGGTTCATGGGTATATATTAGTTTATTCTGCCAAACGGAAAGCGTCAATGGGAATGCTTCGAGCATTTCTGTCAGAAGTTCAGGACACCATTCCTGTACAGCTGGTGGCAGTTACTGACAGCCAAGCAGATTTTTTTGAAAATGAGGCTATCAAGGAATTAATGACTGAAGGAGAACATATCGCAACTGAGATCACTGCTAAATTTACAGCACTGTATTCTTTATCTCAGTATCATCGGCAAACTGAGGTCTTTACATTGTTTTTCAGTGATGTTCTAGAGAAAAAAAATATGATAGAAAATTCCTATTTATCTGATAATACAAGGGAATCAACCCATCAAAGTGAGGATGTTTTTCTGCCATCTCCCAGAGACTGTTTTCCATATAACAACTACCCCGATTCAGATGATGATACAGAAGCACCACCTCCTTACAGTCCAATTGGAGATGATGTACAGTTGCTTCCAACACCTAGTGACCGTTCCAGATATAGATTAGATTTAGAAGGAAATGAGTATCCTATTCATAGCACCCCAAACTGTCATGATCACGAACGCAACCATAAAGTGCCTCCACCTATTAAACCTAAACCAGTTGTACCTAAGACAAATGTGAAAAAACTGGATCCAAACCTTTTAAAAACAATTGAAGCTGGTATTGGTAAAAATCCAAGAAAACAAACTTCCCGGGTTCCTTTGGCACATCCTGAAGATATGGATCCTTCAGATAACTATGCGGAACCCATTGACACAATTTTCAAACAGAAGAGCTATCCTGATGAGATATATGCTGTCCCAGATGATAGTCAGACTCGCTCTATTAAAATTCGAAACTCATTTGTAAATAACACCCAAGGAGATGAAGAAAATGGATTTTCTGATAGAACATCAAAAAGTCATGGAGAAAGAAGGCCTTCAAAATACAAATATAAATCTAAAACCCTGTTTAGTAAAGCCAAATCTTACTATAGAAGAACACATTCAGATGCAAGTGATGATGAGGCTTTTACCACTTCTAAAACAAAAAGAAAAGGAAGACATCGTGGAAGTGAAGAAGATCCACTTCTTTCTCCTGTTGAAACTTGGAAAGGTGGTATTGATAATCCTGCAATCACTTCAGACCAGGAATTAGATGATAAGAAAATGAAGAAGAAAACTCACAAAGTAAAAGAAGATAAAAAGGTAAGTTCAACTCATAGTAAGTAATGTTTATGAAGATACTTGTTTTTGCCTTTTAAAATATGTATTTAAAAATAAAATAAAATATGTATTTTTTAAAGATAATGAATTTAACTTTGAGAACTTAGGATACTTTAAGTCATTCAGTAAATATAATTAGCAACTCTTTAATTTTCTGAATACTTTGTGAGGGCGAATTATTTTCATTATAAATTGCCTTTTTTTTTGTTTCTTGTGCCTTATTTAATGTAGATGTTTGAATTCATATTCTTCAGTATAATCATTCCAGGTGATTATGTTTATTTTCCTTATAGAAACCTAGGAAGAGAGTGATTTTGCTCTTTTGTTGTTGTTGTTTTTAAGTGTCCCGTTTATCTCTTTTTGCCTTCTTGAGCTGTCAGTTTTGCAATATTAATTTGATATACCTGTCTCATTCAAGGAGATTAACAATATAGTCAAACCTAGTAATTTGTAATATTGGAAATTTACTAACAGTTCTAGGAAAATCTTCTTTGTGGATGGTGGTGTTTTGCCTAAAGACATGTAGAAAAGTTTCTGAAGTTTGAATTGTGGTATTCTGACTAAATAGCAGTATTTCAGTAGATACTAATTTACCTGGTGGTATTAAGCACTAAAAGCTTAAATATGTATGCTAAAGTGTATTTAATAATTTTCATTGGATCTTTATCACAGTGGTACTTTAGCACCTTCACTTCTAGTACTCTTCATTCTTGAGTATGCACAAGCTTTGTTCAAGATTTTTGTTGTTTTAAGGTAGCTTTCAGCAGGCTTTTATTCTTCACGTTGATAGTTTCTTCATCAGTTACATCCATAGTCTTAATATG
This sequence comes from Canis lupus familiaris, assembly GCF_011100685.1. Taxonomy (NCBI): domain Eukaryota; kingdom Metazoa; phylum Chordata; class Mammalia; order Carnivora; family Canidae; genus Canis; species Canis lupus. The sequence goes on from NC_049229.1 coordinate 11,355,196, forward strand.
TGTTAACTATGGGTACTCGCACACACGCTAATAATTAAATCTCATTGGCATCTTTCATGCTCACATATTATCGCTAGTCCTCCCTACACATTTTATCACTGCCAAAAAACTTCAGCACTTTTTCTCAGTTTATGCTATTAAAACTACTTAATGCTTAGTAACAAAGACAAAGATTTACAGTTTTTACATTTTAAATTGCTTTTGTGATAGTGTTTTTTCCATTTTTGGTCATAAGTCTACTTAACTGTTTTGGTGACTTTTTTTGTTAAATTTCAACTTAGAGAATAGTTGGCGGAACAGTAAAAGGAACTTTCATATACGCTTTACTGATATTACCAGTTGTTCACATTTTGCCTTGCTTCCTTAATCTATTTATTGTGGGTATTTATTGGTATTTATTCATTTTGAGCCCTGTGAGATTAAGTTGGAGATATTGGACTCTTTTTACCTAAGTACTTTATTCCCTAAGAATAAGAACATTCTCTTAAATAGCAATAGTACAGATATCAAAATCAGGAAATTCAGTAATGATACAGTATTATTTAATATACAGTCTGTGATCGAAAACATAGATTTTGAACGTGTCAGACATCTTATTAGTTTTCTTTTATATCTTCTCCCAATGTTCCCTAATTTTTATTCAGTTCCAGTAATAATGTATACATATTTTTTTTCACTTAGTTGTATTTCACCATATTGCTCTGTAGTATTTTGATTATAGTTTTAGTCATTATATTGTTTTCCATTTAGCAAGTTGTATTAAAACTGGGTGGTTAGGCTTCCAGATTTTATTTTATTTTATTTTATTTTTATTTATTTATTTATTTATTTATTTATTTATTTATTTATTTATTTATTTATTTATTTATTTTTTCCAGATTTTAAATTTTGCTATTTTTCATTGCAGTGGCCAGTTTGCATAAAGTTTTGTTCCTTTTCATTTATTATAGCAACTGGAATCACTAGATTAGAGACATGAATCTTTCAATGACTTGATATTTATTACTATAGTGTTTTTAGTATTAATTTCTTGATTATGAGCATTGTGTGGGGAAGGAATACGTTAAATTTGTATTTATATTCTGAAATTTTAGCACAGCCTCCGATTCCAGTTAGTTTATTAATAACTTCCTCAAACTGAATTAAATTTCCTCATACCTGATTTGTCTTATTTAGTCTCTTAATATGCATGGTCCCTGACTTATAAGATGGTTCAGTTTAGGAATTTTCACCTTTATGATGGTGCAAAAGCAAGTAGAAACCATACTTAGAATTTTGAATTTTGATCTTTTCTTGGGCTAGGGAGATGCAGTATGATACTCTTGAGTGATGCTGGGCAATGGCAACAAGCTGTAGCTCCATTCATCCAGATGACCACAAGGGTGAACAACCATTTTGTTTTTCACTTTCAGTAGAGTATATTCAATAAATTAAAAGATACTCAACACTTTATTAATAGCATAGGCTTGCATTAGATGATTTTGAGCAACTGCAGTCTAATGTGTTTTGAGCGCATGTAGGGTAGGCCAGGTAAAGTATGATGTTCAGAATGTTAGGTGTATCAAGTGCTTTTTTCATAGGGTTATTGGGTTTATTGGGATGTAACCCTATCATAAGCTCAGGAATACAAGTGTTTTATTGACTTTAAAATCCAGGGTTTTTTGTTTTGTTTTTAACAGCTCTTAAATCTGGATATGTCTAACAATTAATAGCATATCTTAATTAACACAAGATTTTATACTTTTTTTTTTTTTAGTGGTATATAAAGTAATGGTGGTATTTACAATCACTGCATCTTAAAGTTGACAAACAGCAGTTTGTCTTTATTTTTTTATTATTCCACAGAAAAAAATGGACCTAGATTCTTTTCCTCCACACTTGCAAATGGTTCATATATTTCATTCCACTCAATCTTTTGTTTAATGATCTCTTTTCATTCCGTGTCAGTCTTTTCCTCACTTCTATTGAAGTGGTGAGCTGACTTTGAGTCCTATTTATAATCTGCTTTTAGTTGTCTTAAATCACAGTAGTTTCAGCTGTCTTACTTTTAGAGCCAGTTTAGAATTTCCTTGCACTTATAACATTGCTTTAATTTTTAGATTCAGGGGATCCCTGGGTGGCTCAGCGGTTTCACGCATGCCTTTGGCCCAGGGCACGATCCTGGAGTCCTGGGATCGAGTCCTGCGTCAGGCTCCCGGCATGGAGCCTGCTTCTCCCTCTGCCTGTGTCTCTGCCTCTCTCTCTCTCTCTCTGTGTCTACCATAAATAAATAAAAATAAATCTTTAAAAAAAATTTTAGATTCATGTATTATGATATTTGAACTCTAAGAAAATTGGAGAAATTATATTTTAGAAGCTTTTACATCTATAAGTAATTTTTAAATCAGGTGTAACTTAAGAGTTTAGTTTCATGAGCATAGGTTACAATGAAATTTCATAGATAGTTTTTTTTTTTTTCCCACAGATACAGTTTTGTGTCACAGTTGTGTTTTATGGCTTTGTATATATGCACGGTGAAATGCTTTAGCTTACTCCAAGACTATTATTTTTTAAATTTTTATTTTATTTAAATTCAATTAATATATAGTTCAGAAGTAGAGTTCAGTGATTCATCAGTTGTATATAATACCCATTGCTCATTACATCATGTACCCTCCTTAATGCTCATCACCCAGTTACCTCATCTGCCCACCCCCACCCCTCCAGCAACCCTCAGTTTGTTTTGTATGGTTAAAAGTCTCTTATAGTTTGTCTCCCTCTCTGATTTTGTCTTATTTTTATTATATCACAGTTATCCATGGTATTTTTTTTTTTTAAGCATTACAGAGAAAGACTGGAGCACTTTAGTTTGACTTAGTTTGCCTGAAAATATTTTCACCGTCAGCTGGACTTGAGTAATTGTCCTCTCATGTTTCAGTTCAGTAAGCATTCACTAAAAACCTGCTAAACACTTAAAATCTGTAGAAAAAGCTATTGAAGGATATAAAACGTTGAAGACGTGCATCCCTTAAAGAGCTTAAATGGTATTTTGAGAGATCATACCTTGTGCTTGGGGCATTGTTAAGAAAGTACTACTAGAGCAATTTAAGGAAGCATAGTGTAATCGTTAAGAGCACCTGTTCTGGAGCCAGACTTCTGAATTTGAGTCCAGGCTCTGCCACTTCCTACCTGTAAATGTGTAACCTCTGTGCACTTCAACTAGGAAAATACAGATAATCATACTTCTTTTTTTTTGTTTTAAGATTTTATTTATTTATTTATGAGAGACACAGAGTGAGGCAGAGACATAGGTAGAGGGAGGAGAAGCAGGCCCCATGTGAGAGCTGGATGTGAGACTCGATCCTGGAACTCCAGGATCACAACCTGAGCCAAAGGCAGACGGTCAACTGCTTGAGGCACCCAGGCATCCTGATAATCTTTTTTTTTTTTTTTTTTTAGAGATTTATTTATTTATTAATGAGAAACAGAAAGGCAGAGACATAGAGGGAGAAGCAGGCTCCTTGCAGAGAGAGCCCGATGTGGGACTCGATCCTGGATCCTGGGATCACACCGTGAGCCAAAGGCAGATAGATGCTCAACCGTTGAGCCACCCAGGCAACCCAATAGTCATACTTCTTAAGACTGTTATGAGAAATCAGTTCATATTTATTTGGAACAGTGCCTGACACATTGGTAAATTTGTTAAGTAAAAAAAGTGTATACACTATTCTGTGATAGTATTGCTTAAATAAAAATTTTTTTAAAGATTTTATTTATTCATGAGAGAGACAGAGAGGCAGTGACGTAGGCAGAGGGAGAAGCAGGCTCCCCATGAGGACCCTGATGCAGGACTCAATCCTGGATCCCAGGATCACGCCCTTAGCTGAAGGCAGACGCTCAACTGCTAAGCCACCCAGGCTTCCCGCTTAATTATAAATATTAAAATAATACAGACAGAGAGATTGCCATAGAGTTAATTAGAATTAATTTCACAAGATTTCATGAAGAGAAAGGTGTAAATCACCAGTTTGGGGTATTTTGATTGGCTTTGAGGAAGGATAAAATGTATTTTAGGTGGAGAGAATCATTTGTACAGAGGCATAAAATTGTGACTAAAGTAAGGTGAGAGATGACAGGAAACTGCTCTTTTAGGGATATTGAGAAATAGCCTTGCATTTATAAAAATCTGCTAAACTGAAGAGCTAGTTTAAATCCAAAAGCAGTTTACTAAGCAAGCCCTGAGAAGTAAGGAAAGTTGTGTTGGACTTGAGGTTGAAGGTAGGGAAGAGATTGGCATCACATAGTCTAGGTGGGAAGCTGATATACGTATAGTTTTTTTTTTTTTTTTTTTAATTTTTTAATGGGTTCCACGCTGAGTATCAAGCTCAGTATGAGGCTTGAACTCCCAACCTTGAAATCAAGGCCTGAACTGAGATCAAGAGTTGGATGCTTAACCAGCTGAACCACCCAGGCACCCTTAGTTTTATTTGTATTTACTTAAGAATTTATTTTTAAGTGTTCTTTATACCTAGCATGAAGTTGAAACTTAGAACCTCAAGACCAAGAGTCACATGCTTTACCAACTGAGCCAGCCAGGTACCCCTGCATACCCAGTTTTAAAGTCATAGGGATACAAAGACCAAATGAGAAATCAATAAAGCCAGAAGTTGATTAAGAAGACTAGAAAAATAGACAAGTGTCCTGCAAGATTGATCAGAAAAAAGAAGGCATAATTAAATACTGAGAATTAAAAAGCGAACATAATCATAGATCAGATTAAAAAGAAAATACTGTCAAGACATTTAAAAGTTTAAACAAAATTAACAAACTCCTACAAAATAGAATGTACCTAGACAGAGCTTTGAATAATCCCATAACTATTAAATAAGTTGTGGAGTAGTAGTTCTATCTTGTATAAGAATACCATGCCCAGATCAAAGTCCAAAAGACTTTTCAAGGAACAAATCATTTCAGTGTTGTACAGACTTCCAGGAAACAGCAGGAGAATACATTCTTTAATTCATTCTCTGAAGTCATTTAGTCCTTTCTTTTTATTTTTTAAGATTTTATTTATTTATTTGACAGCTAGAGCCAGAGAGCACAAGCAGGGGGAATGGCAGAGGGAGAAGAAGAAACAGGCTCCTCACTGGCCAGGGAGCCCAATGTGGGGCTCAGTCCCAGTATCCTGGGATCATGACCTGAGCTGAAGACAGATGCCTAACTGATGAACTGACTGAACCACTCAGGTACCCCTGAAGTCATTTAGTAGTCTTCATTTCAGAACTAGACAAGGATGGTATAAGAAAGAAAAAGTATAGTCCTGTTTTGCTTAGGAGTGTATATGGAAAAAATCCTAAATGAAATACAGGTCTACAGACTCCTGACAAATTTTAAAATCCAACAATTTATGAAAACGAAGTTAGTTTAATTTTTTAACTTTGTAGCACAATCTGATTTGACCTGTTCTTGGTGGCAAAATCTGATTTGAGGCTATTTTTATCATTGTTTATCTTAGAGTAAATAACTACAGTTCATTGCAAAAATATTAGTATATTTGAGTACAGGGAACTGATCCACAATTTAATGGGATTACATAATTGACATTTTTTGCATTGTACATTATGACGAATGTCAAAAAGTTTCCAAAATTTTTTAAAAATTTTATTTATTTACTCATGAAAGACACAGAGAGAAGGGAGAGACAGGCAGAGGGAGAAGCAGGCTTCCCACAGGGAGCCTGATGTGGAACTGGATCCCAGAACTCCAGGACCATGCCCTGAACCAAAGGCAGACGCTCAACTGCTGAGCCACCCAGGCATCCCAAAATTTCCAAATTCAAAAACCTGTTTCCCTCAAGGGTTTTAGATAAGGGATTTTGGACCTGTAAACAGCAAAAAGCATGCAACAACAATAGATGAAATGCACTTCATAATTTAACAAATTCATAGAAAACTATATTGTGAACAGATAAGAATCTTAACAAGAAAATCCAAGGTATCTATAAATAATAAGTGAAATCTGCAACAAATATGCTTAATGGGGGAAATGGATTCCTTTTTCAACCTGGAACAAGATAATGTACACACTGTTACTACTACTTTATTCCATATTATGTGGATATCCTACTCCAAGCAATAAGGAAAAAAAAAGCATGAATATTGGAATGAAGGAAACACAATTGTCATTATTGACTGATGTGATTGTTTATGTAAAAGCCAAAAAGGATCTACAAATAAATTATTATTAGATAGAAGAGTTAGCAAAATATCTTGATATATCTCAGTAACCAAAAGTCCATTGCATCTCTGTATGTCAGCAATAAACAACTAGTAAAAATAGAGAAAGTGTCACTTTAAAAAACATGGTAGATTATCCAGTGCCTGGGAGTAATTATAACATGTGCAAATCAGTATGTAGAAAGGTGAAAAACTATTGAAAGACAGTGAAAAAGATCTAAATAAATGAGGAACTCTAGTGCCTTCCTATCCATGAATATAGTGTATCATGAAGAAGTCCTTGCTCTTCAGGCTAATCTCTGCGTTCAGTGTTTCATTCAAATTGTCAGGATTTTCAGGTAATTTCATACACTGATTCTAACCCATATATGGAAGAGTAAAGAGCTTAGAATAGGACACTTAAGAAAGGCAAAGGTGGATTGTTGGTGATGGGTGATATGTGCTTATTTTATCAGATAATGTAAACCTTTGGCATGTAAAACTGTTATTGGCACAGAGATAGGTACATTGACCAACGGAATTGAATAGAGCACCTCAAAACATACAGTCCTCTGGGGTGGAGCTGTTATTCCAACATGGTAGCTGTATGGGGCTATTGCAGTGTGGCTAATCTAAATTGGAATGTGCTAATCTAGAGAGTAAGAAAGGCCTCCCTGAGAAGTTATTTTAAGTAAGATCTGATGGGTTAATAATAGGACTTAAGTAAGGGAATAGTTGGGTGAACAGAAGAATATTTAATGCTGTATGAATAGATTGTTTATTTTGTAAAGGGAATGTGGTATGTTCTTCAAAGAGGCCCCTGTGGGTGGTCATTAATCTAAGGAAGGTGCTGGCATACTTTCTGTAAAGAGCCAGATAATGCTTTAGGCTTTGCAGGCTAATACAGCCTCTGTTATAAGTGCTCAGATCTGCTGTTAGGGTACCAAAGCAGCCACTGACAGTATGTAAACAGATGAGTATGGCTGTTTTCAAAAACAGGCAGCAGGCTGGATTGTGTCCCCAGGCCATAGTTTCCTGATCCTAATTTTGTGGGAGAGAATAGTACAAGGAGAGGCCTGAGAGTTGGGTCGAGGCTTAGACCTTTTTAGCATTGTTAGACATTTTTGTTATTTAGCTTTACAGTAATTTGCATCCAACAGTGGTTGGATTTGAAATAACTTCATTTCAGTATGGAGAATGGGTTGAGTGATGGAAGACCAATTGGCATATTACAGTAATCTAAATCATGATAAAAGCTTTGAGTAGTTGGCGGTGGGGAGGGAGAATGGTGGCAGTGGAGAGAATGAGGTGGATTTGAGAGTACTTAAAATCCCTAAGGTTTGATTATGTGTATTGTAGTGGGGAAGAGTGAGGATGGTGAATGAGCTAGGAAAGATACCTTCTTGGTTTCTAGCTTCTGCAGCTTCAAGCACTGATGCTGTTTATGATGTAGAACATTAGAAATTTACCAGGCTTGGAGTTGGGGAGTGGAAATTAAAACTGGCTGTAGAGTTCAAGTGGAGATGCCAATTTAGCAGTTAGTTGTAACAGTCCTCACAGGAGAGGTCTAAGTTAGAGATACATATTTAGGAGCCAATAAAGTAGAGATGGCAATAGATTAAATTGACCTAGGGAGAGTACAGAAGAGTACAGAGTCTTGAGGTGAGGAATCGCCAGCGTTGAAAGGCCAAGTAGTAAAGATGATCCTTAAGAACAGAAGGTAGAAAAAAAAAAAAAACAGAAGGTAGAGAGTAAGAGTAACACTTATTAGCCTTTTTGAACTGATTCTTTCACTTGTAAATTAATGATTATAATACCCGAAATTGTGATCGGAATCAGAACTATGTGTTTCAAATTCTTCGCATGTAGCGGTGCTTTTAATAAATGCTGTTACAGTATGTATCAGGCTTGAAATAGCCTCATATACTCTGGCTGTATTTCATAACAGTCCTTTGTCCTGTTATGCTGGATTAGTTTCTGGACTTATTTTAATTTTTAGTTTTTTTAAAAGATTTATTTACTCATGAGAGACACAGAGAGGCAGAAGCAGACTCCCTGCGGAGAGTCCCAGTTTGGTACTCGATCCCAGTACCCTGGGATCACGACCTGAGCCGATAGCAGAGCTCAACCACTGAGCCATCTAGGTGCCCCTGGACTTATTTTTAAATTCAGTACTCTTAGGAATTCTGAACTTGAGTTTATGCATTTCTTTGCCCACCCCACCCCCCCAAAGAGGAAAGGTCATTTTATTTACCTTCATTCTTTGATTTCAAGATGGGAGCAGTAGGCTAGAAATCTTCTCAGATTCCTTAACACCTGGAAAATCGTAATTTTTGGGTACTAATAGTATGTAAGGAAGGCTCAGAAATCTGTTTCTCTTAAACTGGACTTGTCATTCCTGCCAAAGAAGGCTGTATGCTTTTTTTCTCTTTTACACTCTCAAGATGAGTTTAGTGTTATTAGATCAAAACCTCGTATGTTTCTTGATTGCAACCATAGGAATTATTTTGTTTAAATCGTACATGTAAATGTTTCTACATAAATCTCAAAAAAAAAACCACTTGCTGCTACTGTATACATTATTTTGATTTTCTAGTCTATTATGGTGAAATCAAGAGGTGCTAGTTGTGACCTACTGAGTTGATTTCATAACCTACAAGTGTTTGAAAAAATGCTTTAAGAAAAAGAACTGAATTGAGAAATTTGAGTTGTATAGATAAATTTGCCGTTTTTAACACTCGTTCAATGAAACAAGGTATACCTGTGTTTAAGCCAGTTTGGTTTCTCTTCAGTATCTATTTCAGTGCTGTTACCTTGATTCAACAGTAAAATACTTTGTGAATTTATAGTGTATTAGAGTAAGTCAGTATTAAGATGATTTTTCATTTTTAGCTTTTTAAAAATTGTTTTCCTATCTTGCTTCCAGGTCCTGAATCTTTTCATTCTCTTGCTTAGTGATGACCAGTTCCTATTTTATTTTCAAATGCTGCTTCCAGTCTGTATTCTTTCCTCTGTATCTTACTGCTTCTTTCTTAGTAAACCTGACTCTCAGATAATATCTTAGAAGATTCTGTTTTAGCCATTGTAATAGCACTTGGGGAAGAATACCAAAATAGGTATGTAACCTTCAAAAAGACCAGAGGTCTGTATGTATATATTGAATCACAGAATGTTAATTTAATATTAGTAAATAGTGAATTGATAAGTGATATTAATTAATATAGTAGATCCTTTAGAATGTAATAAATATTAAGCTTAGAATTATTTGACTTATAACTTCTAGAATCTCAGTCCTTTTTTTTTTTTTTTTTTTTTTTAGAATCTCAGTCCTTATTAAGTAAAATACCTTTTAAAAATAAAAATACTTTTACCAAACAGTGGTGACCAGAGTTTTCTCTTGATTAGAAATTGTTCATTCCAGATAACAAAAGTAATGAGATACATGTCTATATTGAACCGTTGTCTATATCCAAATGCATAAGTTATAGGGTAAGTTTGCTTTTCATTTTTAGTGTATATCATTTAACCTCTTGACAGTTATTTGATGGACTGTCAGGTTCATACCTGAGAGAAACACAATCTTGAAAGAATTTTAATTAAGGCTGAATAAAAATTGCATGCTAAAAAGCTTACTGTAGAAAGAACAACACTTGCAGATCAGATACAGATGGAGGGAGTTAGACTTTATTTAATAAGCAAGGTCATTTAACAGTCTCAAAGTACTTGAAAGTTTCATATTTTCTGTTTTTCACCTATTTTGGGAGAGATTTGGTTAGATTTGTCAGTTGACAGAATATCTGTTATATCCATTATTGTCTTACACTTTTTTGGGAGAGAGTGTTGGCCACTCTTGTAAAGGCAGTATATTCAGACGAATGAGAAGGAGGTTGCTTTCCCAGACTCCTCAATCAGAATCTTTTCCAGCCTGTTTACCTTGAGTTCGAGCCTATATCTATTCCTAACTAGTGAACTCTGGCCAGGAGAATAGCATTTATGGTACTGAATGTAGGTAGGCCTGAGACTTTATCCCTAGATCTCTGGGTGAAGTTGCCTTTCCCCCAAATTGAGTTACTTTCTAAGGGATGAAAACCATAATATCTGTTACAAGCAAGATTTATATATTCTTTATAATTAATCTTTATGGCCTGGTACATTATTTTGACTATTGTCAGTTGAAATCAGTATGAGTATGTGGCTTTTGTAGTTGTGATAAAAGAACTGTTTATGTGCCGGTTGGGGGAGGGAAGGTTAGTAATTACCATTTATTTTGACATAAGGAAATTGCCGCTTTATTCACCAAGCATCTTACTGAATGTCCGCTATGCCTGAGCTTTGTTTGAAGCTAAAGGATACAGGAATGATGGTTGTGGGTTCTGCTTTCAAGGAATTCAGTCTAATAAGTTTGATTTTATTGAAAATTAAAACATTTTCTATTTTCAACAGATTTAGCAAAACTTGTTCTTTCATATCTGTAATCTCATTTGGAAAGCATTTGGTGAGATGTCCTTAAGAAAGCATTTCACTTGCTTGCTTATTGGTTAATTGGCTAAATTGATCTCTGCCTTCCTGATTGATTAAGTTATATGGCGTTTCTAAGATTTCTCATAAAATTGGTGGCATTTCTGGTTTGGGTACATCAATTTATGGTATTATATAGATGTGGATATATAAAATATTTCTGTTTATATTTTACTATTTCTTTGAATTTGTTCTGTGCTGTCCATTTGACCATGATTTAGTGCTTTTCAAATTCAGATTGAAATGTAACAAGATGAGCAGTCTTTAAAGTATATTTATTTTACTTCTGTGTTGTAATGAGGCTTAATTTAAATGTTTGTGTCATTGGTGCACTAATTTCACTAACCTAAAAGCAAATGTAAATATCTTCAGTGTGGCTTTCTATTCAAGCTTTTTTCCTTTGCTTTCATAACAGCATATTGAATGTTTAGCAAAAACTGGCATAGCACAAATACTGAAATTACTCTTTTGTAGCACATTAATTATAATTGTTAGGATGTATTAATATATCAAGGAGTCACTTAACTCCTATAACAGATTATTCTTATTATAATTTCATATTAATGGACAATTGTTTGTATTCCAAGACTAATGGGTAATTTTATAGGGTTGTCAATTTTACGTACTGCAAAGTTTAGCATTCTATGAATTGTACCACTTAATCTTAGAATTATTGTTTCTATTATATAGTCTTATGATTTCTAACTCTGTAATGTTTTCTTGTCATCTTAGTTGATGTAAGAGTCCTCAATAGGGCTTAATCTATGTGAAAAGAGAAACCACAAAAGGACTGCTTCTTAAAAGTAGTAATTTTTGATGTTTCCAATTTTTAGAACAAAGTAAAAGTGTGTGACAAATATGATCTTGTAATTGTATCTAACTTTGTCCAGATGGAAGGTACACCTTGAATACTTTGTACAAGGTAATTGTTTTGAGGTTCAGGGGAAGTACTCTTAGCCTTTGCAAAATTGAGGAAAGGTTTGGGTATATTCCCTGGAAAAATGCACATGCACAAAATTTTACTGGAGTTTTAAGGGTTTCATATACTTTTTAAAGCTGTGGACTTTGGTTTAAGAACCTCTGTTGATAATAAGGAAGAAAAAAGACACAGTGAAATTTTTTTTCTTTTTCTCTTGATCCTCTGGCAATCATTAGAATAACAGAAAGGACCTAACAGATTAGTTGTAAAGGGAACTAATCAGTGGTTTTAAGAATGAAGTGCTGGGTGTAATAGAAAACCCTTTTCCATGTGAAATACACTTAAAAACATCTATTTGGGGAAACTGGGAGGAAATTCACCCATTATTCATTTGAATAGGTAGATGCTTTTTAGGACCCTCTGCGGATGATTACATGTTTATTTTTTGATTGGTGAAATTGTTAGTGACATTAATAAAATACCTGTCAGATAATTTATGTTGAAATGTTTTATAGGAAGATGGCATCTTAGAGATGAATCAGTGCTAGGACCTGTTTGTCTGTTAGTATGTACAAGAACCCAGACCACATTTATTTACCCTCAGTTACTGTCTCTTTCACCTAGTATTAGCCTAAAGGGTGTGAAAGAGCCTTCACAACATTCCTGATTTCCAGAGTTTGGACTCTCGGTCAGTACCTACAGCTTTTATAGACTTTTTTAGAAAAAGGATTAAGTAAACCCTCATGGAGTCCTGCTTGCCATTAAAGGCTTCTTATACAGATATAATTGTGTTCTCTGATGCAGTACTACTACTTCTCATCTAAAGTAATTGCTATTGCTTTATACTAGTTTTGTCACTTTGTAGTTTAAGAAGTTTTTTCTTACTACACTATAAGCTTTTTGAGGGCAATTACAATTATTCCATCTTTGTGTACTCTACAGTAATGTTTCTCAGTCTTGAGTTACATATTGACCTTTTTCAAAGTTAAAATTCTTAGACATCCCAGAAATATATCTGTAGCTATCTTACAAACTTGAGTTCTTTGTCCTTGGTTTTTATTAGCCTAGCACAGTCATTTTCAACTGGGGTCAGTTTTGCCCTCCAGGGAACATCTGTCAATGTCTGGAAACATTTTTGGCTGTCACAACTGGGTAGGGAGTTACTACTGGTAGCTATTGGATAGAAGCCAGGGTTTCTGCTAAGCATCTTAACAGTTCATAGGGTAATCTCCTACAACAAAGCCCAAAATGTCAATAGTAGTGAAGTAACAGAATACTGTGTAACAGAATGTGGTCTTTAAAAAAAAAAGTCCTGTGTGAATCTAAAAGTCAGTCATACAAGGCATGTTTGTACCTGTTCATTATGAAAGGCAGGATTTTCCTCATAGGTCACAGAATTTACTTCCCTCTCATCATGATTGGATGAGAATATATTTTCAGGAAGGAACTACTATGGGCCAAAGCTACATGCTATTGCTGTTTATCTTACTTGGCTGATCTTTATTCTGCTCTAAAATATATTGCTTACGTTTCATTGTCACAGTCTTCAAAGTTGTCATAATTTCTTACTTGGATTATTGTGATGGTCTTTTTTAAAAATTGTAATTTTAATATAATTGTAGATTGGTGTGCTTTTGTAATATAATGATCCCATACACTCTTTTTGCCCAGTTTCCCACAAATGTAACATCTTTCAAAACTATAGTACAATATCACAACCAGGGTATTGACATTAATATAATTCACAGATCTTACTTAGATTTCCCCACTTTTCCTTGTACGTGTGTGTGTGTGTGTAGTTTGGTGCAATTATTCACACGGGTAGGTTTTTTGTATTGACCGCTATAAGTTGCAAAAACAGTTCTTTGACCAACAGATCTCTTCTGTTGTCTTTTTATAATCACACCCTCCCTTCTTCTCACTCCCACTCATAACCCTTGGCAACCACTAATTTGTTTTCCATTTTGTCATTTTATAATTTTGCCAGTTCTAGAATATTATATAAATGAGATCATACTGTATGCAACTTTGAGATTGACTTTTTTTTTCCATCATAATTTCCTTGAGATTCAGTCAAGTTGTTGCCATATATCATTAGTTTATCCCTTTGTTTGTGGAGTGATATTCTATGGTGTGGATATACCATAGTTATTTAACCTGTTGAAAGGCATCTGTTGTTTATAGTTTGGGGCTATTATGAACAAAGTAACTATGAACCATAAATTTTTATATAAATACAAGTTTTCATTTCTCTGTAGCGTTTTGAGAAACTGCCAAATTTCAGAGTGAGCATACCATTTTAGATTCCCACTAGGAATGTGTGATGAATTGTATCTCCATAGCTTCACTAGCATAGGTGGAGCGATAACTTAAGTTTCTGTGTCTTCTGTTCACCCTAGCTTCAGACTGTCCTTTATGTTGCTTTCTGAGGAATAGTACTAAAATAAAGTACCTCATCTCTCTCCCTGCAAAATATATTTTAAGCTCCGGTATAAAGTTCAAATTTCTTAAGGGAAAAACCCATTGGCAATGTGGCCCTTACCTACCTCTCTACCCGCATTATTCATTCCTGCACATTGCAGGTGCATTGAAATAGATGTAAAATAGATGCAAAATAGTAGCAGTGTCAGAGCTGTTGTGACAATTAAGATTATACACGTAACATTACCAAGTACCTAATATACAGTAAGCAGTAAATGCTGTTTCTATTGATTTCTGAGTGCTTATGCTGACATTTGGTAGGCACCCAAATGTTTAGATGAGTAAGTACAGACCAGATTCTTTCTAAATTCCTGAACTATCCCTGACTTCATCTCTTCCTTTTAAAGTCTGGATTTAAGCCTTGCACACAATTATTTTAACACTTAACCACATAATATTTTATATGTGCTGTTAACTAAATGACAGGTAGTGAGATATTTTTCTTCATAATACATTTTTCTTGAGAACATTAAACTTATTTCCACTTAATTTTGTATCCTGCACAGTACCTAGCATGATGCTACGTACACACGGTGCTCAGTTCTTACACACTATTGAAAATACATCACCCTATATCCAAATGAATTCACATAGAATTGGCTGTTTAATTCTTGTAATTTTATGATGTATAATCATCATTTTGCATAAATCCTGGTTTATTAGGTTTGGATGCTTAAGTTTAGGTACACCTACATAGTGACTCCCGTAGATACGAGGAATTTGATATAATGAATACTGAATTTGCATAAACTGGTAAATAAACCAACAAACAGTACTTTGTGTATTAATAGAAATCTTACATGGTAAAGTCTTTCTCTGGTTCCTGTTTGTAATTTTGTGTGCTTCTGTCAGTGTTTACTGAACATATATTTATCATGTGCTAGGTATTTTGCCAGTATAGGTACCAAAAAAAGGGAAAAGTAGACAGTTCTTATATAATATTTTGGAAGTCATACCAACAGGGTTTAGCAGTTGCTGTAGGGAGTAAGGGAAGAGGAAGAAAATCAAGATGAGTCCTAGATTTAAGATCTAAGCAACTGGGTAGAATTACTGAGATAGTGAAAACTAAGGGTGATTCAGACCAGAGAGAATCAAGACATCTATTTTGCACTTTTTATGTTGAGATCCCAGTGAAAATAAAACCTAAAAGTTATATGTATGAATCTGGTACTTAGAAAAAGAGATACATGATGTAAAGGGATTTAAACTAGGGATTAGATAAATTTACCTAAGGGTGTAGAGTACAGAGAAAGAATGGAGGGCTCAGAACTGAGTTTGGGTAAATCAGGAAGGGTATTGGCAGGTGAAACAAAAAGAAATCCTTTGAACCCAAGAGTAGTGAAATGAGAGCCAAGAGAACAAGTGTTTAAGGAAGGGTAGTAGTCAGGAAAGAATGTTTCTGAGAGTTCAAGAAGGATGAAGAGCAACATTTCTTTTTTAATTTGATAGTGTGGAAGTATCTGATCTTGACAAGCATTTAAGTTGAATGGAAGAGAAAGCCCAAGGGAAGTAGGTTAAAGAGTGAATGGAATGTGAAAAGATAGTAGATGTAGATGGCATCTCCAAGAAGTTTTGCTGTGAAAGGGAGCAAGACACCTGAAACTAACATATAACACTGTATGTTGACTAACTGGAATTAAAAATTTAAACAGCCAAGAAAAAAAAAAAAAAGCAAGAATTGGGATAGTAGCTAGAGGTTAACATGGGATTAAAGGAGGATTTTCATGTTGTTTTTAAAGATGACGATATGTTCAGAAGAATGACCCAGGGGAGGGACAGATTAATGTTATAGGAGAAAAGGGATAGATCGTAGGGATAACTTTTTGTATAGTTCAAAGCATTTTGCCTCGTGAAGGCAATTCCAATTTAATATTGCTCTTTAAAAACAAAAAAGAAAAAATCATTACTTTTCCTGTTTTTATTTTCAACTCTTAGGAGTCCCTCTTTTTAAATAACGTGTGTTTAGTTGGGTTTAGTTTTGTACCAAATCTGAGAATCTTCTTTAGTTGATCTTATTCCATTTATTTATATTTTATTTTTGTAAGTTTCAGTTTGCTTTTGTCTAATTCCCTATTTTTATTCCACTTCAAAAGGTAAAAAAAAAAAACTGTAAAAGAAAAATAAATGAAAAAACTATTAGTTTGCATGCTGCTTATTTTCGTCATTAAATTTATATTGAACCTCTATTTCAGTTTATCATTCTTCCCTCCCCCAATAATCCGTCATGATACTCTGTCATTCCTTAGCATAATCACGCAATCTTTTATTATTTTCCCTTTCTCTTTTGGGTATGTTGAGGTCTTTGGTTTTGGCCTATTATCAAATTATTTTTACATTTTGTTGCTTTAGCTATGAAATTTTAGATGTTATTTTGTTATATAGCCATACCACCATAACTTAGAATTAGTTCTATGGGTAAATATAAACAATGTTCATTCTTTCTTCCATAGCACAAGTTCTCTACATGTAAGCTAAAGAGCTTACATCTTTAAGATTTTTCAAAAGCAGTTTTTACTGTAATTTAAATATATTATTATATATTTGAAAACTTTAAAAATTTTTGTAGTTGCTTGTTACCGCACATCCAAATTGACATACTAACTAGGTAAAGAATTCTTGACAACTCTTTTCCTGTGACTATTCCTGTTGACGAGTCTTCTGACTTCCCAGTTTTCCTCAGAACTTTAAAGCTAGTCTGATATTTTCCTTCTGTTGTTGGTTCTTGATTTCTTCTGCCTGGATGCTTTTTAAGTTTCTTTGAAGCTTACTGAGTTGAATATGATATGTCTGTAACTTGATGGTTCAGTCTTGTTATCTTTTCTAGCACATGATGAGATCATTTAATAAACATATTGGCATTCATTATTTCAGAAGAGACCTCAAATCCCTTTGTACTTTGCTCTTTTTTACAGGCAGTATTCCCTACTCCTTGGAGTATGTTGATGAACAAAGCAGATAAAAATCCTTGCCCTTGTGTGGAGCTTAAATTGTAGCAGGGGATACCAAATAATGATAACAGTAATAACAACAACACATAAGTAAAGAATGTAGCGTTGTAGATAGAAACAGTAGTAAAAAGGATTGGGAATGCTGGGCAACAGCTAGAAGGGCAGGGACTAGGATTACAGTTGTTTGAGTAGTCACTGTAGGCCTCATAGAAATCATGAAGGGGACCACCAGTATAAAAAAGCTCTCTAAGTCAGGAGGATACCTGGCATGTTAAAAAAACAAATAAGCTATGTGGCTGGAGGAAAGGAGTAAATGATGATGAAAGTAGAGAGAAATGAAGTTGGAATACAAAGAGGCAGAGTTCAAGGCATGCAGATTTTATATGGCCTTGTAGGCTGCTATTTTGGGAGTTGCTATCATTCTGGCTTCTTTATTGAGAATGGTCTGAGGAGATGGTGGTAGAACCTGGGGGATGGATTGAGCAGTTGATGTAATCTAGCTGTGTGAAATGATAGCTTTAAGAATTACATTCTATATCTGATACATTTGCTTTACAGTTGAAAGTAGAATGAGAGAAAAAGAGGGGGTCAAGGATAACTCCCAAGATTTTTTAGCCTGAGCTACTGAAAGGATGGAATTGTTAGCATCGGAGATGGATAAGGACACAGTTGGGGAATATTTTAAGGAAATCATCAGTAGTTTAGTTTTGTAGATGTTAAGAAAGAGATTTTTCTTAGGCATTCAAGTTAAGATGTTCAGTAGAATGTTTCAAATGAGTTTAGAGTTCAGGAGAAAGAGCTAAGCTGCAAGTATTTGGGTTATCAGCAGATAGAGGACAATATGAAGAGAGTGGGTATAGATATTGAGGGAAAAAAAGGTAGTCAGGGACTGAGGCCTGGGGTATTCCCATTACAAGGCTGGCTAAGAGCATCCAGGAGCGAGTACTAGTAAGGGGAGAGTGAGTGAGATAATAGAGGCGGTGTTCTCAAAGTCCAGTGAAGAAAGAAAGAGACTGCCGAAAGGTCAAGTAAAATGAAAGTTGGGAATTATTATTAATTCAAAACAGTCATTGGTGACCTTAATAAGAACAGATTTAGTGGAGTGATGAGGGTGGTAGAATAATTTGAATACATATAAGA
Source organism: Canis lupus familiaris (assembly GCF_011100685.1). Taxonomy (NCBI): domain Eukaryota; kingdom Metazoa; phylum Chordata; class Mammalia; order Carnivora; family Canidae; genus Canis; species Canis lupus. Next base: position 11,373,396 of record NC_049229.1, read on the forward strand.
AGAAATTGCAAACATCTAATATATGTATATATATAAATATGGCTTCTGCAGAGTTTGCAAAAGGGAATAGCATTATGGGGCAAATAGCCAAGGAGAGGACGATTGAGACTTTAAAAATGGAAGCAAAAGAGTATTTTTTTGGAATATGTCATAAGAATGATAGAGTAGGAAGGGGAATTCTGATGATCTTTTTCACTGTATTCTGATCTTTCAGTTATATTGAGTCTTTTACTACAGAGATTTTCATTTCTTTAATGAGTTTTTTTTCCTCCAGTTTCTTTACAGTTTGCTTCATGTTGTCTCCTTTCTTTGACCTTTTTTTTCCCCCCTCTGAGAATCCCATCTTAGAGAAGATCAAATGTTCTTGTTTCCTGGATTGGCTCTTTGAAAGCCTCCTCAACTGCTTTTTTTTTTTTTTTTTTTTTTTTTAATTTTTATTTTATTTATGATAGTCACAGAGAGAGAAAGAGAGGCAGAGACACAGGCAGAGAGAAGCAGGCTCCATGCACCGGGAGCCGACGTGGGAATCGATCCTGGGTCTCCAGAATCGCGCCCTGGGCCAAAGGCAGGCGCCAAACCGCTGCGCCACCCAGGGATCCCTCCTCAACTGCTTTTTGCAACTTTTTTTTCCCCCTCAGTTTGTTGCTTACAAAAGAAGCAGTTGAAGTATTATGTTTTTTTAAATGTTACTGATTACAGTATTTTTTGAGGATGTTAGATGCCCTCCCTTCTTGTGTTGCTGATGTAACTATGAAGTGGGAAGGCAGCTCTTTCTAGAAGAAAGCTATTTGTGTACCTTTTCCCAATCCTGTTTTCTTATACTAATGATAGTTTTTAATGTCTGCTGAACACTTAATTAATAACATTGTGTACATTATTTGTGAATTAGATGTTTATTTTACTGTGGATATTCATTTGTAGTATGAATCAAAAGTTGGGTTATTAGAAATCAGATGTTTTCCTGCTGGCATAATTATTTAATTGGGGGCTGCCATTTCTGACAATGGTTCTTCAAAACCTATGGAAATAAATTATCAAATAGCCATACTCCTCATCTTTTTCTTGGCTTTCTGAGAATTGATGGCATTTTATAACAGTTGTAATCATCTAGCCTTAGATAGTTTAGCTTACAAAATTCATTTTGAATTGATATAAATGTATAGCTATAGATCAGCAACTCTTAACTAAGGGATGTATATCAAAATTATGTAGAGTTTTTCAAAATTTGCATATTTTAAAAGAACTCTCAGAATTCTGATGATTAAGAACTATCACTATTAGAAAAAGGAATTATACATTTTTATTCATCATAAAAGCTAATCCAAAACTTTCTCTGAATAGAATATTCTTTTATACCAGTGTTAGTTAGAAAAATTAGTAAAATCACAGAACTTAAACGTTTTTTTTCCTCCTAATATATATGAATTATAACTTGAGCTGTCAAGGCAGTTCTTTGTTAGTAAATTATCCCTTTAGACATTGCCAGAAATTCTATGCTACAAGACACTTAGCCTTTCATTGCTATAGATTACTAGCCCTGAATCTTGGTATAACCACAGAATTAAATAATTTGCCCTTGTAATTTTATAGACCTTGGGGGAATGTTCCCTGAGCATAAGCCAGATAATCTACCTTATTTTACTTTCTTGTCTTCACCTTCCCAATTTTAGTCAAGTATTCAGTTCTTTTTTTTTTTTTTAAAGATTTATTTATTCATTCAGAGAGAGCAAGAGAGAAGCAGAGACACACAGGCAGAGGGAGAAGCAGGCTCCACGCAGGACGCCCAATGTGGGACTCCATCCCGGGTCTCCAGGGTCACACCCTGGGCCGCAGGCGGTGCCAAACCGCTGAGCCACTCGGGCTGCCCCAAGTATTCAGTTCTTACTAAATAAAATTTACACTCCCATTATGTTCTTCTTTCCTATGATCCCAAGGATAAGGCTGGAATGTTTTCAGAGTCATCTGAGAGTTCAGATTGTTTCCTAAAAGGCAATATTAAAAAGAGGGTTTTCTTAAGAGTTAACTGGCACATTTAGGACCAACTAGCTTACTTTTCTCATAACCGTGTTCTTTTGGTAGCAAAGATCTTAATAGATCTTCTTACCACTTTATTCCTTTTGCTTCTGTCATAGGCCAGGCATTGCTGTTTTCATTAAGCGTAATCTTACTTATTGCTATATCATCTCTCTAAACAAAATACATCCATCTATGCCTCAGTTTTCAGTTTTCTAGTCAAATTTTGCAGCTGGTAGTTTGCAGGCTAGAAAGTACCTTACTGTTTCTGAGAAAGAGGACTTGGCTTACTATCCTACCTCAGTTTTGAAATTAGTTTCTTCATTTCCTCTTCCTTGCATATTGTTTTGTTTTGGTGGTGGTGGTGGTGGTAGTGCAAGGATTATTTAAGGAGTAAGGATCCACGCTACTTGGTGGGTTTAGGTCTTGAGCCAGATCGAACATTCCAATGCTTTGTTGGCAACATTCCAGACACCTAGTTATGTTACATGTGATCTGTACATACCAGGGTTGTATATAATCCATATCATTGAGATATAGTACATGAGGGTTTAGAAACTTGATTTCATGAGCTCTGGAAGTTTGCTAGATGGAGCAGCCTGAAATGGAGATGAAGAAAGGACTTAGTTAATTATTCAAGATAGCCAGAGACTTGGAAGAATACATTGGGTGATCCATCCAAAGGAGAGTCTCTTCCAGAAAGAATGGGAAGTTGAGTATTGCTTTAGGCATAGGAAACTCTCCCTGTGCACCTTCCCCATCCCCTGCCCTTTTCTGGTAAGAAATGATATGTTTTTATCCTGTTTACAATAAGTAAATAATGATATTATGACAAATTTGAATAAGTTTGTGATTTATCAGAAAATGTAGGTAAACTGAAAAGAGAAGAGCTGTCAATAAAAATGCTCTAACATCTTTGAATTTCTGAAAATTTACTCATCTTTCTATATTTCAGAAATTGTCAACTAGGGATGTATAATAGAATTATCTTTAGAAATGCCTACAGTATCCTACTCCAGAAAAATTGACTCAGAATCTTCTTAGCAGTTGAATTCTAGACAGTCCCTCCTTAGATTTTTGAGATGTTCACTCCCTAGCAAAGAACTCATTTTCTCCCAGTGCTAGATTGAGATTAAACTCTGAAAATTAGTATTTTATTCTGTTTTTACTCTTGTAAAAATGTATCCATTACTTACGAAAACTATCTTAACATTTAAGAAATAGAATCAGTAGATAGGAGGAAAATGGGAAAATAAGGGGCAGATGATGGGACTAAAATTCATGAAGTTACATAGTTCCATTGTATAATCAATAATTAATTAAAGCTATATTATGTTCTTATAATAAATAGCTATACACAAAAATCTCACTTGGACCTGCCCCAAAGACCAAATAGAATTGGGAGGCTACACCTAAACTGAATTGAGCATTGATTACTTCCAGCATTTCCTTTGAGGTGGCATTGAAAAATGGCCTTTTCTAATTTCCCTACCTCTCCAGTTTCCTATTATTTTCCAAAGGGAACATTCTTTTTAGTCATTTTTTTTCTCTGTTCACTTTGTCTCTTTCCATTGCTCAAGTTGTTACTTCTAGCAGAATTTAACTGAGTCCCACATTGATGGTCATTTAGGTTGGATGTGTATTTACATTGCTGAATATCAGTGTTATTCTGAAGGAAATTTTAATAGTTTTAACTTGAATATTTTTTTTATAGCAGAAAAAGAAAACTAAGAACTTCAATCCACCAACACGTAGAAATTGGGAAAGTAATTACTTTGGAATGCCCCTCCAGGATCTGGTTACAGCTGAGAAGCCCATACCACTATTTGTTGAAAAATGTGTGGAATTTATTGAAGATACAGGTAGGACTGAAGTATCATTGCAAGAATTTTTTTTTCATTGCAAGAAATTTAATTGAAAATTTCACTTTTGCCAAACCAACAGTTTGTGAAATGTTTCATGATTCATCAAAGCTAAGTTATGAAAGAGGTGTTAGGATTGATTATCTTGAATATTAACTCTAGACATAACTGACATTTGGAAAAGCTTTGTTGTTGGCCATTAATGTTTTTGTTGGGCTTCTCTTGAATAAATGGGTAAGTCGAATGCTAAAATGTTACTTACTTTATTCTGGAATTTAAAATAACTTGATTATTAAATTATGCTATTCAATTATGACTTTAAATATATAAATCTGAAAGTTTTCAGTGTTTTTTAAATCTAGCACTATTATTATTACCCATTTTACACATGACTTTTTGTTTTAAATTTCATAGCAAAAAAAAATAAATTTCATAGCAATATTTATAAATGTATGAAAGGCTGCTTGTTTGAGATATTACTGTTTATTTAGCAGCACTATCTTGATGTGGTTTATATGGTTTGAGTTGTATTTTTAAGAGTGTACAGATATCCTCACTATTTTAAAAACCAGCCTGTGTTATGTTTACTTTGTCCAATGTAAACTATCATCTGAGGGCTGGACTAGTCAAAGTTAAGGAATAAAGGTAGAATTTTATCACTTTTGTCATGTTTATGTGCATTTTAAAACCTAAGTTAATCATGAAACCTCAGTAATTGAATGGACTACAAAATTTAATGGTTTGAAAATATGAACTAATTCCATCTTTATTTGTTCTTAATGATCTTTGATAAGTAAGCATTGTTTAAAAGACAAAACTACAATATCCTATCTAAAATGTCAAACTAATTTTTACTTGGATATACACTTTAGCCTTTTAGTCTGATTATCGGCTAAGTTCTTTACATTTGGGGTTTTCTCCTTGGTGAGAAGTGCTGACTTTCTGTTTTAATAAAGGAGTGGAATATGGGGCAATAACTGTTATCCACTAGTATTGTATTTGAAATAGCCTATATCTTCTCCTTTCCGGAAGGTTAATAAATATTAATTTATAGAGCCTACATTTGGATATACCCTTTTATTCATTTGTTGTTTTCCTTCAACAAAGTGTATTTCAGCCAAATTTCTTATCTATATTTCTATCCATCTTTAGCATAGTAGAAATACAAAGGTTCCTTTTTTTTTGCAAAGGTTCTTAAAATACTTTCTGCTTTGAGCTTAAAGAATTCTCATTTGCTCTAGTAATATAATTTGGCTTTATGGATATGACTGAGAAATGAGGATATATTTTCTTTAGTAATTAGAAAATAAAATAATAGTATTTTGTACATTTATTTTTATAATTAAAAATTCCCATTTCTTGAGTATTTTCATGATAATTGAGTGATTTGGTACAAGGAAAATGAATGAATTCCAAGTGTAAGACAAAATGAAATTCTACCCCAATTCTTAGCATAATCTGAATTAATTCAGTTAACTGACGGGTAATTTATATATTTAAGTGCTTTGTTAGAGGTATACTGAGGTACCATAAGACCACAAGAATAGTTATATAGATTAAAGCCCAGTTCTTTTGTGGTGGTGGTGGTGGTGGTAGTATATTGTTTGATTTTACTGATTAATGCTGATGAGTTTTAGCAGAAAATTCTCAGTTGCTCGAGTTCAATATCGAATTCTCAATATGCACTTGTAGCCTAACCATTTTCTTTTGAAGGTTCAACTTAACAATGTAAATATATATCAGATACTTTTTATTTAAAAGTTGTGTTTTACTGTTTGTAGTGGTATAAATGAGGAGTGCTTTTACTGTTATAATCAATCATAAAGAACCTTGAAGAAGCTATTATGGTAGTCTTAAAATTTCAACTTCATTGATGAAATTTACCAATTTTGATTGTTCAGTGAGTTTTGATAACTCTAGTCATTTAAGCACCACCACAATCAAGATAAAGAAAATTTTCATCACCCCAAAAAGCACCCAGTGTTTCATCAATACGTAATGATAGCTAGCTGTTGGGGTTTTTGTAGATGCTCTTTATCAGGTTGAGAAGTTCCCTTCTATTCTTGTTCCTTATATCCAAAATGGATGTTGATTTTTGTCATGTGATTTTTCTGTTGAGGTTGATCATATGGTTCCTTTTTAAAGTCTGTTTATATAGTAAAATATTTATTGATATTCAGGTGTTAAACTAAACTTGCATCTCTGGGATAAACACTGCTTGGTCATAATGTTTTCTTTTTTTATATATTGCTGGATTCATTTTGCTGAAATGTTAAGAATTTCTGATTCCTGAGGGATATTGGTCTGTAGTTTTCTTTAACTTGCAGTGTCTTTGGCTAGTTTTGGTATCAGAGTAAAACTGGCATCACAGACTTGAGTCTATTTTCTAAAAAGTTTGTACAAAATTGGTAATATTTCTTTCTTAAATTTTGGTATAAATCACCATGAAACCGTTTGGACCTGGAATTTTATTTGTGAGGAGGTTTTTAACTATTGTCTAAAATTTTAAAGTAGATACAGGGCTATATAGATTTTTGATTTCTTAATTAAGCATAGGGGTTTTTTGTCTTTCAAAGTTTGCCCATTCCATCCGAGGTGGCATAAGATTGTTTATAGAATTCCTTATAATGGGCAGCCCAGGTGGCTCAGCGATTTAGCGCCGCCTTCAGCCCAAGGCGTGATCCTGGAGACCCGGGATTGAGTTCTGCATCCGGCTTCCTGCATGGAGCCTGCTTCTCTCTCTGCCTGTGTCTCTGCCTCTTTAAAATCTTAAAAAAAAAATTCCTTATCAGAGGTTTAATGCCGGTAGCATCTCTGTAGTGGTGTATTCTCTTTTGATTTTATATTACTAATTTGTGTCTTTTCTTCCCCTCTCATTAGAAATGTATCAATATTATCAGTCTTTTCAAAGAACCAACTTTTGGTTTTATTGGTTTGTTTTTCCTCCTGTCTTTTGTCTATTTTTAATTCAGTGAATTCTACTTTTAATTCTCTTTTCTGCTTTCATTTGTATCTTATTTCACCCAGCATTTTACTAACTCCATCTATGTGTTGCAGATGGCAAGATTTCATTCTTTTTTATGGCTGAATAATATTCCATTGCATATATATGCCACTTCTTTATGAATTCATCTGTCAGTGAACATTTGGGCTGCTTCCATAATTTGCCTTTTGTAAATAATGCTGCAGTAAGCATTAGGTCGTGTGTATATCCCTTTGAATTTGTGTTTTTGTGTTTTTTAAGGTACCCAGTAGTACAATTGGGGATTGTAGGATAGTTCTATTTTTAACTTTTTGAGGAATCTCCATACTGTTCCACATTCCCATCAACAGTGCACACGAGTTCTATTTTCTCCACATCCTCACAAACACTTGTTTCATGTGTTTTTGATTTTAGCCATTCAGACAGGTATGAGGGAATACCTAATTATAGTTCTGATTTGCATTTCCCTGATGATAAGTGAAGATGAGCATCTTTTCATGTATCTAGCCATTTGTACGTCTTCTTTGGAGAAATGTCTGTTCATGTTTTGCACCCATTTTTTATTGGATTATTTGGGTTTTTTTGGATGTTGGGTTGTATAAATTCTTTATATATTTTACATACTAACCCTTTATCAGATATGTCATTTGCAAATATCTTCTCCCATTCTATAGGTTGTCTTTCAGTGCAAAAGTCCCACTAGTTTATTTTTGCATTTATTTTCCTTGCCTCAGGAAACATCTAGAAAAATGTTGTGACAGCTGAGGTCAGAGACATTATTGCCTGTGCTCCTTTCTAGAATTTTTGTGACTTCATGTCTCACATTTAGGTTTTTAATCCATTTTGAGTTTATTTTTGTGTATGGTATAAGAAAGTGGTCCAGTTTCATTCTTTTGCATGTAGCTGATGAGTTTTCCCAGCACCATTTCAAGAGACTGTTTTTCCCATTGGATATTCTTTCCTGCTTTGTTGAAGATTAATTGACCATATGATTGTGGATTTATTTCTTGATATTCTATTCTGTTCCTTTGACCTATAATTCTCAGTATGTATTAAAAATCATAATACATGTTTATAATTTTTGCTTTAAACAGATATTTATCAGGACACCTGAGTGGCTCAGCAGTTAACGCTCTGCCTTCGGCCCAGGGCGTGATGCTGGGGTCCTGGAATCAAGTCCCACATCGGGCTCCCTGTGTGGAGCCTGCCTGTCTCTGCCTATGTCTTTGCCTCTCTCTCTGTGTGTCTCTCATGAATGAATAAATAAAATCTGTTAAAAAAAAATAGATATTTATCATTGTTTTTGAAAGATATTTTCTTTCAAAAGGAAGATATATAAATCTTTTTTTATAACAGCTTTACTAAAATGTAATTCACATATTCTGCAATTCATTCATTTAAAATGTACAATCCAGTGGTAAATTTTAGTATTTTCACAGAGTTGTGCAGCCATCACTGCAACCTATTTTAGAGGTTTCCTAAAATGGATTTTTCCATTTTCCTAAAATGGACCCCCATGCCCATTAAGCTGTCACTTCCTGTTACCCATACCCACCCACCTTTTAACTTTCTACTGGCTTCTTTAACCTAACATTTTCAAAGCTCATTCATTTTATAGCATCTATCAGTACTTCAGTTTTATTGCTGAATAATTTTCCATTAGTGAACCTTTGGGTTGTTTATACTTTTTGCCTATTGTGACTGTTGCTTCTGTGAACATTCTTCTATCATTTTTTTGTGTAGACATGTGTTTCATTTGAGTATGTACTCGAAGTGGATTTGATAGATGATATGGAAACTACCAGACTGTCTTCTGAAGTAGTTGTACCATTTTACATTCCCACCAGCAGTATATGAATTCTAGTTTCTTCATATCTTGCTAATACTTATTTTTCTCTTTTTTTGACTGTAACTACTCTAGTAGATGTGAAGTGATAAATCATAGGATTTTGATTGCATTTCCCTGATGAAGATGATGTTATTATGTATGTTTTTTCAAGTGTTTGTTTGCTATTTGTATATCTGCTTTCGAGAAATATCTATTTAGATCTTTTGTTCATTTTTTTTAAAGATTTATTTATTTTAGAGACACAAAGCAATAGTGGGCGGAGAGGCAGAGGGACAGGAAGAGAGGATCCTCAAGCAGACTTCTCACTGAGCATAGAACTCACATGGGGCTCAATTCCAGGACCCTGATGAGATAATGACCTGAGCTAAAGTCAGATGCTTAACTAACTGAGCCACACTGGCGCCCCTGCCCATTTTTAGTTGTTTATCTTACTTTACTGTTAAGCTGAATACAAGTTGTATGTAAGTATGATTTGCAAAAAAAAAATTCTCAAAAAACATTCCTTGATGGTATCTTCTGAAGCACAAAAATTGGGTATTTTGATATCTCTCCAGTATTTTAAGATTTTTTTCACTGTGTTCATAGTATCGTGTTTAAGAAAGTTTTGCCCAATCCAAGGTCACAAAGATTTGTTCCTATATATTCTTCTAAGAATTTTAATGATACTAGTGCTTTACATTTAGATCTGTGATCCATTTTATTTTTTGTGTATGGTGCAAGAGAAGGTTACAGCTAGATTCTTTTGCATGTAGATCTCCATTGTCTAAGCACCATTTATTGGATTTTTTTGACATTCTTTCGAAAAATTGACCATAGATGTGAATATTTCTTGGCTTCCACTTACAGTTTAGTGATTTATATGGTTATCCACATATGCTGGTACCTTTCAATTTTCATTACGTAACTTTGTAGTAAGTATTAAAATCAAATACTGAGTTTTCCCAGTTCTTCTGGGTATAGTTATAAGCTGTTGGGTTTTTTTTTTTCTTCAAAAAAAAAAAAAAACCTTTTTTTAAGATTTAATTTTTCACGAGAGACACAAAGACAGAGGCAGAGACATAGGCAGAGAGAGAAGCAGGCTCCCCATAGGGACCCCAGGATCATGACCTCCCCACAGGAACCCCAGGATCATGAGCCAAAAGGCAGATGCTAACCACTGAGCCACCCAGGCATCCCATCTTTTTCTTCACATTTTTATTTAAATTCCAGTTAGCTAACCTATAATGTAATATTGGTTTCAGGAGCAGAATTCAGTGATTCATCACTTAAATATAACACCCAGTGGTCATCCTAACAGGTGCCCTCCTGAATACCCATCACCCATTTAGCGCATCCCCCACCCACACCCCTCTATCAATCCTCAGTTTGTTCTCTGTCATTGAAAGTCTCATGGTTTGTTTCCTTCTCTCTCCTTTTTTCCCCTTCTCATATGTTCATCTGTTTTGTTTCTTAAATTCCACATGAGTGAAATCATGTTGTATGTCTTTCTATGACTTATTTCGCTTAACATAATACGCTCTAGCTCCATCTCTCTCTCGTGTGTGCATGTGTGTGCACACACACACACCTTTATCTGTTCATCAGTCAGTGGACATTTGGGTTCTTTCCATAGTTTGGCTACTGTGGATAATGCTGGTAAACATTGGGGTGCATGTACCCCTTCAAATTTATATTTTGTATCCTTTGGGTAAATATCTAGTTGTGTAATTAATAGATTGTAGGGTAGTTCTATTTTTAACTTTCTGAAGAACCTCCATACTATTTTCCAGAGTAGCTGCACGGGTTTGTATTCCCACCAACAGTGTAAGAGTGTTGCCATTTCTCCACATCCTTGCCAACATATGTTGTTTCCTGTATTACTAATTTTAGCTATCTGACAGGTGTGAAGTGGTATCTCATCATGGTTTCAATTTGTATTTCCCTGATGATGAGTGATGTTGAGCATCTTTTCATGTGCCTTTTAGCGTCTGGATGTCTTTTTTGGAGAAATGTCTGTTCACATCTTCTGGCCATTTCTTAACTGGATTATTTTTTGGGTGTTGGGTTTGATAAATTCCTTATGTATTTTGGATACTAACCGTCTATCAGATATGTCATTCACATATATCTTCTCCCATTGCATAGGCTGCCTTTAAGTTTTGTGGATTATTTCCTTTGCAGAAGCTTTTTATCTTGATGAAGTCCCAGTAGTTCTCACTTTTGCTTTTGTTTCCCTTGCTGCCGGTGACATGTCTAATAAGTTGCTACTGCTGAGGTCAGAGAGGTTGTTACCATGTTCTCCTCTAGGATTTTGATGGTTTCCTGTCTCACAATTAGGTCTTTCATCCATTTTGATTTTGGGGGGGGGGGGTGTATGATATATAAGAAAGTGGTTGGTTTCATTCTTCTGCATGTTGCTGTCCAGTTTTCCTAACACCATTTGATGAAGAAGAGACTGTTTTCTATTGGATATTCTTTCCTGCTTTGTCAAAGATTAATTGACCATATAATTGTGGGTCCATTTGTGGCTCTTCTGTTCCATTGATCTATGTGTCTGTTCTTTTGCTGGTATCATACTGTCTTGATGACTGCAGCTTTGTAATATAGCTTGAAGTCTGTAATGGCAATGCCTCCTGCTTTGCTTTGTCCTTTAAGGATAGCTTTGGCTATTTGGCATCTTTTGTGACTCCATACACATTTTAGGATTGTTTGTTCTAGCTCTGTGAGAAATGGTGTTGGTGTTTTCATAGAGATTGTATTAAATGTATGATTGCTTGTAGTAGTATAGACATTTTAACAATGTTTGCTCTTTCTAGTCCAGGAGTGTGGAATTTTTTCCATTTTTTTTTGTTTGTCTTGGGTTTTTGTTTTTTTTTTTTGTTTTTTTTTTTTGCATTCTTTTCAATAAAGGTTCTGTAGTTTTCAGAGTATAGATCTTGTACCTCTTTGGTTATGCTTATTGCTAGGTATGTTACGGATTTTGGTGCAGTTGTAAAATTGGATTGATTTCTTTTTTTCTGCTTTTTTCTTCACTCAGCTTTTTAAAGACCATTCATTGTCTTTTTCACAATATCTAACAAGCAGTCTATTACTCTTTTCTGTGTTCTCTGTATGTGATCTCCTTTCATCCTCACTTCCTAGATCCTTTTTAGGTTATTCTGTTTTTAACAGTTGTATTTAAAATGTTCCTTAATGTGTGCTTAAAAAAAAAAAAAAAAAAAAAACTTGTGCTTGAGGTTTCTGGAGCTTCTTGGATCTTTTTGGTTTATAGTTTTCAAATTTGAAATTTGGGGCCATTATTTTTTGAAATGTCTTTTTTCCCCCTCAGTCCTCATACTTCTGCTTCTGGACTGTTAGACATCTTGAAATTGTCCCACAGCGCACTAAGGTTGTTTGTTTTGT